>NC_133617.1:621106325-622306325 GCF_048593235.1 Sminthopsis crassicaudata
TAGTGTTGTCATGGTGATTTTGTAGTAGCATCCATTATACTTACTAACAAAAGAAGTTGCTCCAACTTTGAAACAATAAAACAAAACCTTTTCCCTAGTCACAGTACTTCCAAAGTATACTTACAACCACAAAAATTCAAGAGGAGGTAAAAGGAAGTTCTACTCCTATGCCAGGAAAGGAAATAGCCTATCATTCTTCCAAATATGAAAGGAATTGGGGAACTTATGCCATGGCTTGTAAATTTATCTATAAGAAGTTGCAGCAGCTCCCTACTTAGGAATAAAATATATTTTTAATTCATTTCCTGGTTCTACTAAAAAAGAACTAGAAACTGCTTTAGTCAATGCAGGTTACTTAGAGGTTAGGGAAATGAAAAGAATTTGGGTTAGCTGAAGTTGGAATTATGAATGACCTTCCTATAGAATCATTCTCTGCCATCAGTTTGATGGGGGTTGAGGTCCCTTTAAGATTTCCTTTCTAATTTCCCAACCCCCATGGTTGACCTTTGATTCACAAATCCTGGTCAAAAAGCACCCTTTTGAATATCTGGGCCTAGCTCCCACCAGATCTGAGCTAGCTTGGGTTTTTAACCCCTACTATCTGCTCAGGTTTCCCCAACCCCCCACAGTTTCTTCCTTATCTGAAAAGCCCGCCAAGAACTTGGGGCACGGCCCACAAGCCCCTTTTAGGTATAAAAGAGCTAAGCTGGAGCTTTCTGTTTGCAGAAGCCCTTCCCCCCAAACATGGTATCCTTTCAGCCATGTAAGGGTTCCTGCCCACCCAGTAACCACCTTTGGCCCTGGCATCTTTCTACCTTTGACTTTACTTTCAAATTTCTACAATAAACCTTTTTTTTTTTTTTTTTTTTTTTTTTTTTTTTTTTTTTTATCAATCTTGGTTTTTGGGCCTGTAAATACATTTACAGGGGACACTGCGCCTCATGGGACTATCTTGCTATCTTTGCGCCGACCAATGGGGTTCCCCCTTTCCTATCTCTCATCAAGTTGACTGAGGGAACCAACCAAATTTGAATGCAATTCTTATTCAGCAGCTGAATGAAGGCAAAGAAAGAAAATATAAGGGAGAAAGGACAAGATGGGAATTAGGAGTCACTTCATCTATGGTAAACTGCTAAGTAGTTGTAAAATGAACCAATCCCCTTTAGAGTTAACTGGTCCAGGTAGATGGAAGTCTACCAAAATTCACCCAAGACTAGAATTTGATGGATTCTTTTTTTTTTTTCCTCCAAGAATTTGGACTTCCTTCTTACAAAGTGAATTCTAACTTATACCTATTGTATTATTTTGCCCACCAAATGAAAGACTTAAGTCCACAAAAAAAAAAAAAAAACAAAAACAAAAAAAATGAATAGAGGTTAACATACAGAAAAAAAAAAACAAAAATCCAAACATTTTAAAGACATTTTACAATATTCCAAATTTGGTGAGAAAGAATCCCACGTTAACCTTTCTCATTCATAAATGCAAAGAATCAAAAGCTAGGAGTTTGGGGGTACAAATTATAAATGTCAGGGAGTCAGGTATTGATTGCTTTTTCTCCATCTCCACTTCCTCAAAGCAGACTTAATTTGGGATTAGAACATTGAAATGTTAATGAGATGTTGATAGTTGGTGATCATTTTTCAGAGTATGAACTTTTCCCCCAAAGTCAGAAAAGTGTTTGGCAAAGCTGAATATCAGCCATAAGGGATTCAAATAGCTAAACCCTAAAAAGGATAAAAAAATGGAAGAAGTTTAAGAGCTGGAAGCTATGGACACAAGAACTAGCAGTTGGGGAATATCTCAGGTCTTTCTTCTTAAAGAGGAAAAAGGGAATGTTTTCTTTTCTCTCTCTGCCATGCCATCTATCATTGAAGCTACTTGACCAGAGAGAGGTACCTCATGCAGTCACTAGAGAGTTAATTCACAGATCTTGAGACCCATCTGAGGAGGATGTACATGCACAGAAATGGTCACTTAAGGGCCAGAAACCATTTCACTGAGCATGATCTCTGGCAGCAGAGTCAAGTAAGAGAGAGCGCAGTCTGCCAATAGAGAATCATGTTTTGTGAGAATTACACTAAGGAGAAAAAGAACCTCAGGATCTTGTAGCACCAAGATTATGTGTCACTTTGGCCACAAATATTTATTTATGTGTGTGCCTCACTTGCACTGTGCTCTAAATTTGTACCCATTCTTCCTACAGATGTGTTTTGAGGCAGAGTATACCTTTACCTTTCTACAAATTTTATCATTTGTTCAGAGATTACAGAGTTGAATTTAGATCTAAGAAAGAATGTAGAGATTATCTGATCCAGTCCCCCAGTTTTACAAAGAAACTGAATGCCTCTTCCCAAAAGTTAAGCAAAGTCAAAAGTCACACAGATAGCAAGTAGCAATGCTGAAATGTAACCCCAGACCCTTTATTCCAGCAATCTTTGCACTATTCCAAGCTATGAAATTTAAACCTGTTGATATCCCTGATGTTATTTTTTTTTAAGAATGTAAAAAGACACTTTTGTGTTATTTATCTTAAGATAAATAAATCTATAAGACCAGCTTAAAAACTACATACAATAATACAAAAACCTGAAAAGGTTAAAGCAGTAAGGTGGCACAATAGATAAAATAAAGTTTTCTTTCTAAATTTAAACATGGTCTCATAAACTTACTAGCTGTGTGACCCTAGACAAGTCACATAACCCTGTTTTTTTTGTTTTTGTTTTTTTTTAATTTCCTCATCTATAAAATGATCTGGAGAAGAAAGTGGCAAACCATTCCAGTATCTTTGCCAAGAAAACAGAGAGTCAGACATGACTAAAAAATTACTGAACAATAACAAATACTGAACAATAACAAAGATAACAAATAATAGAACCATGATGGTCATAATGTGCTGAAATTTTGAAAAGCATGTGGATCTTAAGAGCACTGTTTAGAATTGAAGAATTTAGGACCAGTATTTTGAGATATATGTGTATGCATGCAATCTCATACAATGTACATTCTGAGAAAGTTTCTGTTAAGCAATAAAAATGTACAAGCAAAATCAGATATAAGTTCAGAATATAAAATATAAGTTCACTATATGCCAGAAAAAGAATTGAATTCTAGTCTAATTTTCTAGGAGAATTTTCACTAAACCACTTTTGTATATTGGTTCTTTAATAGTTAAAGAAATCATAGGTCTAATCTTGAAATGACCTGTTATTACATATCAAAATGCAGGTAGAAAATTTTAATGTAAAGGGGAATATGTAGAGGGCTGAAACTCCAAAAAGGTATGCTTAAATCAGACAACTGAGCACTTAAGGCTAATTATCTATTCCATGTGAGACAATGACTCTATTAGCATATGTTTTAGATAAATGTCTCTTCCTTTGGTGCTTGCTGAATGTTTGGTGTTAAGATAATCATAGGCAAGGATTAGAGGGTGGAGGGAGAGAGGCCAGAGGCACTTGGTGGCAGGATGAGGAGGAGAGAGGCAAGTGACTCTAGACTGGAGAATCCAGGATACATCTTTGGTAAGTTTGCCTGCCTCCTTCACTTCTCCCCCTAAAGACCAAGAACTTTAATTTATCCTGACTCTTGCTGACCCCAAGGCCCTCCAGGGAGCTAGCCCATACTTTACATTTTGGCCCAAAATATTGTTGGGGGACAGGTCAATTCTCCAAGAGCCTCCACAGCTGTGGATCATAGCATCTGAAGGGGAGTTGCAAGGCAACCTTTGCTGAAACAGGTGTTGCAGACTGGGAATGAGATAAATTGGAGGCAGAGGGAAGAGAAGAGAGATCAGACAATACAATGGCCTCTCAGTCAGAGAACAGCAACTGCTTCTCAGTCTCCTTGTATCATCCTCTTACAAGAGGAGATCCATTCTGCAGGTGTGGTTTGGATCTCCAGCAGCCACTCTCAGGTGGCTCCTGTGTCACAACAGGGAGGGAGGAAAAGAGGAAGAGAGGGAGGAAGGAAAAGAGAGAGGGAAGGAGGAAGAAAAATAGAGAGGGAGGGAGGGAGAAAAAGAAGGAAGGAGGAGAGAGGAAAAGAAGAAAGGAGGAGAGAAGAAAAGAGGAAAGGAGGGAGGGAAAGAGGGAGAGAGGGAGGAAAAGAGTGAAAGAAAAAGAAAGGGAGGGAGGGAAAGAAAAAGGACTGGAAGGAAGGGAAGGAGGAATGAAGGAAGGAAAGAAGGAAAAAAGGAGAGGGACAGAGAGAGAGTTAAAGAAAGAGGCAGAGAGAAAGAGACAGAGACAGAGAGAGACAGAGACACACACAGAGAGACAGACACAGAGAGACAGAGAGATGGAGGCAAGACAGTGGGAAGTTGGAGAAGGGGGGAGAGAGGGGGAGGGAATGGAGAAGAATAAAAAGGAAATGGTAGAATAAGTTACAAAAAGTAAATAAAACAAATTGGTCAATTGTTATAGAATAAACTGACCAAACAAGATGTCAGTTAAAAAAAAAAGTTGGGGGGGTTGGGGGGAGGAAGTAGCATTTATAAGAGGGGATCTTGGGACACTAATTCATTTTGATGGAATTGTGAACTGATCCAATGATTTTGGAGAGCAATTTGGAATTACACCTAAGAGTTATAAATCTATATATACCATTTGACTTAGAAATACCACTCTTGTTTCCCAATGTGATCAAGGAAAAAAAGAAAAGAATCTCTGTGTTCTAAAATATTTATAGCAGCCATCTTCCAAAGACCTGGAAACTGAGAGAATGCCCATCAAGTGGGTTATGGTTAAACAAGTTATGGCATATGTTTGTGACTGAATATTCCTGTGCAGTGAGAAATGATGAACAGGTTGATTTTAGAAAAAAACATGGAAAGACTTGCATGAAATAATGATGAGTGAAACTAAAAAAAAACTGTATACAGTAACAGCAACATTCTTGAAAGAATAATCAAACAAGCTATGCTGAATATTATAAATATTCAAATCATATACAAAGGATCTATAAAGAAAGATGCTATCCATATCCAGAAAAAAAAACTGATAAATAGGGTATACATATACACACTTTTGCATACATTCATACACGAATATACTTATATACAAAGCTGTGTCAAATGGTGGCCCTTCTCTAGTGTAGAGTAGGAAGGAGAAAGGTGAAAGTTTGAAACTTAAAATGTAATCCAAAAATGTTTTTATAAAGGGAGGATCCTAAAGTATCTAGGAGATGAGTTGTGAAAGCCCACAAAGGCTGCAACAAAGCTAAGGATCAGTCAGGTTGGAGAGTAGTTAAAATACAAGGGTGATTACCACTGCTTGATTTCTATCTTCTGCCATAGCCAAGTCACTTGGAACTGTGTTAAAACTCAGAAGAGAAAGGTAAAAGCTCTTAAGAAATGCACTCTCTATAGTACTGATTATCAGAGATATTGCAGTGCTCCCAAAACAATACAATAACAAAACCCCAACAATCTGAAAGTGGAGCTTTGGAGAGGAGGGCTAGAGAGATATGATGAGAAAAAGAGGATCTGAAAAGGGAAAAGGAAAGGTTAATCTGTGTTGGGAAACTTGAATGTAGAAGAATTTCATACAGTGAAAGAAGGGAAAATGGACCACTATATAGTTGTAGCTAAAAAGAAAAAACAAAAACAAAAACAAAACAACTAAGCCTCTTTCAGAAAAGGAAGGAATTATATTATCTGATAAGGAGGCATCTGCTTATTCTTCAATGAATGATGAAGTAGATTCATACAGATGCTTCTTAGTAAGAGATCACCCAATAGGAGTCGGAGGAAGAAGAAAAACATGGTAGTTTAAAAACCCCTGCTCAGGAGGAGTACAGAGCTACTAACAAAATCAATCTGATTATAACAATAGAGAGAACTGTTGTCTTCTCAGGGCAAGTATCCAAGACATAATAGAAAACCTCCCAAGACTTGTCAAAACAGATGACTACTACCCACTTTTGGTGATTGACATGAGCACAGATGATGCTGCCAGAAGGAACCTAGAAAGCATTGCCAAAGATTGAAGTCTTGTATAAGAAACTAAAGATCATAGGGACATGGTGTTTTTATCACTGCTTCTCATTGAAAAGAAGGAATCCAAAAGAAAAAAAAAACTGATTTAGGAAATGAACAGCTGAGGGAGAAAGAAGGGGGAGGGTAACATGAGCATAGAATTTGTTTTTGGATTCTGGCTTAAAATACAAGAATGACAAGCTTTTGGCCAGGGATGGTGTGTGCCTAACAAAAACTGGTAAGAAATTTATTTCCCTGGTGTCTTGGAAATTTAATCAGAAAGTTAATACTGAGAGAGGCAGAAGGTGGAGACGGGATAGGGAAGGAGAGAAAGGGAGGGAGAGAGAGATTAGTATAGAATTTGTATTTCTGGACAATAGTCTTAAAATATAAAAATGATAGGCACTTGACCAGGGATGTGTCTAACAGAAGTCAAGTGTCTTGAAAGGAAAATCAAAACTTTTAAACTAAAAGAATCAAAGATAGAAAAAGTATCTTTGTATATCCTTTAATATAGATATAAAATATAACAGAGATAATGAAGGAAGGATTTCTATTGAGATACCCATAAGTTCATAGGAAACAAAATGTTAAAAAAATTAAATAAGTACTAAAATCCAGATCTCAAAGATGTGTTACACAGAAATACACAAAAATAAGGCAACAAATTAAATATGTTAGAAATTTTAATTCAATGAAATAAATGTTATTTCATTTATTTGTTGTTGAAATGTTTCTTTTTATTACTGATAAACTTGATGGAATGAAATCCTTGACTAAAATATAATTCAGTACTGTTACACTGTTTTTAAAAAAAGAAACAAGTTTAGCAAGGAGAGAGGGGTAAAGAAAGGTTGAATTGTACATCAAAAAGATATCCATGTGAGGAAATTCAGGAATCAAAAGAGACAGCATAATGATAACTAGTATCTGAACAAAGATCAAATGGAAAAAGGAACAAAGATGAGTTTTTTTCATTGAGTTATATTAGAGTCCACCTGAATAGAAAAAAGGAAATTTCTTTTTCAAGAAACAGATTACAAGCCTGGTGCAAACATTGTAAAACTGGGGGGCTTCCATGATGTAGATATTAGCTAGAACCAAAAGAAAAGCAATTGATAATTACTAGGCTAGGCTTGCCTTGTCTTCTTTATAATATCATCTTTGTAAAGTTGAGGGAAAAAACCAGGAAAAAGTCTATTCTGAAACTATAAACCAGAAGTAAAAATTCTCACTAAGAAGGCAGAATTATTTACTGTGATAAATAATGATTAAAAAAAAAGAGGGTGTCATATTTTAAAATGGTCTAAATCAGTGGTCCTCAAACTTTTTAAATAGGGGCCAGTTCACTGTCCCTCAGACTGTGGGAGGGCTGGACTATAGTAAAAACAGAAATTCACACCCTATCTCCACCCCTCAGCCCATTTGCCATAACCTGGCAGGCTGCTGCATCTGGCCTGCTGGCCGTAGTTTTAAGAACCCCTGGTCTAAATCATTATTGATTAGAAAAACACAAATTAAAACACTGATATACTTCACAATATTGAAGAGATGTGGAAAAATTGGAACACAAATACATTGTTGGGGCAACTGTGAACAGATGCAGCCATTTTAGAGAGCAATCTAGAACTATGCCCAAAGAACCATGCCAAAGATTTATAAAACTATGTGTACCCATTAACTCAACAATACCTCTATTAGGTCTGTTTCCATAGGTTGATCAGGGGAAAAGGAAATGAATGTGTATATGTGTATATATATATATATATGTATATATATATATACTCTAAGACATGTATAGCATTTCTCATTGGGGTGGTAAAGAACTGTAAACCAAGGGGCTGCCCATCAGTATATGATTGTGATGGAATACTACTGTGATATATGAGATGATGAACTGAATGATTTTAGACAAACATGGAAAGACTTGAATGAAATGCTAATGAGTGAAATGAGTAGAACTAAGAGAATCTTGTGTACAACAAAGCAATGTTGTTCTAAGAACGGTAAACAACTGTCATTTTGAATATTACAAATACTCAAATAAACTACAAGGAACTTATAAAGAAAGATACTATCCACCTCCAGAGAAAGAATTAATAAATAGAAGTACCTATATTGTGGTGTTACATGCATACATACATATCTGTGTTTAATGGTGGGCTTTCTCTACTGTGAGGTAGGAAGAGAAAAAATATAAAAAGTACAGAACAGATAAAAAAAAAACTCAAAAGAAAGCACAAAAAAGTAGGATAGATTTGAAAATGTATAATATTTATTACATAGTTGTTTGAAAGTGTGAAATGGAGATTCATGGTTTCATATTAATCCTCTTTTTGTGTTGTGTTATATAAATGGAAATTTTTTTTGTTTTTTGTTTTTTTTTTGTATGTAAGTCCAAGATGATTTTTAAAAATTTAAGTAGAGGGTAGTGTTTTGTTGTTATGTATAATATTCAATATACAATTCAAAAACCACACAAAATTTAATTCTTATAGTTGTACTTTTGATAGTAGCAAAGAACAGGAAACAAAATAGATGTCAATGACTAAAGAAGTTGTGGTATATGAATGTAATGGGATATTACTGTGCTAAAAAATGATACATATAATCAATACTGAGAAGCATAGAAAGATTTATATGAACTAATGTAAAATAAATAGAACAATATAGGAAAACAACATAGACATTGACTTCAACAATAACAAGAATAATAATAAGAAGAGCTCAAGCTCTGGTTTGGCTCGTCAGTAGACAAAGATTTTGAGAGGACAGACAATACAGAATCAAGGTGAAGCGTTTCATTGCCTATCCAGCTGTTGTACAAACTACTCTATATTCTGACTAAGCTTAAAAAGCAACTTCTTCAAAGAGTACAATAGCAAATATAAGTTGTTTCTGAATCATGTTTTAAGTATTTGTCATTACATGTTTCTGAAAGTTTTTGTGTATAAAAAAGAAATACTTGTCTCATAACCGATTTATATTGTATACTGAGTCCCTTTCTGCTCCTCCCCATTTGGGGAAAGTAGACATGATCTCAAATTTAAGCTATAAGCAAATGGCCCCCAGGGCTACTAGTATGGGGTATATTGAGAAGAAGAGTATGGAAAAAAAGGAACCGATTCCCTTAATCCCCAGGACAGAACCTAGTTCAGAGTACATAGTGAACCCTTTAGGAGTAAAGAAAGAGAGATATTCCTTAGTACCTTAGTTTCCTTAGGTCCAGTGGTAGCCTTTATGTTAAACTATTCATGTTTGCATATTTTAGTTACATTTTTGTATGAGTGTAAAAATAAGGGCAGCTAGGTAGTGTAGTGGATAGAGCACCAGCCCTGAAGTCAGGAGGACCTGAGTTCAAATGTGACCTCAGACACTTAACACTTCCTAGCTGTGCAAATCACTAATCTCAATTGCCTCAGCAAAAAAAAAAAAAAAAAAAAAAAAGGAAAAAAAGAAATAAAACAAGGAGGTCAGTTTGAAGGTCCATAGAATACAGAAAAGGAAATAATGAAGAATAAGTCTGTAATGTAATGACAGAAATACTTAAAACATGATTCAGTAATAACTTATATTTACTGTTGTACTCTTTGATGAAGTGGATATTTAAACCTCATCAGAATATAGAGATGTTTGTACAACAGCTGAATGAAACATTTCACCCAGGTTGTGAAGGACTTTAAATGCCAAGTAGAGAGGTTTACATTTGAGATTAGAGATAATTCAAAAATACTAAAGTTTCTTAAGAAGGGGGTTGAACATGATGAGAACTATACTTTAGGAGAGATATTTGATCAGCTATGTAGAAAATGAATTCAGAGAAAGCAATTAGAAGGCCATTGTCTTAGTCTAGAGGAGAGGTATTAAGATGTTGTTTATCCATGATGATGGGATAAAATAGATGATGGATGATGTCTTGCATTTCAATCAGTTTTAAGTGAGGCAGAGTTGAATAAAACTGTTGGTTTCAGAGTCTCTTCTAGAGTCATCAAAGTCCAGTGGATGGCCTTGGTATCTCTGACGTCTGATCAAAACTCTTAAGTGCTCCATGGCACTGATTTAGGCTGCCTTCATGGCTGCTAGAACAAATTGTTCTCATCTGCCCATTCTGCCTGAGAAATTCTTCCCAAGCTTGAGGTAGACACCCCCTCTAACTTACCTATTATTTATCCTCAACCTGCTTTAGCCTGCTTGAGATGGTTTTACCAAGGTGTGGCCACTGTGCATGCTACAGCATCTGGGTACCAAAATGAGAGTTGGAGGGACAGATAGACCCCAAAGATGGATAAGCACCTGAAAAGGGCAGGGTAAGTGCCCAAACTAGAAGTGCTTATTTTTCACAAACATCACATATATTCCAATAACAGGATAGTGACTCAGTGAATTGAGTGAAAGAAATAGATGCAATAGGGAAGAGAGGAAGGGAAAAGAATTTATATAGTACCTACCGCATTCTAGACAGTGTGCTAAGCAGTTATTAAATATTATCTCATCAGATTCTCTCAACAACCTGTAAGGCAGGTGCTTTGTATGCATTTTGCAGTTGAGGGAACTGAAATAAATTGAGATTGTGATTTGCCTAGGGTCATATAGCTAGTAAGTATAGAAAGACATATTTGAATTCAGGTCTTCCTAACTTTAGGCCTAGTTTTCTATCCATTGTCCTTTCTAGCTATCTCATAGTTGTGATGAGAGTAGAAAACAAAATTTGGCAGCTTTTTAGATACGTGAGTGAGAATAAAGAGTCCAGGATGATACACAGCAAATCTGGATAAATGACAGACATTAAAATAGGAAAATTCAAAGAAGAAATGGCAGGAAGGGGAAATGGCTTAATTTTTTTCTGTCATGTACATCACAAACCTTTCATGCCTGTTTATCTTATGCCACACATAAAATGAAAAAGGGGGGAGAGGCAGAGCTCTACTCACTGGGCAACAGAACTGGGGGCAGTGAGACAGCTTCCCCACTCCCCAACAAAAAAGCACCTACTACAAGTATGAGACAATCAGGGAGAGGATTAAGTATGCTGGGGGCAGATGTTAGTGGAAGGTATGGGGCTGGGATGGGCAATGTTAGTATTTTTCTAATGATTGTTCCAGTCCATAATCAAGATTAGTTAAATTATAACCACTCTGGTAGAAAACAGGGGAAGCCTGGAGCTTACACAGTAGTGGAAGGGCATGGAATGAGTTTGGATAATAAATGGTGAAGATTAGTTGAGATTGAGTTGCAAAGAACTGACTGGTTATTTAGGAGGATGGGATCAGATCCATTTTTTCACTTACCAATTAGCTATTTACATACTCCTTGGGGCCATTCTAAGCTCAACATTTTGGAAACCACAGATTTAGAAGTTAATATAATTATATGGATTTGTGTTTGGTTATATGGCTACAGTCAAGGAACAAACAGAAATGTTGGAATGACCTCAGAACTGTGCCATTCGAACTTTTACAATGACTTAGATAAAGGCATAGATGGAATCCTTATAAAATTTGCAAATGACAAATCTGGGAGGGCTAGTTATCACAAATTACAGAGGAAGCAATATCTCAAAAGACCATGAAAGGCTAGGATATAGGGCCAAATCAAACGAGATGAAATGAAATGGGGATAAATGTAAAATCTTACACTTGGATTGAAAAAAATTATCTTCACAAGTACAAGATACAGTGCAAGCTTAATATGAATCAGCAGTGTAACATTGCACCTAAAAAGCCTAAATGTTCTTGGTTTTCAGTAAGGATATTTCTTCCAGGAATGAGGAGATGACAGCACCACTAGTAGCTAGGTGGGAGACTGAAATCAGTAAGACTTCTGTCATTCAGTTCAAATCAGGCCTCAGATACTTATTAGCTTTGTGACTCTTGGCAAGTAATTTAAACCTGCTTGCCTCAGTTTACCCATCTGTAAAATGAGATGGAGAAGGAAATGGCAAACTATTCCAGCATCTTTGCCAAGAAAATCCCATATGGGTCACAATCAGATACAACTGAATGACAACAAAAATATTAAGAACAAAACAGACTTATTTAATATTTAACATTTATCACATATGATTCCTAGAGGATTCTTTCTTTTCCAGTGTTACTTGCTTACTTCCAGTGTTAGTTCACAATGTTTGCCTTCATTTGATTCATACTAAGCTTTACTGAATTTAGAAAAAATGTCTAGCTACTTACAGATTTCTAAAAATTCCTGAGAGCAAAACATAATAACAACTGCTTGTCACAAATCACATCCTTAAATCAAAATAATAAATTATCAGTCATAAGTAATACCAATCAAAAATTAAAGCTAGAATAGAATGTCTATCCTTAGTCCTCACAAGAACCTGAGGTTAGGAGACACTTGTATTTGAATCTTGTAGAATACCTAACATTTATAGTGCTTACTATATGCCAAATACTCAATAATTATTATCTCATTTAATCCTCACAACAACTTTGGGATGTAGGTTATTATCTCCATTTCACAGATGAGGAAACTGAGTCAAATACAAAATTTAAGAGACTGGTCCAGGATACTCGTTTTATAAATGAGAAAACTGAGGCCAAGGAAGACTAGGTGACTTCTCCAAAGTTACACGATTCATGAAAATTAAAGTCAGGAGTTGATCCCAATTCATAATAGCAGTAATCATAATAACCATACATGGTGTCTGGGAGGTTGGACACTTGATATGAGCAATCAATTGCATAACAATGTAACTGTTAATCAGTAGAGGCAAATTCCTTGCCCCAAAATTGGAGAGTACCATTTTGCCAATTAGAGATGCATTGTGGGCCACTTAAGTTGAGAAAAGCTGCCTTGTCTTTAGTTGAAGAGGATCATTGGGGGGTCCAACACAGAACAGTATTTATTACATGTCCAAATTGACACAACATCTATTTTCCAAACTCTATTCTTTTTTTATTGTTTTTTTTTTAAATTAATTTTATAATTATAACATTTTTTGACAGTACATATGCATAGGTAATTTTTTTACAACATTATCCCTTGTACTCCCTTCTGTTCTGAATTTTCCCCTCCTTTCCTCCACCCCCTCCTCTAGATGGCAGGTATTTCCATACATATTAATTATGTTATAGTATAACCTAGGTACAATATATATGTGCAGAACCGAATTTTGTTGTTGCAAAGGAAGAATTGGATTCAGAAGGTAAAAATAACCTGGGGAGGAAAACAAAAAATGCTAACAATTTACACTCATTTCCCAGTGTTTCTTCTCTGGGTATAGCTGATTCTGTCCATCATTGATCAATTGGAATTGGATTAGCTCTTCTCTAAGCTGAAGATATCCCTTCCATCAGAATATATCCCCATATAGTATTGTTGTTGAAGTGTATAATGATCTTCTAGTTCTGCTCATTTCACTCAGCAACTCTATTCTTTTTTAACCTCATTGTTTAACATATATATATATATATATATATATATATATATATATATATATATATATATGATGAATATTGACATATCCCACAAACTGCTGTTTGCAGTGGAAAGCATCAATAAAACTCCTCCATTAGTCCTGATACTAAAGATGGAAAATTTTTGATTGTCCATGCTAGACTGGACTCTCTGGATTGGCCAGATCCATAGCCACTGCCCAGGACTTAGTATAGATGATCTTCTCTGTCCCATCCCTTAATGTTCTGTCACATGTCAGCTAAGTAACTTAGAACTCAGCCAAATGGAAAGACTTGTCTCTAATTTCTATTCTACAGAGTAATAGCTTCTGAAATCCAGTTGTACTATCCTTTTTCAGTGCCTGGCATCATCAGTTATCCAGGAAAAAATGACATTTTTTAGGAGGCAGCTCCTTATAAATAAGAGTCCACTAGGATACTAAAAAAGCTTCCCTCAGTCTAGTCTTCAGAGACAGAACATCCAGAAACATTAGTCTTGCAAGGTTATAAAGACTTAAGAACAGAGATTGCTAGACAGCTTGCTTTATAACTTCCAGGACTGTCACCTGTCCTGGGCTCCACTTAAAAGATATAGACTTGCAAGGGACTTGGTAAATGGGGATCATGAGAATATCTAGTTGGGGAATGTGGGTTCTCAAAGAATCTTAGGAGTTCAATAAGTTTCTGAGCTTCCTTCTTTGATTGTGAGAAAGCAAAAGTCAGTATATTATTCTTGACTATGCTTGGAATTCCCTGGGTTTTCCCTGAATTCCTCAAATTTTGATTAAGTAATCTGTATCCTGGATTTTCTTAGGGCTAATTTCCTACTCCTTATCTTTCATATGGACCACCATGTGATCTAGGGTATCTATCACTATGACCTCATCTGGTCTGGTAAACATATTATCCATACCATGTAAAGTATTCCCCATTGCCCTGTAGAAGGAAGAGTTCTTTAGGTATATACCCATGGTAATATAGCAAGAGTTCAGGGACCCTTGAGAAAGAATGATGAAGGCAAGTGGACTCTTCAGGTGAAAAACAAAGTGCTTCTAAGTAGTCTCATCCTCAGGAATAGTTTCCACACCATTTACCCTGGGCCTGGTATACCTGCTCTACAACATTGATGAGATCAGGAATAGTTTTAGAAATATACTTGATGACTATGTTAATCATCCTGTAGTTCATTGTAAGCTGTTAGATGTTATCTGCCTTAATTACAGGAAATACAGGATTATTTTAAGGGAATATAGTATAATAAAGTATTCCTGCTTTCTTTATCTTCATCACTAGAGGAGAAATAATTCTACATGGGATAATTCCAGTAACTCTTAAGAGTTTCCATTTGGCTTTATCCATAGTAATATTTTCCTAAAAAGATCACTGAAAGGATCCCCACAGATCCTGAGCTCATAATAATTTATCCCTCCATGGACTGCCCTCAGTAGCTTTTCCTAGATGATCCAAAGTGAGTAGATGCCTTACTAGAAAGCATAGGAATAAATTGAGCTTTCTTTAAAATGATAAAATGATAAGCATCTATTTAAAATCATCAGCAAATATTATATTTAATGGGGATAAGATATAAGCATTCCCAATAAGATCAAGGGTTAAAACAAGATACCCATTGTCACCACTATTATTCAATATTGTACTAAAATATTAGCTTTAGTAATAAAAGAGGAAAAAGAAATTGAAGAAATTAGAGTAAATAATGAAGAAACAAAACTATCCCTCTTTGCAAATGACATGATAGTATATTTAAAGAATCTTAGAGAATCAACTAAAAAACTACAAGAAACAACTAACAACTTTAGCAAAGTTGCAGGATACAAAATAAATCTATGTAAATCATCAGCATTTCTATATATTACTAACAAATCCCAGCAGCAAGAGATAAAAAGAGAAATACCATTTTAAAAAATCTGTACATAATATAAAATATTTGGGAGTTTACTTGCCTAGACAAAGCCACAAATTACATGAACACAATTACAAAATACTTTTCACACAAATAAAGCTAGATCTAAACAATTAGAAGAATATCAAATGTTCATCAGTAAATCAAGCTAATAGATTAAAAATGACAATTTTATCTAAATTAATTTAGTTATTCAGTGCCATAACAATCAAACTGTCAAGAAATGATAGAACTAGAAAAAATAATAACAAAATTCATCTGGAAGAACAAAAAGTCAAGAATTTCAAGGGAGTTAGAGGGAAAAAAAAATGCAAAGGAAGGTAATCTAGCTGTACCATACCTAAAATTATAAAGCAGTAGTCATCAAAAAATTTGATAGTGTCTAAGAAATAGAGTAATGGGATTAGTGGAATAGGTTAGATACACAGACACAATAGTCTAGTGTTTGATAAACCCTAAAACTCTAGCTTCTAAGATAAGAATTTACTATGTGACAAAAATTGCTGGGAAAATTGGAAAATAGTATGGCAGAAACTAGCACTGACCAACATCTAATACCTTATACCAAAATAAGATTGGAATGGGATCAAGGGTGATACTATAAGCAAATCAGTAGAGCAAGAGAAAGTCTACTTCTTAGATCTGTGGAAAAGGGAGGAATTTATGACCAAAGAACTAGATATCATTATAAAATGCAAAATGGATGATTTTGATTACATTAAATTAAAAAGGTTTTGCAAAACAAAATCAATATAGCCAAGATTGGAAGGGAAGCAGAAAACGGAAAAAAAATTTACATCCAGTGTTTCTGAAAAAGGCCTTTTCTAGGCATATGAAAAAGTTCTTTAAATCACTATTTATTAGAGAAATGCAGTTTAAGACAACTCTGAGGTACTATTTAATATCTTTTGAATTTGCTAAGATGACAGGAAAAGACAATGATAAATATTAGAGAATGTGGGAAAACAGGAATGCCAATGCATTGTTGGTGGAATTGTGAAGTGATCTAACCTTTCTGGAGAGCTGTTTGGAACTATGTCATGAAGGCTATAAAATTGTACATACCCTTTTATTCAGCAGTATCTCTACTGAGTATCCCAAAGAGATCATAAAAAGAGAGAAAGAGAGAGAGAGAGAGAGAGAGAGAGAGAGAGAGAGAGAGAGAGAGAGAGAGAGAGAGAGAGAGAGAGAAAGGACCCACACGTGCAAAAATGTAACAGCTCTTTTTGTAGTGGTAACAAACTAGAAATTGAGTGGATACCCATCAGGTGGGAAATGCCTGAATAAGTTATGGTATATGAATATAATAGAATATTTTTGTTTTCCATAAGAATTGATGAGCAGGCTAATTTCAGAAAAGCCTGGAAAGATTTACTTGAACTGATGCTGAGTGAAGTTTGCAGAATCAAGAGAACATTGTCCAGAATAATAAGACTATGTGCTAATCAACTGTAATGGACTTGGCTCCTTTCAACATTGTGGTGATTCAAGGCAATTCTAATAGACTTGGGATAGAAAATGCCAGATGCATTCAGAGAAAGAATTATGGAGATTGAATGTGGATCAAAGCATAGTATTTTCACCTTTTTGTTGTTGTTGTTTGCTTTTTTTCTTTCTCATGTTTTTTTTTTTCCTTTTTAATCTGATTTTTCTTGCACATGACAAAGAAAGAAAGAAAGAAAAGAAAGAAAGAAAGAAAGAAAGAAAGAAAGAAAGAAAGAAAGAAAGAAAGAAAGAAAGAAAGAAAGAAAGAAAGAAAGAAAGAAAGAAAGAAAGAAAGAAAATATCAAATATTCCAGGCAGGTTAGGCCAAATGGCTTCTGGTGCCATGGAGCTTAATTTTCTTTGTACAGTTTTACTAGACCAGAAAAGCCTGGTCATCAATTTCTTTCTTATCTACCAGATGATTTGGTAGCTATACCCAAAGCTCCCCTCTAGGGGACCTTCCACTCAAATTTCAACAGTTGAGTCTACATCTGTATGTTATGTAGTAGAGAAGAACTGTAGCTAAAGTCTGAAGCCATTGGGCAGAGCTCCACACAGAACATCTGTTCTTGGGGAGAATGCACAAATCCAAATTATCATCAATTTGGAAACATCACCAACTCCCTAGCAAAGCCCCATCTATGAGCTGGCTGCCATCTTTACTAGGCCCGAATAATTTTATCAGCCTCCTAAAAAGAAACAAAGAATATAGTCCTAGAATTAAATTTAATTTTAAAAGGAGACTTCAGAGAATTCCCTAAGGTTATGAAAAGTCCACTGAAGAGACTCTCACAGTTGGTTCCATTAAATCACACCTTCAGAAGCCATTGTTCCAGGGACTCCTATGGTAACTGTTTGAATATCTCCAGCTAGGACCCAAACTCTCTCCCTATAGGATTTCCCAATGGACAGGGACCCAGTTCCTGAGCCTTCAATGTAGGACGTCAATACTATCTTCCTGAGAGCTGCTATTAGTTTCAGTTGTGTCCAACTCTTTGTGATCCCATTTTGGGTTTTCCTTGGCAAAGTTACTGGTTTGCCATTTCCTTCTCCAGCTCATTTTACAGAGGAGGAAACTGTGATTTGCCCAGGTCATACAACTAGTAAGTATCTGAGGTGAGCTTCCTTTTACTACAGGTCCAGAGTTCTATACACTACACCACTTAGCTGCCTTTCTAAACATAGTGATCCAGAAAAAATTTGAATCTTTCTTAGACAAGAGATCCCCAGCCTCAACCTCAAGTTGTCTCTCCTGCAGTCCCAAGGTTCTTATCTCAGCAGGAACCTAAAGCTCTGGATCAGAGACCACCTGGTTGATTCTTGGCAGGAGCCCCTAGGAAGACATCTCTTCTCTTGTGCAGTCATTAGTTCTCTTTGCTATCTCTTGATTTTCATTGAAAATGGACATCTCTGTTTTTAGCGGCTAACTGAACCAGACTAGTTTATTCTATCTGACTACAGAGACAGTCCAACTTAGGCAGAGCAATCAACAACATCCAGGGAGTACTGGCCTTGACATTTTCTTTACCCTTTCTGCAGCCTCCCCCAGCACCCAATAACCTAAATCCTCTTCCCACAGAGAGGATTCTCCCTTCATAATTAGGAGAGCTCTGTCAACAAGGAGCCAGGCAATGTCCTGCCATCTGATCATGTGACTCTCCTCCACATTTGCAGACTCAAACACTATTTGAGCTATCAACTCTTTTCATCTAGTCCTAAACTGCCAAAACTACATCAAATGCTGGAGTCACTCTGTTAATGCCTGCACATTCATAGTTCAAGTTTGAAACTGGGATGAACTTAAATTCCATGAAAAGGACAGGGAGGAGGGAAGAGAAGGCAAGGAAGAACATGAAAAAGGAACTTGTGTTTTGGGGCTCAGCCTCTGAGCTTTAGCAATTTGCATTTCCACAGCCTAGCTGGCACTGAGGGTTGGGTGCTTTTCTCTAGTACTGTCCTATATGAACTTTCATCTAGTATATTTCCCCCAATATGAGTAGCCAGTTAATATTCCCATTATCATCAAATAACTATTACAAAGGGATTTTTTTTAAAAATGTATTTTAAAGATCTAAGTACAACCTAAACCAGGAACATCCTCTTTTATTATTCCTGTTCTAAATTTAAAGTGGTTTTTACAGAACATTCCTTCAGGCATATTTACTTCTGGGTTGCTGTTTGTCCTTCACACTCTAAGAGAACCATGACATTAGGAAGCTGACACCATGACACACAAGTGAATTGGATTTGAGTGAGGAAGGACAATACAAAGTCACCATCTCTCTCTTCTGGAGTCATATGAGTCCAGTGGAAAAATATGGATCAGAATGACTGGAGATGGCTCTGGATGCAGTAGAAGCCCTTGGGCTTTTTAAGTTAAGGTCTTTAATATGTCTCAATATAGTATAATAGAAGGATAGTTTGTTTTCTAGTTTGAAGGACATGGTATAGGTGCCAGATGGATTAATTCATCAGGTCAAGCAGGTACTTCTTCAGAGTTGTCTCCTCACTGAGATTAGATACTCTAGCTACCCAGCAGACTCTGTAATGAACTCAGTGGTACTTCTGACCTTTTAAAGCTCACAACCATAACTTTGTCCATTCTGTTTCTGATACTCAGTCACCTAAAATCATGAAAAAAGAAATGTAGGGAAGACAGAAGAGACACCAATATGTATTTATGGCCACAATATGACCGGGTAGGGAGAGAAGGTCTGAGACTGCTCCCCCAACCAGAAGCCCATAGCAATCTCTGCTTTTCAAAGGCCACCAGGCAAGAGAGTGAAAATTGGTCTGTTTCATACTTTCCTGTGCACACTCAATTCTACTTCAGCAGCCGATTAAAAGCTTTTTTGTCATCATACATAAGATGATAGGAAAAGAAAATAGCTGGGATTGCTCTTTGAAGCCAATCAATTACTCAACTAGCATGTATTAACTATTTATTGTGTACAAGGTACTGCACTAAGTACAAGGTATACCAAGAAAGGTGAAAGACATTCCCTGCTCTCATTGTGTAAAGAACTCTGTCCAAACAAGATATATACAAGTCAAATTGAAGATAATCTCAGAGGCAAAGTCCTAATGTTAAGGAGAACTGGGAAAAGCTTCTCCTAGAAGGTGGGACTTTAGCTGAGATTTGAAAAAAAAATTAGAGAAACCAAGAGGCAGTAAAGAGAACTAAGAGTAAAGAGGAATAAACAGGAATAAGAGGAATAAGATATGGAGTATAGTCAGTGAAAATATCCTAAGTCAGATGATGGAGTGTCTTCTGTGAGGAGCAAGGAGGCCACTGTCACTTGATCAAAGAACACATGGAAGGAGAAAGAAGTAAGGTGTGAGAAGACTGGAAAGGTAGGAAAGGGCCCATAGAAGAGTTTTTCAAAAAGCAAACTAGAAGATTTTATATTTGATCATTCAGGTAATAGAGAACCACTGGAATTTATGAATAGGGAAGTGATAAAATCAGACTGGTACATTAGGGATATCAATTTCACAGCTGAGAGGAGAATGGATTGAAATGGGGAGTGACTTGAGCTGAGACCCAGCCAGCAGACTACTGCTGTAGTCCAAGCATGAGGTGATGAGAACCTGTATTAGGGTTTTAGCAGTGTCAGAGGAGAGAAGAGGGCTTAAGTAAGAAATGCTACAAAAATAAAACAGATAATTCTTGGCAATAAATTGGATATAGGGGGAAAGAAGAGTGACAAGTTGAAGATGATACTTTGAACTGCAATAGTAATAGGAAAGTTAGGAAGAAGGAAGGGTTTGGGGAGGAAAGATAATGACTTCAGTTTTAGATATGTTGTATGAAGAGCATGCACAAGACATTCATGACATGCCCAATTGACAGTTGGAGATGTGAGACTGAAGATCAGAGGAGAGATTAGGAAAAACCAAGTAGAGCTGGGAGTCATCTACTTAGAGATAGAAAATGAATCCATTGGAGCTACTTAGATCACCAAGTGAAATAGTAAAGAGGAGAAGAGGCAGCCTAAATCTTTGAAGAATTTTACAGGTGTGATCTGGATAAAGATCCATCCAAGGAAATTAGAAATGAGGCAAACCAAGAGAGTAGTGTCACAAAAATCTAGAAAGGAGACAATATTAAGGAGATGGTCAAAGGCTGCAGAGAGCTCAAGAAGAATGACTTTTGAGAAAAAGGCCATAGAATTTGGCAATTGAGGGATCACTAATTTTTGAAAGAAGAATTTCAGTTGAATGAACTAAAACTGTATTCTTAATTGAATGATGAACTCAGAAGCCAGACTACAAAGAATTAAAAAGAGTTTATCTATTCAAGTTTATCTACTAAAAGGAGAGCTATTAGATAATAGTGGAGATGGATATATCTAGGGAGGGTTTTTTTGGAGATGGGAAGACCATGGGCATGAACATGAGCAGAGACAAAAAAAAAAAAAGTTCCTTTTTCATGTATTTTCTCGGAAAGGCAGCGCTCTCTGTGGCTCTCTATGACCTCCTCCAAGCGTCCCTCAAATCAATAGCAGATTAAGTGTCTGAACTGGTTTTGGAGTGACAGAACCCACAAATATTTGGAGTACAAGAAATTTCCAGAAGAAGATCCTTTGGAAGAATTTCAGGAAAGGTCTGTTTCAATCAGGCAGGGGGAGAGGCTACCGAGCTCAGACTATAGCACAGAGATCCTGAGATAGGAGCCAGGGCTGGGGAGCCAGGGCATTACTGTATCCCCACTGGGGGAATCTACTGTGAGACTCTAAGGCTCTTGGTTGCAAATTGGTGGTTAAGCAGATTTTCTGTAAGACACTCAAAAGCAAATACAAAAGGCAAATTGTGAGCCTCTGAGGCCAGAAGATTTTGGGACCTGGCCATGCTTACTCCGCACTGGAAGTTAGTCAGCAGAATTGCCTTGGGGCAAACTAAATCAGCTATCCTCGCTTTGTTTTAAGAGCAGACCTCAACCTTTTAAAAAAAATGAGTAAAATAGCAAAAGAGAACTCTGACTATAGGCAACTTTTATGAAGAAAAAGAACAGACCTCAAACCCTGAAGATCCTAAAGGCAAATCAGTTCCAGATGAAGCTTCAAAAGATGATATGAGTTGGTCCCCATTTCACAAGGTTCTCTTGGAAGAATTAAAAAACAAAACAAAACAAAACAAAAAAAATGTTAAAAGAGGGCAGCTAGTAATGCAGTAGATAGAATACCAGCCCTGAAATCAGGAGGACCTGAGTTCAAATCTGGCCTCAGATGCTTAACACTTCCTAGCTATGTGACCCTGGGCAAGTCACTTAACTCCAATTGCCTCAGGGAAAAAAAAAGATGTTAAAAGAGAGTTAGAAGAAAAATGGGGAAACAAAATGAGATCTTTGCAAGAGGGTATGGAAAAGGAAAACCAGAAATTATCTGAAGAAAACTACTTAAAAATTGACTTGATGAAATGGAAGAAAGCATATAACTCCTTACAAAATAGGTATGAAAAAGAAACCAATTCATTGAAAAACAAAATCTGTGAAATGGAAAAAAAATGCAATGAACAAAACACTTCATAAAAAAGTTCAATTGGCCAAATGCAAAAGGAAATAAAAAAGCTAACTGAAGAAAATAATTCACTAAAAATTTGAACTGAACAAATGGAAGTGAATGAATCATTAGGCTTTAAGAATCAGTCAAACAAAACCAAAAAAATAGAAGAAAATGTAAAATACCTCATTGGAAAAACAACTGACTTAGAAAATAGATTTATGAGAGACAATTTAAGAATTATTGAACTTCCTGAAAACCATGATGAAAAATGGATGTAGACATCATCTTTCATGAAATCATCAAGGAAAACTACCCAGATGTCCTAGAACTAAAGGGTAAAATAGCCATTGAAAGATTTCAATAATCACTTCCTGAACAAGACCCCAAAATGAAAATTCCAAGGAACATCGTAGATAAATTTTAGAATTATCAAATCAAGGAGAAAATATAGCAAGCAGTCAGAAGGAAACTCCTCAACAAATATCGAGGAGTCACAATCAGGATTACTCAGGACCTAGTAGCTTCCACTTTAAAAGATTGAAGGACATGGAATCTGATAATCTGAAAGGCAAAGAAACTTGGATTTCAGCCAAGAATCAATTATCCAGCAAGATTGAGTATCATCTTTCAGGGAAAAAGATGGATATTTAATGAAATAGGTGAATTTCATCTAGAATAGAAGACTTGATCTTCAAATACAGAACTCAAGAGAAGCATAAAAAGGTAAAAAAGAAAGAAAAATAATTTTCTTTTAAAAGTTAAAATACTTATACTCTTCTATGGGGAAATGATATGTTTAACTCTTGAGATCCGTATCTCTGTTATAGGTATACTTAAAGGGGGTAAGTATAATTTGATTTCATAGTGATGACTTAAAAAAGAAATTAGAGGAGAAATAGTAATTCTACTAGAAGAAGAGGAAAATGGAGTTAAAATGGGGTAAATTACATCTCATGAGGAGGCAAAAAAGACCTATTGCAATTGAGGGAAAGAGGGGAGGGTGATGGGCATTGTGCAATCTTAGTCTCATCAGATTTGGCTCACAAAGAGAATATCTTATTTGCATAAAATAGAGAAAGAGAAGATCAACAAATTGGGCTTGCAACTAAAAAAAGCTAGAAAAAGAACAAATTAAAAACCCTTAATTAAATACTAAATTTGGAATTCTGAAAATAAAAAGGGAGATTAATAAAATTGAAAATAAGAAAACCACTGAATTAATAAATAAAACTAAAAATTAGTTTTATGAAAAAAAAAACCCAACAAAATAGATAAACATTTAGTTAATTTGATTAGCAAAAGGAAAAAAAAAGAAAATCAAATCACTAGTCTCAAAAATGAAAAGGGAGAACTTTCTACCAGTGAAGAGGAAATTAAAGCAACAATTAGGAGTTATTTTGCCCAACTATATGTCAATAAATTTGATAATCTAAGTGAAATGGAGAAATATCTACAAAAATATTGATTGCCCAGGTTAACAAAAGAGGAATTATTTCAATTATCCCATTTTGGAAAAAGAAATAGAACAAGCTATTAATCACCTCCTTAAAAAAATCTCCAGGACCAGATGAATTTACATATGAATTCTATCAAACAAAGAACAATTAATTCCAATATTATATAAATTATTTGAAAAAATAGGAAAAGAAGGACTTCCATCAAATTCCTTTTATGACACAGATATGGTACTGATATCTAAATGAGGTAGGGTGAAAACAGAGAAAGAAAATTAATATTGATGCAAAAATCTTAAATAAAATATTATCAAAGAGATTACAGAAAGTCATCCCCAGGATAATACAGTATGATCAAATAGGATTTATGCCAGGAATGCAGAGCTGATTTGATATTAGGAAAACTATTAGTATAATTGACTATAATCATATGATTATATCAATAGATACAGAAAAAGCATTTGATAACGTCAGACACTCATTCCTATTAAAAGCACTAGAGAGTATGCAAAGATAATTGTATAACTATGTTTATATATGTTGGATTTAAAATATATTTTAACACATGGAACATATATTGGATTATTTGTCCTCTAGGGGAGGGAATGGGGGAAGTAGGGAAAATTTTGAAACACAAGGTTTTGCAAGGGTCAATGAAAAATTATGCAAGTGTTTTGAAAATAAAAAGCTTTAATAAAAAAAAAAGTTAGGCATGATAGATCTTTGGAGAAAATTGTACGGAGACCTTTTTCTCAGCAGTACATGGAACCTATACAAAAATTGCATATTGTTTCATATTGTATTCCCCCATAAAATTGTGAATTCCTCAAGGATAGGTACTGTCTTTATTTAGTCTTTCTTGTATCCTCAGTAATTAGCACAATGCCAGGCTCTCAGTAGATACTTTAAAATACTTATTGATTTTCAGAATTAGGCTCATTAAGCTTTCATCAAGACTGGCAGTTGGCAGTGTATGCCCTAAAAACTAGGTCTTCCTTGTACAATTTTCCCAGTACATGAATAAAAAATACATACAAAGTAAATATATTAGTAGAGTTGAGGGGAATGGGGAGGGGAAGGAGTTTCCTGCTTCCTACCCTACAGCTCCCAGCTATTGGTAGAGTTCTGGGAAGGTGTCCATCCTGGGAACATACTTGTCCAAATCTTGGAATTGGTAAAGCATTGCAGGCAGGGGATATTTTTGAATGTCTATCATTTCTAATTACTATATTGTCTTAAATCCACCTTTTTACTTACTTTTATGGTATCTCCAACATTAGGCTAATCTCATGAGAAATAATATTAAGACTAGAGTATCCAAAAGTCATATTCTCTCTCCCAGTTTTCCATAGCTGTATAAAAAGTCTGGCATTTTTCCTAAATGAAGCAAATCATCTTTTTTAAAAGAAAACTTTTTTTTCCTTTACATTTGAAAATGTTTTTATTCCAATGAAGCCCATGGACCATTTCTCAGAGTAATACTTTTAAATGTATTTTTAAAAATGTCTAGAATTACAAAAACAAAACGTATTCTGTCATTTCAGTGTAATTCATCTAGCAAGTTATTATTTAAGTCCAAGAGAATTCTTGTGACATACTCCAACTCTAATATAGGTTAATATTGATCAAAGGATGGGGACAAGCCATGATGGCCATTATGGGCACGAAAATTCACTGTTATTAAGAATCTCAAAAGAGAAACTGTTAAGAAAAGTTCTGTCTTCTCTTTATCTTTATTCACAGACAACTTAACTCAGGAAACCCTATGGGGCTGCCCTGATAAAGTACAATCCGAGAATGCTGAATGTCCTTCCAGGGCCCAATGAATGCAAGGGGGGCTTTCCCCCCCATTTCCACTTGATTGTGTTCCCTCCTTCATCCCCTCCCTCTTGCCACGCCTTAAATCGTCCGGGATGAGGGGCGGAAGTCGAAGTTCCTTTATGGATGGATGGGGAAGTCCGAGGAGTTGTTTCGTGGCAAAAAGAGGATGTTTTACGGGCAGGTGAGTATGACTGGAAGGAACCCGGGCAGTGCTTCAAGGACAAATAAAAAGAGTGGAGTTAGCTTTCCGTGTAAGGTCAAAAAGTGGCGAGGACACGGGGCGTTACGGGCCCGAGTGGGCGGCTTCGCCCCACGTAATGGCGCGCCGGGTCCTTTCCGCGTGGACGACATCATCCCGGGGTCTCAAGGTTGGTTGCTTTCACCGCGAGGCTCCCGGGGAATTCCCTTTAGGAATTTGGGGAAGAATGGGTAAGATCCACCTCAAGGAGAACCCGCGAACGAGCGCTCTCCTGAGTGGGGGTGGGGTGGGAGCTCTTTTCTGGGCCAACCTCGCCTCCGCTACCACCAGCACGCGCGTCCGACAGCCCCGGGGTTCCCGCTCCGAGCCCCTCGGCCCCGCCCCCCGGTCTGGCTCGCGCTAAGGGAGGGAGGGAAGGAGAGAGGGAGGGAGGAGGAGAAAGAGGAGGAGGAGCGAGGATGCTGAGGCCAGGCCAGGCGAGAGCTGGGTGGGGAGATAGGGGAGGGGAGGGAGAAGGAAAGGAAGCGGAGGGCGGGGGAGAGGGAAAGGGGGCTCTCGCGCGATTGGGCGAGGTTTCCGGTGTTGTGACTGAAGCCCGTCAACATGGCGGCGAGTGTCCGCGGCCGCTCGCTGAAGCACCTCAGGATACGAGGTAACTCTCTCTCACCCCTTTCCCCTCCGCTTTGCGTGCTCCACCCTTTCAGGGTCGTTTCTCTCCTTCTCACCCCCGGGGCCGCGGGGTGGATGTCGAGACTGCACCCGGGGCTCCGGCTGTGGCCGGGGCCGCCGCCGGCCTGCGAGTCCTAACTGGGTCTCTCTGTGTTTCGCGCAGGGCGGAATGACAGCGGCGAGGAGAACGTCCCGCTGGATCTCACCCGAGGTAACTTACGGGGGAGGGGGGCGGGGGCGGGCTCGCGCGGCCCCAGGGCTTGGGCCCAAGGGGGGGGAGGGGTGGGGTGCTGGGTCCGACCCGCGGGCGGACGGTCCGCCGGGACTCGGGCCCTGGGACTACCCTGCGGGACCCATCCCCCTTCTCTCCGATTCCTCTCTCTGGGACGCCTCTGCCCCGGCTTCTCACCGTATTGCGGCCCGGACACCTTCCCCGGCCGGTCCCCACTCCGTCAGCCTTCTCATCGGCCCCGGTGGGTGGCAGCGAGCGGGGAGACCAACTCTGGGACTGTTCAGTTCTTGAGGACTTGAGCGGGGAAATGATGCGCTCTCTCCCCTGGAACCTTGTGCAGCTCCATTCTGGGGGCGGCCTGGGCAGGGGGGAGTAGAAGCTGTTATTTAGGTTGCAAGAGGATGTCTAGGGGAAGAGCGACCACATCCTGCCCTCTTGCCGCCTCTCCCCCTCCCCCCCCCCCTCCCAAACTACTTGCAGAATTCGTGATTGCTTTTTTATTCACCCCCTCTGGGGAAGTGAAGGGGATCGATATATTTTTCTGCGGTGAGCCTCCGAACCGGCTGGTTACTGCGAGGTGTCTGGTACAGCTGGATCCCCCTCCCACACACCCCCCCCTCCTCTCCTTTTCCCGGGCCGCTGAGAGTGTAGTTGGCGGAGACCGCCCCCTCACCCTGCTGCAGGTTCATTGTTTACCGTCGGCTGCCGCTAGAAAGGTTTGTTTACACCGTCTGAACTGGTAAAAAACCTCAGCTATATTTTTGAAAGACATTGCCCGACATTCCTTCCACCGGTGGCTGTGCTGGAATGTGTTCACCACCCTGCTTTAAGATTTACTGATTGGTAGAAACGATTTTTCTTCTCATCGTTTCTTCTTCTTTTTTTTTTTTTTTTTTTTTTTTTGCACGGGGAGGGGGGGAGGGGGGAGATAAGTGTGATTTGGTCTGCTAGTTCAGACTAGGATCAGTTTCACTTAGACGTTTTCCCTCTAGTGTAGTTGTTTCTACATAATTGTCGAAGCCCAGAAATTTTGAAGTTTAGAAACTACAGAACTATCTAAAGACACAATTTTAGTCTCAACTTTGCTGTTTTAATGTTGAGAAAAATCCAAAGCAAATTCTATACTTCCATCTTGCTTGTTGGCCATTGAGTCTGTTTATGACTTGAAAGTCTAGTAAGTATAACAAGTTTTTAAAAACATTTTTAATATTCTTTTTAAATCTTGATGGTGATAAGTCTGAGCTGTCATGTAGCAATCTAGCTACAATAGAATTATTTTATATTTAATAGTTTATTCTTGAGTAAGAATTTGGATTCATAGGAATTGTAAGTTTGAAGTAGAGTTTGGGAAGTAAAACGATTTAGTCTTTTAAGTGGAAAAATGATACTTTTTGGACATTATAATAGTTACAAAACTTTTTTGGCTTCTACTGGATGTAATGAAAGTATACAACATCCGGATTTCAGTAACTGGGAAAATATATAATAAAAAAAATGTTTTTTACCTCCATCTTAAAAACGTGTCTAACAAAATAAATCTAGTTCCTACAAAACTAAAATTTGGCATGTTGGTCTTGACAGATGTAGTTTATTAGCAATTTGATTTATATCTGAAGCAGATTTTCTTAGAGGTAAATTAGGTAGACTCCAAATGAAATTTGTGCTTTAAATTCAGCTTGCTTACTGTAGTGAGTTTACTGAGATATTGACTGAATATTTGGTATATGACTAGTCAACAAGTGATCTATGAATTGAAAGTTCAAATCTCATTTATTAGGCTTGATTTATTGAGATTTGTTTTCTTACGGGTCAGACCTGGGTTTTTAAACTTCATACACATATTTTTTTCCAGCAAACATTTATTAAATGCTTATTGTCATGTTTACTTGGCAAACATTTACTACATGCTTAATGTGTATCTGGAAAATACAAACATAAACAAAAATAGACGTTCCTTGTCCTCAAGGAGCTTACATTCCAGTGACAATAAGACATTATAAAAGGAAGTGAAAAGTGGGAAGAGGAGGTAAATGGGGGAAGTTTGTGGGAAGAAAGGATGGCAAATGGGAAGATAGGACAAAGGACCAAGTGTGTAGGGAAGAAGTAAGCATCCTGCAGTATGTGTATAGTATTGTGTTGGGATTATTTTACGATGGAGGATAATACAAAATAAGTAATAGATAATTTGTCTCCTAAAGGACTTTATATAGATAGTTTAATTAGAACAAAATGTAAATCATAAGAATAAATGAAAAATAATTTTTAAAAAACAATATAAAATGTGAGAATGCAATATTATTACAAAGGAACTTAGCTTTAACAGGTTGATAAGATTTATTGTCACTTTTATAATGAAAATATTTTTTCAACTATGAGTCAAAGAATTATTTGGATATGACTGTTTCATTGGGTAAAGAGGATTTGTGGACCCAATTTGAAGAAAATTAATAGTGACCTGAATCATTCCTTTCTGAGTCAACAGAACAATAGGGCAGTCTGGGTAGATGAATCAGCTATATGTGAAATGGATTGCCTTCTGTAAAAACATCAAGTTGGAGCTCCAACATTTTAAATGCTATAACAAATATGTTGTAATTTCAGTTATTTGTATATTTTAACTGAAATCATTTACCTCTATAAAATAGAAATTATAGCTAATGATATTCTTAATACACAAAAATTTTAGTATATGTGTTATGTAAAATGAGTATTATATAAATTACATTTAAAAAGGAAAAGGGGAAGAATTTGAATTATTATATACTTAACATTAAGAAATTATGTTACTAAGGTTAAATTTGAGTTTTTTAGCCAGTTAGATATGAAAATAAGTAACATATATTATTCTTTAAAGTTTGTAAAGTGATTTACACACATGTCATTTGAATCCCATAGGATCCTATAGTTATCCCCATTTTACTTGTGAGAAAGTCTAGACTTACTGGATATAAGCTACTTGATCACGGTCATAAGTATCTGAGGTGATTTCCAACTCGGGCATTTCTAATTCTGAGTTCAGTAATCTTTCCTCCAGGTGATATTGTTCAGTCTTGTCTGACCCTTTGTGACCCCCATTTTAGATTTTCTTGGAGATACTGGAGTGATATGCTGTTTCCTTCTCCAGCTCATTTTACAGATGAGGAAACTGAGGCAAAAAAGGGATAAGTGACTTGCTTATTATCTAGTAAGTGTCTGAAGCTGGATTTCCACTCAGTAAGATGAATCTTTCTTACTCCAGGCCTAGCACTCTTAACTTTGACATCTTCTATTAGTTGCTCTTCCTACTAGATACCCTGTCATATATGAATATCAGGAATATATTACCCCTTGAATATAATCAGAAAACTGTAATTTGTGTACACTGAAGATGCATATAAAAATTAGTAAGTCAATAGTACTTGGGAGCAGTCCATTAAAATATTGTTTTAATCATTTAAGAGATAAAAAACTTGGCTTTAACTTTGTCTACTACTTTCTCCAGTATTAGTATAGTACATCTCATTTATTAGTAATAATGTTAATTACTTAAAGCTGACATTCATTAAATGTCTGTAATAGGTATTATTCTAGTTAGTTATTTGTATTAGTAATATTGCTTTATCTGAAAGGCTGATTTGCAAAGTGGATAGATTTGGCTAGGTTGAAATCCTGCTTCTGACACATACTGTCTGATGCTTGGAAGTTGACTTAACCTCATTGCTCTAAATCACTTTCCAAGCCTTGTGGGTATTTTCATGAAATGTTCTCTATACTGTGTAAATCGTGTCATAATTCCTATCTCTCACCTCTTCATTGTCAAATCTTGCCATTCAAATGGATTAAATTTGTTGACTTTCCAGGCATTTAGTATATACAGCATTAAATCTGTTTATAGTTTTAATATCTCTCCCTGTATTTTTCATGCATTGAAACCCAGATCCTGTAACTACTACTACTACTTCAGGGAGCTTTTCAGATGACAAACTTTAGTGATGAGTCCCTGAACTTTTTTAGAAAAGGTTTTGGTGGTGCAGTAGATAAGAGCACCAGCCCTGAAGACAGGAGGACCTGAGTTTAAAATCTGGCCTCAGACACTTAACACTTCCTAGCTATGTGACCCTAATTGCCTCAGAAAAAAAGAAAAGGTTTTAATCTGGGTTCCATGAAATTAAAAAAAATAAATAAATAGCTGTATTACAACATAACTGGTTTCCTTTGCAATCCTAAACTTTTCGTTTATTTAAAAACTTTATTATGAAAAGGGTCCATAGATTTCACAGATTGCTAAAGGAGTTAACAAAAATCTGCCCTGGCTTTTTTGTGCTCTAAATGTTCTTGTTCTGACATGTAATGAATGAATAGGATAGGAACACTAAGCTACTCTTCAGATCCTTGAGTCAAACCCTTATAGTATGATGGTATTAGTTTGCAGTGAATTCCCAGCATATTAGACACATCTCTATTTAACTGTAAATATCAACTAAATTACAAAATGAAATACAAATTTTTTTAGATCACATTTCTCTTTTATAATCATATATATATATATATATGTATATATATGTATAAAATCAGTTCTAATTATTTGATTGTTAATAAATAAGAAAGGGAAAATTGTGGAAAGACCTAAACTATAAAAAGAATGTATTCTGTTGCTCTCAGATAAAGGAAGCCTTTAGATGATAAGAAACTCTGTTTTCTTTAGAGATAACCCATTTTACTTGAAGATGCTTGATTTGTTAGGAAGTTTTTCTTTATATCTATAGAGTTGAAATCTGTCTTAGTTATTTTCAATCTTGCTTCCACATGGCAATCTTTCATATAATTGAAAAAATTATGGTCCACCAAAGATTCTATATTACTACTTTCTTCAACTTGTATATCATTATTTCAAGTCTCCTTATGATTCTTCTTGTTCTCTTTTGGGCAGGCTGTTGCTTCTTAGTGTCCTTTTGAAATGTGATACCCAAGGTTGCTTCTGAGAGAAAGGGGAAATGAATTTCGAGTTGGAAGATCTGGATTAAAATTCTGTCCCCGCTATTTCCTACTTGGGTGACTTTGATTAAGTCATTTCTGCCTTCTGTGTCTTGGCTTCCTTTTTCTGTTAAATAAGCAGATCATTCCTTTGATTCCTTTCAGGTCTCAATCTTATAATAACTATGTGTTTTTTTTCTGTTTTTCTTGTTGTGTGTTGCTTCATTATTTAACTTGTATTTATTTCTCTGAAAAACAGCGATATCTGTGGGGACTACACCCTCATAGTATATGAGAATTGGAGAATAATTAGCTGCATGTAGGCCATTTAGAAATGATCAAAATAACCAAAATATGAAACATTTAACAGAATGACTTAGGCTGGTGTATGGAAATGAACCGTATTGAAACTAAGAGGCAGTGCAGAAGGAGGATTGATGAGATTGAACATGGAAAGGTGGCATTGGACTTTGGGGAGTGATGTAAAGCAAAGAAAAAGGCAGATAATTCCAAATTTGTAGGCCTGAGCCAATTATGAAAAAAATTGGAAAAGCTGTATCTTTGAGAGGGAATATATTAGGATTATAGATATAAAGATAGAAAAGACTTCAGAGGTTAATATGGTTCAACATACACACACTTTTTCTCAGTCCCATTTTGTAGGTGTGAAACTAAGTGACTTGCCTGAGGTTTCAAAGTTAGTAGGATTTGAGCTGAGGTTTTTCATTACAAATCCAGTACTTTTTCCATTGTACTGTTACTACCTTTGATAATAGATTGGTTTTCTGGATTTATAGTTAACCAAAACTAGGTTTTGAATTCTGCCTTTAGCACTTAACTATCTATTTGATCATGGACATATCATTTAATTTCAGTGAGCTTTACTTTCTTTGTAAAATGGGAATACTATCTCCCTGGGTAGTTCAATGAGATATCTATAAATGAAATACTTTGTCAACTTTAAGGAACTACCAAAAAAAAAATCTGCTTTCTGCTCTAGCACTTGTTTTAAAAAAAATGAATCTGTTCCCACAAGCGATACAGTTAAGAACAATTTGAGCACAACTTGAATTTTGTGTTTGCTTATGTAAGATTTTTATCTGTGAGAAATGAGAAAACCAAAAACTGCACCATTTCATAATTATTCACAAGCTGCAAACCTTCCAGGTTTCTATTCTACACATACTTCAGGTCTTTTTCAAGGTGAAGTACCATATTTATTGAATATCCTCTGATATACTGGGAGCCATGGGCTGATTCATTTTCATCTTTTCTCTCCCCAGCCATGGTTGAGTTCCACCCCCTCTTGTCACTGAATTTTATTAGTCCCTGCCCTGTGAGAACCTTGGAGCATGCTAAGTAGTAGACTGAGGCCACCACTTTTTAATGTAGTATTTATGTATTTAACTATATAACATGTATATCACTGTGTTGCTATTTTTATTTGGTCCTGCCCCCTCCCCCCTTTTTAAAAATGCATTACTGATGAAGTTTTTGAGGGCTGTATTTCTTAACCCCTCTTTCATTATAAATTCTTTGGTTTTTTTATTCCTTGATTTTGCATAATTGATTATTAGGAATGAATATATTGACTTATAAAGAACTGGCTATGTTTTAATGTTGAGTCACTATAGTATTAAGTTTTAGGTGATATGGGAACATTCATGTTGCAGTTAGTACTCAGTTGACTGGAGATATAGGGCACTAAAGAGCAGACGTTAGTCAACTTATACGTAGAGATAGAGCTTAGAGACATCAGCATAGAGGTGTGCTTAAAGAAGTAAATAAAGAAGAACTTAGCAAAAGAAAAGCAAAAAGTACTTAGGAATAGAAGAGAAAAACAACACTACAGTTGTAAAAGTTAAGAGTGGGGAATCATTTAAAAGAGGAAATAAGAGGCAGGGGTGTATAAGAACAAGGGCACTGGACTTCAAGGCAGGAGAATTTATCTCCATTCCTAATTCCCTGAGAAGTAGTAATTTGAATAAATTACTTCTGTGGACCTTCATCTTTTTTCATTTGTCAGATGAATAAGTTCTACTGTGATCATTACAATCATCTTTATCATTTTCTGATTATATTACTTTTTATGAACCATAAGCAAGGTAAGAGAAAGCTTTTATAACTCCATTAGATCCTTTTAAGCCAGTCTTTATAAGTGTGTGAGTATATGTGTGTGTGTGTGTGTGTGTGTGTGTGTGTGCGTGTGTGTGTGTGTGTGAAAATGTGTAAGACATAGCACTTTAAATTTGAGTTTTAGTTAACTCATATATTACAAACTGGTGAAGAATTTTTAAAAGGCAGTATTCAGTGTTGGAGGTCATGTGTACTTATAGGTATACTAATAATGTTAGTTGAACTGTGTGACCATTTTGGAAAGCATTCTGCCATTATGCAAATAAATCGACTAAATTGTCCATACTCTTTAAACCAGATGGTCCATTACTTGGCATATACCCCAAGGAAGTCATCAGTAAGAAGAAAGTCCCTAGATGCATATAATGGCATATTACTGTATTGTAAGAAATGATATATGTGATGAATAGAGATGCTTGGGAAGAGTTACATGGACTAATGGAGAGTAAGTAAGCAAAGCCAATAAAATAATATGCAAAATAACTAACACAATGTACATGGAAAACAAAAACATACCAAAAATTCAAGGTGAATATAACACAGTTTTAAAGATCAAATGTGATTTGAATGAATAAATATAAAAACACACCTTCCCTTACCCCTTTGTGGAGGTAAGAGCTCAAACAAGTATCCTTTACATATGTTTTTGGACTTTTTCAATGTATTACCCAGTTGTGCTGGATTTTTTTTTTCCTTTTTCTAAAATAATACTTGTTATGTGGGATAATTCTCTGCGACTGAGAGAACAACAATATTGGGAAAAATTATGATGCTATAAAATGACAATAAAAATGATTTAAATAATAAAATTTGCGAATGGTTTTTATTTTATATATTTAAAAGAGGAAAAGAGATATGTAATATTTTGCTTATTTGTTTTCCCCCATTTTGGCTATATTTGTTCTAGTGATTTAGAATGTTCTTATCCCTACCTATTCCTTCAAGATCATTTCTCTGACTACTACCAAATTAGCTAGCACTCAAATAATGTTATATATTATTCACTGTTTCAAGTGTGTTAGCCTCATTTTTCCAACTGGAAGGCTCCAAACTGGATTTCTGAAGTAAGAAGATCTTCACCTGTGACCCTGGGGGGCAAGTTACTTTACTTCTTTGGTCTCAGTTTCCTCAGCTGTACAAGTGAGGTTGAGGGAGGGACACAGACAGATAACTTGGAAAGATCCTTTACACTCTAAATCTGTGTTCCTACATATTATATACTTTTTCTATAATTATTATGACATCAAATTCAGTACTGAGTTCATAACAAGCACTCAAATACTTGCTAATTTTTAACATATAACTACTAATAAAAATTCTCTTAAATCATAGTTAAGTATAATGACAATGTTGACACTAGTTCATGTGAATATAAGGTTTTAGTACCTTTCACTTGGAAAATTAGAGATACTAGAGAGTCTACACTCTTCAGTAAATTGTTAAAATTTTAAGTTTGATTTCAAATCTAAGATTTGAAAAAAGCCTTTTTAAAATGTGATATTCAAAATACTAAGTAACACATCAAAAATATAACATACTTTTAGGTGTAGTAATTTTTCAGTATATAACGATGTGGAACTGGTAATTTAGGTTATAAAAGGAATTGAAAATTCACCAAACTTTAGAGCTTGTCTTGACTTTCAGTGTTCTCAACTGAGTTGTCTTCAACACAGACTTCCTGTGTCTACTTAACACAGTATTTGGCATAGTAAGCCCTTAAATAAATACTTGTTTACTTGACTTTAATCAGGTTTTACCTAACCATAAAAGGGAAGTGGCACAGATAATGTGAAATAGTGAAGAATCTAAAAAGTATTAATTGTGTTATATTGAATGTTACCCACTAGCCAAACTAGACTACTTTTGATCATATCTGGGCTTTTGTTCCTACTCCCTTTTTAAAAGTCTGGAATGACATAATCTCCCTTCTTGTCCATAAACTGATGTACCAGCTTGTACTCCTTGAAGTCTTCTCACCTTTTTCCAGTTTGAGATGATCTGTACTTGTTTATCTCCTAATTTTTAAAATTCTCCTTTACGTTCATTTATGATCTAATGTTATTTCTGTGCCTTCATTATTCCCCTTACTAAATTGTAAATTTGAAGGCAGGTGCCATTTTTTTTATTTGTACATGTTTTAGCCCCAAGCAACAGTCCCTTTTATATACTAGATTTATTGAATGTTTGTTATCTTTCAGTTGTCTGTCTCTCTGTATAATGTATACACACACACACATATACACAAATATGGATTACCTACAAATAATGTAAAACCACAGTTCATCTTCCTGTTAAAATTAATTTCAATCAATTTCACTAACTTACATTAATGAAAGACAGTTGGAAACATTAATCTGAAGGGAAGGAATGTGAGGAGAAACAAAAAGATCCATATGTTTCAAAGAAAATTACAAAGCCTATCTGGAAGATATCTGTACTTCTGTTGTATTAGTAAATAAAATAGTTTACATTTCACTCTAGCATGTAGTCAATTGATAAACATGCAAATAGTCTATTCTTTGCTTTTTCTAGTCCCAAATCTCTTCTGGCTTTACCCTGTTTTCAGAAATCCAAGGCCTTGGTAGAAGGAAGGAAGCAATAGCAAATCATACTTTGTCTTGGTCAGACTCCTTTGGAAGCACAGAAAGCTTTTAAATTAGTATCCAGTTTCTGAGAGTTTGCAGTAAGACAGTATTCAATTCCATGACAGAAGCAACAGGACTTGCCCAGAATTTTCTTTCAGAATTTTTTTTTCAGAATTTTTTTTTTTTTTTTTTTTTTTTTGTAAATGAAATGAGAATGCAAGAGTTAGAAAGGAGAATTAACAGTTTGGTACAAGAAATACAAAACTTTGCCTAAACAGCAAACTGCCTGAAAAAAAGAAAAAGTGCACCATACAATTGTCAATGACTTCTTGAGGCAACAAGAAATAATAAAATCAAAAAGCTGTGGGGAAAGTAGAAGAAAATGTGAAGTGTATCATGCAAAAACAACTGACTTGGAACCAAGACTAGTGAGGGGAAAAAAAAGTCAAGAGACCAAAAAAAACCTAGTCATTCTATTATAAGAAATTCTAAAAGAAAACTTCTCAAAGATTTAGAACTAGAAGTTAAAGTAGAAATAGAAAGAGAAACTCCCAAATGAAAACTTTCAGGAATGTAATAACAAAAACCCAGAACTTCAGGTCAAAGAAAAAATACTTCAAGCATCCCAAAAGAAAGTATTCAAGTACTGAGATTCCATAGTTATCACTCATGATTTAGCAGCCACCACAGTAAAGTAATGGAGAACTTAGAGTACAATATTTTAAAAGGAAAAAGATGTAGGTTATTGTTAATAACTTACCCAGCAAAATTTGGTGTAATCCTAAGGGGGGGAAAATGGGTTTTCAATGTAATAGAACATAGCATTCCTGATGAAAAGTCTAAACTTGTAGATAAACTTTGAAAGTCAAACACTGAAGTGAAAAGAAGGTAAAAAACTTAACAAGGATGAACTGTTTATTCAAATATGGGGAGATGAGGCTAATTCCTTCTAAACTTTAGCATTATCAGATTTCATAGAGGGAATCAATTAGAAAAGGCCTGAGAATAGTTCTATTATGTCTTGTTGATCTTAAGAAAAGAATGGAAAGACAGAAGACAAACGCAGGGCAGAAGGCAGCAAAGGGGAAAGGAAAATTAGGGGAAATGAACTCATAATCAAATAGCATTAAGTAATCTAAATAAACAAGGAGGAAGGGCTGACATAAACCTCTCATCTGAACTGATCAAAAGGAAGAGGAATAAATACTCAAATTTGGGTACAAAAATCCATTTCACTCTTCACTCAACAAAATTGGAGGAAAAAGGCAGAAGAAGGGTAAGGAGTAAGGGTAAGGATGAAGGGTAGATTGAGTGACCGATTAGTCCTAAGCAAAAAACAACAAAACAGATCTCACAGGGATGTGCAAAAATATTTTAATTTTTTGAGCTGGCAAAGTATGGCAATCCCCATAAGTCGAGGAACCAATAAACAAGTTGTGATTTATAAGTGTTATAGAAAACTCTTGTGCTGACCAACCACTTTTCCAGAGGATTAATGATGTTTTTTACATCCTGATAGACAAGTGAAGAACTCAGTGCAGAATGAAATCAATTCTTTTAGGTGTGGCCAATATAAAAATTTATTTTGATTTCATATGTATGTAATGAGAAATAATTAAGGAGGCATTGGAATTAAGAATAATTGGGGAAGGTTTCCATTATTTCTTAAAAAGTCAGTAATCTGGGCAATGGAGGATTATTCTAGGTGTGATACTAAGAGTTGATAGATGCAATACCTTATTTCAGAACGCCAATGTTACTGGATGGATGAGTGAGTAAGATGTCAGAAGCCTGGAAAGGTAGGAGAGGGACTAAGTCATAAAGGGCTTTGAATGTCAAATAGAGTGTCCTATATTTGCTCTTGGAGGCAATAGGAAGTATTAAAAGTGTTCATATTTTCTCCTTGATCCATTTTCTATATTTTGGCATCAGTGGTTCTTTCCACAATTACTAACAGGTATCTTTTAATCGCCAAATCTGATACTCTTTTCTTGGTAGTCATCCTTGACTTCTTTGTGTCCTTTGATAGTGTCAGTCTCATCTCCTTTTAATTCTTCTCTTTAGGTTTTCATGACATTTTTTCTTGGTTCTCCCACCTATTTGTCTATTTCTTGTCCTTTTGTTTGATCTTCATCTAAGTCACACCTACTAACTAACCTTAGTCTAGGACTATGCCCTAGTCCCTTTTCTCTTCTTCCTCTATACTACTTCACTTGGAGATCTCATCAGTTTCTATTTCACTCTTTCCTTCTCCTCTTTTTTTTTCTTCTACTGCTACTATTGCTACTACTACTGAGACTATTGCTAATACTACTACTACTATTACTAGTACTGCTACTACTACATTGTGGTCTGCTACCACAATGACTACTACTAGCTCATATTTGTATAAAACTCATTGTGCCAGGCACTGTGCCAAGCATTTTACAATTATCTCATTTGATCCTTATAATAACCCTAAGAGATAGGTGCTAGTTTTATCCTCATTTTACAGATAAGGAAACCCAGGCAAACAGGTTAAATTTAGAGCCACACAGGTAGTGTCTGAGGCTAAATTTTAATTCATACTTTCATGACTGCAGGTATATATAGCGCTTTATTCATTTTCCACCAAGTTCCTCCTTAGCCAGCCTTGCTGCTGTCTTCCCTTTCCAGATGCCTGTTTGACATGTCTTATAGTCATCTTCAACTTGGCATATCTAAAACTAAATTCATTATCTTTTCCTCCCAAAGTCCTCCACTCTTTCTAACATTCTTTACTGTTGAAAGCATCATCTTTAGAGTTGTCCTGGCTTATAACCCTAGCTAACTTGACTCTTCACTATTTTCCCCACTGGATTCCCCCCACCCTCATCCCCTATCTAATCTGCTGCCAAGTCCTACAGCTTCTAACTTAACATATCTTTTCTATTTGATACTGTCACTGCTCTCCTAACCTAAGTTTCAGGCTGTTTCAATAGTCCTCTATCTTCCATTTGTTTGTCGAAGTGATATTCCTAAGGTTCTGGTCTGACATGGTTTATTCCCTACTCCATAAACTCCAATATTTTTCCTATCATCTACAAATTAAATCCTCTGTTTGTTTTTCACAGCTTGGTTAATCTAGCTTCCTTCAACCTCCACTTTTCCAATCTTATACTTTATATTTCAACTCTGTAGTTCTATGACACTGAATTCTTTGTTGTTTAAAAACTGGCTTCCCCCCCATGCCTAGAATTCTATTTCATTTATTCTATTTCATTTCTGTCTACTGATTTCTGTCAAGCCTCAGCTAAAATCTCTTTAGGAAGCTTTTCCCATTCCCCCTTAATTCTGAACCCTTCTCTGTGTGGTTATCTCCAATTTCTTTTGTCTATATCTTGTTTGTACATAGTTGTTAGCCTCTTATCTTGGAATTGGGGATCATCTCTCTCTATATCCCCAGTACCAGACAATAGTAGGCTTTACAAATATCATCTCATTTGTTACTCTCAAAAGTCTTCTTCAACACCACAATTTGAAAGTGTTGATTGTCAATTTTCCTGATAGTGCAGCTCTCACAGTTAAATCTTATATTGCTACAGGAAAAACCATAGCTTTGACTATATGGACTTTTGTTGTCATGTATTTGCTTTTTAGTATATTATACAGATTTGCCATAGTTTTTCTCCTGAGAAGCATGCATTTTTTAATTTCATTGCTTCAGGTAGATGATGCCTGCAGTGATCTTTGAATCCAAGAATATAAAATTTGACATTGCTTCTATTTCTTCCTCCTATATTTGCCATGATCTTAATTTTTTTAATGTTGAGTTTCAAGCCAGCTTTATACTCTGCTCTTTCACCCCAATCAAGAAGCTTCTTAATTCTTCTTCACTTTCTGCCATCAGGGTGATATTGTCAGTCTGCTGAGATTGTTAATGTTTCTCCTGGCAACCTTAATTTTCACTTGCAGTTGTGTTCTTTTTGTCAAATAGAACCATGACATTAGGGAGGTGATGCCATGACATGCAAGTGAATTGGACTGAAGTGCAGGAGGACTGTGCACATCACCTGCCTCACTTTCCAGAGCCATCTGGATCTAGTGGCTTCATCCAGTAGATGAAGACAACAGGACATGTCCCTGAATGAAATAGAAGACCTCGGCCTTTATTAGTCAAAGTCTTCAATAGGTCTCAGTTTGACTGAGAGCCATATCCAGTCAGTGATTAAGGCTAGGAAATCATTGAGGCAACAGTCTCCTCTTTTACCTAGTCCAAAAAAAATCTAAATGAATGAATCCAGGAGGGGAAGATCCTCACGGTTTCTGGTCAAGCAGAAATGATTGCTATTTACATTCAATATGAGTTGGTGGTTTGTCTCCCATGGTAAAAGGACTGAAAACTCCATATGCTTTTTATATTTTTTCTGCCCTTCTTGTTGACCTAATTTCTCCCTTTTATCATTGTTTGCCTATAGCCATCTTCTCCCTACTTTTGATTTGCATTTTCAGATCTGTTGTCAATTGGAAAACCTCTTAACCAAGTTTATTAAAGTTGCATTTAGGATAACAATAAATTTTCATAGGAAACCCTGATCCTGAGACATAGGGTTTTTTTTGTTTGTTTGTTTGTTTTGTTTTGTTTTGTTTTAATGGAAGAACTTTGATGCATGAAATTTATAGCAGTTGTTCTGACTTGTTCATGTCATTTTTTTTTTTTTTTTGTTTCTATATGCTTGAGTATTTTCTGGAAAGGGAGATCGTTAAATGGAATTCAGTGTGATGTATAAATATTAAGGACAATTGAGTTACCACCTTTGGATTGTGAATTCCTCTATTAGCCTGTGAGCTCCATGAGGGCAGAGGCTGTCTTTTGCCTCTTTTTTGTATTCCCAGTGTTTAACACAGTTCCTGGTACTTTGCTTATTGATCTCCTCCCCTTCCCTCCTTTCCTTTCCCCTCCCCTCTCCTCTTCTTTTCCTGTGGCAATTGAGTTTTAAGCCCAGGGTCACACCACTAGGAAGTGTTAAGTGCCTGAGGTCACATTTGAACTCAGATCCTCCTGATTTCAGAGCTGACCCTTATTGATTTATTGATTTTAGTACAAGTTATGCTTTTTGAGGTAGCCGGGCAATCCCAAACCTTAAAGGTCTAACAGTAGTCCTCAAACTTTTTAAATAGCAGGCCAGTTCACTGTCCCTGAGACTGTTGGAGGGCCGGACTATAGTAAAAACAAAAACTCACAGTCTGTCTCCACCCCCTCAGCCCATTTGCCACAACCTGGCTGGTGGCATAAAAGTCTTCAGCGGTGGCATCGGCCAGCATAGTTTGAGAACCCCTGGACTCTTAACAGGTGGTTATTCGCTAGGACTATGTTCTAGCCAAAGTAGAACTTAGGAGTGGTTACATAGAGCTCTCCATTCTTTTTACATGATAGTTCATTGTTCATTTATGTGCCTTTGCACAAGTTATCTCCTATGTTTGCAGTGTATTTCTTCCCTCCCCTCATCTCTGCATCAGATAATCTTGTCTTCCTTCAGAGTTAAACTGAAGTGCTACTTCTTTAGAAGCTTATATGGATCAGCTTCTCTTGCTTTGTCCCTGTTTGTAGATACCTCATATTTTATTTTTAATATTTCCCCCAATAGAATAAAATCTTGAGAGCAGGGAGTGTTTAGTTTTTATCTTTGTGTTCTCAGTGCCTGTCACAAAATAGTCCCTTAAAAGTGTTTGCTGAATTGAATTGTCAAAATATGAAAAAGAGCTTTCTCATTTGTAAAATAAAAGGATTTGTTTTACTAAATGTTCTCTAAGAGCTGTCTCTTGAAAAAATTAGACAATAGACACATACATTATTGGAAAAGCATCCCATACTGTTTAATAGCTTATTTTCTTTTTATATGCTTAATATCAACAAACATTTCAATATACAAAGAAAATAAAGTATTTATATATGAAACTGTAAATTTCTGTTATATGCAATTTAAAACATTATTTATTACATTTAACTGAGTAGAATAAACTGCCCTGATCTTGTATCTTCTTTCAACTTCAGTCTGCTCTCTTCTGTATATATTTTAATGGTTGGTATTTTTTTCTTTCTTTTCTTCCTTCCCTTTTTGCACCATCATAACCTACTAACTACCTTTATTTCTTCAAATTGAAGCTTTCCCTTATATAAAAATGGGTAATTATACTTGAGCAAAATAAACAAACACATTGTCTGTGTTTGGAAATGAATGTGTTATTCTTCACTTCTAGTCCATCACTTCTCCACCAAGACAAGCATGCTTCATCATTAATTTTCTGAAATTATAATCAGTCATTGCACTGATCAGTCTTACAATATTACTATTAAAGAAGTTTGTGCACATGTTTACAAGTTTCTCTAAATCCATCATTTCTTATGACACAGCAATATTCTATTACATTTAGGTGCTATGATTTATTTAAATAGTTCCCAGTTAAAAGACATCCACTTAGTGGCCACTTCTTTAATACAGTAACAACCGCCACTACAAGAGAGTTCTTTCCTTCAATTTTTTTTCTTTTTGGGCTATATGCTTGGTAGTAGCACTGAATTTTAAATTGCTTTCCAAAATGGTTGGAAAAATTCACAGCTCACCAACAGTGCATTAGTGTGGCATTCTTCTCATAATCCCTCCCAACAATTGCCATTTTCATCTTTCAATAAATGTTACAATCTGATGAGTACAAAGTGGAGCTTCAAAGTTAATTTAATTTTAATTTTTCAGTCATTTTGGAGCATTTTTTTGAATATAATTGTTTACAACTTTTGTTTCTTTTGAAAAAAATTTTTTCATAATCTTTGAACATTTATCTATGGGGGATTGCTCTTATTTATATCAATTCACTATATATCTTGAATCTTACTTTATCAGGAAAGTTTGCTGCAAATATTCCCCATAGTTATTTTTTTTTTCAGTTAACTTTGTTTTTTAATCCGTACTGCATTGAGTGTGCAAAAGCTTTTCATTTTATGTAATTGTATTAATCTGTTTTTGTTTTCTTTTTCTTGTTATACTGTGATCCTGGTTTTGTTAAAAAAAAATGTTCTCACATTTTTGGTTGGGAAAAGGATCTCTTGTTTCTAATTTATAATACGACATTTTATATCTTGGAGAATATATCTTTTTGGAACTTACTGTAGTGAATGGTTTGAAATGTTGCTGTAACCTTAAATTCTGCTAGACTTGTTTGGCAGTATGGTATAACAGAAAGAATACTGAGCTGGATATAAGGATACTTGTGTTTAAATTTTTTTTCTATGTTCAGTGGACAAGTGAAAGGGTTATATCAAATAATTTCTAGATCCCTTATAGGAACAATCATATACACTGTGATTTTACAGAATGGAACATTTATACTATTTTCACTTTACCAGATGGTTGTATTGCTTTTTCTCCCATAATTTAGTACAATAATATTACAGTTGCATTCATTTATAGTTTTTTATAATCCTCAAATTATAATTCTTTTGTATCTGTGTAGTAGATTCATAGCTAGAAAGAACATTAGAGGTTTTGTAATCCTACTTTTTTTTTTGTCAGAGGCAATTGGGGTTAAGTGACTTGTCCAGGGTCACACAGCTTGGACGTGTTAAATGTCTGAGGCCAGATTTGAACTCAGGTACTCCTGATTTCAGGGCTGGTGCTCTATCCACTGCACCACCTAGCTTCCCCCCTACTTTCTTTTTAAAGATAAAGAAGCTGAGACATTGTGATATTACTTTCCAGAGACCAACCACATTGGGTAGTGAGTGGAGCAGACTTAATTGATGTTTAAATAAACAAATGTAGGCAATGTAATGATGGATATAATTTTACTTTACATGATTTTTGTTGTTGTGTTGTTTTATTGTGTTTAGTGACTATTGGAATAAATATTTTTTAGGCCTTAATTATAATAGTTAGCATGGGTGATTTATTTTTTATTCTTCTTGCTGATGTTTTATTCTTCTAGACATTGCTGGCTACTCATGTTTGATACTTTATCAAACTTAAAAAAATGTGTATATGTTTAAACTTTTTAATGATGCTTTATATATATATATATTTTTAATTATAGCTTTTTATTTACAAGATATATGCATAGGTAATTTTTCAGCATTGACAATTGCAAAACCTTTTGTTCCAACTTTTCCACTCCTTCCCCCCACTTGTCCCCCAGATGGCAGGTTGAGCAATATGTGTTACATATATTAAAATACAAATTATATACAATATAAGTATATAAGTCCAAACGGTTATTTTGCTGTACAAAAAGAATCGGACTTTGAAATAGTATATAATTAGCCTGTGAAGGAAATAAAAAGTGCAGGCAGACAAAAATAGAGAGATTGGGAATTCCATGTAGTGGTTCATAGTCATCTCCCAGAGTTCTTTCCCTGGGTGTAGCTGATTCAGTTCATTACTGCTCTATTGGAACTGATTTGATTCATCTCATTGTTGAAGAGGGCCACGTCCATCAGATTTGATCATCATGTAGTACTGTTGTTGAAAAGTATATAATGACCTCCTGGTCCTGCTCCTTTCACTCAGCATCAGTTCATGTAAGTCTCTGTAAGTCTCTCCAGACTTTTCTGAAATGATCCTGCTGGTCATTTCTTACAGAACAATAATATTTCATAATATTCATATACCACAATTTATTCAGCTATTCTCTAAATGTTGGGCATCCACTCAGTTTCCAGTTTCTGGCCACTACAAAGAGGGCAGGCACAAACATTCTTGCACATACAGGTCCCTTTCCCTTCTTTAAAATCTCTTTGGGATATAAGCCCAGTAGTACAGTAACACTGTTGGATCAAAGGGTATGCATAGTTTGATAACTTTGAGCATAGTTCCAAATTGCTCTCCAGAATGGCTGGATGTATTCACAATTCCACTAACAATGTATCAGTGTCCCAGTTTTCCCACATCCCCTCCAGCATTCTGCATTATCTTTCCCTGTCATTCTAACCAATCTGACAGGTGTGTAGTGGTATCTCAGAGTTGTCTTAATTTGCATTTCTTATTAATAATGACTTGGGGCATCTTTTCATATGGCTAGAAATAGTTTCAATTTCTTCATTTGAGAATTGTCTGAGAATTCATATCCTTTGACCATTTATCAGTTGGAGAATGGCTTGATTTCTTATAAATTAGAGTCAATTCTCTATATATTTTGGAAATGGAACCTTTGACTGTAAAAATATTTTCCCAGTATATTGTTTCCCTTCTAATCGTGTCTGCATTAGTTTTGTTTGTACAAAAACTTTTCAATTTGATATAATCGAAATTTTCTATTTTGTGATCAATAGTGATCTCTAGTTCTTCTTTGGTCATAAATTCCTTCCTTTTCCACAGATCTGAGAGGTAAAACTATCCTATGTTCTTCTTATTTATTTATAATCTCATTCTTTATGCCTAGGTCATGAACCCATTTTGATCTGACCTTGGTGTATGATGTTAAGTGTGGGTCAGTGCCTAGTTTCTGCCATACTAATTTCCAATTTTCCCAGCAATTTTTGTCAAACATTGAGTTCTTATCCCAAAAGCTGAGGTCTTTGGGTTTATCAAACACTAGATTATTAACGTTACTGGCTGTTTTGTCCTTTGAACCTAACCTATTCCACTAATTAACTAGTCTTTTTCTTAGCCAATACCAAATGGTGTTGGTAAATGCTGCTTTATAATATAATTTTAGATCTGCTACAGCTAGGCCACCTTCACTTGATTTTTTTTTTTTCATTAATTCCCTTGAAATTCTTGAACTTTTGTTTTTCCATATGCATGCTTTATATTTTTAATAGAATTTTTATTTTTTCCTCAGTTACACATAAAGATATTTTTTAACATTCATTTTTTAAGAAAATTTGAGTTTCAAATTTTCTCTCTCCTTCCTTTATCTATATCCCTGAGATATTAAGCAATTTATTATTGATTATATATGTTCATCCTGCAGAACATATTTCTGTTGTGGACACATAGTCATGTCTGAATGTGAGTATACAGTCCCAGAGTCTAAAAAAACCTTGCAAAAAAACAGAAAGTGAAAAATAGTATGCTTTGGTCTGCATTCAGATTCCATAAGTTTATTGTCAGGAGTTGGATAGAATTTTTCATCATGATGAGTCCTTTGGAATTGTGCTGCTAAGGCTATCTAAGTCATTCACAGTTGATCATAATAAAGTATTTCTATTATTATGTACAATATTCTCCTGGTTCTACTCCACTTTCATCAGTTCATACAAGTTTTTTCAGGGTTTTTTGTTTTTTGGTGTTTTTTTTTTTTTTTTTTAAATAGCTTGTCATTTCTTATAGCACAATTACATTCTAATTCTCTGCCACTACAAAAAGAGTTAGTGATATCTTGCTACTTATTATTAATTGGTTTCAGAAAGCACAAGTGGAGAAAATGAGTACAAAATGAATTTTTCTCATAAGGAGTATATCTCCAGTTTATAGCCTAAGCATGTCTCTCTGCCCAATTGTGCAAAGGAGCAAGCAAGTGGGGCTTTCAGCTGTGGAGAAACAAGCCATCCCAGTTGCATTTCCCTTTTTGATCTTCACTTTCTGAGAGGAACCACCACCTGTATACGCTTCTCCCCCACCCCCACTAGCTAAGTGTGGGAGGCTGGATGTGGAGGTGGAAGCTATGATCTCATTTCTTCCACTGCTCAGGGCTCTCTCAGCACATTGGTGCTCAATAGGAGCACCTTCCAGTTGGGAAGGAGCTGCCCACAGTATATAGTAATAGCAGGGCCTGGACAATACAACTGGCCACAAGTACTGAAGGGAATTGTCTTAGAAAGGAGTTGTTTGTGGATGATGACAGGATCTAAGTAGGGCAAGACTCATCATTGTGTGTGGCTGAAGTTCATTGGAGTAATATATCATGAAACTTGTGGAAATTGAGATTCAGGAGGTTAGGCTGTTTGAAGGAACAATTAAGCATGAATATTGAAGTCCTTTAGTATAAAGGTCAGAGATGGAATATTGGGGAAGATAGTAAGCCTAGGTCCTGAATTTCTTATTTTTTTTAATTTTAATTTTTATTTTTTTCTGAGGCTGGGGTTAAGTGACTTGCCCAAGGTCACACAGCTAGGAAGTGTTAAGTGTCTGAGACCAGATTTGAACTCAGGTTCTCCTGAATTCAAGACTGGTGCTCTATCCACTGCGCCACCTAGCTGCCCCCAGGTCCTGAATTTGTTGAGAGAGTTTGGGTGACTGGAATGCTAACAGACAGTAGTTACTGTAATCTGATTTAGGTGATGTGTTTTTAATAGTTAACTTGAAAAAAGGAGAGGTTGTTCAGTGATCATACCCTAGTAAGAATTAGTGGGTAGTGGGAAGTGAATATTCTAACTATTCTCTGTAGCAGGGGTTCTCAAACTACGGCCCGAGGGCCATATGTGACCCGCTGAGGACATTTATGCTGCCCACGGGGTTATGGCAAATGGGCTGAGGGGTAGAGACAGAGTGTGAGTTTTTGTTCTTACTATAGTCTGGCCCTCCAACAGTCTGAGGGACAGTGAACTGGCCCCCTATTTAAAAAGTTTGAGGAGCACTGCTCTATAGGATCATCCTGTGAGTGTTTTAGAGGGGGGGGGTAAGAGAGGATGAAGATAGAGAGTCCCGGGAAGTGGTATGAAAGGAAATGAAGCCAGTGCTTGAGAGGATGGTTAGAATGTAGTGTAATGTGGGGGAACCCAAATGTTTGAGTGCTAGAAGATGGAAGGAGCTTGAGAGCTTGAGGTTTAAAATGAAGGACATTTTAAAGGTATTCTAAGAAGGTATATACCATCAAGGATTGGAGGAGTAGTAATAGTAGGATGGGTAGGCTATAAAAAAACTTAAGTTTTCTCAGACATCTGAGACATTTAAAATGTATAATGCTAATACTGGTTTCTCTTTCCTGACAATTTATTTTAGTTTACCTGTCCCAGAGTACTGGGTTTTTTCTCACTTAACAGTCTTTGAGAGTCTTCTTTCTATTGAAATTTTTCAATCAGTGAAATGGGGATAATGCCTGTATAATAGCTCTCACAGAATTAAATGAGAGAATGTATTTAAAGTGTTTTGCAAATCTTAAAATATTTGACTTGAGAAAGAAAAAAAAAGGCTAAAATTTTTGTTATCTCCTATTTATCCTGAATACATATATCCAGCTAATCACTTTTGTGGGGGGTAAAATTCCTGGAAAACTTGTAGAAGTCAGAAATACAAAGGTTGATATATTAAATCTATGGGAAATATGGGGTTAGGTTTTTGTAATCCCCAAAACCAGTACACTTTCACTTTAGATAGCTGAAATTACTTTTTCTAACCCAGTTTCGCCTCCTGTTTTCTAGATTAATTTTCTGCCATGTCCCCCAAATACTTTCCCTCCGTTTTTTCTTTGCCATGAGGACAGGGGCTCTTTCCTTTTTCTTACATTTTATTCCTAACACGTAATTATGTCTGACATATTTACTAGTTGCTTAATAAATATCTTTTTAAAATTATAGAATCTTGTGATCCCAGTATTGATTATAATCTTATTGTATTATGATTTGTAAAGATTCTATTTAGATTTTACCTTTTTAAAAAATACAATTGTAATTTCTCTGTATCCTAATCCACTTTTATAAAGGTTTAATGTAACAATGAGATAGATTTTTATAATGTTCTTGTTCAAAGGATCCCATGAGACTTGTGCACTACTCGTTGGGGAAATAATTGCAACATAGAACTTGATTTTTAAAGGCAGGCAGTGAAAATATGCTAAACTTTTAGCTTGAGGGCCTGTTACACAGCAAGCATTTAATAATTGTCTTGACTTAATTGCTATCTTCAAATTTTTTTTTTAATTAAAACTGAAATACAAAATAAGAAAAGGGAAAAAGAATTGCCATGTGCATAGCAGCACATGAGATGATTCAAAATATAAAGCACTAAATTTCCATTTCAAGAAATAGAATATATATGTATATGCCATTTATATAATAAATATGGATTACATACTACATATATAATATACATAAATACATATATATTATTTAATAAATACTATACATCGTGTTTATAACTTCATCTTTACTTCCGTGTAGGGTTTTTTGTTGTTGTTTTTGTTGTTCCCTTCTATGCACTTTTTTCCCCCTGGAAAACACAAGAAAAAAACAAACAAAAAGGTGAAAATACTATGCTTTGATCCATATTTGATCTCTGGATGTGATTGGCATTTTCCATCCCAAGTTTTATTGAACTGCCTTGAATCACCACATTGTTGGGAAGAGCCAAGTTCATTACATTTGGTCATCAAATAATCTTGTTACTGTATATCTAGTTCTGCTAACTTCTGTGCCCTTTTTACTTTATATTTTTCCCCTTTTGTTCCGCCCTCCCCATCTCTCAAGGAATGCAATTTATTTAAGCAAGGATATACACATATGTACGTAGATATCCATAACATACACACATATATGTTTACATGCATATATGTAAGGCCATACTATGCTTATTTCTATTTGCATTGTTTTCCCATATTTTTCTAACTCATTTCCTGTGCCGTAGCGCGCACACACACACATGCACGCGCACACACACACACAATATAGTTTTTAATCTTACGTTTCCATTTTTGGGATGAATTAAACCAATTCACATTCTAAGCTATAATCACTTGTTTATTATAGCTTTTCCTATTTTCCTCATTCTTCTTCTCACTCTATTCCCTAACCCTCCTGAGTCTTCTACATTATTTCTACCCACTACCTTGCCCTTCTATTATTTAATCTTCCCCCCCCCCAAAAAAAATGTGAAAATTTTGTGGTTGAGGCAGAAACTACTTCCTAAGCCAGCTATCCCCTGTGCTTAAGCTTGCTGTTTTTCAGATGAGCAAACCTGCAGATGTTTATGCATCACTCAAACTAAACTGTGGTCTTGGTGTCTTTCTTCAGATCTTCAGTTGTCCCAGGAGGACTACTGTTCTACCCCAACTTTTGTTTATTTTTACTACTTGATGTTCATCCTGAGGTGGAGGAAATCTGGAGAGCTTGCAATTTTATGTCCTGCTGCACCATTTTCCCAGAATCCTTTCTTTGAGGATTGAAGGGCTGTCACTCAGAGGTGAAATTAGACTTGACTCTTAAGTGTCTTCAGAAGACAGAACCAAAAGTAGGAAATGGAGAGGTAAATTAAGGTTTGCTGTCAAGAAAAATTTCCTAACAAATATGTCCAGAAGTTGAATGAGCTGTCTCAAGTGGTTCTGGGTTTCCCTCTATTTTGAGGTCTTTCAAGCAGAGGCTTGATAACCACTTGTTTTGTATGTTCTAGTAGGCATTTCTTTTTTGGCCATAGGTTACTCTGGTCCCATCAGGTCCCTTCCAACTCTAAAAATCCTGTGATTCTGTTCAAAATATAAAATCACCTGCAAAATCTTATATTGGAGGGTGGTGGAAGATTATGATTTGTTTTGCCTTATAAAATACCAAGAATTTTGGAGGGAATAAAATTGTGGGAAGTTTGGTGTGAGACTCAATTAAATTTGGATCATCATGAAAGTAAGGATAAAATTGAAAGGAGGACATGTAAAAAAGAAAAGATCTGTCAAGATTTCTTTAATTATTTCTTCTATCACTGATAATGGAACTATGATTTATACTACTCATAACTTCATATTCTTTGTTGCAATAATGCATTTGGAAATAGAAATGGCACAAAAAATTAGAAAAAGCATCTGGACCAGCTGAAATATAAATGGAGGAGGTTATATTCTAGGGGTGCTACAATTTTTAGTCCATTGGAGGGATAAACTTGTATCTGAAAGATCAGACATTATTACTAATTAGTTTTTAAAGTTGAAGAAACTATATTAATAACTACTGATCCACGATTGCTTTTTCATTTCTCTGAATTTTTTATAGGAATAACTAACTTATTAAAAATGTTTTTGAAAAATGTGAGAGGAATAAGCAGATTTTCTCTGATAATAACCATATAGCTCATCACATCTTTAAAGTTAAACAATTGACTTAAAGAATCAGAGAATATAAGTTTCCCTTGTACTTATTGTTTAACTATTAAAAAATAGATTATCAAATAGAACAAAATGCAGCCTTAATGTCAACAAAGGGTCTCTCTCATGCTTATGGTTAAACTATGAGATATCTTAAAAAATAAAACAATAGAGTTAACTTCATTCAATAATCCCGATTATTAATAATCAAAAGAGATAATAAAAAGTAAGATGTATGCTTATCAAAGGTATTTGCTATTGTCTTGAAAGATGTTTATAGTAAAATCCTGAAAAAGGAGGGTCTATGTGTAGGGAGATCCTGTGAATGATGTGCTGTTTCTGTATTTAACTGTCCACACAGGGAAAACCAAGCACATGAAGAATGCTGTTGTCTAAACTATGGTATGTAGTTGGATGGGTAGCATATAAGGGTATTATCAAAAAATATATCTTGGACAGACCTTGGAGATAGATACTGGATTGATTTGTAGAAAAATGGGAAAGTACACAAAGTTTTCAATTATTATTAAGATTCTCCTTGAAATAAAGTTCTCTTTAAGGCTAATAGTTTTGTGGTGTTGCATTTTGACTGCAAATGATGTCTATTGCTGTCTATAAGCAACAAAACTCTTGGTTCACCTGTTGAATGACAGGGGCAGAGCATAATGGAGAGATATATTGAGTATAGATAGACCAGAGATTATCACAAATAGCTGATTATGTTCAGGAAGGAGTAAGAGAGGTATCAGTAAGGAGATGTTAAAGAGAAGGTGTGCCTGTCATGAAGCCATGCTGAAGGATAATAGATGGATAGCCTATGTTGATATTCCTATGATGTCAAGAGATTGAAAGAAACAGCCACAGCATACTGAGTAGGCATTTATTCATGATTTATAAGAAGACAAGGACAAGAGTCTCTCAGTAGGTTGGACCAGACGTGGGCAAGAATCATACATAGATGGATTGCCTTTTTTTTTTTTTTTTTTTTTTTAAGTAGCTTTTTATTTTTCCTAATACATACAAAGATAATTTTCAACATTTAGCTATGAAAACCTTAAAGATTTTTCTTCCCTGCTTTCTCCTTCTCCCTCTCCTAGACAGCAAGCAATCCAATGTAGGTTAAACGCATGCAATTCTTCTAAACATATTTCCATATTTGTCATGCTGTGTAAGAAAAATCAGATCAAAAGGGGGAAAAAAAGCATAAGAAAAAAGCAACAAGCAAATCACCATCAACAAAAAAAATGAAAATACTATATTTTAATTCACATTCAGTCTCCATAGTTCTTTCTGGATATGGATGGCTCTTTCCAGTATAAATCTATTGGAATTGCCTTGAATCACCTCGTTGTTGAAAAGAGCCAAGTCAGATGGATTGCTTTTTTACCATTGGGAATGTGTATCTACATGAATATACTGATCATTCATGCTCAGTGTACTTTTATTCTTTTAAAAGAATTTTGTTTCTTTTTATATTATGAGGAAACATTCCACTTATTTTTATATTTTCACTAAAATATTTTCTCTAAGGACATCTGCTCCACAACAAAATGTTAAATTTCATGTGGGTTACCTTATATGTTTGGTAATTATATTTATTTAAAAATACTTTATAATTTAGAAAATCAGGCTTGCTTTACTCCTCAATGACCCAACATCATTGAGATTAAATAATAGAGTTTATAGTGTGCCAGACTGTGTGCTAAGTACTTTGCAAATGTGTTTTCATTTGATCCTTTAACATTCTTAGGGAGGGGAGGTACCATTTTACAGATGATAAAACAGGAAAATTGAGGTTAAATGATTTAAGAGATTAAGGTCAGGTTTGGACTGATCTTGGTGCCAGTTTAGTGCTCCATCTACTGTACTACCTTGGGAACTTCTTGGGTTAGATCTTAACCTTGGAAAAGGTAACCACAGTTCATGTGAAGAGAGAGCTTTTTTTGTGATGTTAAGGGAAGTCACTGTTTCTAGTTATTTAATGGCTCAGGGCTTCAGTTCCTTAATTGTTGAATGATTTAGAACTAAGGACTCTTTCAGTTATATACATTGTTATTCTAGTATTTACAATCTAATGATGGAGAAAAGAAAGTATACAGGTTAATTTAAAAATCTTTTCTGAAAAAATAAAATTTTCTGGCTATTAAGCACAGCCATTTATGATGCAAGCTGCTAAAAAGGAAGAAATAAAAGTGGGGGAATAAAATTTTAAAGAAACTTTTGGTGGAATTATATAGGAAATGAAAAGTAAGAGAGAACAAGGGAATTAGTGGATTATTTGTAGAAGTCCTGACCTAACCAGCCTTTTCTTACTACTTTGGCTAAGATGAAAAAAACATGTAATTATTTAATCAGCATAGCTGGGTCACCTAAGATGTTCCTCACACATATATCCTATTCATTCAACAAGTTCTAAAAATCTATTTCTAAAATAAAAAATTTCAATAATTTCTGAGTGACTTGGCAGTATGTCAAAGTTTATATAATTACACTAAACTTCTCATTTTTCCTAAATAATCTTTTCCCATCATTACTACAAAGATAATATAGCCACCATACTATCTCTTCTTTTTTTTCTCACCACACATTAAAGAAATCACCAAATTTTTTACCACCTTTTAAAAAATATCTCAAATACATGCCAAATACATATTCAAGTTGTCTGAGTAGTTTGTTACCTTATGTTTAAGTTTATTGGTGGTCTCCCTCCTATTTATTATCTCCTTTATTTTGTACAAAATAGAGGAAGATTTTGAGCATCTTTGTTTTGTAAACACCAAGAAGTAGGGAAGGAAAAATCAGGTTAAAAGAAAGGATCTCTAAAGAATTTGATAATCTCTCTTCATTATCATTTTCTGTGAACCTACTACATCTAGACTCTCAGATTTGCTAGACATCAGAATCTCAGATTTGCTATTCCAAGAAGTAAAAATGACATCAAAGAAAACAAAGATGGGAAAAGCATCAGAGGTCAATGCTTTAGAATACAGTTTTTGTTTTTTGTTTGTTTTCCAAAAAAATTTTATTTTTAATCCTTTTAAAAAAAAAACCATTTTGAGTTTTGAACAAAAGCAGTAACCTCTGCCCTTTAGTTTTGCTTTTCTCTCTCAAATAAAATAGTCAAAAGGATGAAAATCAATTCTTTTCTTCTCCCTAACTTAATTCACTTTTATAAAGATTCTAGCTTTGTTTAAATTACTTTTTATTCAAACATCTAGAACTTCAGAAAAGCTAACATTGTACAGAACAGTGAAAGGATCATTATGTCAAAACTAATTGTCACATAATGAAAGTTTTACCAGAATGTATATAAAGAAATGAATATTAGCTCTGTTGGTCAACAAACATTAATACAACACTTATTATGTATGTCCATTTAGGGTATCTAGACCCATAACTTGTGAGTCATCCTTGACTCTTCCCTTTTTTCTAATTTAATTAGTTACCATTGTTGTTTTGGCAGAATTTTGAAAGAATTAAGGAACTGGGACTCTTAAAAGGGAAGAGAATACTAATGTTTAAAAAAAAAAAAAAGATGGACTTTAAACTTAAAAAAAAGGTGAATGAAGAATTATTAATAATTTAACAGCCTCCTATTCCATTTCTTCAGAGTTTTTATAAGAATAATTAAGGGATTGTATTAGATGAGATAAAGATGTGTAAGTAAAACTACAGTGGGGTACATCTGGACAGTCACAACTGAACATGCTCTTACTGCTTTTTTTTTTTTTCCTACATATAAACAATTATGTGATTTGGTAGAACACAATACTGCCTTATTAGAACTTTCTGCCAAGTGAGGTTTCTTCCATATATAAGCTAGAATTATACAAGATTCCTTGAAAGTTTTCACAGAAAGGTTTGTTCAACTGTTTGGTCATTAATAGCAAGCAAAGCATAAATAAAGGAGAAAAATATGCCAAAGATGTTCTCCATTATTCTGGTATATTTATATAATAATACACAGTTCAAATGTAAGGGGATTTATTCTCTATGATGAGATACTCTCTCATGTTTTTGGATGATACTATATTGATTGCATCAAGCCCCAAATGATTTAAAAGTAACTCAGTGTTTTAAAGTGATTTCCTTAAGGCACCCTATGTTTCCTAAAAAGTTTGATCTGCAAATCCTCACAGAAAAACTTAAGTATATAGTATATAAATACTATGTATTGTCCAGACTTTGAAATTGAATGAGCTATCCATTGAGTTCAGTATATCATGTGCATATCCAAACATAGATAATGGAAGTAAGAGAAGCAGATTGCCTTTGGGAAATTACATAAAGTGGTGTTAAGCATCTCCCTGAAAAAAAAAAGCTCTTTTTTTTTTTTTTTTTTTTTCCTTAAACAACTATGTACTTTTGGTAATACAATATGACCATAAGTTGTTGAATATTATTGTTGTTGAGAACTAAAATTGTGGGTTACTCCAAAGATGTCTATAATAGGCATGAGTAGTCTGTAACACATTATCAACCAAGGACCACATAAAGAAATGGCATTAAGGATATCTTAGATGTATGATTAAAAAGGAAGGTTGAGATGGATAATTGTTAAACCATCTTTGTTTTCCATTAGTATCCAAACAGTGTCTGGAGAAATGAGGAACATTATCCTGCAGGTGAGTGTCCAACCCCTTGCAAAGATTTGATGAGACTATATTGATAATATTTGAATAAAAAGAATGGTCATAGATGTGTTTTCATCTACATAGCTAGTATGAGTACCAACATTAGTTAGATACCAGGATTATTAAAGTATTGATCCAAAAAGCTAATGTAAAAATGATCTTCTTTTATTGGCATTTGGACCACCTAGCGTTCCTGTTAAAAAAAATGCATGGTCTCTTTCCCCTGCCCACCTAACATACAGGCACACACTGTTCACTTTATGTAAGTTTTTGTGTTTTTTTTAAAGTAACTTTTTCTTGACAGAATAATGGGTAATTTTTTTTACAATATTATCCTTTGCACTCACTTCTGTTCCGACTTTTCCCTTCCCTTTCTCCACCCCCTCCCCTAGATGGCAGGCAGTCTTATACATGTTAAATATGTTAAAGTATATCCTAAATACAATGTATGTGTGCAGAACTGTACAGTTCTCTTGTTGCACAGGAAGAATTGTATTCAGAAGGTAAAAATAACCTGGGAAGAAAAACCAAAATACAAGTAGTCCACATTTCATTTCTCAATGTTCCTTCTCTGAGTGTAACTGATTCTGTCTATCATTGATCAATTGGAACTGAATTAGATCTTCTCTTTGTTGAAGATATCCACTTCCATCAGAGTATATCCTCATACAGTATTGTTGTGGAAGTGTATAATGATCTCCTGCTTCTGCTCATTTCATTTAGCATCAGTTCATGTAAGTTTCTCTAAGCCTCTCTGTATTCATCCTGCTGGTCATTTCTTACAGAACAATAATATTCCATAACATTCATATATCACAATTTACGCACCATTCTTCAGTTGATGGGCATTGATTCATTTCCAGTTTCTAGCTACTACAAAAAGAGCTGCCACAAACATTTTGGTACATACAGGCCCCTTTCCCTTATTTAGTATTTCTTTGGGATATAAGCCCAGTAGTAGCACTGCTGATTCAAAGTCCAATTGAGTTTTTAAGTGAGTTGTTTTGTTCTATGAAATTTTTTCCCATTTCACCCATTTTATTTTTTAGAGAGCTATTTTCTTTTCCAACTCACTAATTCTATTTTTCAAGGATTTGATTTCTTTATATACCCTTATCTTTAAATGAATGGGATGACTTATCCAGACTCTCTTGCCAAGCTTCCCGTTTCTTTTCCCATTTTGCTTCTAGCTTTCTCGTGAGAGCCTTTTTAATTTCTACTATGAGAGTTTTGTGTGTTGAGGACCAAATCATATCCCCCTTTGGGGATTCATCTGGAGACAATCTGTTTTTAGTCTCCTCAGTGTTTGAAGTCTGCTGTCTCTCCATACAGAAGCTGTCAATAATTAGTGTCCATTTTAATTTTTTGCTCATTTTTTCCAAGAAGAATCAAAGAAAACAAACTAATAAAAAACCCAAATGCAGTCTTGCATGATGGGGAGGGCTGGATGGTATTACGGAGCTTTCTTTACATACTGCAGGGGGCAGCAGTAAGGCACTAACGGGACAGCAATGGCTGCACTGCAGCTCTGAGTTCTGAGAGCTGCTGAGTCACTCGGGGTGGGTGTGGACAGGTCCCAAGAAACTTTAGCTTTTTGGAGTGAAAGTCTTCATCCCCTGTGTTTATAGCTTCTCTGCTGATCTATAGTCTTGCTGCCAGGTCAAAGTAACCACACTGTGGTAAAGTTCTCCCCAAAGAAATGGCTGTGATCATACCCCTCCCCCCCTCAGATCTGCTCAGTGTGAGCTGCCTTCTGTACTCCCACTGTCTTGTTGTTCTGCCACTGTCTGCCTTCAGTCTGTGCCTGATCTAACTGTCCCTTTCCAAGAGCAAAAACAGACCTTTTCTGGCTAATGTCTAGCATATCTTCTGTTGGGAATTATTTGCGGGTTTTTTCAGTTAAGCACTAATTCCGAGGCCTTGTTATGAAAAAAAATTTCTGAGAGCAAGACGAAGCTTAAATAGGTGTGTGTGTCCTCTCCCCAGTCTTGGCCGGAAGTCTTATGTAAGCTTTTCAGATTAAACCTCTTCCTCTTGGATCAAAGCTCTTTGGTAGCCTACTTATTTTTGTGTTTCTTTTATCTCTAACTTTACCTTTTTTCTTCTGTTTGGGTAAAACAGCTTCAGAGCCTTCAATTATTTTTTTTAAATTGTACTTAATCAACTTTATGATAAAGTTTACATGGCATTGCCACCTTGCCAATAATGAACTCTACAATTTTTTCTTGAACCATTCAATTTTGTGTCTGGCTAGACCTTTGACTTCTTGATTGGTATACTCTTAGGGTGAAAACTAGAGGGAAGACGGGCAGTTATTTCTACATTACTTAGTGTGCTGAGCTACTTGGGTACTAAATGGCCCCATGGTCTGCTAGTGAGTGTGAGAAGTGGACTTTAATTTTGGTCTTCCTATTCTAAAGCGTCTCATGAATGTGAGTAGAATAGGTATGATATTCCTGTCCTGTTTTTTCCCCTTGCTTTTTATTGTTTTATTTTTATTAGATCTTTCCATATTTCTGTATTTAACCTGCACTTGTTGTATTATTTTGGGAGAGGGTGGCTAATTGTATATTTGGACAAATCACCACATGCCTGTCTGTGCCCAGACTCTTGAGTAATTGAGTTGATTTTGGTAGTTTCTGTTTCTAATCATGGGATTATTAAGACTTAGTTTTGTCTCTTTGCATGTCTAGATTTCTTTCTATAAGACTGCACATTTTATTTTGCAACAGTAATATGCATATTGATTTAGTCTAAGCTCTGCCAATGTTGAATTTTGTTGTTTTTACTTAATTTTTACCAGCAAAATGAGTAAGTTGTGCCTAAAAATTATTAGTAGTACATTTGATTGTTTCCTTTTTTGTGTTTTTCTCTCTTATGAATTCGCTGTGAGTGTTCCTTGACTTGTTACTATTATAGATATAATTAGTTCCATTTAAATTCTGAAAGTCAGACTGATATCTTTAGCACTGATTCTTTTTTCCATTTTCTTCTTTAATATCTGATCGTAACCATAGGGTTTTAGAGCAGAAGAACCTTAGAGCTCATCTAGTTCAGTTTATTTTAGAAATGAGGAAACTGAGATCCAGAGGGAATTAATGCTTTACCTAAATTTAAACAGCTAATTACAGCATAAACTGGATTAGAATTGAGGTCTCCCAATCTATTATTCTTAAACTATTTTAAGGATATTCTTCTCTATTCTGTGAATACCAGACTGGTTTTCTGTTATCTGTGGCAAGCTTTCCCTTTCTTCTTGTTTAAGATCATCCACAAATATAAGTAAACAATCTCACCATCTTATGCATATTCTCTATTGCCTCTAGAAGAATGCTTCAGTTTCCTCATAGGTAAAATGAGATTAATAATAAGTCCTACTCTCCAGAGTTGTTTTATGAGGCTCAAAGGAGATAACATATGTAAAGGATTTGCATACATTAAATGTCATATAAAATTATTATCATTATTGTTTTTCTTTATTTTTTTGTTTCGTTCTTTCCCTCCATTTCCTTCCCCACCTATTGAGAAGACAAGAAAAATGATACTCATTATACATATGAAATTATGCAAAACATTTCTTCATAAGCCATATTCCCCTTCTCCCTTTTCATTTTCCCCAAAGCATGAAAAGTAAAGAAATGGGGGGAGGGACTTCTGTCTATACCCTGAGTTCATCTTTTAAAAGTTGCTGGTATTTTATATCACTCTGGAACCTTTGGAATTATGGTAGATCATCAATCATATTGATCAGTTACTAAGTCTTTCATGTTGTTATTATTACTGTTATTGTGAATGATAACAATATCTTTAACTTTTTCCCTCTCTTTTCACAACACCCTAACTTTCCATGTGTTCCATTCTTATCTTTGTTAAGTCCTTTTGCCTTAACCCTTTTCCATTTGTTTTTTTGACTCTGGCTTCACTTGGTTTCCTGTGCCATTCTTGGCCCTTCCCAACTACTATAATGAATCATTAAGAGCTATCCTAAAATTTCTTGTTCCCTTGACTTTAGACTACTAATCCTTATCTCTCCTTGTCCCTTTCTCCTACAATACTGTATTATTGCTCTCTTTAAAACTGCCGAGTCACTTCAGAATGATGTAAAATCAAGGTGATTTTACCCACTGATTTAGTAATATGAATGTAGACTGGACCTTTACTATTGACATCACATTTGCTTTTTATCACTATGAATTCTATATTTCTTTTCCTATATTCACAATTGGAAATCTTTATCACCAAAATGCAGATCTTAATACCCAGTCATCCTTACACTTGCAATTACAGCAAATGACTAATCACTGAGATGATAATTATACTCATTGAGAGGAATAGGATCACAGATCTAGAAAGAACTTCTTGGGACTAGGTAGCCCCACTCCATAATTTTACAGATATGGAAACTGAGGCCTAGGGAGCTTAGGTAACATAACAAGTCACACAAATAGCTTTAGAGGTAGAATTTTGAAGTCCTCTGGCTTCAGAGTCAATGCACCTTCCATTTTATTTCTAATCTTATCAGGAACATTCCTCTAAGAACCACTGAAATAATATCCCATTTCTACTACTACTGTACATTTACATAGGATCATGGGTTTAGCTCCAGAATGAGTCTTAGAGGACTTCAGTCCAACCTCTTCGTTTTACAGAGGCACAAGGAGGGTAAGTGACTTGCCCAGGGTCACATAGTTAATAGGTTAGATTTTTGGACCGCATTTTTATTATAGCTTTTTATTTACCAGATATATGCAAGGGTAATTTTACAGCATTGACAATTGTCAAACCTTTTGTTCCAATTTCCCCCCCCTTCACCCTACCTCCTCCCCTAGGTGGCAGGTTGACCAATACATGTTAATTATGTTAAAATATAAATTAATTACAATATATGTATACATGTCCAAACAGTTATTTTGCTGTACAAAAAGAATCAGACTTTGAAATAGTGTACAATTAGCCTGTGAAAGAAATCAAAAATGCAGGCGGACAAAAATAGAGGGATTTGGAATTCTAAGTAGTAGTTCATAGTCATCTCCCAGATTTCTTTTGCTGGGTGTAACTGGTTCAATTCATTACTGCTCTATTGGAACTGATTTGGTTCATCTCATTATTGAAGATGGCCACGTCCATCAGAATTGATCATCATAATATTGTTGTTGAAGTATATAATGATCTCCTAGTCCTGCTCAAAATGAAAGCTTTCTTTTGGGAACATTAACGTGATAGTAGTTCATTGAAAGTGAAAATCAATGAAATCAGAGAAACCAGTTAAGAACAAGTATGAAGTAGTTCATTAGGTTGGTGGTGATACCAGTGAAAAGAGACAGGCATGAGAAAAACAATTGAGGAACAGTCAATGTGACTTGCTGTCAAATTTGAGGCACACAGAATCAGAGCACCTTGAATGAGAAAAAAGAATTAAGTGGTTTAAAAAGATCTTTGTATTATATATTTCTTATAAGGTTTTACATATAGAAGAAAACCAACTGGGTGGTCTGGGGTGTTCAGTTATAAGTTCCAAATATAAAGCTAATGAAATTGGTTGGTTCGCTGATTTGTTATGTCCTTCATTCTCAAAGAGGACCAAAATGATATCACTATATTAGAGTCAAGTTACAATGTGTGTGACTGTGGCTGATCAGACCAATATAATTTTGGAGTGTTGTGCCACAGATTGGACAGAAAGAGTCCCTATGAACATTTGGGGTGGCTTCTCTAATTTTGTGCATCTTACATTTTTTTTCTGGGCTGATTTCATTCTGCTTTGCACAGAACACAGCACTTTCTTGGATGAGTGCATGCCATGCCGGGAAGTCCTATTCCAGTGTCTCCCATGTCATACAATGCATATATTTGGCATTCCAACAGTGTGGCCAGTCCAGCGGACTTGTGCTCTCTGCGGTGAAGTTGGAATGCTTGGCAGTTTAATTCAAGAAAGCACCTTAGTATCTGGTCTCTTATCCTATCAGGTGATCTTCAGAATCTTCCTAAGACAATTCAAATGGAAGCATTTCAGTTTCCTGGCATGGCACTGGAACACTGTCCAGGTTTCACAGGCATACAGCAATAAAAGCAGTACTATGCCTTTGTAACCTTCAGTTTGTTAGTCTAACATCTCTCTTCTCCCACACTTTATTTTGGAGCCTCCCAAACACTGAGCTAGTTCTGGCAATGCATCTGTCAGTCTTATTATAATGTGGATATCCCTGGAAAGTATATTGCAAGATAAATGAACTTATCCACAACATTCAAAACTTCACCATTTATGTAACTGATGGTCCCACATATGTATGGTGTCCTGCTGGCTGATGAAAGACCTATGTTTTTTTGGTGTTGATTTGGTGTTGGCCAAATTTATCACAAACAGCAGAGATCAATCTATAGTTTATTGCATCTTAGTTTTGGAGGCTTTATTACATGCACAATCATCTGCAAAAAAAAAAATCAGACACTAACACTCCATTTTAATTTTGGCTTAATAAACCTTTTCAAGTTGAAGAATTTACCATCAGTGTGGTAGTTGATTTTGATTCCATGTTTGTCCTTATTGAAGGCATTTGACAACATCATGCTAAAAAACATGGGAACAAGCACGCAGCTTTGTTTCACTCCATTGGTGACTGAGAAAGCTCCAGAGTATTAACCATTGTCCAGAACTCATAAGCCATCACTACTGACAGTATCAAAGCTTGGTCAGATCTACAAATGCTGTACACAGACTTCCATTCTGCTCCTGTCATTTCTTCTGGAATTGTTAGGCAGTAAACACTATATTTCAACTGTTCTCCACCTCTTCTGAAGCCACACTGGCTCTCAGGTAGATGACCTTTTTCTAGGTATAGGACAACTCTGGCAACAATCTTGCCAGCAATGATTGAGACTCTTTCCCCACCCCCCATGATTATCACAGACAGTCTATTTCCTTTACCTTTATAAAACTAACGAAATTTTAAAAGGATAAAGAGTGATCTGGAGGTGTGTGGTTGTGACCTTTCATATCCATGCCTGCTAAAATCTTGGGTCATAAGTATTTAAAATGAATAAACTTCATGTCATTATTGAGTGGTCATTCATTAATTTCCCTTTCCTCCTTTCCATAAGAATTGGGAAAATCCCATTGCAAAAGAAAGATAACTATCAATTTCTGCTATAGAAGTTCCAATTATTGTAGATAATGACTCTTTATTCCAAGCATTATTGAAAGCAACAAAATGTCAGCCCTGCCAAGTCAATAGTTACAATATAGAACTACACGTGACATAGTATTAGGGCTCAATCAGAGAGCTGTGTGGTTCAGTGGATAAAGCATGGGGCCTGGATTCAGGAAGACTTGTCTTCCTAAGTTCAAATCTGGCCTCTGAGTTAGTCACTTAACCATTAGTTTAACCATTAGCCTTAGTTTTTTCATCTGTAAATTGAGCTGGAAAAGGAAATGGCAAACCATTCTAGTATCTTTGCTAAGAAAACCCTAACTGGGATCGCAGAGTCAGACGTGACTCAAACAACTGAAGAAATAAAGTCCAGCTTCTCAGAGAACCTTGTTAACAGTCTCTAAATCTTAGGATTTTGGCTGACTTATAATTTTTATTATTCCTGAAAGAAGGTGGGGAAAATGGATAGAAAAGTACTCTCTTAATCCAGATGACCTGGGTTTACATTTTACTTTTGACTTACCTTGTCATTTTAACCCTTTTGTGTCCCAGGCAAAGTCCCAGACTATGCTTCAGAGAACAGCTGTAGATGTGCATTACTGGAGGGAAATTCCTCTTTGTAACTATGAAATCACTGGTCCTGGTTTATTTATGGAGTCAAAGTAACAAAGGTTTGCCTATATTCTTGCTGATGGTCATATATTTAAATTTCTTTGCCTTTAGGGTGGGTAATGTTGGTTAATGGCTGTGATATATCTGAGGCTCATTGAACTGATGATTTAAAAAGCAATCTTGTAATCATAAAACTTTTAATTTTTTGCTTCAAAATTTTTTATTGATAATTTTTGTTTTTTCATTAGTCATTTCCAGTATCTGCTCTTTATAAACAATTGGGTGGTCAGATCTCGACTTCAAAAGCTTATCCTTGAAATCTCAGATAAAAGTTAGGGGTTGATAAGTGCATTTGACATTCATTTTAGACAATGTATTTGACAAAAAGTACCTGTAGTCCCACACCTTTCTTCTAAAAAGAAAGAAGTGATGTTTTTGTTTTGTTTTGTTTTTACCATTTCATACATTTTGGAGTTGAAAGTGACCTTAAAGATAATTTAGTCAAACCATTTCATTCCTTCCTCATTTTACATAATTATCTTCACCTATCTCATATAAAGAGGTGATTTCCTTGGCAAGGGAAACTCTTACAGATGAAGAAATTGAAGACTCATATAGGTTAAATAAATGATTTGTGCAAGACGAATAGCCAGGTATTGACAGATCTGCATTCCACCTGTTCAGTGTTTTTCCCACTTTGACAAAGCTCCACAGTAGGAGGAAGGTTATTTTTTAGCTATCTTTAGGTCAGAGGATGGCTTATAATTGTTTATAAAATTAAGCTGCCATAGTTATCTAGGTTCCTCTTTTGATTGGGGGGGGGAATATGATTTTTAAAATTATTTTTTGTTAACAATCATATTATTTTTTATTAACAAACATATTAAATTACATTTTTATTAACAAACATTTTAATATACAAAGAACAGGAAATAGAATTCTTTTGTTTCTCTTTAAAACTTAAATACAAAATAGAAAAAAATTGTATGTAGCAGAACATGAGGATACAAATTACAAAGCAATAAATTTCTCTTTTAAGAAAGCCTATATAATAAATACTACATATTGTGTATGTAGGAGGAGTGCTAGACTTTACCCAAATTGACTTTTTTGAGACATCTTCTCATACAAACAGGAAGTATTTATTCAATCCTTGCAAGGAGAGGTCCAAGCACAGCAGCTGAGCAGACAGAGCCTTTCAGCGCCCATCTCCCAACATTGTACCTGGCCTCATAAGCCAGAAATGTTGAATAGGTTAAATAGCAAAAGACTGGGTTTATTAGATGACTGAAAATGAAGTACCCATTGACCAATAGTCAGCAATGCTATTTCCTGTGGGTCATGTAACTTCCTGAAACTTAGGCCTAGGGTCTGATCTACTCTTATCTCATAGATTTTTTGAGAAATCTTCACATGATCCCATTCATCTGCTATACACATTTTATTTTATTTGCTTCCCTGCCCTCCAAGGTTACATGAAATGAGGAAATATACACACACACATGTGTATATGTTTGCATATACATATATATACACATAGATATCTATATACATATATACATAACATATGCATCTATGTAAAATGCTTGTTTGCCATCCTAAGTCCATGTCTTCTTATATTTTTCTTACTCCATCAAATCATTTCCTACCTCACATTTTATTTTATTATTTCTTAGTCTTTGCTGGCTTCTGCTTGCCCAATTCTAATTTTTAAGGAGTTTTTTTCTTCTTTTATGATTCTGGATCACCTGTTGACTTCTTTTCATAATCTTGTTTTTCTTAATGTTCTTATATATTTCCTTAATTTTTCCTCAGTTTCTCTCACTTGGTTTTTTAAAAGCTTTTTTGAGTTGTGTGAATTCTTTTTGGGCAAATGACCATTTGACATTATTCTTTGGGGTAGGAGAGTTGTTTTGTTTTTTTTTTTTGCTTCAGTATGCTCCTCTGAAGACAAACCACAGCCTTCTCTATTCCCATAGTAATTTTCACTGGTAGGATTTTTTTCTCCTTTGTCTGCTCTTTTTGTTGTTGTTGTTTTAAATAGCAAGTTTGTTATTGTAATAACACAGGTTCCTGAGGTATAGGGGGGGATGGTGCCTCTGGCCTCAGGGACCCTTGATTTCCCCCTCTGACTTTTGGAAAGCTCTCTTCTAAGATCCTTCTAAGATCCCTTCCCAACTGGTTCTGCATTATTGGACATGTGATGGTTTCTTCTTACCCAGGGCCATGTTTCTGCAGCACAGCTGGGCCAATGTCCCTTATCAGCAGGGGTCCAACTTTTGCACAGACATAGACATAGATAGACTTACCATAATGTCCTGAATGTGAAAATTCCTTCTGCTGGAGTCAAGGCACCTCCCAATCCAGCCAGCTCCGTGGTTACCTCCCACTGTTTCAGGGGAGCTGATCATACTTTGCATGGGCCAAATCTCATCCTTATGTCTTTGTTTAGGTCTTCTGTAATTATCCAAGGATCACTGTTCTTCCCCAACAATTTTTCACTTTTATGTTTGCTCTGGGATGCTGTTTGTGGCAGAGATCTGGAGACCTTGGAATTTTCTGACCTGTTCTCTCTCGAGAAGTAGAATTCTTTGTTGTGAGCTTCTGCTTCAGTTCTTAAAAAACAAAAACAAAAACAAAAACAAAAACCAAAAAAAAAAAAAACAGATTTACTCGTTGTTACAGTTGAACAATAATTTAGAATCCTTGAAAGGAGCTGACACTTAAAAGAAGGAAAATCATCTTTAGTGTGGAGTCATTTAGTGTAGGGTCAGACAACTCTACCTGTTGTTTTTATTCATGCATACATACATCTGAAGTCATTTATTAAGAGCTTGAGGCACTGTGCTGTGTGCTGGTAATGTTCAGTCATTTCAATTATGTCTGACTCCCTGTGACCCCATTTGGCTTTCTTGGAGAAGATAATGGTGTGTTTTGCCATTTCCTTCTCTAACTTATCTTATAGATGAGAAAACCAAGGCAAACAAGGTCAAGTGACTTGCCCAGGATCACATCGCTAATAAAAGGCCAGAGTTGAACTCAGGAAGAGAAATCTCTTCCTAAATTCCAGATCTCTTCTCTGCTATTCCACTTACCTGCCTGTGTAATATTGAACATTTATTAAGTACCTCTTATGTGTCAAAAATTGTACTAAGCTTTGAGGACAAGAAAAGGTCAAAAGATAATCCCTTTCCTAAAGGAGCTTAAATTTCATATGAAGTTTGCATAAAAAAGTTAAAATTCTGATTTGGGAATTTAAGTGATTTCCCCTACACCTAGATAATTTATTTAAATAAAATAAAATAAAATAAAAATGTCACTTGAAAGAGCTCCTGGCTTAGCTCTCTTGGACTTGAAGGAGGGATTATGCAAAAGATATGACTAGATTGGACTTGGCTATAGAAAACATTTTTTATGTATTCATGGGTCTTGTAGGATATGTGTTTCAGAAGAATTCTGCAGGTCCTACTCTTTTTTAAATGTACACTAATGATATCCCACTAAAACTGTTGGGTTTTGTCTTTTTCCCACATATTAGTCATTCACAGAGAACCTATAGCAGATAATATGTGTTAGGGCATGTAAAATGTAAACATATTTTGCAAAAAGTGAAATAAAAGTGAATGGGTAGGTGTAAATGGTGTAAATTAAATAATTTAATTTGACCTTTTTGTTCTGCCTTTTGAAATACTTCATTTTCATAAATGGAGCATTACTGTTTTAAATTAATTTTGATATGTCAAGTGAGTGTTGCCAATTTCAAGGAGAAAATAATTTCTTACCACCTTTCTTGAAATATTTCATATCATATTTTTGTTTTTAATATGGAAATGTAGCTCAGTTAACTAACAGTCTTTTGTAATGAGAGATAAAATTGTAAACTTTCAAAAACAAATGAGGTGGTAGTGTCGAGTATGTTGATTTTTCACTTGTTCTGAGGGTTTAAAAATTTTAGCTTGAAATGTCACTTGTTTCAGTTATCCATTTAATTATTGAAGTTAATTATGTTTAATTATGAAGTTAAATTGTCAGCTTCACAAAATAGCTATTTGATGGTACATTGTAGTCCTTTGAGGCCTCTATAGTTCTTTCCCCCTTATTTCCCTGATTTATGCTGAGCTAACTATAATAGTCCTTATATAAGAATATAAAAATTATTTTTAAAATGTCTAATCTTTAACTAGTATTTTTGTTGTAAAACTTTATTCTGCATTGATCCCATACTTCATTCCAGTAGCAGTTCAAATTGATGCTATTAATTTACAACTTTTTTTCATTGGTTTGTTTTTTTTGTGTGTGTGTGTGTGTTTTGAACTGAAGGAAATTGGAATTCAAGTTGTTGTTAACTATTCCCTAATCATTATTTGCTAAAATGACACTGACTGAGCCTTTTGCCCTCTAGTTTCATTCTGCACATATTATTAGTGTAATTGCTCTGTAAGTTCCCCTTTTCTTTTCTTTGATCTGTTCATAAGTATTAATTCCATAAATTATGTATGAGCTATCTTATTGTTCAGGAAAGTACCAGAATTTTAAAACCTATGCCTCTTTCATTATTTGTTGTTGTAAAAATTGTATTATAACTATCATTTTATAAAATATTATCCTCCCAAGATACCCAAATGTCTTAATCTCAGTGGATCAATGCTTTCATTGATGTGGGTACTTCTTTCAAAGTTGTAACTAATAAATCATGAAATCATGCTGACTGCCTCCACTATGAATATGTTACATAATTTCATTGCTGTATCATTGTCGAAAAGCAGTTCTTTTACATTCCCCTGATTGATTAATTATTCTACTGAGAATAGTTGCTTTTTCAAATTTTTCATCCCACCTCAATCAAGCCTTTCATAGAACCTTATCTTAGATTTTACTGAAAAAATTGAAGCCATTTGCCAAGAAACCATTCTCTTGCATGTACCTCTTCCTTTTCCCCCCATATTACTTAACTGTTTCTTTTTTCACCTGTCTCACATTAAGAGGTGCTTCCCTTCTTGCTAAGGGAAAGTCCTTTGCATGCACAGGTGATCATTCTATTTCATCTTTTCCAGCTATTGGCCCTTCTGTCATCCCTATTTTATCTGCTTCTCTGTTTGTAAACACGCCCATGCCTTCCTTTCCTTTTATCCTCAAATAACACTTGATTTATTTATCCTTGCTATCATCTATTATCTTTCTCTTCACCTTTTGTGGCTAAATCCCTTAAGAAGACAGCCAGCAATTGGTACCTCCACTTCTTTTTCTTTCACCCTCTTCTCACTTTTCTGCTTTCTAGTGTCTGATTTTTATCAATCAATTAATGCACTTTCTCTAAATGTTCTCTTCATGGCTAAATCTTTATGGCCTTTTTTCTAACCTCATACTTTTTGACATCACTGCAGTCAATCACCCTTTTGTCATTGATACTCTCTTCTCTCTAAATTTTTAAGACATTTTTCTTTCCTGGTTTAAAAGTTCTTGTTGCTGTGAGGGTGTTCCATAATGCTTTGTCTTCAGTTCTCTTTTCTAGCTATACTTTTTTCTTTTTCTTTCTTATTTTTTAATGATCTCATCAACTTCCATGGATTCAATTATCATCACTATGCAGATGACTATTAAGATATCTCACCCTAACTTTTGATCTATCTCCATTGGACATCTTAAACTAGATTCTTCCATAGATATTTTTTTTTTTTATTATATATATATATATATATATTTTATAATATTATCCCTTGTATTCATTTTTCCAATTTACCCCCCCTCCCTCTATTCCCTCCCCCCGACGACAGGCAATACCATACATTTTACATGTGTTACAATATAGTCTAGGTACAATACATGTGTGCGAATATCATTTTCTTGTTGCACAATAAACATTAGAATCCGAAGGTACATGCAACCTGGGCAGACAGATATTAGTGCTAACAATTTTCATTCCCCTCCCATTGTTTCTTCTCTGGGTGCAGCTACCTCTGTCCATCATTGATCAACTGGAAGTGAGTTGGATCTTCTTTATGTTGAAGATTTCCACTTCCATCAGAATACATCCTCATACAGTATTGTTGTTGAAGTGTACAGTGATCTTCTGGTTCTGCTCATTTCACTCAGCATCAGTTGATTTAAGTCTCTCCAGGCCTCTCTATATTCCTCCTGCTGGTCATTTCTTACCGAGCAATAATATTCCATAACCTTCATATACCACAATTTACCCAACCATTCTCCAACTGATGGACATCCATTCATCCTCCAGTTTCTAGCTACAACAAAAAGAGCTGCCACAAACATTTTGGCACATATATGTCTCTTTCCGCTCTTTAGTATTTCTTTGGGATATAATCCCAGTAGTAGCGCTGCTGGGTCAAAGGGTATGCACAGTTTGATAACTTTTTGGGCATAATTCCAGATTGCTCTCCAGAATGGCTGGATTCTTTCACAACTCCACCAGCAATGTATTAGTGTCCCAGTTTCCCCACATCCCCTCCAACATTTGTCATTATTTGTTCCTGTCATCTTAGCCAATCTGACAGGTGTGTAGTGGTATCTCAGAGTGGTCTTAATTTGCATTTCTCTGATCAGTAGTGATTTGGAACACTCTTTCATGTGAGTGGATATAGTTTCAATTTCTTCCTCTGAGAATTGTCTGTTCATATCCTTTGACCATTTATCAATTGGAGAATGGTTCGGTTTCTTATAAATTAGGGTCAGTTCTCTATATATTTTGGAAATGAGACCTTTGTCAGAACCTTTGTTTTTAAAAATATTTTCCCAATTTGTTACTTCCCTTCTAATCTTGTTTGCATTAGTATTATTTGTACAGAAACTTTTTAGTTTGATGTAATCAAAATCTTCTATTTTGTGATCAATAATGATCTCTAGTTCTCCTCTGGTCATAAATTCCTTCCTCCTCCACAAGTCTGAGAGTTCCATAGATATCTTAAACTCAACATGTACAAAACTTGAACTTATTATTTCCCCCCCATTCCCCTGAAAACCCATTCCTCTTTCTAACTTCCCTGTTTTTATTGAGGGTACTACCATTGTCTCAGTTATCCAAGCTCAAAACTTAGATGTCTTCCTCAATTTCTCACTATCTTTCACTTCCCCACACACATACACACCAGTCTGTTCGAGGCATTTTGCTAAATACTGGTGGAGATAGAAATAAAGGCAAAAGATATTTGTCAAGCTTTAGTATTTTCTCTTTGGATGCTGAATGGAGGATATAGATTAGAGTGAAGAAGTAGTCTAGGATAGTGGCAGTGTCAAAGGAGAGAAGGGGATACATAAGAAATATACTTAAAAGGTAAAATCAGAGAGGTCTTGGCAACAGATATTTGAAAGGTAAAAGAAGGCAGTGACAACTAGGTTTTGAGCCTGGGTGATTGAGAGGTGTTGGTATCCTTGAATAGTAATGGAGAAGTTCAGAAAGAGGGAGAATTTTTTGAGAAAGACAGTTGCATGCTTAGTATTTAAGACTTCTAGGAAACATCAATCTGTTACACCTAATAGACAATTGGAGGTGTAAGACTGGAGGGAGCAGAGAGATTTGAACTAGATAATTATTTGAGCAGCAGCAGCAGCATAAAGTTTCTTTTGTGAAATATAATCAATGACACTTGTGGAATCCTTTCTGGAAAGTTGTTGTGGGGCTTAATTAAGATGAAGTATATAAAGAATTTTACAAACCTTAGAGTATTATATAAATGTTGATTGTCATCGTCATCCCTTCAGAGAAGCATTTAAATGACAAAAATTGCTATATAAATTATGCCAAAAGCTTTTAAATAGTAGTATTAATATAAGTACACCAGAACTCATAGGCTAAATATTCCAAAACACAGCTGCTGAGTTATTTTGTCGAGTTCCTTTGTCTTTAAATATGAACAACCTTTTCCACTTGTATTAATAGACTCCTAATTAGGGAACTGTGGAAACTTAATGGTTATGCAGTTGTAAAATATAATGGTTAAGACATAGAAATTGTAGTACAACCAGTGATTGTAAGCTCCTTAAAGTAATAGTTTTCAATAGTTATTTCATGATCTTCTAAAAATGTCCTTAAGCTTCAGTGCTGTATTTCTAATGATGTTTCACTGTTAGAAAATCCTATTGTGTCATCAAAAAACAATGAACTGTGTGATTAAAAAATTATTTTCTGTGGCTTGATGGATGTCCGTCCTATGATAACATGTTTTGTAAATTTGTACACAGTTCTCTACATAGACTAATATAAATAAGTCCTTTCTTAAGTTCCTATCTGCTATTAATTATTAAATAGCTTAAGTGAGAGAATGGTATGGAAGAACCATCTGTAAGTTCTATTTTTTTTTCTTTTGCTTCTGTCAAATAGTATTATTTTTCAGTTTGCCTAACCCATTCCCACCATAAACATTTATGTTTATTATTTATTATGTATAACATTTGATATGAGTATCCAAATTACTATATTAAAGCAATTTACAAAAAAGATCCAAAAGCCTAGAGCAGTGGTCCTCAAACTTTTTAAATAGGGGGCCAATTCACTGTCCCTCAGACTGTTGGAGGGCCGGACTATAGTAAAAACAAATACTCACACTCTTATCTCGCACCTCAGCCCATTTGCCATAACCCAGCGGGCCGCATAAACGTCCTCAGTGGGCCGCATAAACGTCCTCAGTGGGCCGCATCTGGCCCACATCTGGCCCACAGGCCGTAGTTTGAGAACCCCTGGTAGAGGAAAGGTGTGAGATAAAATAAAGGACTAAAAATTCTACTGCTTTTGCAGTTGGTGGAGAATGGTAATGTGATTCTTTACTTTGTAGTAGAATACAATATGTAAATATCTTGCATGTATTTCTTCCCTTCCCCCCCCCACCCGCATATTACATAACTATTTCTTTTTTCACCTGTCTCACATTAAGAGGTGCTTCCCTTCTTGTATTCCATTGAGCTAATATTCAGAATCTGTGTGATACTGGGGCTGATTCTCCTGTGTTTTTTTTCCACTTTGTTCTCCCAAGTTTGCTAAGTTCCATACTGTCTTATTTTACACTTCTTTTTTTTTCTCTATGCTACATGAATATGGAATATTATGGTTATGTTTACTGTGGTTAAAACAGAATCTCCATTTTAAAATCCATTTTTTCCTAGTGTATTTATGATCATGACAAGAATCTGATATTTAACATTCCATATACTTTCCCTATAGAAATTGTTTGCTTATAGCTGTTGATGTTAGAGGTTATCTGATATAATGTCTTAGGTTTTACAGAAATTATAGATTAATTTGAAAAACTTTAGAAAAAGATATGTTGACATTTTCATAAGTTTAAAATACTAATACTTTTAAGATGTACATAAACATAATACAGCATTTTGTGATGTGAACTGGTAAGAATTATCTTTTATATTCTAAGTAACTATTCAAACTCTTGTGTTAATGTATTTTACTATCATGTATGACAATATGATGTCACAAGGTAATTCCTTGGATACCAACATTTCAGAAATACTTTCCATGAAAAAATACAGAGATCCTAAAAAAAAAAAGTTGTAGCAAAAGACAAGAGCACAGGGGCAGCTGGATAGGGCAGTGGATAGAGCACCAGCCCTGTAGTCAGGAGGACCTGAGTTCAAATCTGGCTTCAGACACTTAATACTTCCTAGCTGTGTGACCCTGGGCAAATCATTAAATTCCAATTGCCTCAGGAAAAAAAAAAGCACATTTCATTTTTATTTTCTTTGTATTGTGTCAGTCATCTACACTGTTTATTATGAACTAGTATGAAAACTGATAATTGGTATGACAAGAGGTGCAATATAATCTTTTTTCAATGATTTATAAACTCTCCAATTACACCCTTCCCATCCTGATCTCCCCATTCTAGTTATGTTCTCTCCATCATGGTTATTCTGAACCCTGGCTATCATTGTTCAAATCATGTTTTTTATTTCTCACTGCCCAATCTCTTACTACCATTCCCCTTAACCATCCTCCTAGTGATCTACTCTAAAGCTAACCATCTCAAAAACTGCTTTTTGGAATGCTTATTCTAAATTACAAACTTACTATCATTTTAAATTGTTAACTTTCTTACTTTTTCCTGTCACCAAGACCTGGTTCCCACCTGGATGACACAGCCTCCCTTTCCAGCATTGAGTAAATACATTTTTGCTCATTTCTGCCTGATCAGTAACTCTAGTTGAAATGCATAAGTTGGATATTCCTTACTTCCCATTGCCATTTTGAAGTTCTTTCTCTATCACCAATACTATACTCCTTAGTTTTCTCTCAGACTGTCACCTCTGCAATAACCTCCCTTTCTCCCCCCCCCCTTTTTTTTTTTTTTTTTTTACTATTTGATGAACCATTGTAACTTTACTCTGTTCTCATCTCTTGAATCTTTTTCCTCCTCATATCATATTGCTTCACCTTTAAATCCACTTGGACTTTTTGATGGTAGCCTGATTGATGGGATACATTAGCAGTTGTTAAAGTTCAAAAAATTAATTTGCATTCCTTTCAATTTTGGTAATATTAACAACTATAATAGCTATCATATATATGTGGGGAGAGAGAGAAAATGACAATGAGAATGAATGTGTTATAAGGTTATAAAATGCGAAGGTCCTGGCTGGCTCCTCTGAAGGGCTCAGAATAAGTCCTTGTCAGGATAAGCAAAAGTCCTTGTCCCACATTGGGTGCCAAATTGTAAAGTTCTGTCATCTCCAGAAACTGCTGATTGCTCTCCGGGAGGAGATCTCAACTCAATTCCAGACTAGACTGTTCTTCCTCCAGAGAGCTGTCCCAACTCTGTCCTAGAGTAGACTCACTTCTCTGGGCCCAACGTTGTCTCTTTTATCCTCCCAGAGAATGGGCGTTTGAGAACTTAAGGGCTTATGGGAAAATTATTTCAACCAATGAACTTGCTCCTTTTAAAGGTTGTGTAAACTTCTTTTCATATGTAAACTCTTCCTCAGAAGTTCAAAGGGGTAAATTCCCCTTAAAGGCCTGAACCAAAGGTGTGAACTAGAGAATTGTTAAGTACCGACTTGGCACTTAGTAAGAACCAAACAATAAAACACATATATTTCTTGATCCTCACAACCACTCTGGAAGGCAAGTATTATTTATCTCCATTTTACAAGTAAGGAACGTGAGATCCAAACAGAAGTTAAGTGACTGCCCAGAGTCCCCCAGTTATTTAAGTATCTGTGATACAATTAGAACATGTCTCCATTATTTCAGCATTTTAGCACTTTATCCATTGTGCCACCTTTTATTCTTTTCTTTTTTCTTTTTTTTTTTTTTAAAGCCAATGTTACACATAAAATGATTAGGAATCATTACGATAAAAAGTATGTTTATTAAATTTATTGACTTCAAATGATCATTACAATCACAAGAATTAAGGAAAGCTGTCAGTATTATTTGAGAATATCTATAGCATGGGCTAACACCCAAAATAAACTATCTTTAAAAACAATAAGTATACAAAATTATTGTATTATACTGATATTGCTTTTAATTACTTGACCAATTTTTTAAATAATTAAAATTTTGTTCATTTTTATTGCCTCCTTTATTGCTTGTCTCCTCAATCTTTATAGCATTTAGGAAGTATGTACCATTATTTCCTTCCTGCTTCTCTATAGTTCTGAGTGGCTGTTTTTAAATTTAAAATATTTCAACCACTGATAGATTTTTACCACCAAATGTTCATTTACATCTTTATATAATCTAAAAAACACATGTAATCTCTAAGACTTGTCTCACAATGAATAACTAATGCTTGCTGTCACGATGGGCTGTTGATTGTTTTAGGAAAAATACTGAAGTACATGCTTCCCTTCTTCCTATTTCCTGGGATCTATTGTTATTATTAACAACTTTGCTTGTCAATTATACAAAAAATTTGATTATAAATTAGGCTGTAGTTTTAGTCTTATTTTGTACAAGCCAAATATTTTGGGAGGGACAGATTGAGGATGGTTTAAATTGAATCAATAAATAGGAAGGAATAATGCTATATGGTTTATCTAAAATAGAAAAAGTGTAAAATATGAAATGAAAATATTTGTAATTAAATCATCTGCAAGTTGTGTCAGTAACATTTTTTAGTTTGTGTTTTTGTTTTATGTAATACATGATACTGTGTTATTAATAGAGAGGGTTATAGAAACCATGATGTAATCACTCTGTACTTAGAATCAGTACACCTTCTTAGATTACATATGCTCCTTACGTTAAGATTTAGCATATCAAAAAACTGATGTTACATACCAAATGAATTATGGAGCGATTAGTTATGTTTTAAATGAAATTTATTATGAATTCATTTGTAAATAATAGAGTGAATGTCTGTAATGCCCGTAAAGTGTGATTATCTAAAGCTTTAGTAATTTAACTGTTGTAAACTTCAATGACAGAGCTTGGGTTTCTACATTTTGAGCAGAAATCTAAAGAGTTCAAGAGTTTCTAGAAGAGAAAATAGAAAATTTCCTTAGAATTACCTCTCTGAAGTTCCTTGATCCCATCCTTATAGAAAGTTGTTTTTTTTCTGCCTCAAATTTTCCTACATGAATGATAGTCTTTATATGTAATACAATGCCTAACATATACTAGTAGTTTGTTAATTGTTTATTTAATAGAGTATTAGTGCAGAGGTGGGGAACATGGCCAGCAGGCTGTATAAAGCCTATGAAATCATTTGCTATGAATTCAACCACAGTTAGTGATGATACAACAACTCCCCACTGCTTAAGTTCTATAAGTAGATAATTTTGCATGATTCAGGAATCATGTTATAAATATCCAAATGACTTTTGACCAAAAAAAAAAAAAAAAGTTTCTATAGACCTCTTCTCATGGATAAGTAGTTATATGGTTATAAGTGGTAATATGAACAGTTTTTAAAAGAACTACAAACTACAATTACAAACAACAATATGGAGAATTCTCCAAATATCCAAAAGAAATCCAAATTAAAAGAATTATGAGGTTATTACTTTATACTTGTAAAATGTTGGCAGATAGGACTAAAGAAAGAAACAATCAGTAATAAAATAGTGGATCTAGGAATCTAGCCATTCTGTAAAACAGTTTGGAATTGTGAATTAGTTGTACAACCCTTTGCACATCATTTGACCTAGATATCTCACTATTTGGTGTATGTCACAAAAAGAAAGGTTAAAATGCTGGCCACAGCACTTTTTGTGATTACCAAGAACTGAATGCAAAATGGTTATCCATGTATTGAAAAGTGATTTGATAAAATGTGGTATAGGTGTAGGTATCATTTCACTATTCATTGAGCACCTACTATGTTCCAGATGTTCAAAAAATGAAAGTCCCTACTTTTAGTGTGTTTGCATTTGAATAGAGGACACAAAAAGTACATATGTAAATATATTAAAAATAAAGAAAAATGCAATTAAATATAAGATGGTTAATTCCAAAGCAGAGCAGTAGCAATTGGTTATTTGAAGATAGGAAAAAAACTTAATGATGTGGTAGGGCATTTTAGCATAAAAGACAGATTAGAAATGGAAGCTCATATATGAGGAACAGAGAGGAGACCATTTTGGTTGAATTTCAAAGGATTTGTGATTAGGAAAATGTTGTATAGAAGTTATTTTGTAGATAATAAAAATACTGTGTTTTGTAACTAGGAAAATGTATAAAGTTATTTTCAATTGCTTCTTTTTTTGTACAGAGCCTTATGATAACTTAAGGGAGATTCTTCAAAATGTGGCCAAATTACAAGGAGTGTCAAATATGAGAAAGCTCGGCCATCTGAATAACTTTACTAAGGTAAGACCCTTGGAATTTGTTCCTTGTCTGATTTGTTGGCAATACTTATGAAACATTTTCTAACTTTTTTTTTTTTTTTTAATTGACCATCTTAAAACTATTAGTGAGTTGTTGGAATAGTTGTTTAATTTCATCTCTCTATCACATTTTAAAAAGAGGCTAAATATTGATAATGAAACTTGGTGATTTCAGAATGCTGGGCTGCCTCTAATTCTGTTAGATTGACAGTGAAATGGTTTGCCTAACTATAGGTCTTAGTCTTTTTACCCTAAATCTTGTGATCCAGGATAATTTTTGAAAAACCTTAGGAAAATGTAAAGCCAAATATACAAATGTTCCAGAAACCATATTCTAGTACCCATGTAGATCCTTTAAGGGATCTTATTAGGCCGGTACTTGAGATAATCTCCAAGAAAAGTAAAATGAATTTAGGGGGTCGAGAAGTTAGCATTACTTGAAGAGGTAAAACCTTTCTAAATATATATATTTAACCAAAATTCACTGGGAAGTCACACAATCTCCTTCAACTTCCATATATGGTATTTTTAAAAGCAAGGTCTTGTGAGTGAGACTTTAGTTGCTATGTCACATAACAATTTGTTACCAAATTGACAAGATCTTAAAGCACACATTTGAAAATAATTATTTTATACAGGAAGCCAAGAAAATAAGTAGTTTTAATAATCAGGATACTGTATTATAAATTTGTGAAGCTGGCTTATAACAGTCAACCAATAAGCATTATTAAGTACATTCTATGTGTCAACAGGCTGGATGTTAGATACGCAAAAACAAACTTTAAACCTTTTAAGTTTATATTCTCTTGTGGAAATCGGAAGAGAGAATGAATATTATAGTGTGTTTTGTACATGTACATACATATATCTAAAATCTATACAAAATAATTTTTAAGGGGGCAACATACTAGTGATCAGAGGAGTAGGTGTCATTTTATTTTAGGAAACTAGGGGTTCTAAGAGGTGGAAGTGAATGAGTGTTCTCTAGTTGGTGGAGCAGGCTCAGCATAAAGACTGAGTTCGGAGATAGAATGTTGTGTCTAAGACCTATTTGACTAGAACATAAAGTCTATAAAAGGAGGTACTGTGTATTTTGTCATAAAAGGTAAATTGGGGCCAGTTTAAAAGGACTTTATATGCCAAACCAAAGAATTTATATTTGATGGTAGAGGGAATAGGGAGTTGTTGAACAGGAAAGTGAAATAGTCAGGCTTTACTTTAGGAATATTGCTTGGGTAATTCTTTAGACTGAAGATGGAGTTTGAAGACCTGAAGACTGTTTTGCAGGATGTTGGATGTCAGCTTGGATTGGGCTCTGTGAGTGGAAAGAACTGATGGGAGAAATATGGTAGATTTGAGATGTGGCAGCTAATTTACTATAGGGAGAAGTTACAAACCTGAGTGACTAAAACACTAGTACCTTTTACAGAAATCGGGAAATTACAAAGTGAAGTAGATTTTGAGGGGGTGGGGGAAGATAAGTTCTTTTTTAGATTGTCAAGATTGAATTGCCTTTGGATCAGTGCTTGGAAATGTCTGGTAGGCAGCTTGCCATAAAAAGCTAAATATATATATATATATATATATATATATATATATATATATATATATATATATATATATATATATATATATATATATATATATATATATATATATATATATATATATATATATATATATATATCCAGGAGTCATCTGCATAGAGATAATTCCACTCTTGAAAGTAGATGATATCAAGAAAGAGAGTTCTGACAGTCAATAGGTTGGTCTCACTTTGCTTTAGTTGGTCTCACTTTTATTTAGAACCGTACAAAAATATTTCCCAGGTGACTGGATATTTCTGCACATGTGCATGCGTGTGTGTGTGTGTGTATGTGTGTGTGTGTGTGTGTGTGTTTAAAAACCAGAACTTGGAAGTTATAATCTGTCTCCCCACAACAAGAGGATGTTATTGCAATCTGGAGAGAAGAGGAAACTTTTAACTAGAGCTTGAGAGTGAAAGCATCACCTTGCTCCTTCTATCCCTATTGTGCATAGAAAGAGTTTAAAGGAGTTTGGATTTGTAGAAGTCATACTAAAAGAAAACTTTTTTTTTTTTAACTTGAGAATCTTTTTCCCCTCAGTTTTCTTTTGCCTTGAAATTTACAAAGAGCCAGGTGAATGAAGCTTTTGGGTTTATGCATATTTGTTGGCAGTAGGGCTGCTAGTTACATGCCTTTTATAAATGAACTGTTTAAATATTTAAATGTCTATGGTATTTAGCAACTCACTTGAGAAATGGGTTTAAATTGGGTATCAAGACTGGGAGCTTGGCTGATTTTTGGGTTAATTAGGTGAAAGATATTATTGGAAGGATCTCTGACAATAAAGTAGGATTTTATGATAATGAATTAAGTATGTTATTGCATAAATGGGATGCTTTTAATGGAGCAACTTTATGTAGGGAATTTCTATATTTTAAAAATAATATTAAAACTAAGATTTGTTTTAGCTAACTTTTTTCCCCCACACATTAATATAAATAAGTAATAGAAATGACAAGTGGAGAAAATCTCCACTTTTATTGTGTATAAATTTAGTTAATGGAGTTAACATACTTCATCTTTACAGTTAAAATATCTTAAGAATTAAGGTTTCTTCTAAGGTATAGCTAGAAGAATCTAATGATCTGATTCTTTAATCACATGAGTGTCACACACCCATACCTGTCTTCTGACTTAATTTTTGTAGATAAAGTAATGTGTAACTGTTGATAGAAACAGTCTTTCATACTCTATTAAAATATTTTAAATTCTGTATATTAGAAAAATTTTTTAATTTTATGAAACTTTTCACTTAATAACATATTCTATTTTCTTTGAAATATTTCAATCACTTGTTTTTTTATTTTAAGTGCATCCAAAAGAATCTTATTTTTAAATAATTTTTATATTAAAAACTCATGCCATAAAGGACATTATAAGATTATTAAAATAGTACAGACACAATTTTAAAGAATTACACTTGTCTAAGAAATTTGTAAATAAACACCAAAGTTCATATATACATGTCCCACATAGTGCATTTGAATAATAGAATAGTTGGTTTTTGTTTTTATTTCAGATTTTGAGTATTTTCACTTAGAAACCTTTCCTATGATTGTGGTATATTACCACCAGGTGGCACTAGGCACCTTATATTGAAATCCATATTACAAGCATAAATTTTCTGTACCTAACAATTTCATAAAGGTAGCACATGATAAACAGCAAAGAAAGTCTATCTTATATGGAGCAAACTTTTAAAATCAAACACACAGGCAGAATTTGGTATTATTTACAAATATAAATTTTTAAAATTAAGTTCCTAAAAATTTATTTCAACTTCCCCTTTCCCTACCAAAAAAAAGGTAATTTTTCTTTATTACAGGTGTGTCCTTTTATATATTTGCTTTCTGTTAATGACAGGAAGGGTTTCTCTATATCAAGCAAATGAAATAAGAGGGGGGGGGGAAGAGATTAGTTTTCTTACCTTGAATATATAAAATCCCATGATTCAGAGTCATTTAGAGAAGTTAACTTTCTCTTTTTGCATCTTAAGTTGCACTTTTCTTTGAGAAATTTGTTTCTTCTCAATTTTCATTTTAAGCTCGAGCTCGGTATAACTGTTTAATTCATATTCATTGATTTTTGTACTGTTCATATTAAACAGTTGCTACAGATCTATATTTCAGTGCCTTGTAGAAACAAAAAATGTTCGTATTAGTATCTTTTTTTCCAAGACATAACATTTGAATAGATTTGAAAGATATTTTAAGAGATTTAAAGTGAGTTTATGACAGAGGGAAACCATTGTATCCCAATCTTATTTTTATGCTTCACTCCAGAAAAATGTCTTTCCTCATAAAATTGCTTGTCATGTGCAACAATTTTTGATGTTCATCTTATTCTAATTTAAGATCCTGGGGTGTTGTTAAAATTCTTAATTGTCTTTTTAATTACTTAAGATAAAAATTCAGTTGAATTTATTTAACACTTCTTTTGCTTTGTTATGTTCCTTTTCTTTGAAAATTAGTAGTAGAATAATTTCCAGTTAACCAGGACCTTTCACATTCCACAAAAGTTCTAAAAAAATTAAAATATCTTTGTTTTTTTATTTAATCATTACTGTTAATCCTGTGTAGCTGCACTGTGGTTCTCCAGATAAAATGTCGCTACCATTTTTTTTTGTTGTTTTGTGGAAAGAAAAATATCCCCAAAGAAGAGAGTAGATATAACGAAGGGGAAAGGGGAACAAAACATTTTAAACAAACTTTATACTCCACTTGTTCATGTCTAGCATCTAGCCATCAACTTTTGCTGACAAATATTTATACTCCAATATAAAACGTAATGTCTCTAAATCTTTAATTTATTCATCATGAAGTTTAACAATTCTACATGGCTAGATACATATAGAGTAAAGGTAAAAGGTTGGAGCAGAATCTATTATGCTTCAGATAAAGCCAAAAAAGCAGGGGTAGCTATCCTTATCTCAGATCAAGCAAAAGCAGAAGTTGATCTAATTAAAAGAGATAAGGAAGAAAACTATATCCTGCTGAAAGGTAGCATAAATAATGAAGCCATATCGATACTAAACATATATGCACCAAGTGGTATAGCATCTAACTTTCTAAAGGAAAAGTTAAGAGAGTTGCAAGAAGAAATAGACAGTAAAACTATAATAGTGGGAGATCTCAACGTTGCACTCTCAGATTTAGACAAATCAAACCACAAAACAAACAAGAAAGAAATTAAAAAAGTAAATAGAACATTAGAAAAACTAGATATGATAGACCTTTGGAGAAAACTGAATGGCAATAGAAAGGAATATACTTTCTTCTCAACAGTTCATGGATCCTATACAAAAATTGACCATATATTAGGACATAAAGATCTCAAAATTAAATGTAGGAAGGCAGAAATAATAAATGCCTTCTTCTCAGACCACAATGCAATAAAAGCTACATTCAGTAAAAAGTTAGGGATAAATAGACCAAAAAGTAATTGGAAACTGAATAATCTCATCTTAAAGAATGACTGGGTGAAAGAGCAAATTATAGAAACAATTAATAATTTCACCCAAGATAATGACAATGATGAGACATCATACCAAAATCTGTGGGATGCAGCTAAAGCAGTAATAAGGGGAAATTTTATATCTTTAGAGGCTTATTTGAAGAAAATAGAGAAAGAGAAGATTAACGAATTGGGCTTGCAACTTAAAAGGCTAGAAAAAGACCAAATTAAAAACCCCCAACCAAATATTAAACTTGAAATACAAAAATTAAAAGGAGAAATCAATAATATTGAAAGTAAAAAAACTATTGAATTAATAAATAAAACCAAGAGTTGGTTTTATGAAAAAGCCAATAAAATAAATAAACCTTTGGTAAATCTGATCAGAAAAAAGAAAGAGGAAAATCAAATTGTTAGTCTTACAAATGAAAAGGGGGAATCTTTCCACCAATGAAGAGGAAATTAAAGAAATAATAATGAGTTACTTTGCCCAAGTTTATGCCAATAAATTTGATAACTTAAGTGAAATGGATGACTTCCTCCAAAAATATAGGCTTCCTAGATTAACAGAGGAGGAAATAAATTACTTAAATAGTCCCATTTCAGAAAAAGAAATAGAACAAGCTATTAATCAACTCCCCAGGAAAAAATCCCCTGGACCAGATGGATTTACATGTGAATTCTACCAAACATTTAAAGAACAATTAGCCCCAATGCTATGTAAACTATTTGAAAAAATAGGGGATGAAGGAGTCCTACCAAACTCCTTTTATGACACAGACATGGTACTGATACCTAAACCAGGTCGATTGAAAACTGAGAAAGAAAATTATAGACCAATTTCCTTAATGAATATTGATGCTAAAATCTTAAATAAGATATTAGCAAAAAGACTTCAGAAAATCATCCCCAGGATAATACACTATGATCAAGTAGGATTCATACCAGGAATGCAGGGCTGGTTTAATATTAGGAAAACTATTAGTATAATTGACCATATTAATAATCAAATTAATAAAAACCATATGATCATCTCAATAGATGCAGAAAAAGCATTTGATAAAATCCAACATCCATTCCTACTAAAAACTCTTGAGAGTATAGGAATAAATGGATTATTCCTTAGAATAATCAGGAGCATATATTTAAGACCTTCAGTAAGCATAATATGCAATAGAAATAAACTGCAACCTTTCCCAGTAAGATCAGGAGTGAAACAAGGTTGCCCACTATCACCATTACTATTCAATATAGTACTAGAAACGCTAGCCTCGTCAATAAGAGCCGAGAAAGAGATTCAAGGAATTAGAGTAGGAAATGAGGAAATCAAACTTATCACTCTTTGCAGATGACATGATGATATACTTAGAGAACCCCAAAGACTCTACTAAAAAGCTATTAGAAATAATTCAGAATTTTAGCAAAGTGGCAGGATACAAAATAAATCCACATAAATCCTCAGCATTCTTATATATCACCAACAAAATGCAAAAGCAAGAGATACAAAGAGAAATTCCATTCCAAACAAATGTTGAGAGTATAAAGTATTTGGGAATCCATCTACCAAAGAAAAGTCAGGAATTATATGAGAAAAATTACAAAACACTTGCCACAAAAATAAAGTCAAATTTAAATAATTGGAAAGACATTCAGTGCTCTTGGATAGGCTGAGCGAATATAATAAAGATGACAATACTCCCCAAACTAATCTATTTATTTAGTGCTATACCAATCAGACTCCCAAGAAACTATTTTAATGACCTAGAAAAAATAACAACAAAATTCATATGGAAGAATAAAAGGTCGAGAATTGCAAGGGAACTAATGAAAAAAAAGTCAGAGGAAGGTGGTCTAAGTGTACCTGATCTAAAGCTATATTATATAGCAGCAGTCACCAAAACCATTTGGTACTGGCTAAGAAATAGACCGGTAGATCAGTGGAACAGATTAGATACAAAGGACAAAAAAGGGTACATCTATAGCAATCTAATCTTTGACAAACCCAAAGATACCAACATTAGGGATAAAAATTCATTATTCGGAAGAAACTGTTGGGAAAACTGGAAATTAGTATGGCAGAAATTAGATATGGACCCACACTTAACACCATATACCAAGATAAGATCAAAATGGGTCCATGATTTAGGCATAAAGAATGAGATCATAAATAGATTAGAGGAACAGAGAATAGTCTACCTCTCAGACCTGTGGAGGAGGAAGGAATTTATGACCAGAGGAGAATTAGAGATCATTATTGATCACAAAATAGAAGATTTTGATTACATCAAACTAAAAAGTTTCTGTACAAACAATACTAATGCAAACAAGATTAGAAGGGAAGTAACAAATTGGGAAAATATTTTTAAAAGGAAAGGTTCTGACAAAGGTCTCATTTCCAAAATATATAGAGAACTGACCCTGATGTATAGGAAACCAAACCATTCTCCAATTGATAAATGGTCAAGGGATATGAACAGACAATTCTCAGATGATGAAATTGAAACCATTTCCACTCGTATGAAAAAGTGTTCCAAATCACTACTGATCAGAGAAATGCAAATTAAGACAACTCTGAGATACCACTACACACCTGTCAGATTGGCTAAAATGACAGGAACAAATAATGATGAATGTTGGAGGGGATGTGGGAAAACTGGGACACTGATACATTGTTGGTGGAGTTGTGAAAGAATCCAGCCATTCTGGAGAGCAATTTGGAACTATGCCCAAAAAGTTGTCAAACTGTGCATACCCTTTGTCCCAGCATTGCTGTTATTGGGATTATATCCCAAAGAAATACTAAAGAGTGGAAAGGGACCTGTATGTGCCAAAATGTTCGTGGCAGCTCTTTTTGTTGTAGCTAGAAACTGGAAGTTGAATGGATGTCCATCAATTGGAGAATGGTTGGGTAAATTGTGGTATATGAAGGTTATGGAATATTATTGCTCTGTAAGAAATGACCAGCAGGAGGAATACAGAGAGGCTTGGAGAGACTTAAATCAACTGATGCTGAGTGAAATGAGCAGAACCAGAAGATCACTATACACTTCAACAACAATACTGTATGAGGATGTATTCTGATGGAAGTGGAAATCTTCAACATAAAGAAGATCCAACTCACTTCCAGTTGATCAATGATGGACAGAAATAACTGTACCCAGAGAAGGAACACTGGGAAGCGAATGTAAATTGTTAGCACTACTGTCTATCTACCCAGGTTACTTATACCTTAGGAAGCTAATAATTAATGTGCAACAAGAAAAAGGTATTTACACACATATATTGCATCTAGGTTATATTGTAACACATGTAAAATGTATGGGATTACCTGCCATTGGGGGGAGGGAGTGGAGGGAGGGAGGGGATAATTTGGAAAAATGAATTAAAAAAAAAAAAAAACAATTCTACATGGCTGATTATAAGACATGTTTCATTCACACATTCACAAAGAATTAAATAGTGTCAACTAAAAAGTATGGGCTATATTGACCTTGTGAAACATCTAAACCTTACTTATAAAATTAGAAGATAATTTTAATTTCTAAAAATTTTCCTATGATGAAAATCTGATAACATTTCATGGATTCTTTTGATGTTGAGTGATATGTATTGTCATAGTTATAACTGTAATCTCCACTAAATTTTATTCTGTCAAAAAGACTTTTCTTTTTTACCATGTGGGGTTTATCTGGAAAGAAGTTTATGAAGGAAAATTCTGCAAGTCATAAAATTAGAATGTGGTTCTGATTTTCTCAGCCATTTAAATGCACCATATCTATTTATCTTCTTAGCATAAACTATATTATGCTTCATAAGATTACATTTGATTCTTCATTATCATGAAGGACCAGGGCCTTTCTACTCTGAACCCAGTACTCCGTCCCCTTTTACTTTGTCCTCAAATAATAGATATTCAAATTCTTCACAAATGATAGTGAACTTATAGTTACTGATTGTTTTGCTAATGACACCTCAGTCATTTTCTTACCTTGATATAGAGGTTATAATTGTGTCCATTGTTAGATTATCTAGTATTGTTACAATTTATGAACTTACAGAGGCAAAAATTACTTTTTGGCATTAAATCATTATGATACTTTACCAAATACATTTCATAAATGTTATTGAATAAAATAAATTTCTTCTAATTCTGTTGCAGTAAGGTACTAGTAACAATTCAAGGAACTTATGTGCTTACAAAATAAAATAATCATTGTTAAAAGAATATAAGTTTTTTGAGGGCGTGAACTTTTTGTATTTTGTCTGTCTCATGTGCTTCATATGTAGTAGGTACTTGAAATTCTTTTTTTTTTTTTTTTTTAATTTTATTTTATAATTATAACATTTTTTGACAGTACATATGCATGGGTAATTTTTTACAACATTATCCCTTGCACTTACTTCTATTCAGATGTTTTCCCTTCCTCCCCCAACCCCCTCCCCCAGATGGCAAGCAGTCTTATATATGTTAAATATATTACAGTATAATTTAGATACAATATATGTGTGTAGAACCGAATTTTTTGTTGCACAGGAAGAATTGGATTCAGAAGGTAAAAATAACAGTTTACATTCATTTCCCAGTGTTCCTTTTCTGGATGTAGCTGGTTCTGTCCATCATTAATCAATTGGAATTGGATTAGTTCTTCTCTATGTTGAAGAAATCCACTTCCATCAGCATACATCCTCGTACAGTATCATTGTTGAAGTGTATAATGATCTTCTGGTTGGTACTTGAAATTCTTATTTAATGAAATACTACAAAATTCAGATTAAATTAAAACTTAGAAAAAATTTTTTTTGTAATGATGAGAGTTTAATTATGAGAACATTAGGGTACATTAGTAAAGTCGTTATTTTCCTAAAATTTTATCAATGAAAAATGTTAATTGCATTAAAATATATGGCTTTTGTAGATTATTAAACTAGAACCCATATATAGATTAAATTTAAACCAATTGAATTTCCCTAAATTTTATGTATTTATCCTGAATGTAGATACAACTAACTTTTTATTTTGTATGTTTTGTTATGGGTGTCTCTGAGACACAGAGAATTGAATTTATAAGACCTGAGTTCACATAGCTCTCTTACAGAGAGCAGTGTATTTCTTACAAAGTGACATGAATTTCCTGAAGCTCAATTTAATCACCTTTGAAAAGGGTCCTATTGGATTGTTTTAAGGAAAGTATAATATAAAGATTAAAATGCTGTATGAATATGACCTGATATTTAAAGTATTTTTTTTTCTTGACAGCTTCTTTGCAATATTGGCCACAGTGAAGAAAAGCTAGGTTTTAATTATGAGCATATCATAATATGGTAAGTTCTTTGGAGCTTTTTCTGAATTATAATTAAACATTTTGAAGCCTATGCATTTTTAAAGTACTGACATTGTAGGCTTAACATATTAAGATGTGTAATTCATTAAAAACAGTTGTGAAAATTAAATAATTTTATTTTATACTTTTAGATGAGGTATAAAATTCAATAATAGGTTATGGTTATGTATAAAAATCAAGCATCTTATCTGATATTTGAAATATATTTGGAGTTTTGAGATTTGAAAATTTATTTTCCAGATTATGAGAAATGAAAGTTAATTCAAAGTATCAACTGTGGTATTTTACATATGCTAAATATAGATAAAAATGTGGGATTTTTTTTTGTTTGTTTGTTTTGTTTTCATCAGTTTGCGATTAGCTTTACTGAATGAAGCAAAAGAAGTACGAGCAGCAGGATTACGAGCCCTTCGATATCTCATCCGAGACTCAAGTATTCTGCAGAAGGTGCTAAAGTTAAAAGTGGATTATTTAATAGCTAGGTAATTTTCTACAGTTGTGTTTTTTGTTTGTATTTCTTTAGCAATAGAATTTGTACACAAAGAAACTTTTAGAGAAATTATCTCTTATTTCTAAAAATCCATGAATTGTTCATTTGAAATAACAAAAAAAAAATTTAAAAACATGTTTACATACAGCAAATATACTTAGACTGTCATATAAGAATGTGTGTTTATATATATATATATATATATATATATATATATATGGTTTTAGATTATTTACATTTTATAATCTTTATAAGTCAGCAATTTTCTTTCATATAAGAAGCTTTAAAATGTGTAAAAATAGTTTAACTGAAATTGGGTTGAACAAATAATTTATTTGAGTAAGATTTTCCAAATTATGTCAAGGTAGATAAACTAAATTAAAATTTGGGGATTGCATCACATAGGGATAGACAATTGTAATGGCCAGGATATATATACTCCCTTTCATTAGACTTGGTCCACATTAATATTCTAAAGCAAACTGCTTCAGGGAAACAAAGTATTGGGTTTTTTTTTTTTTTTAATTTTTTAGAATATTTTAAATGTAACATTCTGTGATCTTGAAGTTGGGCCAGCTTAGAAAAGTTTCTGTTAACACAGAATTTCATTTCACCAACAGTATTCTGTCTGTAATTGTATTTCTATGAATTTTTTTGTCTTTTTCTGTTTTTTTTTAATAAAATAGAAATTTCAATATAAATATTTTTCACTAGAGATATAAATATTAACTAGTTAAATATTAAGAAAATATTTGATACCTAAAAGCACAGTTAAAAAATATTCTTTTCCTTTGAGTAAATACCATATTGACATTGTATTTATAGCAATCTCATTATAAAACTAGTTTGCATACAAAAAGAGAATATTGTCTAATCAGAATTTTGCTTATTAATATCCTGCATAGGTGCATTGACATACAACAGAGCAACGAGGTAGAGAGGACGCAAGCACTTCGATTAGTCAGAAAGGTATGACAACTGTCTTGATGCATTTTTTCCCAACACAGAATATTTATTAAACATTTACTGTGAACCAGACAATGTGCTAAGCTTTGGGGACACATAGGAAGGCAAAAAAGTCCTTGCCTTAAAAGTGCTCACATCCCTTTTAGGAAATAATGAAAGTATGTTTCATATGTCTTATATTAGATATAGAGTAGTTTGGAGATAATTACTCATCCATTTTTGATGAAGGTAGGAATATTTTTTATAATTACTGCTTCTTTATTTAAATGTTCATTAATTTTACAATGCATTCCCCCCCCCCCCCAGGCTAGGGTTAAGTGACTTGCCCAGGGTCACACAGCTAGGAAGTGTTAAGTGTCTGAGATCAGATTTGAACTCAGGTCCTCCTGAATTCAGGGCTGGTGCTATATCCACCGCACCACTTAGCTGCCCCACAATGCATTTTTAGTGACAAATATATCTTCAATATTAATCTGTTAATAAAAATATCATGAAATCATAAATCTAAATCAGAAATTTATCTCAATCCATCTAGTCATATCATACCCTCTTCTTTTTTATATAGAATTTTTAAAAAAATTTTTTCCAAATCAGTTATAAAAACAAATTTTAACATGCACTGGTTTTTTAAGTTTTGAGTTCCATATTCTGTCTATCTTCTTCCTTCTCCCTGAGATAACAAGCAAACTGATACAGATTTTATATCTGTAATCATATAAAACATTTCCATGTTAGTCATTTTGTGGAACAAAACTTGAATAAAGCAAGAAAACAAAAGAAAGAAGTAAAAAATAATATGTTTCAGTTTATTCAAATTCTACTAATTCTTTCCCTGAAAGTGTATAGCATTTTTCATCATGTGATCATCTGGTTTTGCCTTAGATTGCTATATTGCTGAGAACAGTTTAAGTTGTTCATTATGTAACATTTATATTACTATGTACAATGTTCTCCTGGTTCTGTTCACTTCACTCTGTATCAGTTCAAGTAAGCCTTTCTAGGCTTTTCTGAAACCATACTGTTCTTCATTTCTTATAGCACAACAGTATTTCATTATAATTATATGACACAACTTGTTCAGCTGTTCCTCAATTGAGGGTTATCTCCTCAATTTCTAATTTATTCACTACAAAAAAATTGCATTTTTGTGTAAAAAGGTTCTTTTCCCTTTTTTGAATTTCTTTAAGATACAGACCTGGCAATCATATTTCTGGATCAAAGGATACATGGAGTTGGATTGCTCTACAAAATGGTTGGATCAGTTCACAACTCCACCAAACAGTGCATTAGTGTTGGTGCATTTTTACTTCCTGAGTTTTTCATTGAAATAGTTTTCTCTCATACTAAAATGTGATAGGAGTTTCCACACTTGTTCTCTACATTGTATGATAATATAAAAAACTGTGTCTGTCATGCTGGAGAACTTCATTAGATCCAAGAGGTAATAGGAAACCATTGAAAGTTTTTTTCATTGAGTAACATGATCTGATCTGTACTTAATGCAGATTATTTTGGCAACTGTTTAGAATGCTTTGGAGAGGAGAGAAACTAAAAGCAGAGAGACCAAATTACAAGGCTATATAGCAAGAGATGGAGAGATGTGAAAAACACTGTAGCAGGGGAACAACAGACAAGATGTTTTTAATAGAGAAAGAAGGATTAGGGATGATTCTAACGTTACAGCCGTGGGCAACCAGAAAGAGTGTAGTGTCCAAGAGAAAAGTATGGAAGGGAAGAATGGAGGGGGAGAGGGCAAAAGTGATGATCTTTACTTGGGGATTGTTGAGTTGGAGATCCCTTTCCTTTATTCACACAAGTAAGAGCGGAGACAGCAGCTGTATGGGTGAGCCAAGAGAACTGTTAAGGCAGGAAGAACAATTGGAGAGGGAAACATAGATGCCAGGGTAAATGGCAATTATATTTGGAATGGCCAAAGGTAGGTTTAGGATTATGGAGAGACAAAGTGAGGCCATATCAAGAATGAAAAATGGAAAGAACAGGTGACCATGTCCTACAAGCAATGGATTCTTTTGGGTGATAGCTAAAAAGAAAAATGAGGTCCAAATTTGAGGACTGTCTATATTCACAGATGACATTATTGAAGGGTAGAATGGAGAGAGAGAAGAGCCTTGGAAGAACAGCAAAAGAGACTTGAGTTTTCAGACAGGTAGAATAGAGTATCTAGGAGCAGGAAGAAATCAATTGTGTCAAAAGCTGTTGAGATTCAAAAAAAGATGAGAACTGAGAAAGAGTCTTTAGATTTAGCATTTAAGGTATTTTTAGGTATCATCTGTAGAATGTATCATCTGTAGAATGTATGTGTGATTGGAAGTCTGAGGACCTGAAAGCAATAAAGAGGAGAGAGCATTATTTCAGGAGTTTAAAAATCGATCAAAAAAAATTTATTAACTGCATGCTATGTCCCAGGCACTATGATAAATCCTGGTTATATGAAGCAAAAGAGAGTCATTCTCCTTAAGGAGCTTGCAGTCTAATATGGGGGCAGGGAAGGAAGTTGGATAATACACAAAACAGATATATACAAAGTAAATTATATACAGGATAAATAAGAAATAATTAACTGAAAAGACTTCTTATAAAAAGTCAGATTGTAGCAGGAACTTAATAGAAGCTAGAGAAATTGGAGCTGAGTAGGGAGAGTGTTCAAGTCATGGGGGCCAATAAGAAAGAATGCCCAGAGCCAAAAGATGGAGTTTGTTATTCATGGAACAGACAGGAGGCCAGTGCCTCTGTATCAGAGAGTATATATTGGGGAATCATAAGAAGTAGGAAGTGCCCAAGTCATGAAGGACTTTGAAGGATACGCAGAGCATTTTATATTTGCTCTTGGAGACAAAAGAAAATCACTAGCTTCTTGAATATGGGATGTGATCGGATCTGTGTTTTATGAAAAATCACTTTAATGGTTTAATGGAGAATGAATGGATTGGAGTAGGGAGAGGCTGGAGGTAGGAAGATCCACTAATAGACTGTTGCAATAATCAAGTCTTTGAATAATTCAAGTTGCACTAGAATGGTGGCAGGGACAGAGAAGACAACGGGGGAGAATTTAAGAGATGTTTCAAAGGTGAATTGAGAGACCTGGGTGTGGAAAATGAGAGATATGAGAAATCTAAGATGATTCCTAGATTGTGTGAGCCTGAAAGACTGTGAGGAGGATTGTGTTATCTTCTACATAGAAGGTAGGAGTGAGAAAGGGTTCAGGGAGAAAGATAATGAGATGTGTTTTGGGTACATTGAGTTTATGGTGTCTACTGGACATCCATTTTAAAATGTTAAACAGTTGGAAATTCAAGATTGCAGGTCAGCTGAGAGATTGAAGCAAGAACAGTAGATTTGAGAGTCCTCAGAATAGAGATGGTAATTAAATCCCTGGAAGCTGATAAAAATCACTGAATGAAGTAGTATAAAAGGAAAAAAGGAACATAACTCTGAGGTATGCCTGTGGTTAGAGGTTGTGATCTGGAGGAGGATCTAGCAAAGGGACAAAGAAGGGTTCAAATAAGTATGAGGAAAACCCAAAGAAAATGGTAACTTGAAATCCTAGAGATAAGAGAATATCTAGGAGGGAAAAAATGATATCAGTGTCAAAGGCTACAAAGAGGTCTAGGAGAATGAAGATTTAGAAAAGGTCACTGTATGTGGCAACATAGTGGCAACTAACTTTGTAGAGAACAGTTTCAGTGAAATGACAAGGTCAGAAACCAAATTGTAAGGGGTTGAGAAGAGAATGACAGGTGGGAAAGTGGAGATACCTGACTCCTTTGAGTTTAGCTGCAAAGGCACAAAGAGATATTGGTGTGAGTCAAAGATGGGTTTGTTTCCTTGTTTTTGTTTTAAGATAGGGGAGACATGGGCATGTTTGTAAGCAGTAGGAGAGAGAGATTGAAAATAATAATGGATATGTTTGAATGGGTAATTTTGGAATGGGAACTGGAATGGGATCACTTGAAGAAATAGGATTAAGATTAGCCTTGGTAAAGAGTAAAGCCACTTCAAATGTGAAATGGGTAGAAGAGAGAGTTAGCAGAAGACACCTGAATGATAGGAGATGAGAAGAAGGAATTGCAGAGAGTAGGAGCCATAGGAAGTTTGAGAAAGGATGAAAAGATTTAGAAAAGGAATAATGATCTTAAAGAAGAGAAAGAGACCCACATGTGCAAAAGTGTTTGTGGTAGCCCTTTTTGTAGTAGCAAAATGGAAACTGAGTGAATGCCCATCAGCTGGGGAATAGCTGAATAAATTATAGTATATGAATGTTATGGAATATTATTGTTCTATAAGAAACAATCAGTATGATTTCAAAGAGGCCTGGAGAGACTTATATAAACTGATGCTAAGTGAAATAAGCAGAACCAGGAGGTAATTGTACACGGCAACAATGATCAATTCTGATGGATGTGGCTCTTTTCAACAATGAAATGATTCGGGCCAGTCTCAATGATCTTGTGATGAAGAGAACCATCTACACCCAGAGACATGACTGGCGGAACTGCTTGTGGATCACAAACTAGCATTTTCACTCTTTGTTGTTTGCTTGCATTTTATTTTCTTTCTCATTTTCTTTCCCCTTTTCATCTGATTTTTCTTGTGCAAGATAATTGTATGAAAAATGTATACATATATTAGATTTAACATACATTTTTAAATATGTTTAACATATATTGGATTATTTGACTTCTAGGGAAAAGGGGGGATTTGGAACACAAGGTTTTGCCAGAATCAATGTTGAAAGATTATTCATGCATATGTTTTGAAAATAAAAAAGCTTTAATTTTTAAAAAAAGCTATTGTGGAGAATGGATTATTTAGTTGATAAGGGAGGTATAGTAGGATTGCTTGGCAGCATTAAGAACCCATTTGAGGTTATATAACATAAATTTATGGTATAGCCACTCATATTTTATTTTCTTCACCTTCATTCAGCTGCATGTGTATAATAATGAGATGGCGAGTGGTGAGAATTATTCAAAGCTAAGACCCTAGGTATAATTGAAAAAAGGTTAAGGGGGCTAGAACTAAAGAGAGAGGACTGTGTATAGTTGAAATATTTCACCAGAGAGTGAAGATGATGAGGAGAAGGGAGAGATTAAGAGGTTGGAGGTCACAATGCAGATGAAGAATAGTGTGAGCTAAGGGAAGATAGACAGAGAGATGAAAAATTCAATATATTATGGTCTAAAAGAGAATTTCAGAATTCCTGCACATGAATGGTATATTTGTGGGTAAGATCAAGGGGTATGACTGAATACTTATACTGAATACTTATATCTGAGACTGAAGTAAGGTAGAGCAGACATGATAACTAGGTTGGAGAACTGAGTGGTTAGTGTTTTTGAGAGAGAATCCATAATATATATGTTAAATTCTTCTAGCATTGATCAAGTGAGCAAACTCAGTGAGGAAAAAGAAGGACCTTGGGGTCTATTGAATAACAGCTACCAAAATTTTGATTGGATGGTAGACATGAATAGTATGAACCTCAAAGAAAGGGAAAGTAGTTAAAGAGAAAAATCAATTTTTAAAAGTTTGAGAAAAAAATGGAAGGATCAGGTGAGATTTTTTGTAAAGATCATAATGATATCAATAGAGAACAAGAAGAAATCAGCAGACAAGTAACTGAGTTGGAATGATGTAGTTCACAGGAGTTGAGGATATTGATGGAATTAGGAGGCCACAGTATTTGAGGGGACATCATATAAAATCTCTAAGATTTGATGTGATAGTAGGGTGCTTTTACAGAAAAAAAGGAAGAATGGAGGCTTAAGTTTTTAGTAACAAATCCTATAGAGTGGTATAGACAAGTGAAATAAACTTAAAAAAAGGAGGAGCAAGAAATTTCTGAATAGATATAGGACTGTAGATTTAAAATCAAAATGTCTTGTCCAACTCCCCAATTTTGCAGGAGAGAACTAAGGCCCAGAAAAATTAAATGACTTGTCCAAGGTTACACAGTTAATTGTGAAATTGGAATTTGAATCAAAGGCCTCTGACTTTAAATTCAGTGCTTATTTTACTGTGTCTCACTGTCTCCCATCATCTTAATGAGTGAGTCAAACTTAGATGAAGTGATCCAACTAAAGGAAACTAAGATATAACTAGGACGTAGGAAAGAAAACCAGGAAAGAGCTGTCTCTCAAAAAATCTAGAGAGGAAGTGAATATTAAGGACAAGACTGTCAAAACTTTCAGAGAAGTCAAGAAGAACAAGGATTGAGAAAAGGTCATAAATGTTACAGCAAGGTCAAAGAGGATAAAGACTGAAATAAAATCTTAGGAATCTAATTAATAGGTCATTGGTAACCTTGAATTAATTGATAATATTGTAATCCAGATTTCAAGTTATTGAAGAATAGAAGATATTGATAAGTGGAAAATGGAGATAATAAAGAAAGATGTGTGTGTGTGTGTGTGTGTGTGTGTGTGTGTGTATATATACACACACACATACATACATACACTTTCTGTTGTTTCCCGCCCCCCCTTCCCCCTCCCGGGAATTTGACTGTAAAAGGAAAGAGATGTGGAAAACTATCTTTCAGAAATGGTAGGATTGAGTCAGATTTTAAAAAGGTAAAAGAAATCTGACAGTGCTTGGTTCAATTAGAAAGGTTTTCATTTTCAAGGATAATTGCTACTTCTTACCCTGAGATTAAGAGAATAGAAAATGAGGTGGTGTAGTTAAGTGGAATGTAAAATTATGGATAAAACAGGACTCACAAGAAGTGGTCTTGGCTTTTTTTCAGTAAAATGTTTAATAAGGCTTTCTCATGTGGAAGGAGGGAATAGGCTAAGAATCTTAAGAGATTAGAATAAAGATGGGGAATGAGAAAATCATAAAGGATAAAGGAATTGATGTAAAAGAAGAAGAGAAGTGCAGAAGTTTTTTGAATGGCTACACTAATATAGTTAGATTACATTAAGCTCTAGTTTTATGTTGGTTATTAGTCAGAGATCTATTTTAAGAAAACATTCTGGCAATAATTTGTAGAATAGATTTCATAGAAACAAACTTTACTAAGTGTTCAGTTTGAAGACTACTGAAATAGTCCAGAAAAGAGATTTAAAAAAACAATAAAAAGCTTGAATTAAGGTCTTGGCAGTAGAAACAAAATAGGACATGGTTTTAAGAAATATTATGGAGTTAGAATCAATCGACCTTAGCAACTGATTGAATGGCAGTTCAATCAGGAAAGAAGGGAGATGTCAAAGCAATGTTTCAAGCTTGAATAACAGTGAAGATGATTATCCCATTAACACAAAATGAGAATCCAAATGGGATTGGGATTTGGGTTGGGGGGTGACAGGAAGTATAGGTGACATTATTTAAGGTGCTGGTAAGCTATCTAGGAGGAAATATCCAATAGATGGTAAATCTGATTTAAAAGAAATTATGTTATATGCTGCCTGGTAGTTAAATTTGTGGAAACAGAACAATTAACAATGGAGAAAGCATAAATAAGAAGCAGCAGTTTTTAGTGGATAAGAAGAAAAGGGAATCAACAAAATACTACCTCATCTCTATAACCTTGAGCAAGTTCCCTTACCTATCCTGATTTTGATTTCATCATCTATTAAAAAAAATGAGATTATATTAAATTGTCTCTAAGGAAATCTTACCTGTAAGTCCTACAAAACTATGTTAAGGGAATTTTCTGCTGTATAACAATATGCTCAGTATAAAATAAATCCCCTTAAATACATAATCTTGGAAAATTTCTTACTGTAGTCTATCCATGAATAGTATTTATAAAAACAAATATTATGTATATGTATGTACTTAAACCAAACATAGTGCTAGGCATATAGTAGGTCTGAAGAAATACTTTTTGAAAAGAGAAAAAATTTGAAGTGAACACTTGACAGTTTTTCTAAGGAAAAGATTCTGTTCAGTTCTATCTTGTTAAAGCATTCACAAATTACCATTTTAATCTTTTTTTGAAGTCCTTGTTGAGACAGAAAAGAACACATACTCTTAACATGCATTTTTGAAGGATTGCAATAAGAATTGAATGTGTTATTATTTAAATCTTAAAATATATTAATGAAGAATTAATTCCATTTTTTGACTTTCTTCCCTCCCTTTCCTCTATCGTCTTTGCAGATGATCACTGTGAATGCTTCCCTGTTTCCCAGCTCTGTTGCCAACTCATTGATAGCCGTTGGAAATGATGGCCTTCAGGAAAGAGATAGAATGGTTCGAGCATGTATTGCCATTATCTGTGAACTAGGTAAGAATTATCTACAAATAGAATAAATGTGTAATTCTTTCTGAAGTATTTAATATTTCTCAGTCATTTAAAAAATAAATTCTTTAGTCATTGCAGTAGTAATATATAAAAAGTAATGGTAAGAGCCTGTGATAGATGAAATAGAATAGTTATTGAAATAAGATATTGGTAAATATATCCAAGCTTGTATCTAATTTCAATATTAAATAAATTCTGTTGACTTGCAATCTGATGATGAACACTTAGTTGGCTAAGTTAAAAGAGAAAACTAATAATATTTAATATACCATAAATTGATAAAAGTAGGAAACAGAAAAGTAAGATTAAAGGAATGGGGGAAAATTACTAGTTCTTTGAATTGTCTTATGAAGGGTGACTATAAAGTAATGAAGGTGGCTTGTGGTATTACTAGTGGAAGTAAAAAAAAAAAGGAATTATCACAACAAGGACTTTTGTTTGATCTTGAAGTAGTAGCATTTCAAAAATCCATTGATCTTGAGCTGCTTGTTGTGAAGAACATAATGAGTGCTAATTATATGTATAGAGCAAAGAATTAATGTAAAATTTTGTATGGCATTAACATTTTTGTAAGACATTTGATACTTCAAAAAAAAACCTGAAATAAAATAAGATCAAGATCAAGAGAGTTCTTGACTCACCCAAAATATTCAAAGAAAGTAGTGAAGATAATGATAATAATGCCTGACTTGGTCATCAGTTAACCCACAGAATTAAATGAAAATGTTAAAAAATCCCAAGAAAGCCTGATTGATACTGAGGATTTAACTGTGAGAATTATGGCTGAAGAGCTAAATTTCAGTGAAGAAAAAAATTCACACATCAGGAAACAAGGAAAATTTCTGCGAAGATTGTGTCATTCAGTTTGGAAGACAACAGGCGCTACAAGATTGGACTCACTTTATTCTTTTAAGGAAAGTTAAATAAAATAACTTATTTTAAAGGAAGTTAATAACTGCTGATCATATGTCTTTTTGGTATGACCCAGAAACAAAGCATCAAAATCTACTGTGGAAATAACCAATTTTCCTGAGATCCAAGATTGTCAGCATATCAGCCATAAATGAAAATTTTGGTTTTTTGCATTGCTGTGTATTGCTTGCCTTGTATAGCCTTGCTATATGTTATGCTAAATTACAGGATCACACATATATGAAAATATTGATTTTACCCACTTTGACAAATGGATTATATGTTATTAGGCTTTTATCTAAAACCATTTGCTCAATTTGTTATTTATAGTTCTTTTAATGACATGTGAGCTTCTATAAACCTTAGCTCCACTTTTTTGAATAACAAATCATTTGTGACTCAATATTTCATGAGGGAAAGGAATGATATGCCAACTTTTCTAATCAGTATCAGGAGAGTTTGACTAATTCATAGAAATAATTTTTAGACATAAAGTTCAAAATATTAACTTTTTTTTTTTTACAATAGAAATTATATGCTCTTGATCACTTTTTAAAGAGGTAATGTCATCTCAAGCAGAAGACCAGAGTATCTAGGTATTAGTCCTGATTACTGTTACTAAATCATCTATGTCTCCTGGGTCAAAGTATATACTCTCAATCTGGATTTCTTCATTTATTAAAAAATGTAGATTATACTGTCTTGCCTTCATCATAAGAGTTCACGTAAGGATAGAATGAAATGAGCTGTGTGATATCCCATTGAAAGTTGTATAATAAGATATAAATTCTAAGTGGTATCATTTAATATTTACTCACATGGTATTCCTTTTGAAGGGCATCTAAGGAGGTTGTGAGGTACAGTAGAGAGAAAGTTGATTTTGGGAGTCAGATGACTTAAATTCAAACCTTGCTGAGTTTAAGTTTTCTCTACTATAAAAAGAGACTGGTTGGACTGGTTCATCGATCTCTTTGAATTCTAGATCTCTGGTCCTATATAATCCTTTGTCAATTGAATATTTTATAGAATTAGTACAGGTATGATTTAATGCTTATTTTGTACATCAGTCTCTTTTTCTTTTTCTGTTAAAATTCATATTGATGACTAAGCATTGCTGAGACTTGGTCACTTACATAAGTTATTAGAACTAGAGGCAACTAAGTTTCTTCCTTTTTTGAGTAATTTTTCCAGAACTATGTATTCTAATATCATGCTTCTCCAGATTAAATTGAAATTTAAAACAGGATGGATTTTTCTTTTTCTTCTTCTCTTCTGCCCTCTCAGAACTAGAATTAAGTGGCTAAAATATTTTATCTGTTATTTCTAAAAATTTGCTGCCTTCTGTGCAAATATAAATGTGTCTAAGGTATATTTAATTAAGTCATCTTAACCTGAATACTTTTTACTCCCTCTATTCACAAATGTGTTCCTACTGTGGAAGTTCACAGAACAATGGAAGGGCTAATGTAATATAACCTAGAACAAACATTACTACGTTTTGGAAAATGCTTGAGACATATTATAAAGCATTGTTCATTATGACAGCATCAGTTATTGAAAGTTTCATGTAGAAATATTGAAACTTTTCACAAATTCTTTGCAGTGTATGAGGGGTGAATTGTGGCTCAGTGATTGGCCTCTTCACCATGACTATATTCTGATTTACAGCAAATTTTCTGTGACAAAAGATTTTGACCCCCAAAAAGTATTACTCAGCTTAATCCACCCACCTTATTTACCAGACATGGCTCCAAGTGACTCTTGGCTGTTTCCAAAAATCAAATCCACCCCAAAAGGATGAAAATTTGTCACCATTGAAAATATTCAAAAGAATGTGATGAAGGCTCTGAAGGCAATTCCAAAAGAGGAGTTAAAAATGCTTTGAGCAGTGGCCTGCAGCATTGGAATAAATGTATAGCCTTCCAAGGTAATGATTTTGAAGGGGACAAAACCTCTTTGATTTGTAACAAACCTCTGGTATGTTAAATCACTAGCATTACTTTATAGTCACACCTCATATGTAATGATTTATTAAATCTTAGATCATGTATTGAAGGAAAATAATTGCCATTTTTGTCTAAAATGTCTTTTGTTGTCTCACATGAATATTAATTTTATTATTGAATATTCAAATTGTAATTTACAAGTTTCACATAATCTTTATAAATTTATGTGCAATCCACTTTAGTTTCACTAAGCAAAAAGGTCTTTGTTTTTAAATCACCCATCTTGTTTTACATACTCTGTATAATTATAATTACATACCTTGAGAGGTTTTTTTTTTCTAGTACAATTTATGTTTTATTTTACTTAAAAGTTTTATTTCTTTTCCTTTAGCACTTCAGAATCCGGAGGTGGTGGCTCTCCGAGGTGGACTAAGTACCATCCTAAAAAATGTGATTGATTGCCAATTGAGTCGAATAAATGAGGCCCTTATTACTACAGTTTTGCACCTTCTAAATCATCCAAAGACCCGACAGTATGTTCGAGCAGATGTAGAATTAGAGGTACACAATTTTCCTTTTTTTCAATTTTTTACATTGACGTTAATTTGAAATTTTTCAGAACACAATTTTTCAGAAATTTGTCATACTCACTAATATTTATTGTATAATTAAACCCTGTTCATTTTGTCTTCATCTTAGGAATTTATATCATTTCAACTTGTATTGATCTGAAGGTTAACATGATTCTTTCTATGAAAAAAGGACTAAATAATCCCATTTATAAATTTACTAAGGCAGATTAAGAAGACTTCCATTATGAAATCCTTTGTTAGCAGCTAAAGCAGTAAATTTTTTATTAGCTGTATTTGTTTTTCATTAATTTAGCTAGGCTTTCTCCCAGTTCATCTGAAACAGTTCAATTATGTGGAGTATTTACTCTAAGTCCTGAGTTCAAGTAGATAAGGTTAAAGCAAAGGTGAAACAAAGTAGACTATGATGCTTACTTTTGTATATACATATTTTTATCATTTACTATATTCTAGATCCTTTAATTTAAATTAGAGGCACAATCAAAGAGTGACTAACTGATTAGTAGAGGATGGTTAAAATGATAAAAACAACAGTGTTGATCAATTTTCAAATAATCACTGGTGATCCCTAGCCCTAATGAAGGATCTTATATATGACAATATTGTTGGATTAATCTGATATCCTGATTATATTAAATTTGTTAATTCAGCATGACTATTGGATATCTTTGGATATTTTGATTTCTTTTGAGTTTATGAAACTGAAGTTATTAGCTTTTTATCATGAATTAATAGGATTACAAAATTCTAGATTTAGATCTACAAAGGACTTGGTTTGTTGCTAGCCCAAGTTTTCTATATGCAGGAAGTAGAAGAACCAGTATTTAAACTCAAGGCCCTCTGATTCCCCACCTTATATGCTGAATCACAGCCATTCTCCTTAAAAAGCAAATTATGCATTCATTGTTTAAAGGAATCCTCTGGTTGTAAACTAAAATCTGTGATGTTTTACAAGTGAAATTTTAAAAAAATCTTATTTGGAACAAGATTTAATTTTGAAATTGGATAGGTAGTAAGCTGTTTAATTATTTGTACATAGTTAGGCCACAGGTTATCAATGTGTTAAGTTTACAGTAATTTTTTTACCTTTGGATAGATTTGCTTCTATTTTGGGAGGGAAGGGGAAGCTTCTTATGAGACCATTTGAATCTGAAGTAGAGAAGAATGATAATGAAGAAAGAAATAGTAAATTCGTCCCCTTCCAAAGGGAGGAAAACATGGAAATAAAAATGAGTAGATATGAGTTCTTATTTCTTAACACTACTGAAACTAGAACAATTTACCCTAACACATAGATGATTCTCACTATCTACAAAAATTCACTTCTTTCCTTACATATTAACAGTGTCCAGGGCAGCTAGGTGGTACAGTGGATAGAGCACCAGCCTTGAATTCAGGAGGACCAGAGTTCAAATCTGGTCTCAGACCCTTAACACTTCCTAGCTGTGTGACCTTGGGCAAGTCACTTAATCCCAGCCTCAAAAAAAACCAGTGTGCTAAGTGGAAAGAATATCCTTATCTGAATGGAAAGATTTGGGTTCAAAACTTAGCCCTGTTATTTTTATTTACCTATATGACTTTTTATTAAGTCACTTGACTCAGTCTCAGTTTTCTCATTTACAAAGTAAAAATCTTAGACTACATGACTCTGAATATTCCTTCTATATCTGTATCAATAGTTTTGTGATCCTAAAAATTCAATAATACTGACTCAGTCTTTTATTCAAAACATTGGTCTCCTTTCAGTAGAAGGTGTATTTTTAATCTTGATAGACACAAACTTGATTAGCATATACATTCATTTTATCTGGATTTCTCTCTTTGTTCAACCTGTCTTGAATGTTGCTATCTACACTTTTTGTGTTCCCTTTTAAATAAAAAAGTCCTAGTTTAAAATTTTTTTAAAAAATAAATTTTCCCCCAGAATTATTCTTTGTTTAGCAGTGGCTTTAACTTATTACTATTGCCCTAGTTTAAATATTTAAACAAATTCTCTTGGAATATAATTGAAGAAGTGAAAGTGAATGTAGCTTATTGGTTATAAATATAATATGACTATAACAAATGCTCTTATTCATTTTTAGAGAATCTTAGCACCATATACAGATTTTCACTATAGGCATAATCCAGACACAGCAGAAGGACAGCTCAAGTAAGTACTAGATATCTTCTAATAATTGAAAATTCACAGCATGTTTTTTTATTTTATTTTTAAATTTTCAAAGTTCATATTGTCAGGAATATTTTGGATTCTCCTGAAATTTAAAAGTCTTATAATGGACTCTGTACCCTTTTTAAACTAAATTTTTTAAAATAGAAATGTAACATGAAGTTATTGTTATTAAGGTATTCAAATATTAGATCTCTAATTGAGGGCATTAAAGCTTTAGGAATTATAAATCTTAGTTTCTTTTTTTATTGATGAATATGGGGCAAAATGGGAATAACTTTACATATTTGATTTGTATGATTTATTTTAAAAAATAAAGGATTGAGAGTAAAAGAAAAACCAGGGTTGGGAAAGCAAATAAAGATTGCTTTAACAGAGTAAATATTTGTTTCAAGTCAGGAAGACTTAGGTTCAAATATCTCCCTTAATTAGCAGACATTTATTATGTACTTACTATGTGCTAGGAACTGTTAGACCCTGCAAATCCAAAGACAAAAGTGAAACAGTCCTTGTCCTTAAAGAGCTTATTTTACATCTAGGGATGGAACAATGTACAAAAGCAGTACAAAGCATATATGAGGTCACCTTGTGGTGAAGGTACAGGGGACCAGAAATGGCCTCCTGTAAAAGTGACTGTCATCAGTGACGTGTGTGACTTCAGCAAGCCCCTTAACCTTTTAGTTCTCTGGGAACTCTTTAAAGATGAGAGAGAGTATGTTAATTTTCTCAAAATGAGTTTCTTTTCAACAAAATATGATAGCAATACAAAAGTGAAAAAATCACCACCATCAGGGCACTTAAATATTACTGGAGGGATGCAACATGTTCACAGATACATGCAATATATATGTACCCTGTCACTGGGTGAAAATTGACTGACAGCCTGGGAATAAGCTTTTTTTGGAGCAAGCATGAGTTGAGCTTGGAATGGAGCTCTCAGGTTCAAGTAGTAAAAGTGAGGTAAACGAACATAGCACCACGAGAATGGATTGGAGTGGAGATAGACTATGCAGAAATACTTATTAGGAAGCTATGAATTCTAGAAGGCGGGTGATGAGGGTTGAGGAATAGGATAGTTGTGGAAGGAGAGAAAAAAAGTGATGGATTCAGGAAATGTTAAAAAAGTAGAATCAATAAAACTTGGCAACTGGTTAGATATGAGGGGCAAAGGGGAAAGAAAAAGTTGAGAATGATCCCTAAGTAGGGAATCTGGGTGACCAGACAACTGGTGGTACCTTCAACAGAAATAGAGAAATGAAAAAGGTAAGTTTATATAAGTTGAGTTTGTGATGCCTGTGAAATATCTAGAAATTGGTGTTATGGGAATCAGTTTCAAAAGAGAGATATTCTACAGATATTTAGATTTTGGCAGCAGATTGTAGTTTTCATACAGATGATCACTGAATCAATAAGACGTGATAAGATCACCTTGATAAAAAGGAGAGCCCAGAACAGAATCATAAGTACTCTACATAAAGAGAGTACTGTATGGAAGATAAATCTACAGAGGAGACTGATGGAATCACAAGTCTGGGTACCTTCCCCCCCCCCAAAAAAAAAATAAATATATATATATATATATATTTCTGTGTGTCATACTCAGAAGCTTTAAACTTTACCATTTTCACCACTTGATTCCTAAATATTCTGTTTCTTAATAGAGAAGACCGAGAAGCACGGTTCCTAGCTAGTAAAATGGGAATAGTAGCAACATTCCGATCATGGGCAGGTAAGTTCCTTCTCTCTCCCCTCAAGAATTATGACTTAAAAATTCCTTATCAAATTTTAGAATCTTCTTGTTACATATGACTCCCTCATTTCCTTCCCCATTTAAAGACAAGTGCTGAGCTTAATTTTCTCATTCAGATTCTAGATAGCATTAATATTTTGGGTCTATTAAAAGGAGACTGGTGGCAATTAGGTCAAGCATGAAAGTGAATGAATGGGGGGAAAATCTTCAAATCAGATTTCAATGATAGGAGTTACTTAAACAATATATATAAAAAGACAATCTCAATAAAGGAAATGAAAAGTATTCACAAATCAAAACAATCTCTAAGGTTTCCCTTCACGTGCAAAAATGACAACTATATTGGAAGGGTTGTAGAAATTTAGGCAAAATAATAATACATTGTTGGTGGAGCTGTGAAATGGTATAACCATTTTGGAAAGCAGTTTGGAATATAATCATAAACAAATAAAGTTACTAAAATGTCCATGTCCTTTAAACCAGAGATTCTATTAATATATGTATACCCCAAGGAAGCCATTGATAAGAAAAAAATCTCTAGACATTCAAAATATTTATAGCAGCAATTTTTGTGTCAGTTAAGAATTGGAAATAAAGTAGATGCCCATCAATTAGTGAATGGCTAAGCAAATTGTGGCAGTAAGCAAAGTAATAGAATATTACTCCCAGTAAAGTAATAGAATCTTACTGTGCTGTAAGAAATTTTATATGTGATGAATACTGTAAAGCATGGAAAGATCTATTTAAATAGATGCAAAGTGAAGTTAACAGAAATGAAAATGAAAAGAACAATGAGACCAAAAAGTCAAAAGTAGATGTAAGAAAAGTATTAAGATCAAGTGGGACTTTAATAAAGAAATAGGAGAACTCCCTGAACTCTACCCTTTGGGAGGTGGAAGGTCCACAGGTCTTAGATATTGCATGTTTTCAGACTTTTTCAATGTACTGATCAATTATGCTTACTTTTTTTTTTTTTTTTTTTTTTTTTTTTTGCTCTTACAAATAATATGTGTTATATGATGACTGAGACACTTAAGGGTCCTTTAAGATTACATAGGGTACTCTGGTGATAGGTTTTTATTGATATTTTCTGTTTCTTCTATTTTAAAAAGTTAAAAATTTAATTGAGAATTACTAAACAAAAATAAATAAAAGTACACTTAAAAAGAAAGGAGAGGAGCTTTCTGTTCTCTTTGTGATTTTTATTCCCTCAGAAAATCGTTTAACAGTGACCATAATAATTAAGCATTTAACATATATATCTATATCTGTATATATTTGAGTTTGAAAACAATAAGAAAATTAAAATAATTTTATAATCTTATTCAATACAGAAGTTATTTGTAATCACTGAAAAAATGTTAATTTATACTACTATGATATTTAAATTTTGACTATAGCTAAATTTTTACAGATCTTTCTTGTTTATTGAAGTATTTGATTGCAGTAGGTATTAATGTTTCTTTTCTTACAGGTATAATTAGTTTATGTAAGCCTGGCAACTCTGGGATCCAGTCTCTAATTGGGGTACTTTGTATACCAAATATGGAAATACGGGTAGGTAACATGCTTTGAGTGGTTGTTTTTTCTTGACATTTTAGCCACACCTCTCTTCTTGACAGATAGGGAAACAAAAGCTCTTTTCTGAGCTCCTGCTAAAGGCCAACCTGTATTAAAAGACAGGTAGGATATATAAACTCAAGTCTTTGGATTCTAAATCCAAATACATGGTTCCTTGTACCCCCCTTCAGTCAAAATAGAGACTCTGAAAATAAGGATAGTATTTCTTATACGTTTTAGTGTAGTAGAAAACAAAAGGGTGGAAATCAGGATAGCTGTTTTCCAGTTTTAGGTTTTATTTACTAGTTACATGATCCTGAGAAAGCAAATGACCCTGATAGACCTATTTTCCTCATCTTTTAAAAAGATAGGATAGAACTAGGTCATTGCTTAGGCCCTTCCCACTGCTAAGGTCCTATGGTTTGGTGTTTATACATTTTGTACTCCTATATATACGGTTAGTATTTTGTCACATGTATCAACACATTTGTTGTTATTTTTTTTGTCATGTCCATCTCTTTATGACCCATTTTGGGTTTTCTTGGCAAAGATACAGGAGTGATTTGTCATTTCCTTCTCTAGCTCAGTTTTACAGATAAGAAAAAAAATTGGGGCAAACAGGGTTAAATAAAAATGCCCAGGGTCACACCTAGGGTCTAAGGCCTGATTTGAACTCAGATCTTCTTGATTACAAGTCTGGCACTTTATTCACTGTTCCATCCAGTTTTATTTGCTTGTTTATTCCTTTAAAGAAAAATGTCCTATTGGAAAGTGCCATTATCAAAAATACTATTAGTATTTCTGATTTTTTTTTTTTTAATTAAGATTAGTAAAAATATACTGAATTACAAGGCACACTCAAATCATAGGACACACATAAACATAATAAGAGGCATTTGGGAGCACTCAGTGAATGTTTTTGCCACTGGTTCATTCCAGCTCTATAAGAAGATAGACAATTACTTAACCTGTCAGAACCCTCAGATGGATTTCTAAAATGATAAGAAATTTTTAGAGCAAGGAAAAGACAAGTCTTGATTGTAGTGCTTTCCCCCCCCCCAATTTTTTTATTTACAAATTTTGTAAATATTTTAAATATGTTTTCCTTCTTATTCTTTTGATTGAAGCAAGAAAGAGCAAAGCATGTTGGGTTGGAGATGAATAGAAATAGAGTTAGTAACTGTAAAGAACAAAAAAACTGAGGCAAAAGAATATAGGCAAATAGAAAGGAAGAGTGAGTTCAAGAGAATATAGCGCATAGTAGAAAGAGAGGTAATCTTGGCTTTAAGGAAGTCTTGGATTAAGTTCTATATTTGACACAGTAGTTTTCTCATTATTTTTATCATCAGATCATTCTCAGTGTCCAAACCACCTAAGACTGGATGTTGTACTAAAGGTTTTGGTCTACATTAGAAGAGTAAGCTTCATTGCATCATTGCAGTTTTTCTACTATCACCTCTCCCTTTGGTTTCACTGTTCTGCTTTTCTTCTCAAATAAAAACTATATATAGGACCAATGGTTTTTATAATTTTCTTTTAGCAAGAATATCCCAGAGATTTAAAAATCAACAAAGGTACATATACATCTCTTGTTAAATAAGGATTTACACATAGTGTTGGAGAGAGGGCATTAGACTTGAAATCAGATGTCTTGGGTCCCAGGTTTTATGCTTTCTAACTGGGTGAGTGGGCAAGGAATTTAACTCTTCTAAGCCTCATTTTCCTCTTCTGGAAAATATTCCTACCGTCTATATCACGAGATTATCTTTTAATACTTACAGAGGGGTCTACTTGAAGTTCTTTATGATATATTTCGTCTGCCTCTACCTGTTGTGACTGAAGAGTTCATTGAAGCACTGCTCAGTGTAGGTAGGTATTGAGAACAAGATGTAGTCATTGATTGATTGACTCATCTTTATCCTGCTAGAAACTGTTGTTTTATAATTGTTCAGTTATCCCTTCCACATCGTAGGGTGCAATGCCTCCCTGATGTGGAAAGTACACTTAAATTTTTTAGACCCTCAATATCAGGAAAGAAATCTGAGTTGTGGTATTAAAAATATTATTATAAAAAAGATAAGTTGGTATTACACAATATTAAATATACATTTTATGCATTTGTAAGTTACTGAACTTTTTCTATGTTGTCTATTGGATTTTGCATGTCATCTGCAGCTTCTGTAAAACTCCCATTTAATTTCTTATGCTGCCATGTGATATATCAAAACCATATCTTTAAAAAAATTAAGATTTAAATAGTGGCACATGATAAAGCAAAATCGTGATGGGAAAAATCACAATGTGGAAGGGATAACTAAAATTCTTTTTCTTTAGAAAATATTAATCTTCCTAATAATAGACATCATAATCTGTTCTATTATTTTCATTACACCACATCTCAGATAAACAGACAAATTCTATTCTTAAAATTTTTACTTAAATATCTAAATGTTTTGTATGAAATCTTTCAAAATTTGTACATGAAAAAAATTGCAGTTGCTTTATGGTATTATCATAATTAATATTAAATTATAATTGTTTCAGATATAGCTAGGGTACCCTTCAAAATTCCCTAGTAGCCAAAAAAAACTTAAGATCTCTTAATTATTGATTTCCAGAACCTAGTTTAACCCCATGTTTATGAGGATGACTATTTCCCACACAGATGGGAGGGGACATAATGATGTCTGATTTATTCCTTTTTATAGTTAGGAAGAGAAAGAATGATCAGATTGAAGTGAAAAACTGTAACTCATTTTAAAACTTAATTACTTTTTACTTAATTAATTAAATTACTTAATTACTTTTGTTTTTTCTATAAATCCAGAAACTGTAGAGAGAAAAATTTTTAATAGCACCACAATCAGTACCTGAGATTAAGGAATTTTAATTTTCTCTGTATATTTCCTTAACATACTTGTTTTAATTGATTTATGAAATGAAAAAAGATAAAGAAAATAAAAATCAAGTCTTGCCACTTCTATTTTATAAATCAAAATAGGGAAAGATGTAGCTAGAAAAGAATTAATATGAAAAATGACCAAGAAAGTAATTTTGAAGTATATCCCAAAATGTATTAAGTTGTGCATATTCTTTGACCCTTTGATACAAGATTAATAATCCAAAGATATCAAAGAAAGTAGAAAGTAAAAGATCCATGTGTATAAAACTATTTGTGGCATCTTTTTTTGTGAAGGCGTACATAATTAAACAGTGAAAGCATTCTCAATTGGGGAATGGCTAAAAAACTTATTGTAGGTTAATATGATGAAATACCATTATGCTGAATTGATAAAGGATTTGATTTGAGGAAAACAAAGAATACTTAGATGAACTGATGCAGAATTAAAGTGAGTAGAACCAGGAAAACAACTTATGCAGTAACAATATTGTAAAGATAATCAACTTTAAAAGACTTTAGTAACTAATCAGTTCACTGACCAGCCACAATTCTAAAGGACTTGTGGAGAAAGCTACTTTCCTCTAGACAGAGCAATTGAAGCCAGTGCAGATTGAAACATTTTCTTCTTCATTTTCTCTTGTATTTATTTGAGGTGAGGTAAAATATCTGAAGAGCAAAACTATACATATTTGAGTTGATTTTTTTTTTGTTTGTTTATCCTTTTTTTTTCAATGAGTAAGATCAGGGAGAAAAGGCGAAAATTTGGAATTGAAAATAAAATTTTAAAAAATAGCTTAATTTTTTTTTAAAATGAACACATGCTCACACACATACACACACACACACACACACACACACACACAGGTAGGTAACTACTTGTAGGTAACTACAAGCTTACATAGTTTATACATACAGTTTCCTTATGTAAACTTTTAGTTTACATAAGGAAACAATGCCATCTGGCTTTTAGGTTAAATTCATTTAGTCTTTTTTTTTTTTTTTTTCCTTGAGGCTGGGGTTAAGTGACTTGCCCAGGGTCACACAGCAAATTCATTTAGTCTTGGAATACTTTGTAGTAGTATTTCTAAATTAGTTGTTTTCTGTTCTGAATACTATCTTTATTAGGGAATTTAACAAATCATAGTGTGCCCAGCTTTCTACATGTACTCTCTGGAGAGAAAAACTTGGAAACAATGTTATTTATGTGTTATATCCTATCTTATTGAAAAAAACTGAATATTTAGCTTTGAGAGAATTTAGAATGAAACAAGTATCATTTAAGTGCTTGATTCTGTGCTAAGTACTAAGAAAAAGATAGCCTTTGCTCTCTGTGGGCTCACAGTCTGATAATAGGAAGACAATATGTAAACAACTTGGTACAAACAAGCTATCTGCAGACTAAAGGAGAAATAGTTAACTGAGGGAATGCATTAAGGTATCAGGAAAAGCTTCCTGGATAAGGTGGAATTTAGTTTATACTTGCAGGAAGCTGGAGAAGCAGGTAGGCATAAGTGAGAAGATTAAACATTACAGCACTTTTTAAATAGAAAAAAGATACTTTGCTTCATTTTATTTTACTTGAAAGGGCAACACAGTGTCTTACCACAAATTACAGAGAGAGAGAGATATTTAAGTTTAATATAAAGAAGAGCTTCCTAACAATTAATACCATCCCCCAAAAGGTATGGCCTGCTTTGTGAGGTAGAATTCTAAGCAATTAAGATATTCAGGCAGATACTTAGTAACCTTTAGGTGAATTCTATAAAAGGATTTTGTCCTGAAGATAGGATTTAAAATTGATATTATCTAAGGTACTTTCTAATTATGAAATCCTGATTAAAGGAGACAGTGGAGGAACACAAGAGATCTAAGTTCACAGTTCTCAAACTGTATTATTAAACTCTAAATAATCAATATTTATCTAAACACATATCCATTGTAATTTTTTTAATTTAAGTATTAAATGTCTGTTTTTAAGAAGTGATATATATATATATCACTTCTTAAAAATATATAATATGTATGTATGTATGTATGTATATATATATATATGGATTTTTTTAGCTGTTCTCTGACTCAGACTTTTTGTCTGATAATCTTCCAGATTTCTTTTGAGTACAATAGAACATTACCAAAAGTAAGGATGTTTGGTGGTGGTCCTTTTTCTTTGTTTTTGGGTTTTTTTTAAAAAGCTATAGTTGGTACATTTCTTTATTCTTAATTGATTTTCATTGTTTTTAGATCCAAGTAGATTCCAAGATTGTTGGAGACTTTCAGATGGCTTTGTAGCAGCTGAAGCTAAAACTATTCTTCCCCATCGAGCCAGATCCAGGTAGAATTTAGTGACAGGAGATTGTTGTTTTTATTAAAATTAGTGTTTTTCCCTAAAACAATAATAATGAAAATCCATTTAAATTTTTTTTGTGTTAATTTGTTTCTAGACCAGACCTCATGGATAATTATTTGGCACTGGTACTTTCTGCTTTCATTACTAATGGACTTTTAGAAGTAAGTAAAACTATTACAAATAATATTTCAGGATTTAATTTTTTTTTTTTTTTTAAGATGATTTCTTCAAAACAGCAAAATTTACTTAATGTATAAAAATAAGAGCCAATATTAGAACACTGGATTAGGAGTGAAAAGACTGGTTTTTGTTTTCTAGATAGTGAGAATAAAATAATTCTTTGTTAGTTTAATTCATAAAATTGTAATAAGGAAGTATCAAATGAGCTAATTTACCTTAAAGAACTCTATAAATGACATAAAAATTAATTCAATTTAACACACATTCATTAAATACTTATTTTGTATATCACACTGTGCTAGATAAGATATGCAATCCTACCTTCAAAGAACTAATAGTGTTGGTAGGTGTCTGCAAAACACAAATAATACAGAATTTTCCTTAATAACATCATAAGGAATTGCAAACAAATTACCCTGTGAAGTCCAAGAAGGTGAGAAATCATCATAGGAAATCAAGATAAGTTTTGTGAAGGAGTGCATTTGAGATGAACTGTAAAAGAATGTAAAAATTGTAAAGGGGTACAGAGGAACTGAGAAGGAAGATATTCTAAATGAAAGAATACAAAAGATGCAAAGTGTAGGACTTCTTATGAAATAGTTTGATTTAGTAATTGACATATGTATAAGAAAATAATGAAAATACCTAATGGTATTAAATAGTGAGGATCTTGAATCATAGCAAAAGAGTTTGAAATTTAAAATGAGTAATAATATGGTCATATTTACACAGAATGATTCTATAGTCTGATAACTTTTTTGGACTGGAGTAACAAAAATTAAAGGCTTGAAGCCCTACAGTCAGTTCTCCTATAACTTGTATTTCATTTTAAATCTCATATTTTTATTAGAATGTTTAGTTATTCTTTTTTTTAAGTTAAGTTAAAATTTAGTTCTTTAACTTTTAAATAAAAATAATTGCTTTGTTCAATATGTTTGCCTTAAAAAAATTTCTCTGGGTTTATACTGATGAAATGTGCTGCCTGCGACTTAATGAGGGCCAGTAAGAATATGAGAGAAGTATTTCTCAAGAGTGATTAAAAAGACCAATTAAGATTATGTACCATCAAATTATGATAAAATTAGCCTGAGATATTACAGCATTTTTTTTCCCCCCCAAAGGGTTTGGTTGAAGTAATAACAAGCAGTGATGACCATGTTTCAATTAGAGCTACAATCCTGTTAGGAGAACTTTTGCATATGGTAAGTTTAGTGTCTTATGAATTCAGTATATTATTTAATTAAGTTTATGACTTTATGAATAGCTGTATTTAGAATGAATTTTCCTTAGAATTATTGGAGGGAGGGGCATCTTTCTTGGACATGTCTCTTGATACTTATGTCAGTGTGTAGTAACCTACACACTACATATGCTTAACTGAAGTCTTTCTTATTTCTTCTTTTATCGTGGAGGTATCCCTGGGTTCTCAAACACAATGCCAGCAGAGCATAAATTTTGGCAGAGACTACCAAGCTGGAAAACCCCCCTGCAAGAGTGGGATCAGGGACAGACTTTTAGATTTGTTTGCCTTCAGAGCACTTCGTTACATAAATTCAGAGAGGGTCATCATTGACTGCAAAGTGTTGGATTTTTCAGCTTTAACAGCTCTCAAAAACATTCTTTGAAATCAGAGTTACATGCTGCATTGGTGACTTGCACCAATAATTCACAAATTATTATGGTCCATGCTTTTTAGATTAACAAACATTTGGATGTTAGTCTTATACTCATTTTATAGATTGATATTCCATAGCCATTCAATATCATAGCCATTCAAATCTTTAATTTTCTCCTAACTTCCCACTCCCAAAGCCAATAAACCACATGTAGCTGTTACCTAGTTGGATATGTAGCAGAAAACTCTTGTGGTCAGATTACTACTGTGTGTAAAGAAATTCATACAAAATTATCTTGTTTTACTAGAAATGTATGTATAGTCTATGTTTGGGAGAATTTTTGTTTGCCTTTCTTGCTGTGTCAGCAACATCTGAACTGGGGAACTATTTTATGTAAACTATTTCTCCCATGAAGACTGATTCTCTCCACTATTGATGGTCTGGTATTAGAATTTAAATTTAGTTTAACAGACTGACATTTAAAGTCAACAGTAGTTTATTTAACATATACTATGTAAGTTGTCTGTTAAATGTTCAGGATACAAAGGTGACAAACTAATAGAACTTACTCAAAGTAACCAAGATAATAGGGGAGGGAAAGGGTAAAAATAAATAAGATTAGTATACCTGGAAGGGATGGGTAAAAGCCAAAAAAAAAAGGCATACTTTATGGGTGAAGATAAAATAGTCCAATAATCTTTTTGTAATATATTGGCAAGTGAAATATGAGTAATTGCAAATTAATGAACAACTAAAGAATTCATTTTGACTTCCTTTACCCCCTATAATATTGATTACATATTTTTGCTACTTCACTAAGGAGCCACAGGCTTTGAAGTCTGACTTAGATTTGAAACCTGACCCTAAGACTTCCTTATAGTAAGAATATACCCTTAAACTTTTATTATTTTGTCTTATTTCCCCAGTGGGTATACCAATATTGTCTTTCCAAAAGACAAGCCAAATCAAATTCTCATTAAATGTATATTCAGATTTCTATTTAAACTGTAAGAATTGTTTAAAATTTTAATTTGAGAGTATGACTTAGAATAAGTTAGGCCCAATGATATCAGACTCACACATACTCAGGTAAGAAGTTTTTAAAGAAGATAAAAAATTTGAATTCAATTGAATGTCACTTTTAAAACTACATTGAATAAGACCTATAAATATTGAGCTATACATGATTTATTTGATGTAATTTAGGTATAAATATATTTTCCATATGCATATTTGTATATACATATATCCTCCACTGAAATCCTACTCAAGATATCTCATCTTGACATGGAAGTGACCTTGGATTCTTGAGCACAACTTTGGCGGGTCTTTCCAAGCTGGAAAAGTTTCAGATACAGGTGCTTCTTACCTGACTATGTCTGTTGTTTGAAAAATAACCTCAATGGTTTTGTAGAAACTTTTCTCTATAGGCCTGGCTGCAAGGTAATTTTATTTTTCAGCTACAACAGATAATAAAAGATTATTTTAAGGTATAGAGGAGTTGTAGTCTGCATTAGTAGAGGGAATTACCCCCACACTGATAGAGTTACAGATCATTTAAGAATTGAAATCAGCATTTCAGAATTTAGGGATTTATGGTATATTCATGTGGTATTTGTTTTTAGGCAAATACAATCCTTCCTCATTCACATAGCCATCATTTGCACTGTTTACCAACGCTAATGAATATGGCAGCATCCTTTGACATCCCTAAAGAGAAAAGACTGTAAGTATTAGCTATACAAGACCTTTAAAGATACTTAGCACGTGTACATTTTATTATATTATTTTAAGTTCACAAATATGGTATTTATGAAAATTTTTAGTGGATATAAGAAAAATCCTTAACAACATACAAAAACATATAGTATTTCTCTTGTTGATTATACAGTTGATATGACAGTAAAATCATATCAGGATTCTTTATTACTCTTGCCATGAGTTGTTTAGGAGTCATTCTTGGCAGAAAAAAAAAAAAAGAATTTATTTTCAACAATCATAATTTCAAAAAAAAAATAGTAGTGGAGAATTTGATTTTTTTAAAATATATTATTTTAAACATTGGAAACATGAAACCAAAATTGTATTATAGATACACACAGCTTTCTAAATTCTCAGTACTGAACTAGGCATAGACAAAGTTTGCAAAACTGAGAAAAAATTAAAAAATAAAGTTGTACTATCACTGCAGTTGTAATGCTTAAAACTTGGACCAGGAGGAGAGAAAGAGAGCTAAGGTTAAAAGGGGGAAGGTGGGCTTTTTGTTGGTTTGGTATAGATTCGCCATAGGGAATTAGAGAGTCATTTCAATTTAGCTTCATTTGTCCTTTCCTCATCCATATTTTAAAAATTTAAATGACTGTGCTTTGGCTGCACTTTTATGTCTGCTTTCTTGTTTAGTTCCACATTTACCACCTTGTACTCTTCCAAGACTATTCTACATTTTTAGGACTGAAAGTGTGAGACAGAATCAAGATTGCTAATAAATTTTGTAGCCCAATTGCATTACTTGTTTGGAAAAATCTGTAGAATTAACATTAGTGACTTTTTAATAGAAATACAAAGTAAAATGTGGCCCTATAATTTTTAAATTAACTATTTCTTGCATTAGAATTCTATAAGCTATAGTCTGATTTGCCATAGTAACAACTTTAACTAAATTTATGCTTTGTCATAGTAATAACTACAGATTTTTTTTCTTTTATTAGACGAGCCAGTGCTGCTCTGAACTGCTTAAAACGCTTTCATGAGATGAAGAAACGAGGGCCTAAACCTTATAGTCTTCATTTAGATCACATTGTTCAGAAAGCGATGGCATCACACCAAAAAAGGGATCAATACCTCCGAGTTCAGAAAGATATTTTTGTTTTGAAGGTATTTATGTGAAGCCTAAATTTAAGTGATTTTGACTTCTGGTGTTTCTTGATTCAAATGACATATAATTTTATTTTTAAAATATTTTAATTTTCTTATTTCTCATTTTCTTAATGTTATTTTCAACTTTAATAGTTTTAGATACCATTTTGATATTTATTATTGATTTATATTCTTAAACGATAAACTTTTTTGGTTTTGCATTGCAAATTTGGTTTTTAATTTTATGTCTATCTAATTAATTTGCTGCAAAATAATTTCTCTTCCCATTTTCTTTATAATGGATTAGGACACAGAGGAAGCTCTCATGACTAATCTTAGAGACAGCCAAGTGCTTCATCATAAGGAGAATCTTGAATGGAATTGGAATCTCATAGGCACCATTCTTAAGGTAGGACAAGTATTTTGTGATTTGATGAAATGGGTTTAAGTACATAATTCTTATTGCTTCACATCCTATTTTTGATTGTTGGTTTTTAATGCCTCCATAAATATTTAGGGATTGCTGGTTTGAAAGACAGTTTCTACATAATCGATTATCTTTTTTCTAGTGGCCAAATATAAATCTAAGAAACTATAAGGATGAACAGTTACACAGGTATGTAAGAATTACATAAATTCACTATTTAGGAAATATTACCATATAGTTGTTAAAATTAATCATTGAGTATCATATGCAACTTATATTCATTTTTTTTTTTTAATTTTAATATTAGGAAGTTTTTAGGTCTTTGTGGCCATGGGCAAGTCAATGTCTGAATGCTCCAGGCAACTCTCTAAAACTAATTTACAGACAAGTCTTTTTTGTAGCATCATTATGTGGAGGTTCTCCACACTGATAAAAATAATATTTTAATTAGAATAGATAAATTCATTAATTTGGACATAGTGGGTTGGGCTTTTTTTGTTTGTTTTTAAGTTCATAAATAGGTTATGGTATGTATGCTTCATGTAAACTTTTAAAATTCAGGAGATTTCTTATCTTTTGAAAATATATAATTTTGATTTCAGTTTTACTACAGATTAATCAGTTTAATAATTCACTAATTCTGAGTTTTTCATACTGACAAACATTGACAGAGTATTGTAGACTGGCATGACACAATGATAACAGGCACTCAGTGTCTGTTATTAATTTTTATAATGATTTGCTAGATTATTTTCAGCCTGATTTCCTCTATATACTACCAAAGTTGGTGATGGTTTTTAACCTGCCTCAGAAACTTCATTTTATTCTCCCCTTAAGTGATTTGTAGGCAATCCTTAACCATCCCGTCCTTTTCTCTATCCTTCTTCCCTTCCCTTAAGCCCAAGAGCAAATCTCCTTATTTCCTAAAGAGCAAGCCTAGTAATTGTGTGCAGTCTTAGATGCTCAGGACAGAGGTTAGTAGCCCCTCATCTAAATCATTCCATTGACAGTACATACAATTTTTCTCATGAGAAATGCTGAAATTTGGTTAATTTAAGCCATTTTGGGATAGGGAAAATTTAATATTTGTAAGATTTTCTTTCATAGAAAAACACATTTTTTAATAATTTAGATTTTCTACCAAGTTTTAATGATTATAATGATTGATATATATGAGACATCCATGTCATTGACATTTTTGGTTAATACTAATAAAAATAATATGAATTAATATTTATAGTACTTTAAAATTTGCAAATCTTATTTATTCTCTAGAAGATAGGTGCTGGTATTATTTTCTTTCTACAAGTGAGGGTTTGAGAGAGGTATAGTGGCTTTGACAGGGTAACATGAATAGGAAGTGTCAGAGGGAGCAATGGTACTTGACTCTCCTTGACTGCTAGCTTTATTTATCTATTACTTCACTTAACAAACACTCCCTGTGGTTCTGATGATAGTTAAATCTGAAATATGTGTAATAATATTGTACTGACAAAACAATGATTTAAAATTTTTTTTACATACTCAAAGCACACATACACACATTTCCATTCAGAATCTTGTCCTATAAACGTAAGACACTGTTCTCTTTTCTGTAGCAAAAAAGTGACATTTGATGACAAGCTGACAACAAGATGGGAATGCAAAGACTAATAGTTTGTAGTATTAACAAAATATTTTAAACATCTGTGATTTTTTTGAGTAGAGAATTCTCAGTGTTGAAATTCTTATCAGTGAGTGTCACAACCTCTATGATTTAGATAAGGCTCTAAGAAGTTGCCTAAGATTAAGTGATTTTCCCAGGGTCACACAGATGATGAGTGTCAGAGATGGGTTGCGAACTCAGGTCTTAATGACTCTTAATCAAGCATTATGACCTTTATGCTTATCCTTGATAAAATAAACTGTAGTAATCATCAAATTGAATTATTTCAAATTCACTTCTTTTGTTTTGTTTTTTGCTAATTTGTTAACCATGGAAGCTAAGAAATCAGAATTTTGAAACTTGCTTAGTATTACACATGACATGCTTTGAAGAATTATAGAAAAAACATCTTTTATACTAGACAGGAAGATTGACATCTAAGACACCCAATAACTTGCTCCCTCATCTATCTAGCCTCATTCACTATTTTATAACGCCTGTTTTTTTTCCTAGCCAAGTACTTTTCAACTTTGTAGTTTCTTTCGTGTGTTTTGTCATAAAATTCTTAGGTTACCGTACTACTGGTTAGAGCAGGCGTGGGAACCTTTATGGTGCCAGGATCATTTAGGTATTTAAGACATCATTCATGGGCCATAAAAAAAAAAAATTGTCAACTTAAAGAACTCAAGCAGTAGGGGTTGTGCCTGTAGTTGCCTTGCCAGGGTCAAGATCAAATGATTTTGCAGGTCTTTAAAGACCTAAACATACCCCAATTCTGATTTAGAATGAACTATGCTGCTTAGCATTTTTATCAATAACTTGGATAAATAAATAGATGTTGCATCCATCAAATTGCAGCTGGACAACAAAAGCTCATAGGAATAACTGTTATTGCCAACAGTAAGGATTTTAAAAAATATTGACAGACTTTAAAATGGTGAGCTGATATTTATCTGATGAATTAGGGATAAATCTCTTTACAGTTGGGTTCAGAAAATCATTTTCACTAATACAAAATGAGGATCATAAAGGCAAAAGGGATATAAAAGTAGGGAGGTAGTGTACTGTGAGCACAGTTTGATTTGACAGTTCCCAAAATGAATTCAATCTTATGTTGCCCTAATTGAAGATTCTTTCTAGACTATTTGGTCAATTTTGAGTGCTATAAATTAGAAAAGATGTTGTATATTTATATTTATGAGCTAAGAATTGTCTGTGGTAGGGTAATCAAGAAGGTGCTGAAACTTTATAAAGTACATTTGAAAAAAGTGAGTATCTTTATTTAATTTAAAAAATATTTCAAGGAACAGGTGATGACTATCCTTAAGTATTTAAAGGGATTATTTTATGAAAGAGTGTCTTAACTTATTTTAAATAGTCTCAGATGGCAAAACTAATATTGGTTAAAAATTTTAGGGAGACTTTTTAGGCTTGATATAAGGAAAAAATTCCCAATAATACATAATAATAGCTCTATATCCAAGAGTAGAGTAGAATTGATTTCTTTGCTAAATTTTCCCTCTTTTTCAGATCTTCATGTAAAGGTTAGTGATTGGTCACTGGGGTGCCTGATTTTATAAATTACTTTTTAGGAATTATACCAAAAGGTATCTTAGTAAAATAGAAATATTGATCCATTGTATTTCCTTCTCAAGATTTTATTCATAATGATCCATTTTTAGTTCATGGGCCGTACAAAATAGGAGGCAGGCCAGATTTGGCCCTCATGGCTATAATTTGGAAATCCCTGGTCAAGTCCTGCTCTCCACCCTCTACAGTGAACGAAAAGCAGTAAGCTAAGAGAATTCAATGATTTTCCCCAGTAAGTAGTGAAAAATAGGATTTGGTCTCATGCCTTCTATCAATAGGGCCTTTTATGTGTACTACAAATTATTTTAGATTTAGAGTGATTATTCCATTGTGAGAAAATACTAACTTTCTAATCTTAATCTTAGGTTTGTACGACGATTACTCTATTTTTACAAGCCCAGCAGCAAACTATATGCCAATTTGGATCTGGATTTTGCCAAGGCCAAGCAACTCACAGTTGTGGGTTGCCAGTTTACAGAATTTCTTCTTGAGTCTGAAGAGGTGAGAAATATCTTTCTTATCAGTAGTCATCAGATCAAATAATTATGCTTTGCAAGAATAAGGAAAACATTGGTTTTAATATAGTTATTCAGAATCAAGTTTAGGGAATATTATAAAAATAAAAGCTATAAAAATTTCTGTTTTCCATGTAAACCAAAGTCTGACGATATCTACGAGATTTTGTACAATGGCTAGATTCTGTGGCTATAGCATTCAGTTTGCCAACTTTAACTTGCTTTGAAATCTGGAGCCTGTGAAGAATTTTCTAGTACTTAGCCTCCATGAAATATCTTCCATCACCTTGCTTCCTTTATTATTTTTCATTCCTGCTTGTCTTTCCATATAACCAGAAGCCAGGAAAACAATCTAAAGGCAGGAGTAGAGAAAGTTTTATTAACTGTACATGTTGACAGAGATAATGTAGATTCCCCACCAACTCTCATCGAAAAGATAGTTACCTACTGGATTCACCTCTGGCACTCTGATTTCTTTCTCTTTTCAGTAATACTGCACAACTGTAAAATAAAATTTTTTTATGTAGTAAATAATATTTTCATTCTTGATTAGAAATGGAAATGACGTTTCTTCTTCCCACTTAAATATTAACTCCTTTTGGTCAGGGATTGTTTTTAGTTTTGGAGTATTTAACCTAAGCATGAATCTTTCCCATAAAGTGAATGCCTGCCTGGGAAGGTAGCTTCTTAGTATTCTAGCCATCTTGTACTGATCATTGATCCCTCTCAGCAATCTCTGTAGTTCCTTGTAGCTCCACCTTCACCAGTCATCTAATCCTTTCCTCCTCTTCCCTCAGCTTCTAGCTGCACATACCCTGGGAGTCCTCCACCCAGAGACTGAACCTCTAGGATTATACAAGAACTCAATTCCCAATGCTAAACATACCTACCCTATGCCCATAATTCTAAATAGCATTTCCATCCTCACTCCATTCTCTGTCCCTTAATACCTGGCTTTTTTATTCCCTTTTCCTTTAACTAAGTAACCCTCCCCCCCATGTACTCTTCTAAAGCTTCCCACCTCTTCCACTGTGCTTTCTTCAATGTCTGCTTCATGAGAACAAACTTGCTTTTGTCTTAAAAATTTTCTTTTTTCATTCTTTCTATATTCTTGCACTGAGACTGGGCCACTTATTCCAACACAGGTTATACTTTCAGCTTCTCTCTCTCCCCCAAACTCATTCACTTATAGCACAGAGAGAGTTGGAAGAGTCCTTGCTTCCCCACTTAGGCTTCTAGGTTCTCATTTAAGGTTCATTCTATCCATATTTATCCTGTTTGCATGATACTTGCTCAAGTACCTTTGTCTTCTACTTCTTTCATGACCTCCTCTACCCAACCTTAGCTACATGCAGAAATGGTCAGAAATGATCTTATCATCCACAAGTATTTTTCACCATATATATAAACTTTGAAGTTTTCTTATTTCTCTATACTGTGTCCTTGAGTTCTTGGCCCCCTTATTATAGTATGCCCTGCCAGCTCTTAACCTTGGTTCACCTTCACCATTCACCATCTTTTCTCTTAAACATTTGCTGCTAAGCAAAGATGGAAAAAATCATGAAACTCTCCTCACTGGTTCAACCACAGATTTATATTACATAATCTTAACTGACCCTTCAGTGCTGTGAAATAGTCTTACTGTTCCTTCATTATCAATTCACTGCCCTACTTTTCACAGTGGCTCTTTCAAGCATTCTAATTCTTCAGTCCCCCATGGCTCCTTTTCCCATCCTTTCAGCTGAAAATTTTGCCTCATTTCTTTCAAAAATTTGAATCAATTTTTTGGGCGCTCCCTCTTCTCTCCTTATCTCACATCACTTAGATGCATTTTAGCCACTCTGTTCTCACATAAAGAGGTAATCTTTCTCTTTGCCAGGGAAAACCCCTCAATCTGTACAAACTTATCTAATCTATCTTTCTATCATCCATACTCTTTATTAACCTTTAATCTCACTATGTTTCCCTAGTATCAGGAAGTACTCCCAAGTTTCCCCATCCTCAAAACTTATTCAACCCATCTCCTCTAGATATGTATTATTTCTTCTCATTCATGGCTAAACAGCTTACATAGGAAGGCCAACTGTAATTGGTGCCTCCATTTCCTTTCAGTCTCTTTCTAAATTTCTGCAGTCTGGTGTCTTGTCATCATTGAACTGTGACTGCTCTTTCTACTCACCAATGATGCCATAGTTTTTTTAGTCCTTATCCTGGATTATCTGTAGCCTTCGATACTGTTTATCATCTACTTCTTCTTGATACTCTTCCTTCTCTAGGTTTTTATAACATTGTTTTCTCCCGGTTTTCCTGCATGTCTAACTGTTCCTTCTCATCTCTTTTATTGGATGTTCTTTCTTTACCACTTTCTCGCATGAAGAGGCAATTTTTGTCCTGCCTAAGGCAAACTTCTGCATATATACTCATGTACTGGCAATGATCTTGTTCTTCTCATGAGGTGCTCAGCTGAACTCCTTGCTTTTTCACTGACTGAAAAAAAAGAAATCTTCCATCACTTAGATGCCTTCTACTCCTTCATTCCTGCTAATACTCATTAACTGCAAGTGTACCCTGAGGCTTTGGCCTGGGCCTTATTCACATCTTCCTCTAATTTTTTTTGTATCTGTTGCTCAAATCTATTTATTTACCCCAACCTCTCTTCTGATGTCTGGACTTACATTTCTGACTGCCTGTTGGATATGTTAAAGTGAATATCCTATAGCCATATTACTGAACATGTTGAATACCTTATTCTTCTCCATAAACCTTCCTCTCTTCTTAATCTCCCTTTTGCTGTGGAGTATATCTCCATCTTCCCTGTCACCCATTTTAAGTGTTATTCTTGACTTCCTCACCCAATCTTTTGCCAAGTCTTTTTGAAGCTATCTTCAGAACATTTTTTTGTCTTTACTCTCCTTTGACACTGTAAACACCCTGATGCAGGCCTCACATCTGAACTATTGCATTAGCCTGTTTGGTCTCCCTTCTTCAAGTTTCTCCCTACTCCAGTCCATCCTCCATTAAAATGTCAATTGCTTTTCCTAGATCATAGGACTGGCTATGTCATTCATTTAGCTCTAATAGCACTTTTTATTTCCAGGATCAAACCAAAAATCCTCTTTTGGTATTTAAAACCTGTCTCTTTACATCTTACTCCCCCAACTATATGTTTTGTAATCCAGATAACATTGGCATATTTGTTGTTCCATGCCTAAGATACTCAATTTTCTGATTCTGGGCATTTTTAGTGATAGGCCTTACTCCCAAGTCTGGAATGCTTTTCCCTCATCTCTAATTTCTTGGCTTTCTTTAAGGCCCAGCAAATATCTCACCCTTGTGCAAGAAGCCTTTCTTGAATCCTCCTTTTGAAAAATGCATTTCCTCTGTTTATTAGCTCTCTTTTATCCTGTTTATACAGTTATTTGCATGTTGTCTTCCTTTATTGAACTGTGACCTTGAAAGCACAAAATACTGCTTTAGGTTTTTTGGGGGGGGAGGGGTTTGCCTATCTTTCTATTCTTTTAGCTAGTTACTGGTGGATGGTAGGCACTTAATGACTCTTTGTTGACCTGGAAGATAGTGAAGCAGATGGTTTAGCAATGCCTAAAATACAATACATGCCAACAAATACCAGACAAAGCTTCATAAATTCAGATTAGTATGGTCTTTTATATACCAAATCTGATTGATATTATTGATAAAATTTGTTAAAAGATTATTTTTCGATAGTAATTTTTTGGTAAGTAAAATTCTTAGTTCTATGTTGCACAAAATGTATTAAAAGTTCTCAATAAGTCTTAGTGCACTATGTAAGCTTAATATTTCTTGACTAAGAATAATGTTATTAATACAGCAAATTGGATTTAAATGGACTGAGATCTATTTTTTTTTAATAGTCCTAGAATGATAAATGAAAAAATCACAATAACATTTTGATTGTAATAAAACTTTTTTATTTGCCAGGTAAGAAAATAGAGTTTATTACATATTTCTTTAAGTCAAATATGCACATTGTTAGTGGTACACAATTAGGAAAGTGTTATGGATCAGTTACATAAAATTGGCTCTTGCTTTCCATTGAATAACTTAACATTATAATTGAAGGAAACTGTGTTTATTAACATTTTACTATTTCACAGAAAGACTTACAGTTTCCAAGACAAAAATTAGTTTTAGAATATTAGTGCTTGAACTAATGTTTCTTTCCCTAATTTGTGAATCAGCAGTATATTTGATTTGATACCGGACATAAACTTGTTTTTTGTTTTGTTTTGTTTTTTGAGTTTTTCTATGCACATTTTATTAGGAATATTTACTTATGTGTTCAGAATATACATAGATTAAAAATATGACATAGTTGTTTTATTTTTTTAGTAACTAATTGTTTGCACTTGAGTATAGCAGTCAGTATATTTGCTAAATAGTATAAGCAGCTTAGTGGCTCTGTGAATATTATTGTGAGCCTAGAGTCAAGAAGACCTGAGTTCAAATCCAGTTTTAGACACTTACTGTGTGACCCAATGAAAATCACTTAACCTGTTTGATTTAGTTTTCTCGGAAATGGAGATAAAAATAGTAATCAACTATAGTAATAATAATCTGAATGATGGGGATGATGGAATATGCACAATTATCTCCTATTGTTGTTGTGAGGATCCAGTGAAATAATATTTGTAAAAAGTCCTTTGTACAGTTTATGGCACATGATAAGTGCTATAAAAACTTTTATTCTCATTTCTCCTTGCTAATATCCAATTTTTTTGGTCACTTAGGCTTTCTTGATTTTTTTCATCTGTTTTGACCTCTCCCACTTTCTCTTCCTAGTTTATTTCTTCATGCTCCCCAATTTCCTGATGATTTTTTTTTTTTGTACTAAGATGAATTTAGTATCAAAGAGCCTTACTAATCTTTTCCCTTTTTATTATTTCTATTTTCTTTAGGATGGGCAAGGATACTTAGAAGAACTAGTAAAAGACATTGTTCAATGGCTTAGTTCCTCATCTGGAATGAAACCTGAACGAAGCCTGCAGAACAATGGTTTATTGAGTACTCTTAGTCAACACTACTTTTTATTTATTGGAACACTTTCCTGTCATCCGCATGGAGTTAAAATGCTAGAAAAATGCAGTGTATTTCAGTGGTAAGTATCCTGCAGTTTATTTTTTCATATAGTCCAACTTGTTTTTTATTCTAAGTTTAAAAAAAAAAAAAAACTTTTGCTTTTGTGTTTGGTTAAAATGTACATCTGGTCACTTAAACATTTAAAAAATACAAAAAATTAAACAGAAATAATGATTTTTTTGACATTTCAGTTTCCTGTTGTGCATTACTCTGTTTAATATACAAAATCAATTCTAACATCTTTATTTTTCTTACTTTGTCCCTAGTCTTCTTAATCTTTGTTCCTTGAAGAACCAAGATCACTTATTGAAACTGACAGTTTCAAGTTTGGACTATAGCAGAGATGGATTGGCCAGAGTTATCCTTTCCAAAATCCTAACTGCAGCTACTGATGTGAGTGTTAACTTAGCAAAGAAACATACATTTTATGAACAGCCTAAAACATTAAATTTAAAATTATTTGGAAATACTGGTTAGTAGCTGTGGTAACCTTAGTAACTTGTACATTTCTTTTCATACTTCTAACGCATCTGAACCATCTGTACTATAGTTCCCGTTATGCAATGAATACTTCAACTCCTATTTTCTTCTCTTTTCAATAGCTGGCCTCTATGTCTAGAATGTACTCGTTCCCCTCTTCTGCCTTTTAAAAATTCTAACTCAGCTCAAGTGCTTCCTTCTACAAGAAGTTTCTTTTTCTGATTTAACTCCTAGTGCCCTCCCTCCCCAAATTATTTTGTATTTGTGTGTGTTTACACACAATTTGTCATTGAATAAGATCTTAAGTTCCCTCAGCACATGGACTTCTTTTTTTTACTTTGTATATTCAGCATTTACTATTATACCTGGATGAAGCCAAAGAGGTCTTCATTTACTTCATTTGACACATGATATGGACAATAAAATATCTTCTTAACAGAAATGATAATCATTCTTGACACTTTTTTGTGTGTGGCTTTTTTGTCTTGACATGATTCCTATAATTAGCATTGTATTTTATGCCACAACAAAAATATTTCAGTGTAGGAGATGAGCATGGTGACAAAGGGATAAGGTTACTTCTTGTTAAAATGATATGAAAAGTCAGATTCTTTAAAGAAAGACAAGCATATTTGACAAATTTCTCATTCCCCCCCCCCCTTTTTTTTTTTTACAGGGCTGTAGGCTGTATGCAACAAAACATTTAAGGGTACTATTAAGAGCTAATGTAGAGTTCTTCAGTAACTGGGGCATTGAATTACTAGTGACTCAACTTCATGATAAAAATAAAACTATTTCCTCTGAAGCTCTTGATATCTTAGATGAAGCATGTGAAGACAAGGTGAATATTTTCTTTTAGTTATGAAATACTTGAGTGTGAGTTTAAAAAAAAATTCACTTTTAAAATAATGAGACTATAACTAAATTTATTTCTCAATTTGCATGAATGATTGATTATTGGTAATTGGAGTTTTTGACCAATTGATAATTTGTCTGTTTCTTTTTAGGCCAATCTTCATGCTCTCATCCAGATGAAACCAGCTTTATCTCATCTTGGAGACAAAGGTCTGCTTCTCCTTCTTAGGTAAATATTAAGCAAAAGTTTTATTTTCTTCGATATGGATTTTTTTGTGTGTTTATTGGTTTGCTTTTTTCACTTTCATCAACTACATTAGTCCTTATAGAATGTGCATAATAAGACTATTTGGAAAATTATATTTTCCTTAGCAAGTAGTTCTCCATAGTTTGCAAAGAGAATATATTTCAAGAATTTAGACTCTTTAGTTTTAAAATACTTTGTATTTTCATGTACTCCTTTTTTATTTTTACTTTCTTATATTTTATTTTTCTTTTTCTTACTATGTAGTCTCATTTATCAGAAAAGATTTTGTTAGATTGTACTGAGTAGAATTCTAGGTAGGAAATTTGGTTTTATGGCTGTACCTGTATGCTTTTAGATGATTTAAATTTCAATTTCCTCATCTGGAAAATTACATGATTTAATTAATTAACTTCCAAGGTTAATTCCAACTGTTAATACTATGACTATAGTTTCATTTATCTGTTTGTAAAGAATTTTTAAAGTATCTTATGATTAAAGGTAATGTACAAATGGAAGAATCCTCAGTTTCTTACTTATGGAAGATATATTTCTCAAAAGTAGCACTTTACAAATTCTGGGTATTCAATTTTTAATTTCTTTTATTTTATAGATTTCTATCCATTCCGAAGGGGTTTTCCTATCTAAATGAGAGAGGTTATGTAACAAAGCAAATGGAAAAATGGCAAAAGGTAATGATTAATTAAATCAGAAAATAAAAGGTTTAGAATTTTGGAGGTAGAAAGTTACAAATTTGATATGGTTAGAAGGCTTTAAACAATGTGTCATGTGTTCCTATTAACATTGCATTTCATGCCACAATAAATTTGATATTTTCTACTTATCTGTGGAATTGATATTAAATTTCCATAATTCCAGTTTTCTGAATGAGGTGCAAAAATACATGTTCTTATAGAGATACTTTTTCTTGTTCTTTTTAGTCAGCAGGGATGTAGACATTCCTCATAAAAATTTCCTCATGTCTTATTGAATATTAAAATCATTATATTCTAGAGGTTTTTTTTTTTCTTTTTTATATTTTTTATTAATTTTATAATTATAAAAAATTTTTGACAGTACATATGCATGAGTAATTTTTTTTTTAAATAACATTATCCCTTGTAGTCATTTTTCCAAATTTTTCCCTTCCTCCCTCTACTCCTTGCCCTAGATGACAGGCAATCCCATATATATTAAATGTGTTATAGTATAACCTAGATACAATATATGTGTGTAAATCCATTTTTCTTGTTGCACTTTAAGAATTGGATTCTGAAGGTATAAGTAACCTGGGTAGAAAGACAGTAGTGCTAACAGTTTACATTCAATTCCCAATGTTCCTTCTCTGGGTGTAGTTGTTTCTGTCCATTATTGATCAACTGGAAGTGAGTTGGCTCTTCTTTATTTTGAAGATATCCACTTCAATCAGAATATATCTTTATACAGTATTGTTGTTGAAGTGTCTAGTGATCTTCTGGTTCTGCTCATTTCACTCAGCATCAGTTCATGTAAGTCTCTCCAAACCTCTAGAGGTTTTTTTTTAATGGGTTTTACATTCTATAGCATTCTATGGCTGTTTTATGCCAAAAATACATAAATACCTCCTTTAAACTAAGGAAGTGAGAAACCCAATAAAGCAAATAATAGCAATGTTGACAAAATTTACTTCAGGATAAAAATTTACATAAGGCTCTTATGATAAAAAAATTTTTACTTAGGCATGAAAAATAGGATAGAGATTTTTGTGCAGCAGATTGAAGAAATTTTTTAAATTTTGGATTTCTTCTAGGGTTAGTTAATTTACTTTTGCTGTGCTCCCTTTAGAAATTTAACAAATGAGCAGCCCACAGAAACATATAGGCACTTAAAAATGATGAACAAATGGGAAATCTACGTATTTGTATGAATTCCCCCCCCCCCCCCCCCCGCTGGTTAAGTGACTTGCCCAGGGTCACACAGCTAGGAAGTGTTAAGTGTCTGAGACCTTATTTGAACTCGGGTCCTCCTGAATTCAAGGCTGGTCTATCCACTGCACTACCTAGCTGCCCCTGTATGAACTTTTCAAATGTTTTAAGTACTTGACTTCCTGTAGTTTTTCCTGTTGACATTGTGGAATATTAATACTGTGTTATCTTTTAGGAATACAATTCAAAATATGTTGAATTAATTGAGGAACAGCTTAATGAAGCACTTACAACCTATCGCAAACCAGTGGATGGTGATAATTATGTTCGTCGAAGTAACCAAAGGTAGTTATAGAAATAATTCATGCATCAATAACTAAATTTAAACAGTAATAAGCTAAATTTTGTTCTGATTATATTTCTACCTATCTAATCTTGTTTAATTGTGTATTAAATGTAAAAATCATTAAGCAAATGTCTGATTTTCTTTGACTAATAATATCAGTAATATTTTTAATTAGAGCATATTTAGAATGGATCACATAGGTTTCATCAAAACATTTTTGTTATACTAGATTACAGCGACCACATGTCTACCTGCCCATACACCTTTATGGACAACTGGTGCATCACAAAACAGGCTGTCATTTGTTGGAGGTACAGTACAATTTTAATTACCTTTTAGATTAGTTTATGGAGCATGGTTGAATTTTAAAACATGAATTTGTGAAGATGTATTTAGAAAAGAACATAAAGTAGCAATAAATTCAGTGGTATAATTAGGTCTTTCATGATTGATAGAAAACATTGGCAATCTGGGTTTTAACACATTTCTACATTTCACTGTTTGCAATATACTTATCTCAGTCTTAATATAGATATAGTAATGGATACTGATAAAGCTAGGTTCTGAGTTTTCACTGGAATATACAGAATCCCTGAGTAATTCCTTCTGCCAATACAGGCATCTTTTCTATTCTCTCATATAATCTTGAAGTGTTTCCTGGGAACTCTTAATTAAATAGTTAAATTTTCCCAGGATGATACAGCCAAATAGTCTCTGAAAGTAGAGTGTATTTTCTTGATTCCAAGGCCTAATCCTGTCCATTGTCCTACCCCTACAAATTCCCCCTGCATCCCTTTAGATGTGTATGCATGCACATGTGTATATACATGTATAGGCATATTATGTATATACTTATTATAATAGTAATTGTCAGTCTTTACAAGATAAATACCTTGCCTAAATTTAAGAACAAAACAGAAATAAAAGAGTATATTGTGAAGAAATTTATCATATATGTGTATGTGTTTATGTGTATACATAAATTTATATGAGTATATAGAGTTAGGCACATGTGACTTCTTTCATGGCTAGGCCAACCTCTGTTTAGATGATTGTTTGTGCTTTATAGATTAATAGTAAAATATATGATAGCATGCATGCATAACAAGGCTGTTTTGAAATACTAGGCCACAAAGAGACAACACAAGAAAAGGGAAGAGAATGGGTTGAAAATAAGAGGAATTTGTGAGGTAGTTGTGAAAAAGGCCACTACAAATTAAAAAGAATTCATAAAACTACAAGCTTTTAACTTGGATATTTGGAATTTGAAAAACTTATTTTTTGTTAATATTGTTCATGTAATTAGCTCATAATTTAAAATCAGGAGTTAATGGCAATAAAGGAAATCAAATATATTGTTAAATGTTTTTCCTTACTTCCTTATCTAGAGTGTTGTTCCAGATCTCAGTTACACGATTCGTTCACCAATGTTGGATAAGTGGGAAGGAGTAAAGCAGCTGAAAGCAGCCCTTTGGGCCTTGGTTAGTACTTAATTAGTATGTGATAAATATGTGATAGCTTTGCCATTTTCTAAATTCTTTACCTTTTTCATTTAATAGTATGTTGTCTTATAATTGTCAGTGGAATTTCTGTTATCAGGCTTAATTTTTTTCAAGACAAACTGTCTCTACTAATTTAAGTATTATATTCATTCTGAAAAGCAGACCTTTTCACAGTAATCTTTTTTGAAGACTTTGGTTGTGCCTGGGAAAAACGTTTTTATGTTTGTTTTAATTCCTTTGTCATCAGGAGTTTGTTGCACTTATCTTATATAAAAGGGTTTATTTTATATCTTTCTGTTTTGTAATCCTATCGAATAGTAAAGGAATTTATTTATTTATTTTAATTCTAGGGTAATATCGGCTCATCAAACTGGGGTCTTAACTTGCTTCAGGAAGAGAATGTGATTCCAGATATAATGGCATTAGCACAGCATTGTGAGGTTCTCTCCATTAGAGGGTGTGTATTTTTTTTTTTAACAGCAGTTTTTGCGTTTCTTTAGCATAAAATACTTTGATCATTAGATAATAAACCTCAAAAATATTTGACCCATAATTTCATAACTACTGTAATTGAAATGTTGACTATGAAGTAACTTTCTGTCTTATAAATCATTTGTGATAAAAAGATCACAGTTTAGATTATGACTTTCATTAGAAAATATTTATTCTAACTTACTTGTTTATTGATGAGGAAACTGAGACCTAGTGAAGTGAAATGGCTTGCTTCAGGTCTCACAGGGAATAGGTTTTTTCTGTCTCTTGATTCCTAAGAATTACTGTAAATCTTAACAAATTGACGTCAGATAATTAAAGAAACTTGCTTAAGAGAAATCACAAATTTACTTCCATTTTGGTCTCTTCCTAGTCCAATTCATTTTTTACACAGATAAAAAAAAAATAATCTTTCCAAGTAAAAGAAAGATTGAACTATGGTCAATACAGGTTTGACCATAATATCATAAAGGACTTCTAGTCTTTCTGGTCACCTTGGTTTACAATTTAGCAGTTAATCCATCATCTTCATCTTTTCTTATGCCTCATATCAATTATTTGCTTGGTTTTGTCAATTCTGTTTCCACCAGTTCTGTTTAATCCCATTCTCTCCATTCCCACAACTACCCTCTTATTATTTTTAAAAATACATTATTTCAATAGCTTGTCTCAAATCTCTTTTCTCATTTTTATCATTCATTACTTGCCTTTACATGTTCTATAGTTTCAGCCATATTGATCATTCTCCTCTTATGTGATGTTCCATCTTTAGACATTATACTTTAATAAAAGTTTTGCTCGTACTTAGAATATATTTTTCTTCCACTTCTTAAAGTACTTCTTTTTCAAGACTCATTCTTATTCCCCCAGTACTATTCTATCCTCTTTGCCCCTCAACTTTAAATTCATTCTATGTGTTTAGGTATATCTTTTATTCATTTATCTATGTATGTGTTGTGTGCTGTCCCTTTCCTGTTCCTTTTCTTCCCCCTAAATTCCTCACCCTCCATCTTTGACATTTCTTTAACAGTAGTGACTATTTTGTATCTCAAGCACTTAGAATAGTGCCTGGCATATAATTGTTGTTGTTGCCCTTCATTTTCAAAGATGACTAAAATGACATCGCTGGCATATAATAAGTGCTTAATAAATGCTTATTGGATCAATAAAGGAACTTATCCTGCCATGTTCAGTAGTGATTCATTAAATCGGTCTTCTAGGGTAAAAACTTTGTTGCTTGGTATATGAAGGCCCTATATAACATAACTTTAGACTAACTTTCTAGCCTTATTTCACTTCACTTCATACATTTGTCATTCCAATAGAACAGAGTTATTAACTGGCCTCTAAAGCAGTCATCTCCAAAGTAGAATATATTTATGAAGAGTCATTTAAGTTATGTATATGTGAGTATATTTTAAATAAATATGTTTGTGATTTTTTTATGTAAGAAATGAAATCTCGCTTGTTTAGGAGATACTAATTTTTTTATTCCTTATTTTTTCATCTCAAGTCATTTTTGGTGGATCTGTTTTTGTGTATTATAAAATAATATATTTTAAAATTATTTTATATTTGTCACATATATTATATATAATTTTATTATATAAAATATTGTTTTATTTTTATTTATATAAAAATACATCTACCTATTTATTGATTTAAGTAGCTTTAATATAAAATTTCTTTTTCCTTTTTTTTTATTTTGTTTTGCTGAGGCAATTGGGGTTAAGTGACTTGCCCAGGGTCACACAGCTAAAAAGTGTTAAATGTCTAAGGTCAGATTTGTCTTCCTGACTTCAGGGCTGTTGCTCTATCTACTGCACCATCTAGCTACCCCTTTAATATAAATTTTATTTATGAAATTATATTTTCAGTGTATTTTTAATAGAAGAATTATGTGACCTTAGGTAATAAACAGTATAACTCTAATACCTGTGATACACACATTTGAATCCTTGTTATCTCATGAATATTGGGGATAAGTATGTTAAGAATATTGTAGTGATGGTTGGTGATAGTTCTTCTAGAAGAGGTGCTGAGACATAACTTGTTAGGGGGAAGACAAGAGAGATTAAACAAGAGTCTTAAAATTTAAAGAGAGATTTCTCTCACATATTCTTAGTGCCTGGACCTATTCCTATCCAGGATTCAAGATGAAAGTAGCTTTAGATAGTACCAACCATTTGTAATTTTTGAGTAGTTTGATTTTTTTTTTTTTGTACTATTTGCATACATCTTTAACTTTACTTTTCCCTTGATCATCTTCAACTATAGTTCAAATCTCTAAAAGGATTTTAGAACTAGAAAATCTTTATGGTGATAGCAAAAGCAGGCATGCATGTGCATACACATACACGTGCGTGCACACACATGCATGTACCCAGGGATGCAATGATTCAGGAAACATTTTCCTTTTTCCTCACATAATCACATAAGTCAAAATAGAAGAAGTAAAATTCAAGTAGCTCTAAAATATAGCTTATTTCATGACTTTTCAGGACTTTTATGTCCTATGGCTTTTTAACAAACAGCAGAGTAATTGTTTATTTATGGAAAATACCTTTTTCATTTAAATTATTGGTTCTAAAAAACTATTTCATATTTTTGCATCACAATCTATACAGAACCTGTGTCTATGTGCTTGGTCTGATAGCCAAAACTAAACAAGGATGTGATATTCTAAAATATCATAATTGGGATGCTGTGAGACACAGTCGAAAACAACCATGGCCAGTAGTTCCAGATGACATGGAGCAACTCTGCAATGAACTTTCTTCTATTCCAAGCACTCTAAGTCTGAATTCTGAGTCCACCAGTTCTAGACATAATAGTGAAAGTGAATCTGCACCATCAAGTAAGCATCATTATGGTTCAATTAAATAAAGTTAAAATTATCATTTGCATGCAAAATTTAAAACTCTTATGATATAATTTTGTTCTTAATCATGAAAATATTTTCATTTTAAGGCAACTAGTATAATCTTTCTGAGATATGTAATCTCTTATTTAGCAGCAACATCCTATTAAAGATTTCACAGCCCTTTACTATAGAACTGGGGTTTTTAGCATGTAGTCCATGAATTTAAAACATTTAAAAAATAACTATATTTCAACACAATTGGTTGCTTCATAATGGTATGTATTTTGTTTAATCCATTAAAAATATTATTCTGAGAAAGTATCTTATAAAGTATCTTATGAAACTATTGGATTTCATGACACCAAAAAACCCTACTCTAATGCAAACACAATAACCAGACATTTTCTCATTACTCTGGAAATAACTTCAAATTCCTCCAGAATTATGTAATAGCATTTCCCAAAAAAGCGCATACCCCATTTTCCTTTCCCTTCTTCTTAAATCATAATATACTTTGCTTTTAACCTTAGCTTTATTTCAAGTTGAGAACTTGGGCATAGAGAATAATAAGAAATGAATTCTTTAAGTTACCTGCAAGTCAGGGTTATTTGAGCACAAAGGAAGGTGTTCAAGGAATTCATTTCATAGGTTTTTATCCAAAGTCCATGTGAAAATCTGTCTGCATATTCCCCACCATTATTGTTTCAGGAGTAAATTGTAGAATCTTGATTATCATGGAGTAAGGCTTTTTAAATATTGTGCCTATACACCATAGGAATTTAGCATCAATTATTATTTTCACTCCCCTTTCACATCTTTTCCTTTACTTGGTTGCTACTGCTTTGGACTTAATGGGTGAAGCATTATAGGATATAATGCTGTTTTGAATACCTTTCTAGCTTCTGCTTTTTTGGCACATTATTTTGTTGTTGTTTTCCCCCTCTGTGTGTTATTTCCTACTTCCACCCACAGAACAGATGGACTTTATGTATTATGGCAATTGCTATTAGTCTAGGGAGTAAAGTGTAATTAGAACTAAGTAAAGCTCACATCTACAATTTAGCTACAAATTCCTGAGTGGCACTAATGTTAAAATTTACAATGTGCAAGTTTGCTGAAGGTTCACACATGGCACAGATCCCTCAATCATCAATCTTCTATTCTTTTTATGATCTGTGTGTTTTCTAAGCATAGGATTAGAAAAATCTAGTTCTGGTTCCAGCTCTTGTGTGTGTTATGTTTTGTATGATCTGCCCCTCCTTAGTGTCATCTTGTCTCATGAAAATATTATTGATATACAGAAGCATTACTAACTATTGTGAATGCTTCATGAGGCACACCAGCCTTTTAGATCACTAAAATTTACAGCGTGAATATTTTTAATTTTTAGATGTATTTAATAATATGTAACTTTTCATTTTAGGTATGTTTATTATGGAGGACGACCGATTTGGCAGCAGCTCTACTAGTACATTTTTCCTTGATATCAATGAGGATGCAGAGCAAACATTTTATGATCGCACTGGACCCATAAAGGATAAAAATCCATTCCCCTTTTTTGCCTCTAGTAGACTTGTGAAAAATCGCATCTTAAATTCCCTTACTCTACCTAATAAAAAACATCGTAGTAGCAGTGATCCAAAAGGGGGCAAACTGACATCTGAAAATAAATCTGGCATTAGGCGAAATCGAACAGTTACAGAGCCATCCAGTATTGACTTTAATCATAGTGATGATTTCTCATCCATTTCCAAAGTTCAGAAAACATTAAGATTAGAAACTTCTTTTGTTGGAACAAAGCAGATTGAAGATGCGGGTAGCACACCTAGTATTGGAGAAAATGATCTAAAATTTACAAAAAGTCTTGGTACAGAAAATCATAGGGAAAACACAAGCAGAGAAAGATTAGTTGTTGACAACTCTACAAGTTCACATATGAAGATACGTAGCCAAAGTTTCAATACAGATACTACAACAAGTGGTATAAGCTCAATGAGTTCAAGTCCTTCAAGAGAGACCGTAGGTGTGGATGCTACAACAATGGACACAGACTGTGGAAGTTTGAGTACAGTGGTAAGTACTAAAACTGTTAAAACAAGCCACTGTTCGACACCACAGTCCAACCATCTGCCTCTTTCAAAATCAAACTCTGTGTCCCTGGTGCCACCAGGTTCTTCTCATACACTTCCTCGTAGAGCACAGTCCCTTAAAGCCCCTTCTGTTGCTACAATCAAAAGTCTAGCAGATTATAACTTTAGCTATACAAGTTCTAGAGATGCCTTTGGTTATGCTACATTGAAAAGATTACAACAGCAAAGAATGCATCCATCTTTATCTCACTCTGAAGCTTTGGCATCTCCAGCTAAAGATGTGCTTTTTACTGACACCATTACCATGAAGACTGGTAGCCTGGATTCAAGGTTAACACCAAGCAGGTAAGAAAACATTTTTAAGTTAACAATTATAGTTCAGGTTAAGGTATTTAAACTATAGTTTGTTGTTTGGAAAGGTTTTATATCTACTTAGGCCCATAAATGAATTATTAATTATTTATTGTGATAGGTTATAAGCTCCTGATTGTCTGATATGATTTGAAATTGATTCTTGCAGCTGCAAGGGGGGGGAGAGAAACTCCTTGTAGGCCCTGAAAATAAACATACATGCTTTGCTAGGACACACAAGTCACAAGCTTTTTTTTTTTTTTATTTATTTCTCGCTTCTGCAAGGATCGATTTTAAAAAGAAGCATGTCGGGGGAATCAGGAGCTTAAGACCTACAATAACAAACAACCTTTTCAGGTAGGTCAATTTTAAGGCCCAAAAAGTTGACCTCTTTAAAAAAAAAAAAAAAAAAAAAGTGTTTCAGTAAGAATATTAGTAGTATTTTCCATTTGTTTTAAGCAGCTGTAGTTATTTAGTAGAAACAATGAAAATTGAAGAAATTGCCCCTTCTCTTTGTATTATATTCTTCTTAAGAATAAATTTAGGATATTGATAATACTCAGCCTTTACATCAAGTTAGTTGAAATGAACTGAAGTGTCTTAATTAGAATTTAATTATACACAGACACATACACACACTCAGAAGAATTTCATATTCTTTGTCTTCCTCCACAATGATACTTCAGGCTTTACTTTTTTCTGGGAACTTTTCCTGATTTTCCCCCCCTGCTGTTAGTTTTCTTTGCCTCTTTTTAGAACATTTTTATCCGAACTCACTTTTGTTCCCTTTACCTCCTCCTTGTATTATACATATGTTTTTATATACTATATTCCTGCCCGTGGGCTGTTAGGTTCTTGAAATCATAGACTTTTTTATTTTTGCCTTTTTATCCTCAGACCTACCACTGTGACTTACACATAATAAATGCTTAATAAATGTTACTTTAAATTTAACATGATGTCTTTGGCTCTGGCTGCTTTTTTGTTTGGGGAATCAAATGGTTTTTAATTGTAAACCCTTTTCTATATAGCTTTATATTTTTTACTGAAACGTGTCTGATTCTGATATTGACATCACTAGTTTTGCTTTGTTTTTGGTAATTTTCCTCCTTTAATACCAAGTAGTTCACTTTCAATAAGGCCAGCTCCATAATTAGATAAGCAGTATCACAAAAGTGAAAAGACTATAGAGTCTAAGAAAACTTTGTTTTTTAACACAGTTAAGTATGTGAGTGTGGAAAGTTATTAGTTAGGTGAAAATATTTTATAAGCTTTAAGGCACTGTTCAAATATTAGTAATTGTGACATACCTTGTATTTATATAGAACTTAATGCTAGAAGCTAAGTGAAAAAGATCTTTGAGTAGCCAAAATAGGTGTCACAAAATTCATTCACTAAATAATTTTGCATAAATAAGAGTTTTTCATTTTATCTCTTTATCATCTCTCATATCAGGATTCTGGGCATTTTCCATTCATAAAATTAATTAATTAATAAAATAAATCCTTAAAATAAAATTAGAAGTGGCTGGAGATGGTGGTGCATCTCTCTAATTAGATAATAAGTTTGGTACATCATTGCAGTAGGGCTAAAGTCTAGTAGATATTTGTAATAAGCCCTATACCAATGTGGGAAACCCAGGACAGGGTGCCACCAGGCAGCCTAAGAATGGACAAACGAAAGCTCCCATACTAGTCAGTACTTGGATTAGACCTTTGAATGGCTTTTGTACTAAATTTAGCCTGAGTGAAATAGGGAGACTTCATCTACCATAACCCCATAGTTGATTAATGAAAAAAAATTAAAATATTTAAAACATAATAACAATAATACCATATTTTAAAATCTATGATATATAGCTAAAATAATCCTTAGAACTAGAGTTATACTATCAAATGACTGCATCAGTAAAAGGAGAGCAAAATGTAAGTGATTTAACTTACGGCAAAAAATACAAGCAAAGGGACAAAACTATAGTAAAAAGGAGATACCTGGTCCAGACAATTTCAAAATGAATTCTTTAATACTTTCCAGGAAGAAATAATGCTTAGATATAAAGAAAGAAGCAGCTAGATGACATAATAGGTATGTATTCATAATAGGCAAGTATTCCTAGGCTTGGAATCAAGTTTTGAATTCAAATGTATCCTCAGACAGTTATTAGCAAGGTGACTAGGCAGGTCACTCAAGCACTGTTTGCCTTGTTTTTTCTCAACTATAAAATAAGGATTAATACAATAAATACCTTTTGTGAAATACATATATTTTGATGTGGGTAGGGAAAGAGCTCTAGACTTGTGATTTTATTGGTTTAAGGAAATCTTATGCATTTCCTTATACCTAGATCTAATTTAGGGTGTTGAAAAATTGGCTGAAGCATTCAAAAGTTAAGAAAATCAGCCACTCTATTACATGTAGCAATTTGAACCATGTCTTACTGATTTGAAAGCTTTTATTTTATCTACTGTATGATTCTACTTCTCATAAGAAATTCATAATGTTTATTTTAAACTTGGCAAAGATAACATAAAATAATTATAGATTCCTTTCCCTGATTTGTAAGTACAAAAATACTTTAAAAAAATTTTTAGTACTAATAGTACAGCAATATATTTTTAAAATCCTTAATAAAATTAATTTTTAATTAAAATTAAATTAATGAAATCAATGAAAATTATACATTTTAAAAGTATTCTAAAGTGGGAAAAATTAATCAAGCCAAATATAATTTATATCAGGTGTGCAACTTTATTTTAACATTGGGAAATCAATGTTACAATATATAAATAAACTAAAAATTTTGCAATATGTTCAAAGTGGGGAAAGACTTTCCCAACATTAATTTGTATCAAAAAACATTAAAAGGAATAAGAATGGAAGGATTTTATCTCAATCCATTGCAAATCATCTATCTTAAAGTTAATAGCCTATATGATATATAGTAGAAATATTCTTATAAATGTTCCTCACATTCACCATTTCTCTATACTATCGTATCAGGAGTACTGATTGTTAAGCAGAATAAAACAATAAAAAGACAATAGGTGAATTATATTGATTGAAAATAGGTCAAATTATTATTTGCAGGTTTCTTGATGGAATATCTAGAAAATTCAAATATCAGAAAAACAAAAGGACATTCACAAAGGGACAGTATAAGAGAACAGTATATGGTACTGTCATATTAAATGCAGTCTTAAATTAGCTGATTATTAGTTGGTTGAAAATTAATTATAAGTTGAAAGCAGTAGATGAATGAAGAAAGGTTTCTAGATACAAGATTAATCTACAAAAATTAGGCTTCTTCTTACATACTAGAAATAAAGATCAAGAAGACATAATATTTAAAAAACTATATTGGCAACAAAAATCATCAGATACTCAGCCAATTAACTTGTGTGTGTATACATATGTGTGTGTGTATGTGTGTATATATATATACACACACACATATATACATGTTAGTATATACATATATATGACATTTATGAGTTTATTGTAAAACTATAATGATTTAAATGAAGGAAGATGTAAATAATTGTAAGGATGTAATGTTTAAATGAGTTGGATGAAAGGATCCTGTTTCCTAAATTAATTTAGTTATTTAAATGACATACATATGGTATAGGAAAAAAATTGGTTTTTGATGAAAGTGGATTTGAACTTCTAGAATTAAAATTGTTACAAAGTGATAAGCATCAAAAAAAAGGAGAATATGTTAACAGAATAAAGATAATAGACATCCAACCAAGTATGTATATATAATTTTGATGTTGATAAACCTATTAAAATAACCAGGGAGAAGTTGTTTTTTAAGCAAATCTGTAGTATAGTAAAAAATGGATTTTGATTCATAATTCCTAGCTCAATGAATTTCATCTGAATGAAAATATATCAAAAATGGGAGAAAATGGAATAATGTGTTAGTTTTGTAGGGGAAATGAAGAACTTTACTCTGTTAAATAGAAGAAATCATTAGAAACAATGTAAATGTGCTTATTTTAAAAGAAAAGGCATTCTACATAATAATTATCAAAGGAAAATAATAGATTGAAATAAGACTATAAGTATGACAGATTAATTTTGACATCTAAAGTATAAGAAGAACTGTTAAAATGTTACAAAGGCATCTTTTAGTTCCTAATAGGTAAATGCGCAAGGGGTATGAATGTACAGTTCACTAAAGGTGACAAATTATAAATTATACCAACTATATGGCACAGGACCTTGAGTCAGGAATACCCAAGATCAGATCCATTCTCAGATGCTAGCCATGTGACCTGAGCAAATTACACAACTTCTGTCTGCCTCTGTTTCATTATCTACAGAATGGGAATGAGATGCTTGTAAAGCATTTTGCAAACCTTTACAGTATTATATATAAATGGTAATTTGTTTTTTGAAAATATTGAAAAAAAATTTTGAAAAGATTCTTGAAAATAATCAAATTCACTTTTTCCTATCCAATTCTCCCTGTTTCCTTCTTTAAGCCAGACCTTCCCTATTTCTTTAACAGCTTCATGGAGTAGCCATTTTGCCATCTTGGTTATGTATTCTTTATGTATTTTGTCACTTAGTGTTTTTCCTAAAAATGAATGAAGTTCAATGATGATCACGGTAGAATATAGTAAGACTTTCACTCCTTAATCCTAGATAGTATGCCTCTCAGTATATATTTTTTTCCTTCTTCCCTCCCTCCCTTCCTTTTCCCTTCCCTTTCTGCCATATCACATAGTTGCCTCATAATTAAGCTTAGTAGACCACTTATAATCTCCCACATTTTTTCCCAACTAATTGCTATCCAGTCACACACTCCTCATATTGTATTTGTGAAATCTAATCTTTTAAACCCAAATGTAAGATTTATTAACTTTCATCTCACTAGATGCAGCCCAATATTCTAATCTATCAAAATATTTGAGTGTTTGATCTCACATGAATTGTGTAAGTAGTCCCTCTCTGCCATTTTGCATCACCTGCAAATTTTATAAGCATGCCAATTCTATCTTTATCTAAATCATTGATTAAAAAATGTCATACAATATAATGAGGCACTACAGACCACAGGAAGGAAAGTTTCGAGCCTCAACTTTTGTTGGACCTTTATTGAGAAGAGGTAACATGACTTGTGCCACTTATAAACCACAGAACAAGGAATTAAAACTACATATCTTCTGACATCAAGAAAAGTCTTTTCTCTTTCCCTACTCTAACCTCTAGGCTAGGGCTATTTAAACTTTTTCCACTCATTATCCTTTTTAGCCCAAGAAAATTTTATGTGATCTTGGGTATGTACTTTTTGGTGTAAGCCATTTAGTTCTTAGTCTTCCTAATTGTAATATTTTCCTATTTTTACCTACAAAAATAGCATACAGTACTTTATCAAATGCTTTATAAAAATGAAAGTAGTTTATCTACAATTCCCTGTTCTGACAGTTTAACAAACCTCTCAAAAAAAAAAAAAGGTAAGTCTGGCAAGACTTGTTTTTGATGAAGCCTTGCCAACCCTTAGTTATCTTCCCATTTAAAAAAAAAATGATCACTAACTTGTTAAATCTACGGGGGGGATGAAATCTCTAGCTTCGTACTAAAGGTCCTTCACTTTCTAGTTTTTCTTACCTACTTATCCAGTTTTATTTTATATATATTCCCTGTCTATTCTACATTCCAACAAACTAATCTTCTAGTTCTTCTTGAACTTAACGCCTACATAAATTCTTGTAAACCATAGTGCCAACCCTTTAATGTAATTTGTCCTCCTCTTTGCCTTGCAGTTTTCTTATCTTCCTTGAAGGCTTACCTCAGATGCCAGCCCCTCTATGTAGCTGTCGTGGATTCACCCAACTAAGAGTATATATATATATTCTCCCAGAGTACCTGTTTGAATTTTTCTCTGTCTCAGTTGCTTTTTTACTAAGGCATGGAAGGGTTTAATCTGCATTGTTAGATAAAATCATAGATGCCTGTAATAGTAAAATAAGTAAAATTGTTTGTCTCATTCCAGTGCTTCATTGTGGCATGAAAGTGAATACTGTATTTTGGAGACTACCAGTAGATCAGAAGTTCTGATCCCACCAAATTTGAGCATTGTCCTAGTTTATTAGCCTAAATAAGTGATAGAATGTTGGCCACCAGCTAATACAATATTCTGGTTAATCCAACTTATTTTGAGATAAATGGAGGGGAGTATCCAATTAGTTGAAATCAATGATCTTTTGAAGTATCAGAGTAAGAAATAAACTAGAGAAAAGCTTCTTAAACTAAACTCATAACCCCATAGAGGGTCACATAACTAATTATGGGAATCACAAAAAATTTGGCAACAGTTAAAGGTATCAAATAGTCTGTTAAGACTTGATTTTTTTATGTAAAAATAAATAATTCTATCTGTCTCATTAGTATGCAAATTTGCTTTAATCTTTAATAAGTGGTAAAAAAAAATTGTGTAAACCAAAGAATTGTTCTGAAATAATTTTTTGCTTTATTATTAGTAAATATTTGATTTGTATACCTGTTTTATATACCTATATACCCGGGGTCACATAAAAATTTCTTGGGCTAAAAGGGGTCATGTGTGGAAGAAATTTTAAAAAACCTTGATTTAGAGATTAGAGTGGGGTAAGAGAAAGCATCTTCTCATTCCTTGATTCAGAAAACTTTAGATTTAAGTCCTAGTTCTGCTATTTTGCACATAGTAGATTTTGCACAAGTCATGTTACATCTCAGCCTCTGTTTTCCGTTTGTGAAATTGGAATAATACTATTTCTGAGTTGTTATGAAAATCTAAAACTGTGTCAACAATGTAAAGTGCTATATAAATGAGCTATAATGATGTTGCAAAATAAACTCAGTGTTAGGTTTTTGAGCCCCTTGGAAAGGCAGAAAAAAACATAACCAATTGCTTTAATTTTGCTTTCTTTCCATTGGTATTTGTATCCAAGAAGATTTATTGTATATGTGGTAAAGAATATTATTTGGATGTAGGTTGAATTAGGTGGAAGATCATTGAGATTGGAAGATCTTTTCATATTTTGAGGTTCTAGGCAACTTTACTCAGACTTGTCTTTGCAGACATCATTTGCCTCTATTAGACTGTAAGCTCTTTGAGAGTAAGGACTGTTTTTAAAGTTTGCTCATTTATTCTTAGCTCCTGTTATGGTATCTTTCATATAGTTGGTTGTTAATATATGTTTATTGAATAGGGCTTTTAATAGTATTATTTATTATATAAATCATGAAAGATTTTAGTTGACTTCTACTATACTAGAAATTTTGTGAGAAAATAATTAAAAGATTTTAAGACAGCAGGTAATTCAGTGAATAGAGCACTAGGCCTAGTGTAAAGAAGACCTGAGAAATCCAGATTCAAAACACTTAATAGTTGAATGATCCTGAGCAAATGATTCAACCTTTGTCTGTTTCAATTACTTTATTGAAAAAATGGGAATAATACTACTTCTCAAAATTGTTGTGAGGCTAGGATGATGTTTGTAAAACTTTGAAAACCTTAAAGTGGCATAGCAGTAATAGTTATTAGAAAGTTATTGTTCTTATTGTTCATAAATATTGTGTTTTGTACAGTTATTGGTAAAGGTATCCTTAGATCTATGAACCCCCAAGTAGTCTCTTAAATTACTTTGTTTTATGTGCTAGTGATGTGTGGCTCCAGACTACAATTCTGACTTTTGAGAGGTTTCAAGAATTAAAGGTAAAAATAGTATTTGGCAGCTGGGAATTATCTAGTTCTCTTCACTTGTAAAAACTTTATTGCCATGAAGTATGATTACCTATCTTTTGATTTCACTTAAGGCTATTTTAGGTAGCTTATTGGGATATTTAATAAATACTAATAATACTATAAATAAGCATATTATAAAGTAGCTAATCCATAAAAATAAAACACTAGAAATATCTAGTGTTGTTTAACTACCTCAAGTAGTTTGATAGATTTTTACATTTCCTCTTAAATCTTTTGTTAAACTTAGGCAAAAGTACAAATTCCTTTGTGTATTTAAGATGATAAATAGACTAATTCAGTGTTTTTTTATTCTTCATGGTATTTTAGGTTCATGAAAGCTTTAAGTTATGCTTCATTAGATAAAGAAGATCTGTTAAGTCCTATTAATCAAAATACACTGCAACGCTCCTCCTCAGTTAGGTCCATGGTGTCCAATGCTACTTATGGTAGCTCAGATGATTACATTGGACTTGCTCTTCCCGTGGACATCAACGAAATATTCCAGGTACATTCATAAATGTGTTTTTTCCCCCTTAAATAGCACTCAGAGCAATATTAATTTTTTTGTAATTGTCATTTTAAGTTACATGATGAAAGAAATTTTCAGGTAGAAGTTGTCTTACTATGTAATAATATACTTTCACTGTGCCTCTAGGATATCTTTTTCCTTATCCTCTCAAACCATAACATATTCTTTTTCCTTTTGTATTCTTACTGCTTTTTAGTCTGATATAAATTCTTTACTGTGTTGGAGAAGGGGGTTATGTGTTTGTTTGTTTATTTATTTATTTTTTATTAAGACATCCAGAAGTTCCCAGTGCCTCTTTGGATAACACTGGGTTAAGGATTTCACAAGTGCCATGAATCCCATCATCTTACCTGAACCTTCTCATATTAGATAGGCATAATTTTTTTTCCCAGTAGCCAATCAGAATTTGTAGAATGTAAGAATTTTGGTTGCTCTTGTCAGCTTTATGAATAGAGGAAGTAGAATGACACCCAGAAAGAACATAGCATCTGGATGTGAGAGGACCAGAATTAGCATTTTTGATCTGCACCTTATAGCCTCGATCACTTAGTCAAATACCTTTGTCTCTCTGGAACTCAAGTTCTGGAAAGTGAGGAAATTGAATTTGATGTTCTCTGAAATACTTTGCAATTTTAACACTATAATCTTACCCATTAGATCTATTCTTGCTTGGAATAGGATACTTTGGGAATTAAAGAGCTATTCAAATAGAAGCTTGTTGGCCAGTTTTCATATATGAAGTTGAGGGAAATTTTGCAGTATAGTAGTTAAAACTAAATGACAGTGGAGAGGTCCCTTTTATCTTTGAAAAGCTATATTTATGAATGATATTCATTTAAATTGTAGATTTGTGTGCTAATAAGCAACTTTTTAAAGTATCATTTGTTTTAAGAAGTTACTTTCTTTCTGGAGACAGTTCCTAAGATTTTATTTCAAAATTTTAGGTAAAGGATATTCCTTATTTTCAGAAGAAAACTGTACCTCCATGTGATGATCGTGTTGTGAGAGTACTATCTGATTCAGGAGGTAATAAGTATTATTTATTCTATTTATAACTTTTGATAGATATGTTATAATTTATAATCACATGTTTTAAATGTACATTTTTTGAAGGGATAAGCTTTTAATAATTCTAGGAGTTTTTCTTTTTATGTTACCTTAATTTCAAATTTATAAATGCTTATTCCCAGAGTTTTGCAAACAAATATGTTGAAGCAAACAAGTCAGTTTCCTTCTTTAAAAAGTAATACTTGAAATGCCTTGGAAATATTGATACTTGGAAAGAAGTTTTTTCTTATATCAAAATATTTTTTAGTTCTCATGTCATTTTTTCATTGTGTTTTATTTTTGCCTCTGAGTAGGTCTTCCATCTGATACTGGAGATCTTATAAAAAGTCCATTTCAGATGCTCCGACAGCAGATTAGTCTCACCGAAATAATGAATACAAGCCATTCAGATGCTTCTCAGTTTTTAGAAAATACAGAAGACACGGGACTACAGGAGCACACAGATGATAATTGTCTTTATTGTGTCTGTATCCAGATTCTGGGTTACCAGCACAATAACCAAGTGGACTCAACCTATACTCACACAGGTTAGTATTTCTGTTCAGGTTAAGGGAGCTCTCTGAAGTAAACTCTTTTTCTCTAAGACATGAAATAGGTACAAGTTTTTGAATGATTTTTTTCTTTCATAATTCAATAAATCACATTACTTTTAAATGGTGGCATCCCATAGCTTTTTAACTCCCTCTTAATTTTACTGTAAACTCAAAAATTTGTGTTAGTCTTGTAATTCACAACAGAACTAAGGAAGAAAGGGAATCATTTCATAAAGGATAGCCTAATAAAATTCAGCAAGATCTTTAGTTTACATATGGGAAATGAAAGCTCTGTTTTCAAATCTTAACACTCTATATAGTGATTGAATAGTCTCAGAAGCCATTTGGAGGTAGTCCCAGAAAGTAAGGTAGAACTTAAAACTAAAGTGTTCATGGCTACCATGTAGTGAAAAGTTAGATATGCAGTCATAGAGCATTTTAATATACATCCATGATGAAACAGCTTACTTTTCAAAATTTGGATTTGGTTAAAATTTTTAAGAGATAATTGGTATGTAAATTATATGTCACTTAATGTTCTAATATTCACCTTTTGAATATTTATGTTTCTCTCTTTTTTCCTTCATTCAATTATAAGCTGCTTTAGATCAAGAACTATGCCTTTTATTCATCTTTGTGTTCCTAGCTAACAACACATTGTCTTGTATGAGTTTGGTTTGGTTTTGTTTTAACTTATGATTTCATTGTGTAGGAAGCTCTCATTTTAAAATGTCCTTTTCTATAAGAGGTGGGAGGGTGTGACAAAGCAACTTTCTGAAGTATTTAGTTTTAGAAAGGGGATCATAATGAAATCCAGATTTTCCTAGATCTTATGCTAATTATCTACTACTCCATAAGGCCTCTCATTTCCTAAGTGCCTTGTTGATAGTAGGAAATGGATAAATGATATTCATGGCTTTTAATTGATTTTTATTGGGGAGGGGGGAGCAGAGAAAGTTTGTCTCCAATCAAATAATAGCTCAGGAAAATGCATATGTAGTGCAATAATGTATATATAAAAAAACTGATACTCCCTCAGTTCATTTAGCTCACATTTATACCAATTGTCTTTTTTTCTTTTAAATTAAGAGTATTTTATTTTTCCAAATACATCCAAAGATAGTTTTCAACATTCACTTTTGCAAAACCTTTATACCAGTTGTCTTAAAGTGTATTTCTCATGAAATGGAATTTGTAAATTATTAAACATCTTAATATTTGAGAAATAAGTTTCAATAAGTAAGTTATGTCATCTACATTTGCTCTTCAGATCTTTAGCAGAGTGTGTTTTATTAAAAAATGTAAAGAACTAAAAGCAAGCCCGACTCTTAGAAATAATTTTATTGAAAAGATAAATTTCCTGTGTAAATTAGCTATGAAGGATTATCATTTGATTTCGTGACTAAATCCTAAAGTTTCTTCAATTAAATAAGTAGTTTGTTTTCTTCAGACTTTTCAGACATCCCATATTCTGATTGGTGTGGGCAGAGCATCCACAATCACCTCGATGTCGTTTCTTCAAAGTTTTCTGGGATTTCAGGATGCAGTGATGCTGTATCCCAGGGTTCAGCCAGTAGCACCAAGAGTACAGAACTGGTACTAGGTAAGTTTGCAGAGCTGTGAGGAGAAAAAAAGCATTAAAGCAACTTTATATTTTAATAAATAATTATATACAGCATTTGTATGAGAAGTTCTATGCAAAATTTTTAATCTGTCTTCATTCTTGATGTCAGGTTTTGTGAGTTACTTAAGTTACTTTATGGTTATTCCTTTGAGGTAACTCTTCCCTACATCTGATCACTTGACATGTCCAGTTGATTCTACATCTGTAAGATGTTTTGTATTCAGTCTCTTCTTGCTATATCACACTGGTTCAAAGATCTCTTGTAATATTTATAATAAACTAACTGCTCTCACTATCTTTAGTCTTTCTCTACTTCATCCATTCTTCATATAATAGTCAAAATAATCTTCCTAAAATAGAAAGCTAACTATATTATTTCCTAGTTTTAAAAGACTTCATTGCTTCTTGGTTCTGATGCTTTCATGAGCTTATCATTTAAAACTCTTTTTTGTATATTAGCATTTCTCTTTGAAATCAAGAATTATCAATTTAAAAAAAAATCTGGTGGTGCTTTTCACATGATAGACATTTAAATGTTTGAATAGTTGATGAGTATACCAAACTTTTGCAGGTATTATATTTTCACTCTTTTTTTTGGGGGGGGGGTTGCATAATTATAAAGGTTTTTGTGCCATATGAATATTAATTGATTTTGTGGAATTTACTACTATTAAGAAACACTCTGAGGCAATTAAATGATTCTGAATACAACTGTGACTTATAATAGCTTTTCCCAAAAGTGGAAAATACATTAAACTTTACCCTTAAAAAAATAATTTTAATTTCAGGAGTCAAGTCAATTCCAGATGATACACCGATGTGCCGTATACTGCTTCGAAAAGAAGTGCTAAGATTAGTTATCAATTTGAGTAGTTCAGTAGGAACTAAAGGTCATGAAACAGGACTTTTGACGTGAGTAAATTAAAATTCACTTCTAATATTCTGCTTTTACATTTTTTCTGTCTTCAAGAAGAAATGGGGTACTGTAATAAAAAATTTTAATTGCTTTACAAAATTCTTGATAGATTAAATTTAACTCTCCTTCCACTTGTTTGCAAAACTTTTAGAAAACTTTTATCCAAGGCAAAATCACATCATGCCGCATGAAAAGTTGGAAATTCAAAGATGTTACATCAGCATCTTTAATTTTTTCTTTTAGGATGTTGAAGTCTACTTAAGAAGCTAACTAAAGTGGCTTAAGAACAATGCTAAGTTTGAATGTAATTTTTTTCCTCATTAAAAAAAAATCTGAGAGGTCTCTTTTTCTGTTAAAATTAATTCATTTAAAAAATTAATCACAGTCAGTATTTAATCAATGACAGGTATATGTCTTTGAAAAATTCTTTATAATTAGGAACTACTTATTTTAAAAGGTGTCATGATAAATTGACATTTTTATCATTTAACAAATCTTTTCTTTCATTTTAGAATTAAAGAGAAGTTTCCTCAAGCATTTGATGACATATGCCTCTACTCTGAGGTATCCTATTTGTTATCACACTGTACTTTTCGACTGCCATCTCGCAGATTCATACAGGAGTTATTTCAAGATGTACAGTTTTTACAAGTAAGGAGAAATAGAAGTTGTACTTTATCAATGCTAACAATGAACAAAAGTTCTTAAATGTTCAATTAAATAAACTGTGGGCATTTATTAATTACCCACTGTTGTAAAATACAGTGCTAAAAACTGGGCAAAGACCAAAACAAAATAGTTCTTATTCTCAGGGAACTTATATTTGGGGGAAGGGATATAGTTTATTAATAGATAAATAAATACAAAGTAATTTGGGGAAGTACTGAAAATAGGGATTTTTTTTTCACTTTCTTTCTAGATGCAAACATGAAAGCTGGTAGTCCACTATTTGATCTCAAGGAATAGAAACAAAGCTTGTAAGGTTTATTGATAATAATACAAATCATCAGTAGTATGCACAAAAAGTACATCTGTTAATCAGTGTCACCATCCTCACAATTTTTCAGCTAGTGGTTTTGGTCCCTAAGAGGCAAAACATCACACATGATAAATAGTTTTAACTTTTCTGTCCAGAGAATGACAGGTGAGGTACCACTGTTTACACTCAGGAGGACGAAAGGAACTAGAGCCTTTTTGATATGCACTGTTCTAAGGTAAAAAGACCTAGGGACCTTTTGAATGTATCAGTAATGCCTAGGATATATGTATCACAGGGGTTATTAGACTTTTTTTCTCACATCAGGTGCTTAAAAATGTATATCAGCTGTCATTGCATCATTTTCCTTCTACATGTGGGACCCTTAAGGCTCCCCCCAATATAAAAATTCCCTGTCTGGCAATTACACCAGAAATTATTAATGGTTTATTATTTTGTTTCTAGATGCATGAAGAAGCAGAGGCTGTCTTATCAACTCCACCAAAGCAACCTATAATTGATACATCAGCTGAATCCTGACCTCATCTTAATATGGTGTATATCTTTGGACTTCCTGAAATCCTCAGAAAAACCTCACTGACTGGACAACAAAGACAGGAGTATCTCCTATAGCTTGTTCCAGTAGTTCCTGGTACATGAACAGTATGAACTGCATATTCTTTTTCCCCAGCAGAAACTTTTCTCCCCAAATATGTCTTTTGGGGATGTCATTCATTACCAGTTTTATGAATTAAATTTACCAACCAAATGTATGCGAGAGCCAAGCACTGAACACCTATACAGATTTTTTTTTTAATTTTTAAAAACATAATGAGAGTTGAACAATAATAAGATAATATGAAGAAGCACCCTTTTACAGGTTGATTCTGAATTCTTCTTAGAGTAAATAGAAAGATGCCTTGTTTGTTAATTAACTCATATATACCAGGAATCCACAATTCTAAAGGCCACATCTTCCACACTGGGATGTGCTGTAACAGCTGGTATTTGGGAGTTAACTTTGGACCTTCTTCATTTTTCTTAATGTTTATAACACTACTTGAGAGGTTTGTAACCTCAGACTGAAAGAAGAGCCTCAGAGACCTGGGACTTTTAACTTATTTTAATATTACTATAATTGCAAGTGGTTATTTTGATTTTCAGTCTCTCAGATTTCGTTGCAATGTATTATTATAGGTTATATGAACCAGTTAAGGTTTTTCACTACAATTCCCAATTAAATCAAGATAATTTTAATTAAGTTGAAATAAAGTCATTTGGTCTTTACATATTTCTGTTCATTTTCATATTCTTAACATGCCATTTTTCTCAGTGGGAAATTGAACAAGTATTATTTATTGACATTTGACTTCAGTGTAAAAATGTAAGAAAATTATTTGAATCTTGTGAGAAGACTGGGTTTGTAGAATATTTCCACATTCCATGGGAAAAGCAGAGCCATATTTCCTTAAATGTTGCTTTAATAAATGAGACTTATGATAAAAATTGTAGTGAAAAGCCTTAAATACCAAATTTTGAAGCAGCAGTACTTTAATTTTTATACCAGTATTCTTTTTGAAATTTTTTTGCACAAATTAAATGCAGTGATAGATGAGTTAAGAATAAAGCGATTGACTATTACATTCTTAGTGATGTTGCTAAGTTGATGAGGGCAGGGTTTTTTTTTTTCCTTTTAAAAAAAAAAACTTTTTAATGTATCTAAAGATACCTGGAAATCTTTACAGGAATTAACTACATATATGCAAATTTGTATATAAACTAGCACGAAAATCTTCATTAGAATGCTTGTGATTGAAAGGAATTATCGTTTTATATATGTGTGTATATATATACATATATATATGTATATATACACACACACACATACATATACATACATATGTTATATTAAAAAAAAAATCCAGCTGGACTGAATTAGAACACTTTTTTTGAAGACCATTCAGTTTTATCATTTTTTAAAATTACTGTCAGTTTTGACAGTTGTGACATTAATTCATGGCCCCATATATTGAAGATCTTGATTTTAAGCAATTTTTTCTTTGAGATGTATGTAAATAGCCCTTTGAACTAGAAAGTAAATCCCACCTATAATTTCCCAGTTGGACAACTATTTTATTTACTGGCACTGAAAGTTTTGTTGGGATGAAGCACTTCATCTCACTACATAACACTTCTTGGACTGCACTTCAATGAATTGTTTTTATGTGCACTGTATAGCAACTTACATCAGAGCAGAAAAGCTGCAGGATTACAACTGCTTCTTCTAGAATTTGGCTTGAGTTTCTCTCATAAAATCCAATCGAAGGAAAAGCAGAAATAATTTGGCCAACTTTTCATTTATCATTAGCCCGAAGAGTTTCTGTAATATTTTTGACAGTACTTAAAAACTTGCCTGTTGACTTGGTCTTTGGGCTTGAAAGATTAAATTTAATTCTCCAAAGAACCAATTGTCAGAAATGTTAGACCAAATAGTGGTTAAAAAACTCCAAAGGAAATAATGTAGTGATCCTCCCCAAAATGGGATTCTTATGCTTTAGACAGTAGTTTCAAACTACCTCAGTTAGAATAGACTATAAAATTTGTGGTTTAAGCCCTCATGAATTAAACCATTAACTCATGTTTGTTTTTTCTTCCCAGAAGTTAAAGCATAATTTAGTGATCTGAACAGTTTTTGACCAGTATTCTATAAGAAATATAAACTTTGTCATTTTTATTTATAGCATTTAGTTTGGAGAAAACCATGTAGTTCTCTGGTTATCATTGAGGTTCTAAGGAAATAAACTGTCTGTTCTTAGAAAAATCATTGTGCTCTTTGGTTAACATTTGGATTCATTGGTGGGCTTTTAATATTCTTTGAGAACTGATATCAAAGGTAGCCTTTTATGATGGAAAATGCTTATGCCAAGTGCTTAATGTAGATGTTTAAAAAAATAAAATCATAGTTGAAAAGTTTAGGAGTGGTGTCAGTGGTAATAAAAAATATTTGAGAAAATCATTTATTAGTAGATATTACCAGAATATAGATTACAACAATAATGTCAGTACTGTAGTTTTTCAAGATATGGAATTTTTAGAATAAATTTTAGTCCAGATAAAATTGTATTGCTCTCACTAATAGAATTGTTGAAAAAATTGGGAGGAATTTTGACAGTTGTGCTGGTTATAAACTGTGAATTTCTAATATTGTAAAGTGAATTGTCATTTCCAATTGCAAAATTTGTTTCAAGAGCAATTAATCAACTTTTTGTAACTAGATCCGATTTAGATAGTTATAAATAAGGAAATCAGATACAGAGCTTTCATAATAATCTGAAAGATCTTAACATTGACATTTTTGTTATCTATTTATGTTTAGGTGGATACAAGAGGCATCTCCAGTCTCCACCCCCAAAGTTCTTATAAATATTGTTTGTGCAGTAAAATTCTCTAAGATAAAAAGAATATATGCATTTAAAAAAATAGATTTGTAGGCCACTTATGCACTATTAAATAAAATACCCTCAGAAAGAAAGGTGTGTATATCAGATAAACGGATCAATTATTTACAAGCAAAAGCTTTATTTACATCTCTTTAATCAGAGCTTGACTAATTTTTCAGGGCATGGTAATAATAGCAAAGTCTTCAACTATGATGGGGAAGCTTATGTAGAATTATCTATTGCTACTTAATGCAAAATTTTGTTCAGTAACATTCAAAAGATACATTTTGCATACCTTAAAGCACACACTTATCATTAAGCAATAAATACAGATTTAACACTTCTTTTTTTTTTTTTTTTTTTTTTTTTTTTTGTTTTCTTTTGTTTTAATCTAACCGAACTGCAGTTGTTGCATGCTAATTTATATAAGAAAAGCTTTGTAAATTAGCCTGCTTTAAGAATAGCCTTAGGAAACTTCCTTGGAAAAGGTTTTTCCCTGAGAGATAAAGTGTAGTATTGAATGCTTCCAATTCTGTTTTAGATGCACAATCTGTTATTACATGAACATGGAAAAAGTGAATTTCTTAAATCAATTGTATGAGAGAAATTTTAATGAGAATTAGCCTTTTGGAATGAGAGAATATTTGTTATTGAAAAGATCTTCCATGATGTAAGTTAGATCTCCAGTCATATGAACTTCACTCCCATCTTTCCATATATACAAAATGCATTGTTAATTAAACACTTTGATTTCACTACTGTGACGTTTCCTTATTAGTACATACCAGAGAAATCAAATAGGCTTATGAAAACAAATAATTGGAACACTTAAACATTGCCGCAAATAATTTCCTTTGTTTTTAAATTCCTGGTTTCCAGGGAGTTCTATCCATTCACAGTAGGTGTGTTTGTGAAACATGGACTTTTTTTCCTTTGAACTATTTTTATAAAGTAGATAGATCGATAGCTATGCCACAGCATGCATAAATTGCACATTTTGCTTGACTTCCTTTGTAAAATACCTATTTAATTTGAGAAATGTAATTTATGCCAAAAAGTTTAACTTGCAATTTTGCCACTGAATAGGTTGATTTAGCACAATGCAAAGTCTGGGGAAGGGGAGGGAAGGAAAACATTTCATCTATGTAGTTGAAAAAATGTTGCAATACTGGTCTGTCAGTAACCCTAAAGCTGTATTGTAAAAGATTGGTGTAAATTAATTGTTTTAAAGAGTGGGAAGGGATTGTGAAAATCTCAAACTTATTCTCCCTCCCCATGCGGTTTTTCTTTTCTTTTTTCTTGTTTTTTAATTTAGTAATACGCTGCTACATATTTGGAGGTTCTAGTGTTTGTAGGTCACTGAACAGACATTGAAATCTGATTTATATTGTATACCTGTAACATAGAAAGAAAAAGTATTTATATATTTTCTGTAAGAATATTTCATTGAGCTGTGTATAATTTAAACAAAAAGGTTTGTTCCCAAATGGTTTTGCCCACCTTGATTTTTTTTTGGTGGTTTTTGTATAGTGTGTACAGTTTATGTCTCTGGGCATTAAAAGCCTCCTGAAACGTAATCTTATCAAAGGGATATGTTGTTAATAAAATGTACTTAAAATTTTTAAAGTGGTACTGTTTTCTTTTAATTTAAGAAATGGAAATATATAGCTATAGGTATAACTTAAAGGAATTGAATTGGATCATAATGCTTCTTAAACAATTACTACCAGGCAAAAGTATTTTTTTCCCAATCCACAAATTGAGATCTACATCAGTGATAAATATCAGTAACATGTAGTTTAACATTTAGCATTTTTCTCCTGAAAGCTTTTTTTTTTTTTTTTTTTGGTAATAATTTTGAAAAAAACTCAGTCTTTCCTAGATATGTGTGATCACAGGGCATGGTACCTACAGGAACTTCACCTTTTAGATAGAGCAGCACTCTTAAAAACAAGTAATATTCCTGGTGTGTTTTTCCTTTGGAAAATGATATCATTCCCTTTTGTTCTTGGATGGCTTTTTTGGTGAAAATATTACAAGAAAAACTGCCTGGGATTCAACTCATTTTGATCAATAAAATATTACAATTATTATTTGTTAAGGCTAATTGTAACAACTTTATAGCATAACTTATGTTTTAATTTTATAGTGTAAATCCAAACATAAAAATTTTAATAGAAGAATTAGTTTTGTGATTATGTATAAATAGTTTGATTTAACAATTTGGGGAATTTGGGGAAAGGGAGGCTGGTGATTTAACATTTCAATACTGTTCCAGTACTGGCTTGTTGCCTCAGAATATATATGAGAAAAGTTTACCATGAAGCAAACTTCTATGGATCAAATCATTTTTATATTGAATTCCAACACAAAGTTGGAAGTATGTTGCAATTAAGATTCCACTTTGCATGAAAAATAATGATAATGTAGCTAGACTTTTGAAAATCACATTAAAAGAAGAAAGGGTATTTTTTTTATACAAAAAAAGTGTAGTTTACTAGGAGACATGAAATCTTCTAGCAGTATTCAGCCTAGCCTGTGGAAGAAAAATGGAAAATCCTAGATTAAAGGGAGGCCTACAATTCTGCTGCTCTGAGTCAACAGAGCTTTCCAGCTGGCATTAAAATGGGCAAAGTCTGGAAGTTTACTTTTGCACAGATACAAACCTGCTTGCAGGGTTCAGACCAAAGGGTTGACAATCAGACATCTGTAATCAGGCCACTTGGGGAGCACTGAAAGTTGGAATAACAATATACAATATATCAAGAAAGCAATAGGATCAGCTTCCCTTCAGAAATGTGGCCAAGCTCAGCCCCATTATCAAGTCTGAAGTCAGGAAGAATGGAAAAACAAAAGAATCCCACCATAACTAGCTATTTTTGGTAACATGGATTCTCAACATCCAAATGCAGAAAAAAACGACTCCAGAACATCCTTAAGCAATGTGTCCGAAAAAATACAGCTCAAGTTCAACTAGAATTCCTAGAAAAAATGTGAAGCAAGAGCTTGAAGATAAATCTTTGTATAGATAAAGGGAATTACTTGAAAAAATTGGAGGAAATAAGAATTATGGAAGAAAGAGTTGGAAAACTATTGACAACTTGACATAAGAATTACAAAACCTTTCCCAAACAACAAACTCTAAAAACTCAAACTGAAGGCAGTGATTTCATGAGGCAACAAGAAATATTTAAAGACAAAAAGTTGGGGGGAAATACTAAAAGAATTAATATAAAGAATCTTATCCCCAAAACAAGAATTATTGGCTTTTCAATGCCATGACTAAAGGATTAGCCATTCTATTTTAAGAAACTTAAAATTGTCCAGATCTCTTAAAACCAGAGGACAAAGTAGAAATTGGAAGAATCCACCTTCTCCTGAAAAAAACCTCAAAGTGAAAATACATGGGAAACATCATAACCAAAATGAAAAGCCTTTAGTGCAAATTAAAAAAATGTTGCAAGCAGCTGGAAGAAGTAATTCAAGTACCAAGCAGTCTGGATCACACATTATTTATCTATCAGCACTATGAAGAAGTGGAAAACTTGGAACACAATATTTCAGAAGGAAGAGGATATGGGCTTACAATCAAGAATAATAATCAGCAAAAATAAGTATAATTTTATAGGGGAGAAATGGATCTTCAATGAAATAGAGGCCTTCTAAGCATTCTTGATGAGAAACATTTAAAATGAACATCAATGAACAATGATAAAGGACTAAATGATAAACTACTCAGATTCAGATACAAGAAAATTATACATGATGATCTTTTATGGAGCCTAAAAGGAGTCCAATTAGACAAGCCCGGGAAATAGTTCTATTAAGGCTTGATGATCTTAAAGAAGGAAATGTTAAGAGAGAAGCAAGATACACTTGGGAGAGGAAAAGGGGGAAGAAATATAAGGCAAATTATCTCATAATGAGATATTCTTGATGGGAAAAGGATAGCTAGTGATGAAGAATGACATATTTTAGGGGGAAAAAACAAAAACAAAAAAAAAAAATCTCAGCAGGAAAAAATAAAACCAAATCATTGAAAGAAAGTAGAAGGGCCTCTGAGGGTAGAAAGTGTCAATGTCCTACAGCTTGTTATAGTCACTTTTCATTCCCTTCAGATGTACATGAAGCCACACCATCATCTTCAGATCACTTTAGTACATGTTCCAAAACATCAATTCCAAGATTCCTCAAGATCTATTCCCAAAGTACCTATCCAGAATGAATGCCCACCAAGCTGTATTTGCTAAAATATTTTGCCTTCAATTTATATACAAGTATAATCCTTTTGTTTCTAGAGTACTAAGTGTACGTAGGGCTCACTCAGTGGAAACAGTTTCTCTAGGAGGTTTGAAAGTTACGAAATGGCAGTCTTAAAATCTACCTTTTTAAAAATTGAGAGAAAGATAATGTACCTATTTAAAAATTAGTTTTATTATATAAAGAGGCAGCATAGTAAATAAGCTCCCTTGTATACTGTTTCTAGCCTTTTTTTCCAAGGTAAGCAGAAGAATGTGCAAAATGTGCCTTTGGCCATAAAGCCTAACAGGATTTCCATGGCCCTATTGGAGTCTTTTTGCATGCAGTCCTAGGCCCCTGTGTCTGACAATGATGATTTCAGGAACAAACATGCTTTTAGCCCATAAGCACTGAGAATTTGAAACTCTTAGTATCATGGAGCATGAAGGTATAAAACTTGTATACTGGTTAGCATGGTTTTTCAAGCTGATCTAAAGAGGTAACTGAGATGGGTCTGTCATCTTCTGGAAGAAGGGACAGAGGGCCTGTGGACATCACCATTTGCATTTTATATTCTGAGCAGTGTGCTGGCTCAAGATTAGATGAAGTACTGCCTTTGTCTCCAGACATGGTTGGAGCCAACTGGGATACATAATTCAAACTGGCTTCTCCAGCAGGAATATTATCCAATGATCCAATGTAGTCCTTTTCTACATTTAGTAAATGCTCAGCAGGCCCCATAGACCTTGTTGGGTCAGTGGGTATCATCTGAATTTGTCTAGAAGAATCAGAGTCAGATGCTTCTTGACGATAAGTGAAGTTCTCAAAACAGATGAAGGTTTGAGAGTCCAAGGAATCTTTTCCTGTTGGAAGGAGGTAGAGATAGGCAGGTTTGGTGATCTCATTTCCCATAAGTAATGTCCTCGATCCCTGTATTTTACTTATTTCTGGCTTGTTCACAACTTCAATGGCATCAGGAATACAGTCAGTGGTGTTCAGTGTAGCCTGGTGAATATTTCCCTGAGGTAAAAAAAATCAAGAAAATAACTGCTAAAGAAGGCAAATGAGTTCTGAAGATGATGGTTTAAAAGCAAAGAATTCAAACTATTTTAAACTGTTCATTTTTAGTTTCCTATTTGGGAGTAAAGATGGACAGTCCCTTTTTACCCTATTCTTGACATTTGTCCCCTCAAAAGTCTATTTTTAAATATTTCTTAATTTTTTTCAATTAACAAACATTTGCTTTCTCCCCCTTTCCTTTGAGAAATTTTTTTTAAAAACCTATTATAAATATATGATGATAAAATAAAACTAATTTTGCATTGGTCATGTTAAATATATGTATGTATACATACATGCAAGTATATATGTGCATATATGGATATATGTATAACATGATATATTTCAGAATGGAAATGTGTATAATTATATATGTGTGTATATATTTTGTTAAGTCATGAATTGTCCCTACCCATAGATAGCCCTAACAGTTAATTTCCTTTTTCTCACAATTATCTATGATATCACCCTTTATGTCTAATCTAGCTCCCCATTTAGAGCTTTTTTTGGTAAACATGTTGATTTATAAGGTAATTCCTTTTAATCTGCTTCCCAGTTTTCCTAGTAGTTTTTGTTGAATAGGACGGTCCTATCCCAAAACTTAATCTTTGTTTTATAAATCACTAGATTCATTTGCTCATCTGTAAATCATATATCTAACTATTCCACTGATTTCCCCCCCCCCCTCTATTTCTTGGCCTACATAAAATTGTTTTGATATGATTACTGTTTTGCAGTATCTGGTATTGCTAAGCTCCCTTCCTCCACATTCACAATATAGTACTTTTCCACTGTTTTTCACCTTGAATTTCAGCAGTGACAAGACACTGCTCTTGTAAGGATCTGGAATATCAGGGAAGCACTTCTCCTTCACCCTAGAACAACAGTAAAAGTGACATTAAATTATCAATATTATAAAAACATTTCCATGTCAAATAATTTTAAACAAAAAAAGTTATCTTTTTCTCTTAATTCACATACACTAAAAATAGTACTAACAACTTAATTGAATAATCTGGTCTATGGCTTTCTTTCTCTCTTTCCTCTTCTGTTTTTTCCTCCTAAAAAATTCAGTGATTTTCAATTGAATTCTAACTGAGTTTTTCTAGTTTTAATAAGGCATACTGCTCTATCTAAAAGTTTCATAACACTTACCACTGAATTTTCAAGTTCAATCCAATGATGAGCAGCAGAGAAAAGAAGGCCATTGGAAATAGTATAGTCATTATTAAATTGGCTGAAGAAAGAAGAATAATTTTTCAATGAATAACTTTCACTTCTAATATAAGCTCAATATTAAAAATAAATCTGCATGTGGAAAATAAAGTTTATTAATCCTCAGATTTTATCCATGGCAGAAATTTAATTTTTTCCCTTTCCAATATTTTCTTTAATCAGTATTGATATTCTTACACATTACCTTTAAAAAAAACACCAAACACTTTATTCAATAGAGAGATAAGAAGTCAAAGTAATGAGGGAAAGGAAAGGGGGAACCCCATGTCTCGGCGCATAGATAGTAAGATAATCCCATGAGGCGCAGTGTCCCCTGTAAATGAATTTACAGGCCCGAAAACCTAGACTGATAAATAAAAGGTTTATTGTAGAAATTGGAAGTAAAGCTCAGTTAGAAAGACACCAGGGCCAGAGATGGCCACTGGGCGGGCAGGAACCCTTACATAGCTGGAAGGATACCATATGATGGCTGGGAGGGCTCCTGCAAAGAGAGCGCTCCCGGCTCCTTTTATACCTAGAAGATAATGGGCGGTACCCCCCAAGTTCTTGGGGGATAGGGCTTTTCAGTTAGCTCAGATCAGGTGAGGGCTGTTGGAAGCTGAGCTGATAGTGGGGCTGGGCCCCGATATTCAAAGGGCGCCTTTGACCAGGATTTGTGAATCAAGGTCAGCCATGGTTTGGGCAATTAGAAAGGAATCTTAAAGGGACCTCAACCCCCATCAAAAGGATATGAACAATATAATATACATATAAACCCTGGGTAGCTATATTTTTTAAAATATACCAAATTGTTAATAATAAGAAAAATGAAAATTAAATAGTCACTTAAATTAGAAAAAAATGGGAAGAGAGACAGTAAGAGTGTTGGAAAGACTATAGAAAGATCAGCACATTAATATACTTAATAAAACTGCAGTTTGATTAATTTGTTCTAGAAAATAATTTAAAATCATCCTAGAAAAGTAAGCAAATTATTCATATTCAATGACCCAGTTATCAGACAAGTGGACAGATAACCCTCTACCCATTTTCTTATTCAATTTGCCAGATTCTAGACAAGTGGTTTTTTGGTTTTTTTTCCTTATGTCACTGGCAATTTGCATGGAGATTTATAAAAAATGCTTACCTGTTTTTATTGTGCCTTCTTTCAATTCTCTCTGCTTAATCTATCCCCTATTCTTATTCCCCTTTTTCATGCCTGGAAGAAAATTCCCGGCACACACACACCCATATCCCTTCTCCACATCACCCTCACTGACCTTACAGCCCTATCTTCCCATGAGGAAATCTTTCTCTTCTTTCAAGGCCCACTGCACATCTCACCTCCTCTGTCAAGCTTTCTATGATCCGTTCTATTTTTTGAGCCATTTTGACCTTCTTTACACACTCTTCCTTGAAATATATTTCCATGAAAGATTGCAACCATTCCCATTAAAATCAGGGGCGAAATAAGGTTGTCCACTATCATCATTACTATTCAATATTGTATTAGAAATGCTAGCTTTGGCAATAAGAGTGGAGAAAGAGATTAAAGGAATTAGAGTAGGTAATGAGGAAATCAAATTATCACTCTTTGCTGATGATATGATGGTATACTTAGAGAACCCCAAAGATTCTACTAAAAAGCTATTAGAAATAATCCACACCTTTAGCAAAGTTGCAGGATACAAAATAAACCCACATAAATCATCAGTATTCTTGTATGTCACTAACAAAATCCAACAGAGTTACAAAGAGAAATTCCATTTAAAGTAATTACCTATAGTATAAAATATTTAGGAATCTATCTGCCAAGGGAAAATCAGAAACTATATGAGCAAAACTACAAAACACTTTGAACACAAATTGTCTGATCTAACCAATTGGAAAAATATTAAATGCTCTTGGATAGGGTGAGCAAATATAATAAAAATGACAATACTACCTAAACTAATCTATTTATTTAGCACTATACCAATCAGACTACCAAAAAACTATTTTAATGACCTAGAAAAAAAAAAAACAACAAAGTTCATATGGAAAAACAAAAGGTCAAAAATTTCAAGGGAATTAATGAAAATAAAATCAAATGAAGGTGGCCTAGCTGTACCAGATCTAAAATTATATTATAAAGCAGTGCTTACCAAAACCATTTGGTATTGGCTAAGAAATAGACTAGTTGATCAGTGGAATAGGTTAGGTCCAAAGCACAAAATAATCAATAGCTTTAATAATCTAGTGTTTGACAAACCCAAAGACCCCAGCCTTTGGGATAAGAACTCAATGCTTGACAAAAATTGTGGGGAAAATTGGAAATTAATATGGCAGAAACTAGGCATTGACCTACATTTAACACCGTACACCAAGGTCAGGTCAAAATGGGTTCATGTCATAGGAATAAAAAATGAGATTATAAATAAATTAGAGGAACATAGGATGGTTTGCCTCTCAGACCTATGGAAGAGGAATGAATTTATGTCCAAAGAAGTACTAGAGATCATTATTGATCACAAAGTAGAAAACTTTGATTATATCAAATTGAAAAGTTTTTGTACAAACAAAACTAATGCAGATAAGATTAGAAGGGAAACAATAAACTGGGAAAACATTTTTACGGTCAAAGTTTCCGATAAAGGCCTTATTTCCAAAATATATAGAGGATTGACTCTAATTTATAAGAAATCAAGCCAATCTCCAATTGATAAATGGTCAAAGGATACAAACAGACAATTCTCAGATGAAGAAATTGAAACTATTTCTAGTCATATGAAAAGATGCTCCAAGTCATTATTAATCAGAGAAATGCAAATTAAGACAACTCTGAAATACCACTACACACCTGTCAGATTGGCTAGATGACAGGGAAAGATAATGCAGAATGTTGGAGGGGATGTGGGAAAACTGGTACACTGATACATTGTTAGTGGAATTGTGAATTCATCCAGCCATTCTGGAGAGCAATTTGGAACTATGCTCAAAAAGTTATCAAACTGTGCATACTCTTTGACCCAGTAGTGTTACTATTGGGCTTATATGCCAAAGAGATCTTAAAGAAGGGAAAGGGACCTGTATGTGCAAGAATGTTTGTGACAGCCCTCTTTGTGGTGGCCAGAAACTGGAAACTACGTGGATGCCCATCAGTTAGAGAATGGCTGAATAAATTGTAGTATATGAATATTATGGAATATTATCGTTCTGTAAGAAATGACCAACAGGATGATTTCAGAAAGACCTGGAGAGACTTACATGAGCTGATGCTGAGTGAGGTGAGTAAGACCAGGAGATCATTGTATACTTCAACAACAATATTGTTATGATGATCAATTCTGATGGATGTGGCGATTGTCAACAATGAGATGAACCAAATCAGTTCCAATAGAGCAATAATGAACTGAACCAGCTACACCCAACCAAAGAACTCTGGGAGATGACTATGAACCACTACATGGAATTCCCAATCCCTCTAATTTTGTCCACCTACATTTTGGATTTCTTTCACAGGCTAATTGTACACTATTTCAAAGTCCAATTATTTTTGTACAGCAAAACAACTGTTTGGACATGTATACATATATTGTATTTAATTTATACTTTAACATATTTAACGTGTATTGGTCAACCTGCCATCTGGGGCGGGGGGGGGGGGGGGGAAGAAGGGGGAAAATTAGAACAAAAGGTTTGGCAATTGTCAATGTTGTAAAATTACCCATGTATATATCTGGTAAATAAAAACTATTAAAATATAAAAAAAATATGGAGAGATGTTAACAAAAAAATATATATATATATATATATATATATTTCCATGTATGTTGGATTGTTCTAGATTATAAATTCTTTAAGGGCAAAGATTGTATAATTTTTCAGCTTTGTATTCCCAGTGACTTGTACTTAGTGTCTAAAAATGTTTGCTGAATGAAGAGTTGAATGTTAAATGGAAATTAACTTCAATGAATATTTAAGCTCCTAACTCATTTCAAGATACTATGCTTAAGGCTAGGGATACAAAAATAAATAAACAAACAAACAAAAAAAGACAACAAAACCCAAAAAAATAGTTTCTGCTATGTAGGAGTATATATTATAAGGAGGCAGAGGTGGAGGAAGAAGAAGAAACGTTAGAGAAAGAGGAGGAAAAGAGAGGAAATGGGGTTGAATAAGGCAGAGGAACAACACATACCCAAAAAGGATGATTCAAAGTGATGCGGGTTGTGATCCCTTTAAGACTATTCCTTTCAGATTGATTTATTCCTTTCTGATTCCCAGCCTCTCCTAGCTGATCAATTCAAGAAGCTAGGACCCTTGATTCACAAATCCTGGTCAAAAGCACCCCTTTGAGTTCCAATAGGAGATCTGGGCTCTCCCAGCCCCCATAGGATTTGAACCAATTTGGGCTGTCCCAGCCCCCATTCTAATGATCTGCTCAGGTTTCCCAACTCCCACCTAGAAAATTCTAGCCCTAGCTGAAACCCAGCAAGGAACCAATTTGGGACTCCACTCATAGGCCCCTTTAGCTAAATCTCTCCTTATTAAAGAGCCAAGATGGAGTCCTCTCTTTGCAGATTGCTGAAATATGCCAACTCTCTGCCCACTGAAATACTGTTTCTGGTGCCCTCTTCTCTTTACCTAATACCTTTTACTAACTAGACTTTACCTTTACTTCCAAACCCCATAATAAACCTCTTTTATCAATGTAGGTTTTCGGGTCTGCAAATTCCTTTACAGGGGACTCTTGCGCCACTACTAGACCTCATTTAACTCTGTATCCTTGCGCCAAATCCAAAGGGGTTGCAGGGGAGCTCCATTTGACTCCCTGTACCCCGAACCTGCATCTAGACCTCAATTAACCCTAATTTCATTTAGTTACCCCAATTCTAAACCTCATCAAAAGGAAAGAACTGATGAAGGCAAAGGAGAAATCCATAGCAAGTACTGAGGAATAATCAGAGAAAGGACCAAGTCCCTTCTTTACTGGGTTTTTGATTTTTCTAACTCACTTTTTTCAGGGGTTCCAGTTGTGACCTTTATAAAACTTCCAAGGCTGTCTCCACCGCCTGTGTAAGCTTTAACTTCAAAGTTGTATGTTGAATTTGGCTGTAATTTTTTCACATTGAAAGTCTTTTGTTTTGTATCTGGAACTGTGTATTTACAGACTATTATATTATCTTGAAAAAGAAAAGAAAATTATCAGTTCTCTATAAACTAAGGAGAAAACAGAAGACATCAATTAAAAATTATTTTGTAAAAAAAAACATGGGAGATAAGAGTTAACTTGTACATTGTTTATCATGATTTGAATGAATGGCTTAGGCAGTTAATAATCTCACATGTGTTTCAATTTTTTTTTCATTTAAAAAATCTATATTTCCCTTAGGATTTTCCTAAAAGTCATTCTTTCACCATTTCTCTCTAACTCCCTATCACAGGTCAGATTTTTATTATTTCAGGCAAATGATATAACAAACAGACAGACAGACAGACAGACACATACACACACACATACGAGCATCTGGCAGATTCAGAAATTTTGCACATAGAAGAGAAGGGAAAGGAATCAGAATTTATATATTGCTTCCTTTGTGATAAACACCATGTAAAGGTTTGTTGTTATTCAATAATTTTCAAGCAAGTCTGACTCTTCATGACCCCATTTTGGAATTTTCTTGATAATACCAAAGTGGTTTGCCACTTCCTTCTCCAGCTGATTTTACAGATGGGGAAACTGAGGCAAAAAGGGTTAAGTGACTTGTCCAAAGTCACACAACTAGTACCTAAGTCTTCCTGATTTCAGACCAGGCACTCAATCTACTTCATTTTCTAGCTGCCCTACTGTGTTAAGTAGGGTTTTTTATTTGTTTGTTTTCTGTTTTGATTTGGTTTGGGTTTTTTGTTTGTTTTTTGTTTGCTTGTTTGTTTGTTTGTTTGTTTTTTACAAATATCTCTTTTGATCCTCACAACAACTCTCTCAATCAAGGGTTATTATCATTCCCAGGAGAAAAAAAAAAAAAAAAAAGAATGAGTTTAGTGTATCCAATATGATTCTGGGAATAGGAAGGAGTCTGAAGAGCTAAAATAGTTTTTACTTTAGACATACATTTTTTTGACAGGATTTTTATTAATTTCACAAAAGGGACTACCAGGGATTTGTATACTTTCCCTCTTTACTTCCCCATTAATAAGATCATCATCATTCTTGCTTTGATCTGCTTTAGTGAGTAGATGAGATTCACTTACTACTACCTTATTTGGGTGCATATGGAGATAATGCTCAAGTGGTGCTAAAAGTAGAAACTAGTTGGGTTTTTTTTGAAATAAATTTAACATCCTCAGTGTAACTTTGTTTACACTATAACTTAACAGTGTTTTTTTTATCCTTTGTATTTTTTTCAATTAACAAGAATTCATTTTCTCCTCCCCCATTAAAAACAACTTTATAATCAATATGCATAGTTAAGCAAAAAAAAAAAAAAAAAGAAATCCTATGTCCAAAAATTGATTTTTCATTCTGCATGTTGAATCTGTTGTATCTTTGTCATCATGATCTCTGAAATCATGGTTAAAGCAGCTGGTGGCAAAGAACTGGAAACTTAGTGTCTCTCAGTTGGATTACAACCGAACAAAGTATGTTAATGGAATGTTATTGCATGTAAGAAGTGATGTGCAGGATGGTTTCAGAGAAAAGTGGGGAAGGTATACAAAGTATACAGAATGAAATAAGCAGAAACATTGTAAGACATTGTAAAGACAATTTACTTGAATTACACAAGAACAAAGACAAACTACCCAATGTACCTGTCAAAAATCACATTCTAAATAGATAAATATCTTTCATATATTTAAAAATGAAGAGATAACTTTTCCATGTCTAAGTAAGTGTTACCTGAAAAATTTTGCTTTTCTGTCTCTTGGTCACAGGACCCTCCCACTTCAGGTTTCATATAAATATGGTACCCATTAAAGAAGCCATACTGGGGTTCATCAGTACAATTATCCTTCCAATTCAAGGTCAATGAAGTAGAAGCCAAATTCTCAACAGTCACAACTGGTTTGCAATCAAGTGCTAGGAAAAGAAATTGGTTGGGGAGAAAAGTTTCTTTCTTTTTGTTTTTAATTTCCAGAATGCTTTCATTCTACTCATCTTAAATGAATAAAACTGAAATTGTAAACAAAATGAAATTAAATAAATAAAATCTTACATGAACAAATTTAATGAAATTTAAACAAAATTAAAATAAATAATATTTCAAATGTTGTTAATTCCTATATGTACATTCTTTCTTGTGAAATTGTGTTATTTACCTCCACTTTACCAATGAAGCAAGAGGCTGAAAGAGGTGAAATGACTTGGCCACAGTTTTGCAGCTAATAAGTATCTGAGTCAGGATTTGAAACCAAGTCTTGTCGATGCTTTTGTTTCAGAAATCTATCTATTACACTGTTTCTACAATCAACTAGACCTTGATGCATGTATATGTATGAATCTATGCCAAAAATAAGTGAGAGGCAGCTGTAGAGAAGAGGAATCAACAGTGTACTTAGAAATCGGATTTAGAGATAGAAGAGGCTCCTTAAGAGATTCTTCTTCTGGTCCAACCTCTTCATTTTACAGACAGGAAAATGAAGTAATTGTCTACTCCAGGAATGGCTCCCTGATCCTTTAGTTGGTAACCACATCAACTTAATAACCTCAAGTCTAGCGTTTTCCTCACTATATCATGTTGTTTTGTGGAGGTAATGTTGCTCATATAGGAGGGAAAGGATATTTTGGGTAGTAACAGTATGAAATTAGATAATGGATGTGAAAAAGATGAGAGTCTTTTTTTGTCTGGCAGTGATTGTTGTTGCTCAGTTTCTTCAGTTATATTCTACTCTTCATGATCCCATTTGGAATTTTTTTGGCAAAACAAAACTGAATTGATTACACTTCGTTGTCCAGCTCATTTTATAGATGAGTAAACTGAGGCAAATAGAGTGAAGTAACCCAGGGTTATATTTCTAAGTAAGTGTCTGGGAGTAGATATGAACTCAAGTCTTCCTGACTCCAAGCCCAGTGCTCTATCCACTGTACCAACTAGCCACCTATAAATGCTGTACTATCATCCGCAATTTACAGATGAGTGACTTGTCTAGTAACACAGTTACTAATTATCTGAGGCTGGTTTTGTATTTATCTTCCTGATTCCAGATTCTGGGCTCCATTTTCACTGTACCACCTAACTGTCCTATGAAATTAATGTAACCAGTTAACATTGCTGGTTTTAGTAGCTGTAAAATGTGGGCCCATGACAGGATTTTACCAATATGAACTGGCAACACTTTGAAAAATAATGCTATTGGGTTGAGGGGAAAATGAGACAAGGATGGTTTAAAGGTTGAAATCTTTCATTTCCAGATGGTCCATTCTGAATATGTTAACCACACAAAAACTATTAACTTACCTAGCTCCTGAGTGTATCCTGTTTTTTTCTTTAGTAAATAAGCTTCATGTTTTGTGGACAGTCCATAAATTCTAAAGTTATATCTCACTCCAGGCTGAAAAGCAGCTGTGGATGCAGAGAGAGACTTATTAATGACAGTCATAGCATTTTCATTATTACTAAAAAATTATTAGAGATATTTATTTTAGTTTAGTTTAGGGTATTTTAGTCCATTTTTGGTAAAGCATGCAGTTTTCATATTTTGTGGTCTACCTCTTTCAGTGTCCTTTCTCTAGATATGCTTTCAGGCCTCCATTTCCAAGGTAACTATGCCTTCCTTCATACCTTCTCCTGGACCAGAGGAATATCTTATCCAAGTACCAAGCCTTTTGCATCAGGCTGCTTAGCACAGGGCACAGGGCACAGATCTCTCTGTGTCTCTATCTCTGTCCCTGTCTTTCTCTGTTTCTCTGTCTCTATTCTCTCTCTCTCTCTCTCTCTCTCTCTCTCTCTCTCTCTCTCTCTCTCTCTCTCTCTCTCTCTCTCTCTCTCTCTCTCTCTCTCTCTCTCTCTCTCTCTCTCTCTCTCTCTCTCTCTCTCTCTCTCTCTCTCTCTCTCTCATACACACACACACACACACACACACACACACACACACACACACACACACACACACACAGGTATCCCTCCCCCTCCCTTGAGGGCATATGCTAAGTTTTTTTTTTTTTTTTTTTCCCCATCTGTCCCACTAGCCTTTAGAATAAGTTTCCACACATTGTGTTCATGGAGCTGGAAGTGAGAAGGCATTATGAAAATTAATGTGAAATCAATCCCAAGTAAGTGCAAAGCACTTATAACAAGAGAATATTATATATGTATCTTGTTTTAAACAATAAATGTTCCTAAAAAAGTTGTGTAATGAGATTCTCTTGGAAGCAGAATCATAGTTAAAATACACTAAAATAATTTTCTGTTTTAATTCATTCTTTGTTGGATTATTTTATAAAGCAAATAATCCCTCCCTAATTGATTTTTTTTCCTGATTCTGCCTTTGCCTGGAATTTTCTCCCTTCTTCCTATTAAGTTCTGACCCATCCTTCAAAACCTACTCCAGGAAAAAAAACCCTTGATCCTTCAGTTGTTTACCACTCCATTCCCTCAACACAGGGCATTTTGTTTTTGTAACTCTAATGCACTTATGAAATAATCTTGTGTGCTACCTCATCTCCCTATGGGAAAGAAGGAAGGAAGGAAGGAAGGAAGGAATAGATTTAGAGTTGACACAAGACAATTTTTTGTCAGATTTACAGAAATCAAATGCCAGATACTCATATATATTAAATGGGTCATATTGAAGAATTTACAACCTAATATGACTCCCATTCCAAGGAGGCAATTCAAAATAATATACTTAAAGTAGGACAATAGCAACACCAGTACCCCCCTTAAACCTATATAGATAAACATCACCTCATTATAAAGAATTAAGTGTGTTTTAAATAGGAGCCACATATACTATGTTCTACCTGAAGAATCTCATGGGGCTCTGTAGAAACAAAGCCCAAGATTCAGTCCAAGTGTTTCCAATGAGAGATCCACTTTCAGAGAAGTGAAATCATATGCAATTTCCTAAAGTAAGATATAGTGAACAGCAAACTCTCATCATTCACTTTACTTGGGGAGCTGAAGCCAAACCAAGGTGCCTGGAAGGCAGTTCAGAAATTCTGGTCTAATGAGCTTAGCAAGGGAAGGTACTTCATCTAGTCAGACATTAATTAACCTGAAGGTTGCCCTTACCAGATCTGATGATTGCACTGGTGGTATTGGAACCAAATTTTTTCCACTGGAAATCACAGTCTCCATTCTGGGGATAGTTACACCAATCTACAACATAGCCTTCAGCTTTTGTTGGGTCAGGTTTCCAAGACAGAAATATTCCATCTGTTGTGCCATTAACTCTCTCTTCTTTTATGTTTTGTGCATCTTGAAGAAAACATTGCTTGATTTAAATGAACTATACATTTTAGCCTCCAGAAAAATGAAATTTTAAAATATAATTTCATCTTCAAACAGAAATACTCAATTTGACAAACATTCAGTGTTAATTTTATGTAAAGCACTGAGTCAGGTAGTGGGGATACAAAGATGGAAAATTTGTCTTTCCCTTCAAGCTTATAAATACAGTGGGAATAGGAAAACACATTTCATGTATACAAAAAAATGCACAATATAAGATAAAATGGGAGCAGGCGGGTGGCACAGTGGACAGAGCCCTGGGCCTGGATTCACAAAGATTCCTATTTTTGAACTCAAATTTGGCCTCCAACTCTCACAAACAGTGTGATCCTTGGCAAGTCACTTAACCTTGTTTGATTCAGTTTCCTCCTCTGTAAAAAATGAGCTGGAGAAATAAATGACTCCAAATGGTTTCACAAAGAATCAGACATGAGTGAATGATGATGATAACAACAAATTCTAGCACAACAATAAAGTAAAATGTGATGGGGCTAAAGTAAAGGGAAAAAGATGAGGCATTGAGACCTAGAGAGGTAAAGTAATTTGCCTAAAAAGCTCTAGGAACATGTAAGAAAGAAGAGGTGTTTCTAATGTAGACATAGGCCCCAGTATAGAGTTGTATTGTGGGCAGGGTATATTAAGAGGCTTAGTAATGAATGACTCCCTCAACTTTTGGGTACTTCTATCTCTTACTGAATGGCTTACCCATAGAGAGTCATTAGAGATCTTCAGATATCCCTTTTCACTTCTACAACTGCAGATGGAGTTCAGAAGAGAGGAAAGTTTGGGAAGTGAACTAGTGACTTGGAAGATGTAGTGAAAAGAGTGGATTTGGAATTAAAGTATCTGAGGCTGCTTTTTGTAGTGGCTATAAACTGGAAATTGAATGGATGCCCATCAATTGGAGAATGGATGGGTAAATTGTGTTATATGAATGTTATGGAATATTATTGTTCTGTAAGAAATGACCAGCAGGACGAATACAGAGAGGCTTGGAGAGACTTACATCAACTGATGCTGAGTGAAATGAGCAGAACCAGAAGATCATTATACACTTCAACAGCAATACTGTATGAGGATATATTCTAATGGAAGTAGATATCTTCGGCAATGAGAAGATCCAATTGAGTTCCAGTTGATCAGTGATGAACTGATCTATCCCAGAGAAAGAACACTGGGAAATAAATGTGGACTGCTTGCATTTTGTTTTTCTTCCCAAGTTATTTTTAATCTTTCTAAATATGATTTTTCTTGTGCAACAAGGGAACTGTATAAATATGTACACATATATTGTATTTAAGATATACTTTAACATATTTAACATTTATGAGACTGCCTGCCATGTGGGGGAGGGAGTGGAGGGAAGGAAAGGAAAAATTGGAACAGAAGTGATTGCAAAGGACAATGTTGAAAAACTATCCATGCATGTTCTGTCAATAAAAAGTTATAATAAAAAAAAGTAGCTGAGGCTGAATGCCAGCTCTCTCCTTCCTAACTGTGTGAGGAGTGTGGGAAGTTAATGGAAGATAGAGCTCTGAACCTGGAATCAGAAAGAGATGAATTCAAATTAAGCCTTAGACACGTATTAGCTTTATGACTCTGGGCAAGTCATGTAATTTCCTATCTTTAATTTCCTCATCTGTAAAATGGTGATAATAACCACACATCTCTCAGGATTATGTGAAGTAAAAAGAGACCTTTGTAAAGTGTTTTACAAACTTCAAATTTCTATATTAATGAAGATGATACAATGTGGAGATGATGATAATAATGATGATCTTGGGGAAAGATCTTCATTTCTACCACTGTTTTCCAAAAGTCCTATCTAAAACTTCATCTTCTAGGAAATCATCTCAATTTCTCTTAACTAGTGGTTTCCCTCTCTTAATCATTTCCTAATCTTTGCTGTGTCCTGCTTTCTAGAGTCCCCAAGTTAGGGTGACAAGACATACTGTGCTTTCTAGAGTCCCTATGCTGGGGTGAAAAAACATACCATTTTAGTGAAGGAATGATGAGGTGAGACTCTCAAGGATGGTTAAAATATGGAGTCCATTTATTCCAAGTTCTTTCACCCTTATATACCCTAATACCCTTATGTAACCAAAGCAATACTGCACATGCACTAAGTATATACTGCGCACATGGGACCACATAAACTACCTGCTGTTGTATGTAGTTTGCCACCTGGTATCACTTCCACCTGGTGGAATCACAACACAGGTTGTCACCACCCCCTGACTTCTCAGGAAGGCTGAGAGATCTTGGGGGAGATGGGGAGTAGAACCAGACATAATTAGCAGGTTCTCTCTGGTTTGAAATGTCTTATATCTTACCCAGAGTTCCCCCACTATCTGTGGCCCTCTACCAATCTTCATATTTCATACACACACACACACACACACACACACACACACACACATATATATGTACTTAATAAATATTGACTGACTAATAGAAGATCACTTAACCTCTCTGGGTCTTGTGTGTAAAACCTCCCTTCTCTCTTTCCTTTCTCCTTCCTCTCTTTCTCCTTCTTCTTCTTCATGATTGATTTGCCGAGGGTTGCCGAGAGCCAATAAGTGTTAAGTGTTTGAGGCTAAATTTGAACTCAGGACCTCTTAACTCCAGGGCCAGTGTTCTATTTAGTTGACTCCAACAAGATTAGTTCAAGGATCCTTCTGGTATAAATATATAAATTTATAACCCTCACAGTTACCTCAGGATAGCAGTGAAGGAGAGGATGAGGTATTCTGGACCATGGTTTAAAATACAAGAATATAGACTTTGGGGGTGAGAACATACCTGCCAGAGAGATTTGCTAATCCGATCGGGAGGGGCTTCAAACTGAAAGGGGAAAGTTACCAAGCCAGGTAGGAAAGGCATGACATGGAAAGAAGAACAACAGCTATATCTGGTTATTCACAAAAGACAACTAGGAAGAAGGACAGAAATGATATTTATGGCAACAGATATCTATATGCCATCTTACAAATTAATGTATAGGTAGTACGGTGAATTAGAGACTACTGTGATATGTCTATATTTGAAGCTATATGTTTATATATGAAGATTATAAATGTATACAGATAGTGAGCTAGCAGTTATATAAAACTTTTATGTACCAGGCACTGTGCTAAGTATTTTACAAATATTATCCCATTTGACCCTCTCAACAACCCTTCCTAACTCTAATTAACTAACTCTTATTTTTTATTGGAGAAAAATTGACAAATATCAGTTAAGTGACTTGCTCAAGATCACACAGCTAAAAAGCACCCAAGGCTGGATTTAATAGCTCTAAAACTTCAAAGAACCAGAAGGCATCTTTATAACCCCTTAGTTATAATGTAATAAACAATGAGGCACTGACGGGCTCAGTCATTTGAACACATGTAATATTTCTTGCTATTGCTAATCCAAAATGTGATGGTTTGGTGAGCTTCCTTCTGACTATGAGTGATTGAGGGACTGGTGTTATGTGATGAGGAAGTTTTATAATTGGGTTTTCTTCAAGCTACAAGGATTGAAGACAGAGCCAGAATTAATTTCCCATTAAAAAAAAATCAACAGTGGGCCCTTTTGAAGGATTAGATTTGTTGTGCTTGGCTCTGAAGACAAAAATCAGAAAATGAAAATTTGATTATTAATTATAACATATCTATTGAGATTTTGGGCATAAGAAACCCAATTGATAAACTAGGGAGATAGAAAGATTAAAAAAAACCAAAAAACAACAATCAAACAACAGACTTTAGAATCTATCAAAGAATTGTTGTAACTATCTCTTCACACTGTCATTTAGGGCCAGGTAGATTCCATTTGACCAAAGCAAGGCTAATGTTCTCTCTTTCAGGAAATGTTCAGGCTATGCATGTTTACTCTTTTTTCTGCTCCTAACCCTCCTAATCCTTTGGACTTTTTTCCTCCTAAATCCATAGTCTTCATATCATGGTGAGGTCTCTTCCCCTAGACTCCTCCTTCTGATTGATAAGTTCTTTCTTGCCCAGAATCATCATTTCAGAAAACACTAGACCAACCATGTTTCTAGACTTCTCCATTTCACTTGTATATGAACCTTCCCCTTCCCAGATCTCTTTTATGTATTGTCTTTCATCATTATAAGTTCCTTAAAAGTAAGGTCTTTTTTCCACCCTTGTATTTGTAAGCTATTTTAAAGTACAGTTCCTGGCACTTTGTAATCACCCAATAAATGCTTAATTTTTCTACTTTATTGTCATCTGCTGAGAAGTGAAGAACAGAAGATACTTTCCTTATTTTCTACCTACTATTGCTGAGAAGAGAAGTATTTTGTCGAAGGCACAGAAATGAGGAGGATTTTGTCAAACCATAAGGTAAGGGCCACTACCTTTTCCTAAAAGAATATATTCTAGTATTATAATACTATTTCAGCAAAATATATCACCTAAGTTTGAAACTGGAAGTGGCAGACACTACAGCAGCTATTAAGGAACAGCCCAAATTTAGAATATCAGAGAAATAGCCCAGTGGATCAATTTGTAAGTTAAGTCCAGCTCAACAGTGGAACTATCTGTTTCATGCTGAAACCACACCCACTGAGGAACTTTTATGGACAGTTCCCAAGATCAAAAGTGGATACTGAAGTTTACAATTTCATAATTTTAAATTATGCTGGGTAGATATATTTCTTACATATGTGCTTTACTATGCTGATGTTTTTAATGTGTCCCCACTCTCCCCAAGGACACTAAGTCACAGATGGAAAAATGGGACTGGGGTTATAGGCACAAGATTATATAAATGTTATGTCTTTTCATTTTCAACAAATGTTTTGATAAAGGTTAATTGAGTACTTATGACTACATTTTTTTAAACAGGAAATATACCACTCTCCAGTGGTATATATATATATATATATATATATATGTATATATAGCTCATGAGCTATAGTATTTGTAGGTATAGTTATCTGCAAGGATCCCAAGGCTAGTGATTTAAAGTTGCCCTCTCCCCCTATTCCAACTTTGATCAGCATGTTTGATGGAGGTTGAAGGGAAAAGAGCTACAGTGAAGTCAGTGATGAAGCCTGATGGTGGTGGGAGGAAGAAGAGGAGGGAGAGTATTGGCAGTAAATATGAGAGTTGCTATACATATTTGTTTGTATATGTATATGTTTTACTAAAGTAAAAATTTTTTGAGGGCAAAGACTTTGTGCTATTACATTCTGGGGCCTTTACACAATGCTCTGTATGGTTTCCAAATGGAATTAAAATTGAACCTGCTATCCATAAAAAGTTCCCCCGAGATAAGAAGCAATTAACAACTTTTTTGTTGTTGTTGTTAGAGAAGCAACTAACAACAGTTTCTTTTACCTCTTAAGTTTGAAAGAACATTTTATGTAAAAATCAAAAGATATTTAGAGATTAGTATCATCATTTCCTGTGAGATATATGTTAGGTTCTTACTATGTTAGGTTACTTACTGTTTTCAGTATCTCCAGAGACCACAATGACCGAAGGGGTAGAAGATCCAATACTATTGAAGGCTGCAACACTAATCTCATAGGACTGTTGGTCAATAATTTTTTCGGTGCTATTACTGTCTGATTCAGAAAAGAAATTTTCCTCCCTATGTACTTCCCCCAGTGTTTTCATAACTATGCTATAATTTTGGATTTTTCCATTAGCTTGAAATGTTGGTAGAGGCTGAAAAGAAATATTGAGAAACATTTTAAAATGGTCTTCACTCTATAGGCCATACCATCTAAATTTTTTTTCCTCCTTAGAGATTTCTAATATTTCCAGATCATATATATACATACATATGTGTGTGATTATGATTTTCATTGATACTTCTGTTTTTATTTTGCATTTGTTTTTGAAACTATCTTCTCCTATCTACCTAGCAAGTATATCTTATAAACAATGTTTTTTTTTAAATAGGGAAAAGAATAAGTATAGCAAAACTAATCAATATATTGACAGAACCTGGCAGTACATGCAATACAATACTCCATATCCATCATTGCCCATCTCTGCAATGAATAAAGTTATATTCTCTCACCTGTATTCCATGGTCTAACTCAGTCATAGTGTTTAATTTTGCTCTTTTGTTGTTCTTTCTATTTACATTGTCATGGTTATTGTGAATATTGAGAGCACAATTTTCTAAACTAATCATAAGTTACTTATTTTGATCTGAGAATGAGCAGTCAAGTAAAAAACAGAACTGGGAGCACTGGACTTGGAATCAAGGAATTATTCTTTTTTCTAGATCAATATAATACTTAATTTTTCTGAATACACTGGAAAACTTTCTGGAAAAACTAGAGACCAGTATGGCAGAAACGAGGTATGGACTAACATCTCATATCATATACCAAAATAAGATCAAAATAGGCATACGATTTATACATATGAAAGGTGACATATAAACAAATCAGAAGAGCATGGAATAGTATACCTGTTAGATTTATGAATAAGATAAGAATTTAGGACCAAATAAGCGATAGATATTATTATGAAATATAAAGGAGAAATTTTGATTATATAAAATTAAAAAGTTTTTGCACAAACAAAACCAAATGTAACCAAAATTGGGAGAGCAGAAAAGTGGGGAAAATTTTTTTGCAGCAAGTATTTCTGATGAAGATCTCATTTTTTAAATTTGTAGAGAACTGAGTCAAATTTATAAGAATACAAATTATTCCCCAGCTGACAAATAGTCAAAAGATATGAACAGGCAGTTTTTGTACAAAGAAATCACAACTATCTATAGTTATATGAAAAAACCTTCTAAAATAACACTTATTAGAGAAATGAAAATTAAAACAACTTTGAAGTACCATTTTATACTTATCAGACTACTATGACAAAAAAGGAAAATAATAAATTTTGGAGAAAATGTTGAGAAAACTGGGACACTAATGCACTGTTGGAGTTGCAAACTGATCCATCCATTCTGGAGTGCAATATGGGAGCTATGTCTAAAGGGCTATAAAACTCTGCATACCCTTTGATACAACAATATCACTGCTAGGTTTAGATCTCAAAGAGATTTTTTTTAAAGGAAAGGATATACTTAAACAAGAGGAGAATGGCTGAACAGACTGTGGTATATGATTGTGATGAAATATTATTGTGCTACAAGAAATGGCAAGAAAAATGATTTTAGAAAAATCTGGAAAGACTTATATGAACTGAAGCAAAGTGAAATGAGCAGAATCAGGAACACATTGTATACAATAACAACAATATTATACTATAAAGAATTGTGAATGAGTTAGCTATACTCAGCAATATAATGATCTAAGACAATCCCAAATGATTCATGTTGAAACAAACTATTTGCCTCCAGAGAAAGAATTGATAGTCTGAATACAGACAAAAATAAACTATTTTCACTTTCTTTCTTTCTTTTTTTATGTTTGAATACAGAAATGTTTCATATAATTGCATAAGTATATCCTATATTAGATTGCTTACTGTCTCAGGGAAGGGGGAGGAGGGAAGAAAGAAGAGAAGAGAAGGATACAATTTGGAATTCAAAACTATTTTTAAAATGTTAAAAATTATTTTAACATGTAATTGGGGAAAGTAAAATATTATTAAAAAGAATAAAGATGGACATTTAGATAATCTTGGATTGGATTTCTCTGTTCCAGATTCATAAAGTATATCTCTTTTCTCATAAAGGATAATCATGAATGAGTTTGAATGAGAGACCCACCTTAAAACTGTCTGACTTATTTTTGCCTTTTCAGCAACATACTGACTTAGCTGTTTGGATTTTTTTGTAAATTCACAATACATTTCGAAAATTCACACAACAATTTGAATACATATTCACTCATTGACAGCCATCCCTGTTTTCAATGAAAGCAATATACATTATTTAAAACAAAAGATAAATAAGGTTTTGCTTTGTTCTCTGTATAATATTCTTCTGATAATTAATCATTATTCTTCTGTGCTATGGACTTATTCTTTTCTATCTTATTCTATCCTTCAACTTGTATTTGGAAGGGGAAAAATGATATTCTGACTCTTACTGATTACTGTTACCCTTTCTAAATGCTCACAAATTCTACTTTTATTTAATTTTGCCAGCATTTAAAATCAAGTTCACTTGCCAATATTGTAAATATTTCTTCCCTTTCTCTCTTTTAAAAACAACAACAACAACATCACCTTTTCCATTCTCTCCCTCTTCCAAGATTTTTCAAAGACTACCAATCATAATTCAACTACCATATCTCCCATTTCTTTCAGAACTCTGGTATGTAGTTTATATGAACTGAATGATTTAAACTCATTGAAAGCAGTTTAGTTATGTCCTCCTATCTCTTCATTTATCTTTCCTTTCTGGTGATCCTCCTTGACAAAGAAATCATTATTGAATGGTTTTGTCTTTTTTCACTGTCTATTATCATTTCATCTACTCTAAACAATAATGTTAACCTTCTTTGATCTTCTTATCCCCAACATATCTTTAAATATCCTGTCCTTACAAATAAAATATAGATATTTAAATCTAAAATCATATTAAAATAAAAAAAAACTTTTAATATGCTGCTTTTAGCAAGGAAATATCATTAATAGGATCACAGATCTAGAGGTGGAGGAGATGTTAGAGATCATCTGGTCCAAAGCCTTCATTTTGTGAATGTGTAACTAAGGCTCACAAAGGAAAAATGAGCTGCCCAAGATCATAAAGGTAGTAAGGAACAGAGCTGAGATTTGACCCCAGGACATCTGTCCCACATTCTGCACTCTTTCCCCTGGATCACAATGAATTGGGAAAATGAAATAATCAAAACTGGGCATCTGGAAGCTTAATCTAGGATGACTTGAAGGAGAGAAATAACTAAGATGAGAGAACTGTTAGGAAACTATTGCAACAGTCCAGGCATATTAGGAGGATTATTAGAGTAGAAGCAGTGAAAATAGTAAGGAGGGAACAAATGTGAGGCATACTGAGGAAACAGAATTTGGTAAGTGATTGAATGTTGCAGGGGTGAAGATGAAGTGGGAAGTCAAAGAAGTCACTGGAGTTACAAACACTTGGGGGGAAATGGGGATGCTTTTAATAACAAATAGGAAGGTTGGGAAAAGGAATGGGTTTTGGGGAGAAATGATGAAATAAATTTCAGATAAGCGAATCTTAGAGTAGTTATGGGGAAGCTATCCAGAAAGCATTTGGAAACCTGAATTCAAAACTACTCACCTTCCAGAATATTTTCACATTATATCCCATTGAAATTGGTTCCACAATTCTCCAGACATCGAGAGCCCCTGAGGGCACTAAAATGAACCAAAGAAAAGGTTTCAGGCCATGCCAAGAACACATAGCAAGACATTCAGGTTGTCTCCAGCTCAGAAAAGAAACTTTTGCCCAACCTCTTACCAACCAATTTCTCTGCTCATCTATGTGTGTCGCTGAACACTGAAGGAGGAAGGGAAAATAAACAACATTCCAAATGAATTCATTAAAATTTATTCTATATAACTATACTATACTATATAACTATATAGTATTGTAACTATACTATATAACTATATAAATTTATACTATATAACCTCAACTGACTTTTGACATTAGGCAATGTCAAAACAATGTAGAGAAAATGACTGTAATGAAATATTAAATGTGCAATGAGAATGAACAAATATATAAAATTCATAGAAACAGGGGAAGATGTGTATCAAGTAAGATAGTGAAATAAGAAGAAATGGGAGAATGGGAGAATATAAATATTTACTATAACAATGAAAATGAAAAAAAATTACTAGAAAAAGATGAACTCTTGAGTGAATGGAAAACCAATAATGGTCCTAGCATCCTAAACACTTCCTTCTCCTCAAAGAGAGGGAGGAGGGCAGAAATATATATATATATATATATTTGTATGAGAAAGGATTCAATTGGAGTAGAGGGAGAAGTGATGGGATAAGAGGGCATATATATCTGGAAAGAGAGTGAGGTAAAAATATTTTTTTTTCTTTAGAAGAAAGTATGTAAACTCCATAATTACAAGTAGGAACTGCTTTGTTGTTGCTTTTATGTTTCTAGAGCCCTGCACAATGCTTTGATCACAGTAGATTCTTAATATTTATTGAATGAAATTACATTTGTTGAATAGGATAATCTACAGAAAGTAAGCCAGATAAATTCCTTTGATTCCAGAATTTCCAAGGGTAGGAAGCCACATTGTTCTTTTGCCTGATTTCTAAAAGTACAAAAGGTACATATTGGCCTGAAAGATGGTGAGCCAGGAGGGGTCAGAGATGAAAAGTCTCCCTCTCTTGTTATCTGAATCCTTGTCCAAATTGCACAAAATTCCCAGTTAAATTGGTATTAAAAAAGAAAAACTAATTTATCTGTGGCTAACCACTTAAAAACATGAGAAATCAATTCTTGTAACCCCAAACAAAACCTTCAATTTGAGTTTCACTTTTGAAGTTATAACCCTCAGAGCATACATCTATAAAGTAACTAGAAACAAAAATGAAATATGTCCATTTAATTTTTTAAAAAAATTCAATGAGAGAAAAAAAGATTCAATTATAAGTTCTTCATTTTGCTTAATACTTTGTAAATGGCTCAATAATCTTTTAATAAAATGATCTCTTGTGTTCCAAATCACTACTGATCAAAGAAATGTAAATTAAGACAACTCTGAGATATCATTACACACCTGCCAGATTGGCTAACATGACAGGAACAAATAATGATGAATGTTGGAGGGAATGTGGGAAAACTGGGACACTAATGCATTGTTGGTGGAGTTGTGAAAGAATCCGGCCATTCTGGAGAGCAATTTGGAACTATGCCCAAAAAGTTATCAAACTGTGAATACCCTTTGACCCAGCAGTGCTACTACTGGGCTTATATTCCAAAGAAATACTAAAGAGGGGAAAGGGACCTGTATGTGCCAAAATGTTTGTGGCAGCTCTTTTTGTAGTGGCTAGAAACTGGAAGATGAATAGATGTCCATCAATTGGAGAATGGTTGGGTAAATTATGGTATATGAAGGTTATGGAATATTATTGTTCTGTAAGAAATGACCAGCAGGATGAATACAGAGAGGCTTGGAGAGACTTACATCAACTGATGCTGTGTGAAATGAGCAGAACCAGAAGATCACTATACACTTCAACAACAATATTGTATGAAGATATATTCTGATGGAAGTGGAAATCTTCAACATAAAGAAGATCCAACTCACTTCCAGTTGATCAATGATGGACAGAAACTACACCTAGGGAAGGAACACTGGGAATTGAATGTAAACTGTTAGCACTACTGTCTATCTACCCAGGTTACTTACACCTTTGGAATTCAATACTTAATATGCAACAAAAAATTGGATTTACACACATATATTATATCTAGGTTATACTGTAACACATGTAAAATGTATGGGATTGCCTGTCCTCTAGGGGAGGGAGTAGAAGGAAGAAGGGGAAAATTTGGGAAAATGAATACAAGGGATAATGTTATTAAAAAATTACTCATGCATATATACTGTCAAAAATTTTATAATTATAAAATTAATAAAAAATAAAATGATCTCTTTTTATTATAACTTTTTATTGACAAAACATATGCATGAGTAATTTTTCAATAATGACCCTTACAAAAAGTTCTGTTCCAACTTTTCCCTTCCTTCTCATCATCCCCTCCCCTAGATGGCAGGTAGTCTCATACATATTAAATATGTTAAAATATATGCTAATACATATTTATACAGTTATCTTGCTGCACAAGAAAAATTGGGTTTAGAAAGAATGTAAAAATAACCTGGGAAGAAAAACAAAAATGCAAGCCAACAATAACAGAAAGAGTGTAAATGCTACGTTGTGGTCCACACTCATTTCCCAGTGTTCTTTTGCTGGGTGTAGCTAGTTCTGTTCATTACTGATCAATTGGAACTGATTTGGATCCTCTCATAAAGTGATATCCTGTGCAGAAAATCAAGAGATCTATCAGCCTGAAAAAATATTTTTTTTTCTGTCAATGTTTCTAATACATGGCACTAGGAGAAAGGATTTTCAAGATTTGCTTCTCCTTTAGGGTACAGACTAAGCTGCATGACCTTAAGTAAATCACTAATTACTTTTTCTAAGCCACATATGTAAAATGGTAATACTCTGCCTTATCTGAGAGGCTAAGATCAAGATCAAGCTCTAAAATCTTTGATTCTATGATTATTTTGGGTAGAATGTCATGCTGCTTCTCTCTGTTATAAGGAAAAAGTTTTGTAAGCTTCAAAATATTATATAAAGATGAATTAATAATTCACTTTGCATAATGCCTAGAGAACCATCCACAGAGCCAAGGCCGGCCTGACACATGCTGACTATGTGACCCAGGTTATGATTCAACTTCTCACAGCCACAGGCATCTTTCCGCAACAGAAAGTGGCAGAGACAGATGGATAGGCACAACCACAGAGAGACATAAAGACAGAGAGAGCTTGAGGAAGAGAGGGTGAGGAAGGAGAGAGGGAGACAGGAAGGATGGAGAGAAAGAGGGAAGGAGAGAGAGAAGGAGGGAGACATTAAAAAAGACAGAGAGGGGAGGAGGACAGAGAGAGACATAGAGTGCGAACATATTACATATTGGTAAAGATTTGAAGAGAAAGATCATACAGTTCACTTTGCTATCCCCATTTTCAATAGCTCTGAATTAATAGATCTGAATTGATTGAAGAGATTTTCTTATTGGGAGATTCCAATGGAATTACAGGTCCATACAATAACACCTTCCTCCCCCCTCCAAGTTTAAAAAATTATGTATTTGATACAGGAAATGTTTCTAGAAATATGTCAACTAGAACACAAAACCCTGATGATTTCCTCTCATTATTTAAGTTTTAGGTAGTACCATGAGCTTGCAGACAAGTCTCAACCAACAAATGTCTTGGAGTTGCATGCTATGGATCAAACTTACCAACTTCTTTTGTGATGAAGTTTTTGCTTTTCCACTCACTCCATTTCCAAAAGTGGTTGGCAGTGCAGCAACGTACTCTTGTTGAATATGCTGTATAAGGTCGTAGTTCTCTTAAAGTGAATTGAGAGTTGGAAGTGTTGTACTGGAGAATCAAAGAAGAAATGATAAACAGAACTTCTGTGATAAATATTCAGCTTCCCACAGCCACAGGCATCATCATTATTATAATAGAAAGCTTCCAGATGTCATCTTGGAGTGAGTTTCCCCTTCACCTTGTCTTCACCATCTCCCAAAGTTTCCAAAATCTCAATCTTTCCCCCATAGATCAATATCTTGCCCTTTTCATGTGTAAAGAAATGAAGTGTCTTTTATTCCCTTTGGCCCACAGACATTTTCTGATCCATGACCTTGACACAAAATTCCCAGTTAACTCTGGCCAGACCTATCCTGATTTGAACTGAAATCTCTCAACAATGAGAAATTAATTTCACAGACTTTTCAGTGGAGATCCCAAACAACACATCATATGCCCTTTGATGACAGAAGTCAAAAAGAAAAATCTAATTAACTTTCAACAGTTCAATTCCATAAGCCAAGGACCATTTGTTTTTACCTGTATTACTTTTCCATCATGATAGACTTCAATCTGACACAAAAAACTGAGTCTTTTTTGATTGGGAATAATTTTCCATTTCAGTGTTGCCTCTGTTCCACTTGCATGTTTAATAGATATTTCACCAACAAGCTTTGGTTGAACTGTTAAGAAAGTAAAAAAAAATGAATATAAATAAAAATGTGTTCTTTAAATAAAAAACTCAAATTCTTACTAATTCTGGTAAAAGTAGATTAAACCATTCATTTGTCATAGTGGCTAGAAAGTCATCTTAAGAAAAATCAGAACGAATAGGATCTTGCAGTACCATACTATAGGACAAAGCTGTAATCATCAAAACAATTTGATCCTGGGTAAGAAATAAAGGGACTGAAAGGGACTGATCAGTGGAATATATTAGACATACAATTTTTCAGAAGCAAATAAATGAGCAAAATAAGTTAATGGTGATAAACACAAAGATTTTAACTATTGGGGCAAGAATTCTCTATTCAATAAAAATTCTTGAGAAAACTAGAAAATAATATGACAGAAATTAGATAGAGACCAGTATCTCATATGGAGACCAATATAAGCTCAAAATGGGTAGATGATTTGGACATGAAGGTGACCAATATATTAGATTAGATTAGAGAAACATGAAAAAAAAATTATCTGTCAGATCAATGGAAAGGGGAAGGATTAATGACCAAACAAGAGCTAGAAAGGTTCATGGGAGGCAAAATAGGTAATTTCGATTACATACAATTAGACAGATTTTGCACAAACAAAATCAATGCTGCTAAAAGAAAAGCAGAAAATTTGGATAAAAAAATCTTTACAAGTTTATCTGACAAAGGTTTTATTTATAAAGAACTAAATCAAATTTACAAGAAAAAGAGCCATTCTCTAATTGGATAGTCAAAGGATATAAACAAGCAATTTTCAGAGGAAAAAATTGAAGATATTAATTGCCATATTTAAAAAATCCTCTAAATTATTAATTATAGCTGTTCCTAGCACAAAGTATTCAGCAAATATTTCTTGACTTGACTGACTTAACTTTTGGTTATTTTAGCATAAAAACTAATCAAATATCTCCATCCAAAATAAGAAAATGACACTAGGTATGTAATATCTTCTTTTAGGAAAACATCTTCCCTTCTCCCTAAAAAACATTTTCTATAATAACTATGACATGATTAAGGTACAATGCATATAGGGAAGTCATTTGGCAAATCAAAATAATATGATAACTGAGCAGGAAGAGAAGATTGTAAGTAGGGGAGGATTGTTGCTTCTAATTCTCCAGTGAGAAGAAAATGTTATTAAGTAATGGAGGATTGCTAACATTAAAACTTGATTTAAGAGAAACCTTATCATAGAATCATTCATAGCACTAGAGCTGGAAGACATCTCAAAGATCTAGTTCAAACCTCTTTCTCATTTTACATTTGAGGGAATGAAGAGTAATCCAGAAAAATTAAATGATTTGTCCAGAATCACATAAGAAACAGAACAGAATAGATGAAAAAATAGGTCCTCTTGTTGTGTCCTGTTTTCCAGACCCTCAAGTTGGGATAGCAAAACATACCATCTTAGTGGAGGAGTGATGAGGCAAGACTCCCGAGGATGGTGGAAATATGGAGTCTGTTTATTCCAAGGTCTTACCCTTTAATGTGCCCTAATACCCTCTTATAACCAAGACAACACTGGGCATGAGCTAAGCATATATTGCGTATGTGGAACCACATAAACAACTTGTTATTGTGTGTAATTGCCACCTGGTATCACTTTGACCTGGTATCACTATGCTTCAATCACAACATTTATCACTGCCCCTTGACTTCTCAGGAAGGCCTACAGTCCTTAGGGGAGACTGGGAACTGAACCTGACATTGTTAGCAGGTTCCCTCTGGGCTGAAGAGTCTTATACTTCACCCAGAGTTCCCTCATTGTCTGTGACCCTCTGATGGTAGCGTCAGTGCCTCTTTCGCTGTACCTTAGATCCTGAAGAAATGAATGTGTGTGTGTGTGTGTGTGTGTGTGTATGTAAAGAAATCTATTTGTGAATATAAATGCATGTATATGTGTGTATATGCATGGGTGTGTATATATATACATGTGTGCTTATATGTATTATATGTGTGTCCTGTGTATATGTTTATACATGTGCATATATAGATTTGTGTATATGTGCATGGTACATTGTGTGCAATATGTATATATGTGTGTATTTAAGTGTATTATATATACAGTGTGTATATGTATGTATATATAGGTACATGTGTGCATAAACATGTATTGTGCATATCTATGTATATAGGTATATGACTGTATATGTATGTGTTCATATGTCAGCATCTTTGTTTGTATGTATGTATATATGCCTATATTTAGATATGTGTATGCTTATATATATTATTTATGTGTATATATATATATATATACATATGTAGTATATATATGTATAAGTGTTTATATGTATTACATATATAGATGCCTCTGTGTACATGTGTGCATATGTATTATATGTAATGTGTATAGTTGCATGGCATATATATGTGTGTATAGTTGTGCATCTGTGTATTTTGTAGGTATATGACTATACATGCATATTTCTATATATGTGTACATGTAGATACATGTATATGCACTTGAATATGTATTGTGTATATGTCCATGAATGTATGTGTATAGGAATGTGTATGTATGTGTCTGCATACACATACATGTATTCATAGATATGCCTTGTTTACATGTATGCATTATATGTGTATGTTCATAGGTATATATACTATGCATGCCATTGGGTATTGTACATGTGTATATGTGTGTGCATTGTATACATGTGTGTATTATATGAGTACATGGGTATATGTGTGTGTGAATGTGTATGTATCTATGTATATGTATGTGTTTGTATACAATAAAGTAAGAGTGTGAGCAAGCACATGTTACATGTTGGATAAAGATTTGAAGAGAGAAATTATACAGTTGACTTTGCTGTATTCATATTTTTACCTTGTTGAGTTACATTAAAGAGAATGTCCACTCTTCTTTTTCTTAGTTTATTTTCAGCTGTCAGTGTGAAGTTATACATGTCCTGTATGTCAGAGGTTAGTTGCCAAATACACCAATTTCTATGAACGCAGCTGACTTTTTTCTGGGAAAACCTTTAAAACAAACAAACAAAAAAATAATTACAATAATATAATTTTGGTTGAAGCAGACCTGTTCCTGCCTAAGGAGCACATCCAGAATGTTCCAAATTGAACAAGGGCTGATGTCCAGTTGTTTCCCCACTGAAAATTATGGAGAATAAAAATAAAATTTTAAACAATTTTTGGGTAAATTTTATATTTTTTACAAAAAACCATGATGTCGTACACTAGATAGAGCACTGAGCCTGGAGTCAGGAAGGCCTGGATTTAAATCTCTTAACCTCTGTCTCAGTATCCTCTTCTGTAAAACAAGGATAATAATAGCACTTGGCTGTTGTGAGGATCAAATAAGATCATTGTAAAGCAGCTTATAAATCTTAAAGCATAATAGGAATAATAGTTATTTTACAATAAGGTGCTCCCATTTCTTCTTTGTGGTTTTTTAGAACTTCCATTAATTTCTATTGGCCAAAGAATTTTGTAACTTTCACAAAGATCACCAGACTTGGAATAAGAAGACCTGGATTTGAGTTCCAGATCACACAACTGTGACTTTGGGAAAATGACTTAATTTCTACAATTCTGTTTTTATCATTAGCAAAATGGAGAAGCGTGTGGTACTAATCCCACAAGATTCTTTTGAGAATCAAATGAGACATAATTACAAAGTACTTCATAGATTTTAAAGGGTTCTAGAATTAATTATAAACATCACGCCAGTATAAGAAAAGTGGGAAATTAGGTAGACCCAAGTTGTGAATTAGATTGGATTCTCCCTTGGATTTGCAGCTTTTCTTTATGTTTGGTTGTTGGGCTACATTCGATTTAGCAAAATTTTTAATAAACTTTGCCAGAACAAACCAGTAACCCTTCAGAAGCTGGCAGTTTGGCATATTTGTTTCAGCTTTCTGTAATATCTCAGGGAAGCTTTCAGCTTAACTCTGCATCCTGTATAGGGAAAGCTAGAATACTACCAAACTTCAACCAAAGACATGACTTGCCATTCAAACAAACTGTAGTTGGTTGGAATAAGATCCTCTGGCAATAATATATCTCTTCCTGGATCCCATGTACAGTTCAAGGTCTGTAAATCCCGAGTTTGACAAGAAAAATTCTTGGGCTCTTCTAGTTCTCCTATGAGCACAAACAAAAGCTGTTGATAAAATGAAGTTTAAACACAGGGAATATAAACACTGTGTTAGTAATGATACAGTATCTACAGATCTAGGCACTAAGTTTCCCTGAAATTGAATAACAATAGATCAGCTCCTTGGAATTCAGGGTGATTTGATAGCATTCAGGTCACCTGCCCTTCCAGGTCCAATCGCTATCATATTCCTATAACAATTCTCTGGGTAGAAAATAGGGATGACTATCCTAAGCTGTGACAAGAAGCAATAGAAAGTCACTAGATCTGAAATCATAAGTCCTAGCTCTGTGCTCTCATAGGTACATGCTCATGGGCACATAATTTAATTTCTCTAGCCCTCAGTTTTGTCCTCTGTAAAAGGGAAGATATCATCTGTCCTATCTACCTCATATGAAGTGCAAATGAGATCATACAGGCATTGTATTTGGTAAGTGAATAGTTATTAGGCAATTAATATTATAACAATATATATTTGTGTTGTAGATATATAAGTATATATTAATAAACATATTATATAATTAGTATATAATTATACATTTAATAATAAAAATACTATGTTTTTTTCCTTCCTTTCATTCTCTACCATGACCAAAAAATTCATCGTTAAGTAGCCAGCTCACTGATGACAGATCTCTCTCTATTTGGCTAGGCTGGTTGCCAGAAAGCAGGCATGTTTTTAATCGTTCTAGTATGATGGAATCTAACCTTGGTGAAATCCCAAAACAACACATGCTACCTCCATAAACTATGAAACTTTGAAAGAGAACTTTATGATTCTTCAGTGATTTAATCTATTTCTCTGTCTCTGTCTCTGTCTCTATCTCTGTCTCTCTGTCTCTCTATACATATTTCTATGGACTTCTGTGTATATATATATATATATATGTATTTACACATATACATATGTATATATACACACACACATATATATATATACACATCTGTATTTATGGATATATATGTGTATATATAAAACATGTACATACATATGCACATGAATTGTTAAGAGTCAGAGTGATTTTGTTAAGAGTCTAGGTAATGTCAGTGAGAAACCAAGGACAAAGGACAAATTTGGACTTTACCTTATGTTAGGTTCCCTGGAAATCTAGGTTTTTTTTTCAATTGTGATGGTGAGGCACATTTCCTCACCTGTTCCAGGAAACACATAACCCCAGGGCTGATAACAGTCCCTTATCAGGTGAGGAAGAGTTATAAATGTTGAATGTAGCCCAGCAACCCAACATAAAGCCACATGTGGGTCCTAGGAGATGAAAGTCTTCCAGCATGGAATAGCAGAATGAAGGAACAGAACAATAAAAAATGTGTTAGGATAGCCATGAGCAACAGATGTTAATGATAGATTGATAATATGTCTAAAACCAACACAGAATTTTTTAGTGTGTCTAATAGGAAAGAAACAAATATGAAGTTTGAAATGAAAATTTTCATGGAATATTGTTCAAAATGATGTCAAACCAGTTCATTTCCCTTAGTGTTTTTAAAGTATAAAGGTGTATAAAGGGATGGGACTAGGAAGTAGTACTGGAAAGAGGGGTGGGGGAAGAAGGATTCTGGTCATGGGAGTAGATCAGCAACAGGATAGCAGGAGCATGTCAGACACTCAAGGCAGGGCAGCCAAGGATATACTCTCTTGAGGTTTCCATATACCTCTAGGAACCTTAAGGGAACTAATTCTGTCCAACCAACATTAACCAATCCTATATATCCTCTTATGCCTTCCATAATTCACCAGGGAGTTTCTCAGGGAATTCAGTTTATCTTCCTAGTAATGCTCTTGAGCTTGGGCAGCAGCCAGAGTACTCATGCTATCTACTTCCTAGCTTTGATGTACTTTCTATGAATTCTATTCTTCCAGGAACAGTGGAAGCAGACATAGTGAAAGACAAGAAACTGAGAAAAGATGAGAAAATGTATAAACAGATCAAATATAGAAAGCATTCTCTTTCTTCCTCTCCTTCCAGGAAAGACTCTGAGTAAATTCTGGACCCTCCTCCAAGTCATACCTTCCCAGCCCTCTCATCAAGCTTTGCATATCATATGGTTCTGGGGGAAGATAGTCCTGAAGACCCAACTTCAGCCCCAATTCTTTTACTCATATTGGCTAGTGAAGGTGGGGACAGGATCTTTATTGAAAGGAAAGAATTGGTATAATAACTGAATGATAAAAGAAAAACATTGAAATTATTCATTCAAATAAGGTATGCAAGGATTTTTTTGGTGAGTCTTTTTTGTTGTTGTTAAACAGTGAGAACAAAATAGCTTACTGGAATATAAAGATAAAAGTTGAATGAAAGGGATATTTTCACAGAATCAGTTTGTTTTTCCCTCCCTCTCTCCATTTGATGTTTACCAAAACATACCTTTGGCCATTTAGTTTTTAAAAATATGCATTATGCCTGTGCACATACACCAGTTACTTTACATACAATAAAAGAATAGGGGAAAGGAATCAAAGAAGAGAGAAAACAATACTGCAGGACGTGGATGAACCAAATCTTGGTTTTCTAATTATGAATATATTGTTTTCCTTGGGAGCACAGTTCTGGAGAAGAGTTGAAGGTTGTCTTTTTAGTAAATGCCCCCTGTCTGAAGCTGGAATACATTAATTGTATCTTTATCCTCCATTTCCAATTGTGCAGTTGATTGGTTTCATTGATTGGTTGTGTATCAAATTGGAATTTGATCTTCCTCATTGACAAAACCTGTCATTCACAATAGGTTTTCAGTAATTTACTAAATGGCACGTGTCTCTTAATTTTAAATTGCACATTGATTCAACTTGCCCTGCCATCTTCAAATTAATGTGGTCATTGTTTTCAGTCTTGACTTTTTTCTTAGACTTTTCATTGGTCATGTCAAGTCCAGAAGTATCCTCAGTCACCACTCCACAAAAGAGGCATCAGGATGGATTGCTTCAACTGAAGCAGGAGAAAGAGAAAGAGGAAGATGACGGTAGTGATGGTGTGGAAGAGGAGGAGAAGAACGAAGAAGAGGAAGGGAAGAAGGAGGAGGAAGTAAGCATTTCTTAAGATTAAGTTCACTTAGTTTATTTTCTGTGGGTTTCTATATAAGGATGTTAATGTTTTTATCAGCTAAAGAAAATCATTAAGAATTGGAATGTGGTACCTCTGGACTTTATAACATATTCTGATTTTGCCTTGAAAGCTGGGGAGGGATGGACATACAAGTTTGCTCAACCACGAGTGAGTTCTTCATATGGATGATGTGACATACACATATAATATAGGTGTGTGCATATGTATATACAGATACACACACACATACATGCTTTTCTCTTTGGAAAATAGAGGTAATAAATACATTTCATTAAAAAGAGGCAGATAGGTGGAATAGTAGATAGAGTACCTGCCCTGAAGTCTGGAGGACTGGAGTCAGACACTCAACATGTCCTAGCTTGTGACCCCAGGCAAGTCACTTAACCCCAATTGCCTCAGGAGAAAAAGAAATCAATTAAAGTCTAAGTCCTTACCTGCTATATATAGGACAACTCCTACAATTTCTGATTTGGGAGAATGAAAGTTACAGATGGCATTTGATCCTTGCCTTCTAACAAAGGAAACATTATTCACTTCAAACATTGTCATACGAGGGCTCAGTTTTGTTCCCTGACTTAATTTTCCTTCATATAAAAAGTCTACTTTCTCATTATCTGTCTTGGAAATGCAGCAAAAGGTGACACTGGAATCTTCTTCAACATATATTTTATCAACAGGAAAAATGTGATATTGGCCTGAGGAGTCCTTCCCTACAAGACACAACAAAAAATCAAGTCAGAATTTCATGCACATTTTTGTGTAATAACAATGATAGTCCCACATTTCTTTCTAGAACTCTATACAGATGTTGTCCCCACAACCACCCTGTGGGGTAGGAAGTACAAATTATTACTTCCATTTTCAGTATGAGACTCAGAGAGGAAAAATAACTTGCCCAACATTACCACTAGTAAAATGTCAGAGCCAGGACTCAAACCCAAACCATCTGAGATCCCAAGTCTGGTTTTGATGCTTTAATACATGTCATGGAGATGAGATAGCAAGCAGCACCAAGCATCCAACTATAATCCAGCCTGCCAGAATCCCTGAAGAAATCTGGAGAAGTTGGTGTTCACTATTTTTAAAGGCACATCACTGAAGCAAGAAGAGTTGGATTAAGATAACTTGAAGCTATAGCTGTAGGGGCATTTCAGTACAATACTTTAAAAGAAGTCCCAGTATCCCATAGCTTTAAAATATCAATTTATTTGGGTCAAATAAGTTTAGTATAACTTTTAATAGATGTTTATTTTATCTTTTGTTGTTACATCATCACCTAGATTTCCCACTGTATTCCTCTCCTTTTTCCTTGTCAAAGAACTACACTTTGCAAAAAAGGATTTTTGGGGAAGGAGAAGGAATTAGCAAAATTATTACTTGATGTATCAAAAATGTGATATATATGTAATATATATTCTGTTCTATACCCATGAACAACACACCTCTGCAAAGAAATAGAGGTTGGGAAAAAGACAAATGAAAAACCATAATTTTTTTAAAAAGATTTTGAAACTATATGATCATTCCCCTCATTAATTAAATATTCCTCAAAAAACTACATAGCAACCTAAAACTATCATTTCCTTACTAGTCCAGCTATTTTTTATTTATAAGAAGCAAGTTACTCTTTAGGGGAAAAGATGCTGTTTATTTAAATTGTTTAAAGGGAAAAAAACCTGGAAAACCAAGTTATGAAAGCTATTACATAATTGCATTAATTATACTAGTGCCATTAAAATCACGAAAAAAATCTCAAGTTTCTACTGTGGCTATGAAACTGTGCAGGGCTGGGCTCTAGGAAAGTGAGAATAAAGTTAAGCATGTCTGTGGTTCTAGATAATCAGAAACTGATATCTTCATGCTGCTCAAGCCCTCTCTCCAGCCTGCTCCTGACTAAGTTTCCTGTACTTCTAGACAATTATCCTATTTATCAGAGTTTTTCAAAAACTCCATACACATTGTCCTTTCAATATGTATATGACTGGACTTCTATTCCTTAAAGATCCTATTTTCTGAAATGAGTTCTTTTGATAAACTAATCCTGATGGAGTTTTAGTTCACCTAGAAATAAATTATCATAATCTAAAGAAATGATTTTAATGGTGGGTGAAAATATGAACATAGGTAAGCTTTTGGAGCCTTCTTACTAACAGCACAGAAAGAATAGTAATAATGGCAAAAAAATTAAAACAGAAATATCAAAGCTAACAATCCACTTTATGTGGTACTTTACAGCTTATAAAGTGTTTTACTAACAACTTCATGAGGTAACTGAGGATTAGAGGGCTTAAGTGACTAATTGGGTTCACATTGTACTTTTTATGTTTCCTAAATGTGTGAACTTGGACAAATCAATTACTTTTCCGTTGTCCTCAGTTCCCTTGTCCAAAAAAAAAAAAAAAAAAAAAAAAAAAAAAAAAAAAAAAGAGGTCCCTTCTAGCTCTAAATCTTTGATTCATGGAAACCTCTAGAGTTACTAGTTTGAACACTCATCTGGCAATGGATCATTTAATATCGAGACCATGTTTTAAAAGTCTTTTTCTTCTTACCTTCGGATTTTACCCATGAGCTCCAGGAACTCCAAATCTTAAACTCTGGGAATCTTTCATCATCCACCATACTTCTGATTCTTACAAAATGGGAAGTACATTCTAAAGGCAGTGCCGAATGCCAACACCATTGCAGAGTTTCATTAGGTATCAAAGTTGTGGTATAATTTTTCTGAAAAGTAAAGAAATAGAGAATGAATGTCAAAACCAGTAGACTCCTGAACCAAAGCTAAGCTGGAATAAAAAGATCTATAATGGATGACTAAATACCTTAACTACCACAAAATACTGTTGGATTGGAAAATACATATAAAAGCTTTTGCCGATCATCTTAGCAAATGAAGAGAACTGACTAGCTCCCTTCTTGATTGTGAGGATGAAAAATTCAGAGCTGAGAGAAATAACAAATCCAAGATTGACACTAAGAGGATGTCAGCCAATCCAAGCTATAAGAATATTGTGACAGGTTAAAAAAACAATTTAAGCCATCTCATTCTAAATCCATTCCAATTTGTTAACAATAAGAATCCTGTGGTTGCTGATTGTCTTTCTAACATAGGTATGCTTAAGAATCTAAGAAAGTACTATACAGGACATAGATGTTTGATGAATTTGTGAGAGTTATCATCTCCCAGTACATGAAGTATGAAATTTCATGGTAGGGATCTTTGACAGATTACAGAATAGATCAAGGTATAAGTCATTTCAACAGTACATCTGACACAGCCACATACATATATACACATATACATACATACTGCATATATTCATACACACATTGTTGTCTGAATGTTGTCTTCCTTGTGAGATTATGAGCTACTTAAGAGCTGGGACTACCTTGTGCTAATTTTTTTTTATTCTCATAACTTAGCATAGTAGAGAATAGGCACTATTAGGAATTATTAAACTATATACCCTTTGAGCCAGTGATATTGTTACTAAGTCTACACACCTTTGAGAGTCAAGAGAGAGAGAAAAAAAAGAAGCTTATGTACCAAAATATTTATAGCAGTTCTCACCTCCACCACTACTTAACAACATTTTACTTTTTCCAATTAGTAAAGATATAACTATAGTTTTCAACATCCAATTTTGACTTCCAAATATTTTTCTTTTTCCCTTCCTGACCTCCCCCTCCCCAAGATAGCAAGCAACCTGATATAAGCCATACTGTATACAATCTTTTAAACATATTTCCATATTAGTCATATTGTAAAAAGAAAAATCAGAACAAAAGGGGAAAATAATGAGAAAGAAAAAAAAAACAAAAAAATGATGAAAATAGTATAATCTGCATTTAGTCTCCATATTTCTTTCTCTGGATAAAGATAGCATTTTCCTTTCTAAGTCTATTGGAAATGTTGTGGATCACCGAATTGCTCAGAAGAACTAAGTCTGTCATAGTTGATCACCACATTATCTTGCTGTTACTATGTACAGTGTTTTTTTTTTTCTGGTTCTACTCACCTCACTTAGCATCAGTTCATGTAAGTCTTTCCAGGATTTCTGAAATCAGTCTAGAAGTTCTTTTTTGTAGGGGCAAAGAACAGGAAACTAAGAGGAATGCTCATCAGTTGGGGAATGGCTAAACAAATGGTAGTATAAGAATGTAATAGAATACTTTGGGGCTGCAAGAAATAATAAAAGGAATGGTTTCAGAGAAACCTGGGTGTGAAAAGATAAAAATTTATATTACTAATGATTTTCAATGTATTGATTTTGTAACATAATTGATTTAATGTTATATTAATTTTTATAATTGTTAGTTTCTGCCTAAACTCAGAAATGTCATCTTTCTTAGTCCAAATTTGATTTTAAGTCATGGAAATATGTGTAAAAGATTGTGCATGTATAGCCTACATCAGAAGTCCTAACAAAAATTATAAGAGGAATAGGTCTCATAAAACAATGAACATGTCAGAGAGGAGTGTGATTTGTCACATCTGAATGCCAACCTATTTTTCTTAGTGTAACTGTAAAGTTCCTGTTGTCTCCAGAAACTGCCAATCGTTCTCTGGGAGGAGATCTGCTGTCTCAACTCAATCTCATGGCCAGACTCTGTCCTAAAGTAGACTCCTCTTCCTCTCCAAAAGTATGGGATTGCTAGACTTGCAAATCCAACGGACGTCTTCTCCTTGACCCAATCCAGAACTGACTTTCCAGACTCTAACTTCTTCTTTTATCCTCCCAGAGAATGGGCATGGAATAACTCAGGGGCTTGTGGGAGGAATACTTCAACCAATGAACTTGCTCCTCTTAAACATGTAAGCTCCTTCCCAGAAGTTCAAATGGGGTAAAACTCCCCTTAAAGGCCGGAACTAGAGAATTGTTAAGTACCGACTTAGCACTTAGTAAGAACCTAATATCTCATTATCCCATTAGCACTTAGTAAGAACCTAACATGTAACCAATAATAATGTTTTCCAACTACCCAGACCCTCCCCACTCTCATTCCTATATGTTAATAAAAAGGATCTCCCTGTTCTCACTGGGGCTGCTGGCCATACTGTGATGGCCATTCTGACTCACTTTGCTAACAGTTATAAGTATCACTGTTAATAAATGGATTTTGTTCAGTGTATGTACCTCAATTTAAGTTTATTGGATTTACTTGCCAGAAAAGATTTGTATGAATTGATACAGAATAATATGAGTAGAATCAGGCTAACAATTTATACTACAACAACACCATTGTAAAGACAAACAACCTTGAAAGACTTAAGAATTCTGATCAGTGTAATAGCCAACAGGCATTTTAAAAAACCAACACAAAGCAGGTTACTTGCCTTCTGAAAGATTGATAATAAACTTAAGATTCAGTATGCGACATTTATTTTTGGACATGGACAGTGTAGGAAATAATTTTGCTTGACTATGCATATTTGTTATAAGGGCTTTGTTTTTTATTTCTTTTAAGCTATAGTGGGAAGGATATGAGGAGAAAAAAACAAATATTTGTTAGTTGAAAAATAACATTTTAAAAAGGAATAAAATGAATTAAAAAAACAAAAACAAAAAGAACACTAGCACAGAGATATGACTTTTTCCTGATTTTATCTGCTATCCGTTCATTGCTTCAGAATGGGAGAGAACCCATTAGGGTTATTTGTGGCAGTAGCTGCCTATTTGATCATCCCACAGTGCAAGTGCCTTCCTGTATGGGTAGAACCCCTTAATTGCTGTAAAAGTAATGATTTCATATGGGTCCTGCTTCTCCTAATTTTAATTTACAATTATGTGAATATCAAAGAGTAGGATATTTTAGAAAATAATTGTGGTTGTACTATAATAATAAAGGGTTTTAGATACATTTCATTAAAACTAATGTCTTAGAATGAATCCAAGATATCAAAGTGACAGGATCCAAGGAAGTCAACCTTCATATAAAAAAAAAAAACGCAAAAGAAAATAAAACACAAAAGAATCTGTGACTTTGAAATAAAAGAACTACTAGGATAGAATCTCCTCCATCAATACAGATCACAACTTGTCTATAAGTAAGACCTATTCATACTCAAAGCCTGTTCTCTATCCACAAAGTCATGCTGCTGCCTATGTAGGATACATAGTCTGAAAAATTTGTTTTTGAAAATCAGAATACATGACAACTTCTCTTCATGGAAATAAACTTCGGAAGAATATAGTAATGAGATCTTGTATTAGTCCTGAATTCTCAGCTCTAGAAAACACTCAACAATAATAGCATAATAAATAAAGGATCCTACAATTTAGGAACAAAATCAATAAGCTAAAGAGTTTCTGGGGGGAAAAAAAGCAACCTGAATTGTGAAGGGATTTGAATCCATTTCACATAAAGATTGGTGAGAAGAAACCAGAAACATTTTTTCAGAGGAAAGAAAATTATGGATAGGGGACAAAATAGCCATGTTTAAATATTTGATGGACTGTTCTGCAGAAAAAGGATTTAAGTTTGTTCTGTTTGCTCCCTAGAGCAGACTCAGGAGTGAGGGATGAAAGTTGCAAAGGGAAAAAATTTAGAAATGACCTATGGAAAAACTTTCCAACGGTTAATTTTGTCTAAAAGAGGAATGGAAAGGTAGTGGATTCCATTTTATTAGAGGTTCCTAAGCAGGGGCTATATAACTACTTACTAGATATGTTGTAGTAGAGATTTTTTTTTTTTAGGATTGCAATAGATGGCCACCAAGGCCACTTCCAGCTTTAAAATAATGAGATTTGCTGAAAGTAATAATGTGGAAATGGAAGTATGGAGAGCTTATTGCTATCAAATCAACTATGAAAGTAGAACATTTCTTGTATCACAGCATTGTCTATGTAACTTAGGAAGAATGTTAGAAGACAGCTTGAATTAATCAAATGGATAATCCTGGTTTACTAAATCATTTCTTCCCTTTATTTCAAACAATAAGATAGTTTTTAAAATATTTTTAAATATTTAATGAGAATAATTTAGGTTACTTATATATCTATAAAGGGACAATGACTTAGGCCAGAATTAGATAATAGGAGAAATTGGGCTGGGTCACATCTGGGAAATTGCATAGTGCTTTTTAGCAATCCCAAATCACTCTCTGACATAAAATCTATTTTTTAAAATAAAATCTATTTTAATGCCTATATTTTCCAAGGAATAAATTCAGAAAGTAAACAGGTAAGTGCTTTAGCATCTCATCTAGTAATTTGAAAAAAATTTCTCTGTAGGAGTTGATTCATGATTATTTACTGATGACAAAATAAAGGCTGAGAAAAAAAGCATTCAATTTCTAGGAAATTAAATTTGCCCAAATTTCATCAAAAATCCTTCCTGCACTGAGATTAAGTCAAGATCAAGTGTAGCTCACTTGAAGGAAATATGATAAATAAATTAGGATTTACAAGACAGGTAAATTAAAAGAATTTGCCATAGCACTTCTTTATATGCAAGATTCTTTTATATACCTAAATTATTAAATTCATTAAAATTCAGTTTCAGAATTTCAGAAACTTTTCTGTTGTATTATGATGAATGTATAGAAGTGATGATTTCTGAAGGGCCAGCATGTGGGTTGAGATACTATCCAATTTCACTTAGACCTAAAGTCAGAAGGTGTAAGATTTAATAAGGGCATGTCCAAAGAAGGACCATTAGAATGATGTCCATCACTATGGTGCCAGCTCTAACCCTTCCCCTAGTCTGTATTATTTCAACAGTCTTTTCTTTTCCTGTTCTTTATGTTTTTGGCATTTAACATTGTGCCTGGCACATAATGGATACTTAAATGCATATTGACTTGAATCAATTCAATCAATTTTAAGCCCAGTTAACTGAACTACCACTGAATCTATATCTTTCTTCATTCTCAATAAGATATATAAATTCCTTTCAAATATTTTGCTGAATTTTAGATAAATAAATAATATCTATTGCATCCCCAATTCTGCCAGTTAATTATGCCATAAAAAAGCAAATTAAGTCACAATTTGTTATTAGTACTGACATGCTAGATCTCTGTGATCTCTTCTTCTTCTTCTTCATCTTCTTCTTCTTCTTCTTCTTCTTCTTCTTCTTCTTCTTCTTCTTCTTCTTCTTCTTCTTCTTCTTCTTCTTCTTCTTCTTCTTCTTCTTCTTCTTCTTCTTCTTCTTTTAAATATTCACTACCTGTACTGTTCTTCTTTAAAATATATTGTTCTCTGTGAGAAGGTTTCTTGGGGAGGTTCTGGAGGTAGCCTTTGTTTCAGTTCAGTTAGATAATCACCTTAAATTCAGCCAGGAGTTAAAGTCCAAATCCTTTATTTTCTCTTTCAAAGTCTTGAATCTTTTCCTTGGGCCTGGTTAGCTTTCTTAGAGATCTATTTCTCTTCTTGGTTCCAAGAGCTCTTGCCACTACTCCTTTGTCTCTGCCAGCTTCAGCCCCTTGTCCTCCCAATGTCTCCAGCCAGCACAAATGTGGAAATTGGAATGAGTCTGACTCCTCCTCTAAGTGAGTGGGCTTATGGGCTTCTGACTTGTGAATCTCCCGAAGTCCATCCTAGTTGAGGCTTCTAGCTTATATATGCTCTCTAAAGGTGTGAATATGTGAACTAATGTGTGAACTCCTTTAAAGGTGAGAACTAAGTACATAAGCATTAGTACCTTGTTTCAAGTTCTGGCCTATAACATCTGCTTTCTTTTGATTTAGAACAAAACATGATCATGACCTCCCTAACTTCTCAAGGAGGTGAGAACCCCCAAAAAGGTGATCATGCTTTCCCTGATTGCTCAAAAAAGGAGTGAAAACACCATAAAAAGAAGAGGGGCAGCTAGGTGGCGCAGTGAATAGAGCACCAGCTCTGCATTCAGGAGGATCCGAGTTCAAATCTGGTCTTGGACACTTAACACTTCCTAGCTGTGTGACCCTGGGCAAGTCACTTAGCCCCAGCCTCAGAAAAGAAAAAAAAAAAAAAAAAAGGAGGGGGTCAGACCCTCCCTGACTTCTCAGGAAGGGATCTGAAAACACCAAAGAAAATGGGAAATCAAATCAGATTAGCGGGTTTCTGAAGGAGCTGACTTGAAACAGGTATACATAAATCCATCTATATGGGAGGTATTACATAAATTACATAAGCACATAGTAACATAACACAGGCTCATAGTGTTGTAACAAATAACATGAATCAACATGAGGAATTACATACGTCCATAAGTCCTAGAAATAGTCCAAAAGGAATCCATTGTCTATTACTTCATATGTGTAGGGAATCCAATAATTCCTGCAAGTTTTGAAGTCCTGCAACAGTCTTCTTTTGTGTTAGGAAATCCAATGATTCCTGCTGGTTTTTAAGTCCTGTAACAGTCTCATTATCAGCCATGTTCTTTCAGTGTCAGATGTTTCTTAGATCTTCCTTGTTTTGAGGTTTTTCTCCTTTTCTGTTCTCTCCAGGTGCTCATTGCCACCTATCTGTTTCCTTCTCCATCTGTTTCCTTCCTTGTCTGTAAAAATACAAGCAAACCCTCTCTCCAAGGCAGTTAACCTATTTAGTCCCTTCTATTTACCACTTTCTAAATCTCTCCTTATCATCTAGCAATTACATCTGAACTGTTAGCACTGAGCACTGCCCTTCTGTTGGGTTAAAAAAAAGCCTGTATTCTCCCTTGTAATACCTTTCTCCTATTTGATTGCTTTTTGGCTGATAAACCATGTAATCCATTCCTGCCATGTGATTGTTTTTTGGCTGATAGATCACATCAGGGTCCTGACGTTCTAAAGACTCTCTGGGTGTAAACTCAGCTGCCATCATGCCCCACCTGTCTTTTGTATGATATCTTGGGGCTGGGCTCTGCCTCTCATTTTCTTGGGTCAATCTACATTCTGAGGCCCAGTGGAAGCCCTTGTGGCATTTTGGACATAGGGTTTTAGGTCTTCTCTCAGCCTGTATTTTCACTCTATCTCCATATCTACACTGAGCTCTTAGATGTCCAACTTTTCCACACTGAAAACATCAATGGGTTTCTCCAGAAGTCCCTTGCCAAGAGGGATCTTGTCTTCCTATGTTCATCATAGTTTGGATATAATAAGCATTTGTGCCCACTATGGCACAGTGTCTTAAGATCTCCTCTAAAGGAGCATCTTTGTATAGTCCCCATATGATTATTTTGCAAACCTCATTGGCATTTTCCTTAGCCAGATGTCTTGTCATTATTTCTGTAGCTACATTTTCTCCAATGATTCTTGTGACAACTATTTGCAAATGTCCCACAAAATCTACAAAGGGTTCATTGGGACCTTGCTCTATTTTTGTGAAGGCTTTACCTTCATCTTTTTCTGGGAGAGAACCCCAAGCTTTTGTTGCAGCAGCAATGATCTGTTCATAAACTGTTATGGGGTAATTAATCTGTGCTAAATTCTCTCCATACTGACTATCACTTGCTATTGGTCAAAAGTGACTTGTACATTAGCTCCTGTTTGCCTATTGCGTCTGGCTTGAATCCTACATAATTCATGTTATTCTGAAAGCCACAAAAAGTTTTGTCCAGGTTCTAAACATGTCCTTGCTATGGATTTTCAATCACTCGGGGTTAAGATTTCACAAGACAAATTATCTAGTAACATTTTAACACAAGATGATGTAGCCCCATAAAGAGGGCAATCTTTTTTCAAATCCTTAACATTTTCCAGCTTAAAAGGAATGTATCTTCTCCTTTTTGACCTGAAGAATCAAGCTCTTCAATCACAGGGTATGCATTTATAAAATCAGATACATCCTGTCCTTCATTTTTTGTCTTGACCAGTGCTTTTTGTAATCTTGTCACAGGCTGCTTAATAGGTGATTCTGTTTGTGTCACTGCCTCTCCCTCTCTTTCTTCTCCCTCCACCCATAAAGGGTTAATTGAGGGGATAAGCTCTGGGAATAATCTAATTTCTCCTGATGTGAAGCTTTACACTCAAAATTGTACTTAACTCCATTCTTATTTGATTCTTCATCCTTTTCACCTAGTTCAGTTGGATCTTCTCCCTCCTACTCTTTCTTCTTTTTCCTTAGTCTAACACTTATATAATTTCTTAAAGCCAGTTGTATTAAATTGTATGTATGAAGTATATCTTTGGAAATTGAGTTTGGATTGGAATTGTAGTATTCACCTAGTTGCTCTCCTACTACTGGATTCAATTTTTTTTCCTTAGAGAACCAAAGAGATGTGTACTGTATAGTTTTTAAAAGTTAAGTGATCTCCTTCCAGATTACAAATAAACCTTGATTTTTTATCAGTCTGACCAAGTTTTCGACACATTTTCCTTAAACTGGAAAAGCAGGCTGTTTTCTAAACATCTGTCCCATTTTAACTGAAGCACTAGTTTAGCCCTTTAACAAAGTTTCTTTGTCTGGAAGGTTCTTGGTCCCACGTTCAGGCACCAAAATGTACTGTTCTTCTTTAAAATATATTTGTTCTCTATGAGAAGGTTTCTTGGGGAGGTTCTGGAGGTAGCCTTTGTTTCAGTTCAGTTCAATAATCACCTTAAATTCAACCAGAAGTTAAAGTCCAAATCCTTTATTTTCTCCTTCAAAGTCTTGAATCTTTTCCTTGGGCCTGGTTAGCTTTCTTAGAGGTCTATTTCTCTTCTTGGTTCCAAGAGCTCTTGCCACTACTCCTTTGTCTCTGCCAGCTTCAGCCCCTTGTCCTCCCAATGTCTCCAGCCAGCACAGAGATGGAAGTTGGAATGAATCTGACTCCTCCTCTAAGTGAGTGGGCTTATGGGCTTCTGACTTGTGAATCTCCTGAAGTCCATCCTAGTTGAGGCTTCTAGCTTATATATGCTCTCTAAAAATGTGAATGTGTGAATTAACGTGTGAACTCCTTTAAAGGTGAGAACTAAGTATATAAGCATTAGCACCTTGTTTCAAGTTCTGGCCCATAACAACTACCTATGCCTTTTTGCCTTATAGAACTTTGAGTGTTCAAGAATTTTACCATAACAGAAGTCAAGCTCATAGGCTCATAACTTACAAGCTCTACCTTTTTTTTATAAAAATCAAGACAATGTTTGTCCTACTATCTTTTCCTCTTCTCTGTATTTTCCCAAAGATCTTTTCCCTTATCCATGAAAGCATCTCTTAACAACGCACATGTTGACTTTATCTGAACCACCCTTTTAAAGTTCTTAATGGAATTCCTCTATTTCTTTATTACCTGCAACAGATGTTGATATTTAAAATGCAATTCCCTTCCTACTATTTAGGTTTTTTGGTTTGTTTGTTTGAAACAAATACTGGTGATGAGCACTGCAAGAGAAAATAATCAAGCATCTAAAAGACAGTTCTTGTCTTTAAGTATTATAAGAGAAGACAAAATCTGCCAACTCTTTCACTTTTTTTTTTGTCAAGAGATTCTGTGAGTCATCCTTTCATTTAGCTGAAACTTCCTTCATTCCTATGGTTTCATTTATAGTGAGAATGTCAACATTAATGTAAATTGTACAAAACATATCAGAGTGTTTCTCCTCCCCCCAGGAGAGAAAAAATACCATTTAAAAATACTTACATTCTCAACAGTGTTGGAAAATGTAGTTCTTCTGATATCTATTTGGAAAATCATTTTTAAATTCAAAGTATAAGCATGTGGTTTTACAGTCCATTCTATATCCAAGCACTGATCATTAGAACGGATAAAAACATTAATAGATTCAGTAGGAAATACTAAATAATCAGATGATCCTGAAAGACAGAATTGAATTATGGAAAATATCATTAGTCGGGCATATATAAATAGCTGCATAATTTAAATTGTAAGTCAATCAGTTGATCATTAAATATTTATTGAGTGTTTCCCAAAGTGTGGTATATGTACCCCCAGGGGTATGGGAAGAGTTTGGTAGGGGTACGCATTGCACCAGAGTTTGGTGGGGAAATGCACTGCACCATGCTTAGCTGCACCTAATTCTACATTTTCATGAGTCAAGTCAAGACAATCTTGTGAGGTGGTGTGACACGGTGTGAATATACCGAAATTTGTTACAAAGACAACTTACTTCATTAATAGTTAGTGGCTTCTCCAGGCGCCTCTGTATTTTTAGCTTTTGTGCAATTTTTATTATAGGAAAGGTTTGTTATGTGCTTTAGTAAGTCCCACTGATTTTGATTATTTTTATATAGAAGGATGAAATTGTTTGTGCTAAGATAACAGATCATCATAATTTCGTTCCCTGATTGTTAATTTTAATTTGAGATGCGTCCAATAATCTGGTTTTTTTTTATTTAATGTCTACAAATGCTGAAAAAGCAGCTTCACATAAATATGTAGTTGGAAAAGGCAAGCTGTATTTCCGAACTTTTTCTGTTAAAACAGGATACACATGTTGCATTTGTAACCAGAAAGATGTTAAAGTACACTCCTTATGTTTATTTTTCAAGAATCTGTCTGAAGCCAATTCCAACTATTGCTCTTCTTCCGCATGTGACAAACCTTCTGGCATGGATTTATATGAATAATTTTATTTTTCATTTATTATTATTTTGTGTATGTACCAAAAAAAGAAAAAATAAATATATTTTGATTGTTATTAAAATACATCCTTTTAGAACGAGGGGTACTCAGCGTTACGAAAATTATAGAAGGGGTACACATATGTCAAAAGTTTGGGAAACACTGTAAGATACTGTGCTGAGTCCTAGAAATACAAAAAAAGGAAAGGAAGTCCCTGACCTTAAGGAGCTTGCAATTTAATGAAGGAAGACAATATATGAAAGGAAATTGAAAAAATGGGAGGGAACAGTGACTGATGGTATGTATAATAAATTTGAACTGAAACTTCTAAGTCCAGCCTATTTAGTGTATATTGTGTTAAACCTCATTTGTAAAAGTTATTTAAAATATTTTACTTGTTTTCTTGTTTACAAATTTAGTATTTTCTTCTTGTTTTCTTCTTTACAAATTTATTGGACTGTACTTGCAGCTTAAGGCTACCAAGGAAACAATGCACTGAAACTTTCAAAAAAGGAGAAAAAAACAATTAAATTTATCTTTTTTACTACTACTTTTTTTAAAAAGTATTTTATTTTTCACTAAATTGTATTTTATTTTTTCCAATCACATATAAAGATAATCTTCAACATTCATTTTTGTAAAATTTTGAGTTTCAAAATTTTCTCCCTCCTTTTCCTCCCTCTACTCTTCCCAAGACAGCAAGCAATCTGATAAAGGTTATACATGTGCAATCATCTCAACCATATTTCCACATTAGTCATGTTATGAAAGAACCAAAAGAACAAAAGGGAAAAACCATGAGAAAGAAAAAACAAATATTGAAAACACTTTTTAAAAATCTCTATTCAGACTCCACAGTTCATCTTCTGGATGAGGACAGCATTTTCCATGCTTTTGGAATCTTTTGGAATTGTTTTGAATCATTGAGCAATCAGATTTATTTCAAGGTTATGTGTCCAACACCAAGCAATGCAAAAATTAAAAAAATTTCTTATAAAATAACATGATCATAAATATTCCTTAAGACCTTACAGCTACATCAGTCAAGATGCCGTAGTACAGTTATATATTACCCTGAAAGAAAAGTTTTCTTTTCCTAAAGAAAACCAGTAACTGGATAGGCTAATGATTTTTATAAAAGCAGCTTATACAAACTTCAATGATCTGATCATAAACACCAACTTAATGTTTTTAGCCAAGTGCTTTTATCCTATTAAAATCTTCAGTCAGACAAATAGTTGTGAATCCTCAGACTTGTGATTGGTGCTGAAGAAAGAGATTGGTTAATATAAAGGAGAGCTTTCACTGGGAAGAAGTCTCTAATTTTTTGGCTAAGTCCACATTCTAGCACTCATCCTCTCACAAAACCCAGGCATCATGCCAAAAAAAAATTGTCTACCAAAACTGCAATTAAAATTCAAGTGGTGACCTCTCTACAAAAATAAAGACACTCTTCCCCTGTGCAATAGCAAAGAACCACATTTCCCCTGCCCTCAGAGTTTCATGGTCAGCGTGACCAGTGAAAAATAGAGCCAGAATATTGTGGTGCTCAAGTTTCTCCTAAAGCTTATCAGAGGCTAGCGGACAAGTATTTGCAAGCCTACAGAATAAAATGACTTCCTGGCAAGGGGCTGAACCCTGGGATGTCTCAGGAACTACTAGATTTGAGGGCTCAACCCCATTTCATTCTCCATAGTGTCTTTCATTCAGCAAGCATTAATTAAGAAGGGCATATTAAGAAAGAAGGTATTCTAGAATAAATACATTTCATCATTTGGTCCTGAGAAAATACCCATTTTAAGTGCTAATGGAAGGAAGACATAATGAAGACAAGAGGATAATAAAAACACGTGGGGTCTCTAGCAGAAGCATCTAATTGGCTTTCCACTTAGGATCCCCCAGAATAGAAGGTATTAATTGTTACTGAAGCTGAAAATTTCTAGTAGGGGGAGGGCAGGGAAAGGGTGACATCTCAAAAATAAAAAAATAAAAATAAATAAAAATTATGTTCTAGAGCTTATCTAAAGATGGGCTGGGTTCAGAAAATTATACTTTTTGTATTTTAATAGTTTTATGATTGAATGATTTGCACAGGTCAATCAGAAATAAACTAAAATATAATAAACTTATTAAGGAAAAAATGTTAAGTAGTTGGGGAGAGTTTGAAAAAGGAGATACACTCAATCAACTCCACCCCTCAAATATGGAGTAATCATTCTCTCCCCCAATAACATTATCATACAGATACCCAGGCTGGACCCTGGATTAGATTCCTATGTTCACAGCTGCTCATAGCATATATGGCCAGGGCAGTGCTGTACATGTATGTTAACAGCTGATCATTAGCATTGTCTAATATGTAATCGTCTTGAATGTTTCAAGTATCAAAACCATTCAAGAAAGTTCTTATATGAACTTTTCAGCTACATTCAGGAATTGGAAACTAGATAGTAATAACTTCAGTAAAGATATAGATGATCACAATTACTATTTGGATGCTGTTACAGTCTAACATAAGATTTCCTGGACCCATTTTTTTTTTTGTTTGTTTAACAAACTCTCTTGGTTCTATTCATCTTCCCTCTCTCTTCTCCTCCCCCCCCAACATTTTCCCCTTTCACCTGTCCACCTTAGCCCTACACCCTTCCTCTCCCAACTTCCCTTTCTTTTTTTCAGAATCTTCTGTATTGGAAACTGCTAGACTTGATGATAATTGGCCCCTTCCAAGCCTATGTGATCAGAGGTAGGAAATCGTTTCAATGCTCCCATGCTCTGAGTCAGATTTGGGAGAACATGATAATTCATTCAACATGAACCAATCAAGTCAGACATATATCACAGGTAACAAAGGTTTGCCACTTATTATGTGAAATAGCTCACGGGCTCAACCAAAACTGACAAAGCAAGGCAGAATCTTAATTACTTAAGCTATGTGATTTTTTTTTTGGGGTGTGACTTTTAAAGTCTCTTGGAAGAGAAAGAACTAAGGTGTTATGGGCCAGAACTCTGTAACTTGAAACAAGGATTCTTACAAGGTGTTAAGTCAGTGGAATTGATAGTCAAGACAATGGTTATCTAGTTTAGCATGGTGCTTAATAGTTCTCTAGTTCAGTACATGTATTTAGTACTTAGTTCCACAAGATTCACACCTATGATAATGGAGTATATAACAGCCAGCAAGGACTGAATGAGACTCATTCCACCTTCAGTCAGGCTCCTGGTGGCTGACATCCTGTTTCCCCCACTGAAACCAAGACTCCCAAAGGCCTTTAAGAAAGCTAACCGGGCCCCCAGGAAAGGAGACAAGACTTTGAAAGAGATGTGTCCTGGTGCTTACTGAACTGAAAAGCAGGCTGTCGCCAGAGACCCCAAGAAAACTGACCAGAAAACATTACACTAGGGCAAGGTCCAGGAAGTAGTTTAGTTGTCTAAAAATCTGCTAATCAAGCTAGGCTCAGAGGTTGGAGTCAGGATGGATGGATTAGCAACGATCTCAGGCTTCACAGCTTCCAAATTTGCTTTTGATTTCTACTCCATATTATCACTTCATATGGTGCCTTTCTTTATACTTCAATTTCACTTCCTTAATTGTTAGTTTCCTCATCCATAAAATGGGTATGAGAATTGCTACAGGGGAAAGAATGTAACCTTAGACAACTTACTATATACCTCACTGGGCCTAGTTTTGTCCTCTGTGAAATTATGCTGTAAAAAAATGAGGGAAAATATGATTTTAAAAGGATTTGGAAAGACTTAAGTGAAGGGATGCAAAGTGTAGCACACACAACTAGAAGAATTATTTATAATTCCAATACAAGGAAAATGAGCAATTCTGAGGATTTTAAATATAAGTATGAAAAATGAAATCTATGTAACAACATTGTAAAAGATGACTTTGAAAGCCGTAAAAACTCTTTTCAACACACTGTCCATTCCTGATTCCAGAGAACTAACAATGACACATACTATCCCTTATATAAAGGTGTTAGATTTAGGGTACAGGGTGAGACCCACATTTATGTATATGTATATGTGTATGTTTGTGTTTAGTCACTAAAGGAATTTGTTTTGTTTAAGTATGTATATTTGTTATATGATGTTTTCATCTTCAATGGAATACAAAATAGGAGGAGGAAAAATTCTGTTCATTTCCTTTTTTATGGAGAAATTGGGGGAGTGGTGCAGATTTGAAATGTTACATGCATTTCCAGATAAAGCTATTTTTATTAGTGTTATTTATGATTTTTAATTTATTACAAGCGAGCTCTCATGAATTGTGAGGAAATCTGTAAATGTCATGTAAAAATGAAACGCGTCAATAAAATTGGAAGTGCATCAATTAAAAAAGGAAAATAAAGAGGTTGAGGGAAAATGAAATAAAAAAAAAAGAATGGGACTAAATGAACTCTAAGATTTCTCCCAGCTCTAAAACTAATTTACTTTGATGCCATTTGTACTATTTATCTTAACTCCTAGAATGGTGAGGATAAAATACGATGATCTCTCTCCCTCCCTCTCCCTCCCTTCTTTCTTCTCTCCCTCCCTCCCTGTCCCTCTCTTCTTCTCTCCCTCCTTCTTTCTCTCCCTCTCCCTCTTTTATTTCCCTTTTACCTCCCTCTCTTCTTTCTTCTTTCCCTCCTTCCTTTCATTCCTCCTTCTCTTCTTTTCCTCCTTCCTCCCTCCATTTCTCTCTCTCTGTCTCTTCCTCTCCCCCTCTCTCCCTCCTTCTTTCCCTCCTTCTCCCTCTTTTATTTCCTTTTCCCTCCCTCTCTTCTTTCTTTCTTCTTTTCCTTCTTTCTTCTTTCCCTCCTTCCTTCCATCCCACCCTCTCTTCTTTTCTTCCCTCCCTCCCTCCATTCTCTCTCTCTCTCTCTCTCTCTCTCTCTCTCTCTCTCTCTCTCTCTCTCTCTCTCTCTCTCTCTCTCTCTCTCTCTCTCTCTCTCTGTCTCTCTCTTCCTCTCCCTCCCTCTCTCTGTGTATGTGTGTGTGTATGTAAATCTATCTATCATCTATTTACACTTTTCATACAAACATAAAGCTCTTTACAAACATTACCTCTAAGGACAATAATTATGATTACTGACAATACTAATGAGTAACATATGAAAAAAGTTGCAACTCAATAGAATTACATCATTGAATAGAAAGAAGTACGAAGCAGATGGATTCATGGTGAAGCAAACAGTGATAGAATCTGTCCATCCTCATGAGAGAATTTCGAAAGTGAACCATAATGATCTCAGACTTTCTAAAGCCAACAAAAATAATGTGACAGAATTAAAAAAAAAATTATCAATAAACAATCTGCATTAGGTACCAAATTTCCTATATTTGCCTTTTAATCTCAGTATCTTTCTCATTTTTTAAAGTTAAATCTTCATTTCATGTCCTTACCTGTACTTTTACATGTACTAAAATGCGTCAGTGCCAACAGAAATACTGTCCAAAGAGTCAGGAAGAGAGCCATTGGTTATTTTTCTACCTGAAAAAGACAAATTTTGAAAAAAAAGGAAAAAATTTTTTAGTGGAAAGGATAAAAGTAGAGGCATATTTGTAGGATTACATATTTAGAAGGGACCTTACAGACCATCTAATCCAACCTCCTCATTCCACAGATAAGGAAATCGGAGGGGGGGCAGGGATGTTCTGACAAGCCCCAAACCTGAGTAGAAGTGGGATTTTAATCCTAGTTGTCTAGCTCCAGAATCAGTAGTCTTCCCACATGCTACACTGACCCCCTTGACCTTTTTGTCCTAAAAGAGTCAAAGCTGGTGAAGGGAAATAATTTAAAAAGAGGCAAAAGGAGTATTTTAGATTTTGAAACTCTAGTGGCTTCCATATACCTCTAAGATCAAATATAAAATCCTATTTGTCATTAAAACCTCTTCATAACCTGCTCCTTTCTTATTTTTGCAGCTTTTTGGGGAAAAAAATCAGCTTATTATTTCCTATTCTCTCTCTCTCTCTCTCTCTCTCTCTCTCTCTCTCTCTCTCTCTCTCTCTCTCTCTCTCTCTCTCTCTCTCTCTCTCTCACACACACACACACACACACACACATACACACACACACAAGCATTTTTTTAAAAAACAAAAAATAATTCTTGTATTATGCAAGGAGAAAGAGAAGCAGAGAAAAAGAGGGAGAGGAGCAAGGGAGAGAGAGGGAAGGAAGGAAGGAAGGATGGAACAAACAAATGAATGAAGGAAGGAAAGAAGGAAGGAACGAAGGAAGAGAAGGAGGAAGGGAGAAACTAAGGAAGAAAGGGAGGGAGAGAAGAGGAGAGGTACTTCAACTTGCACTCTGAATTCATCCCTTCTCTATCTAGTGATAAATAGTTTGTTTCATCATGAGTCCCTTAGAATTATGATTGGTCATTTTGTTGAACACAATTTCTAAGTCTTTAAGGGTTGATTGTCTTTATAATATCATTATCAAATAAATTGCTCTCCTTGTTCTACTCACTTCACTTTGCATCAGTTCAAACAAGTCTTCCCCAGTTTTTCTGAAGCCATCACCTTTTTCCTCTCTTATAGCACAAGATTATTCTATCACATTCATATACCATAACTTGTTCAGCCTCTCCTTAGTTGGTGAGCATCTTTTCATTTTCCAATTCTTTGCTACTATAGAGAGAACTCTTAACAGTCTTCTTTCATCCTTCTCTCTCATCAAATTCTTCAATCAAGCGATATGACTAACTTCACCTCTAAAGCATTTTCACTAACCTATGCCTCCCTAATTTTCTTCCAGACCCAGCTAAAATCCTACCTTCCAAAAGAAACTTTTGTTGATTTCTCCTAACACTAGTGCCAGCCTACTGTTGACTCTTCATTTTATCCTGGATATAGCTTGTTTGTACATAGTGGTTTGCATTTTCTTTTCCCCATTACAATGTTTTTCTTTGTATCCCAACACTAGACAACGTGTCTAGCATGTAATAGGTGCTTATTAGACTCTTATCAACTGACTGATGTGAAAGGGTTGGAGAATAACCTCAAAAAAATTAAATGTAAAATCAACAGCTTTTAAAAGGCTAAGTTAAAGGCTAAGTTAAAAGGCTTTTTTCCCCCTCCATGCCTCAGGATATTATCTATATAAATAAGCATTGTTTATTAAAAAACAAGGGTTTCCATTCTTTAAGACCACTTTCTATATTTTAGACAGATTACAGACTTTAGATGTTCCATCTAAAAGGGACCTTGTAGGTCATCAAATTCAACTCTTCCATTCTGCAGACAGGAGACTGAAGTCTTTAGATGTAAAGAACTAGTAAGTGGTAGAACAATATTCAAACCCAGGTCTCCTGGCTATAAGTCCACTTCTGTTTCTACTACACTGTGTTATTCCTAGTTTCTTGTCTTTTAAGATAAAGTTGGGGGAGTTAGGAAATGGGGAGAGGAGTACTTTATAGCCAATGATTTCTAAGAATACCTTCTGATTCCAGGACCTGTATTCCGCTTTCCCACTTAGTGAGAATCACTTCCAGATCTTGGGACCCTTAGCATTCTTCAAAGCTCAGTTCAAGGGTCAGCTCTGTAAGAGCTCTTTCCTAATATTCCTAGTTGTTAGGTCCTATTTCCAATTGCTTTGTATTTATTTGGTATAGATCTTATATTTATTAGTGCAAGAGGAGCCCCTAATTAACTGATAACTTCCCTTGATGAGATTATAGGTCATGTACCTTTGACAGATTGGCATCTTGCTGAGAGAAAGCAGAGAATTCCTCTCTGATGAGCACTGTGCAAGAGTATCCTGGTAAATGTTTAACAGCTAGCTCTCAAACAAAACAAAACAAAACAAAAAACCCAAAAAAAACATGTAAACCTGACACTCTTTTTAAGCTTAATATGCATTATTAACATTTTCTCTATCACTCTCTTAAGTCTGGACAATCAATAAAATAACAAATCAAGCCCTGATTTGTAGTTTGCCAACTTCTGAAGTATAAATGCTCCTATTGAAAATTTAACAATCATGTCTTGGGAGCTGGTTCTAGATAGTACTAAGCCATACATGGTTCCATGTGATAGGCAGAGAGATAAATAACAACTAAGAGTAAGAGGGTATTATTAAATCTTATTAGAAGCCTTTACCCATGGTTTATAAAAGTAAGATTAATCCTTTCTTCAGAATTTCTCCATTCTTTCTAACCCTAGAGCAGTCATGTGATTTGCAGGAGAAGGATATGGTAAGAGGGAGTTCTTTACCTCTAGCTACTGCCTGCATACTCTATTTTTTTTGTTTCCTCCCATTTCTAGGCACAGAGCAGAAACTCCTGAGACTTAAGTGTCCTCAAAAGTGTCACATCACATAAGCTTAGTCTCAATAAGGAGACTGCAGGAAGGGAAGGGGATACTTTTCATAACCATAAATAGGGGGAGGATTCTTAGCTAAGCATGAGATAGAGATAATTATAGATTAAATGGCTAATTCCAATTATGTAAAATTTTGAAATGCTTTTGCCCAAGCAAAATCAGTGTAGTTGGAGGTGAAGTTGACTGAGAAAAAAATCTTTGCAGCAAATATCTCTGTCAAAAGTCTAATATTAAAAACATATAGGGAATTACTATGTGTGTGTATATGTGTGTGTATAAAGAAGTGTCATCCCAATAGGTAAGTAAAAAGTCAATGGATATGAACAATTTTCAAATGAAAAAGTGATGATTGATGGTAGTCCTTGAAGCACAAGAAATACATCATCTGGTTCCTGCCTAGTGACCCTGCTTCCATGGATTTGTAATGGACAATCCCTTCCCCCAACTTTGAGCATGTGTAAGTATCACATGTGGTAAAATCTTTTACCTGGTGTTCATACAGAATTTATTATGCGTACAAAAAATTCAAGCTGATTTCTCATTTTTTTCCCTAGTGGATTTCCAGTGAGGAGAACTGTTGGAAGGTTCCAGATGAGAGAGGAGCAAAGCTGCCTTATCTCCCACCTGGCTACCATGTGTCCCTGAGTACATGGTTGTTATTTCTTTGATTTTGCTCTTTTTAAAAATTTTAGTTGAATATCAATTGCTTCTTTTTCTAAGAGGACCCATGATATCATGGGTGATGTCTGGACTCCAGGATGAATTGTATATAAATGAGTCAAAATTCCATAAAGGCATCAATCTTAAAGTCAAGATGACTGTTGATGGCAGTGGATGACCTTGGCATCTTCAATGCATGACCAGTCTCTAAGCACTTAACAGAACCTGTTTCAGCTATCTTCATAGTCACTGGAAGAATTGTTCTTATTGGTCCATTACACTGGAGGAAGCCTTCATGTGTTGGGAAGACATACTCCCACCTACAACCTGATTTAGCCCATCTGCCGAGTTAGTTTTACTGGGTGTGGCCGCTACAAATGCTACAGTTTCTTGGAGCCCCAATGAGAGAGAGTTAAATGACAAGTAGACATGAAAAGAGGATGAGTAGCTCAGAAAAAGTCTTGGAAAGTTCTCACACCAGAAAAACTAATGTTGCCTAGGAATCAATATCCATTGAAATAGACTAGATTATGGCCTTGTAAGCTTGAAAGATTGGAAGAGCCATCAGAGATGTCCTCAGCAGATAGTCCATAGCAGAGGTCAGAGGAAACGGGAGAAATAATAACTGAATCTATTAAGGAATCAGCCCTGAGATGTGACCTATTTAGACTTGCCCATAGGGCTATATAATGAAAGAACCCTGAAGGGAAAAATAGGCAGTTGTCCTGGGAGGACTGGAAATTGTCACTCCCAACAGAAGTTTAGATTATGTGCCTAGAGGCTCATTATGAAGAAATGCTAGCTATCAATTATTTGAAAATATCCTTCAAATCACCAATAATGATATAAATTAAAATTAAAGTAATTCTAAGTTTCCACCCTATACCCATCAGACAGGCAGATATAAACATAGCAATTATTGGAGAGATGGGAGGGGGTAAGAATACTGAGGCATGATTGGTGAAGCTCTGAAATAGTTCAGACATTTGGAAAACAGTTTGGAATTATACTCAAGAAGTCACTAAGTTGTACATATGCTCTGAAGCAATGATAACACTACATAGAATAGGCTCCGAAGAAGTCCCAGGGAAAGGGAAAGGGCAGATCTAATACGTATTATGTAGCATAGTGACCAATCACATCACCATAAGACAGAATCATGCTTCTCATCTTCTGGAAGAGGAGATGGATTAGAAGTATAAAATTAAACTTTGATTTTTAAATATAGTCGATATGTGGATTTGTTATGCTTGATTCTATTTGTTTTTTATAATTGAGAACTTTGTGGAGGCAAGGGGAAGTGGAAATTTAATGAGTAATGATAAAAGATACCCTCCCCCTCAAAAAAAGAATAAAAAATATACTAACATTAAGGAAAAATAAAAGAAACAAAAATTCCAGAAGATGTTAAATTTAATATTAATCACATATATCATATATAATTAATTATAATATATTAAAATTAATGAAAAACAAAGCTCCAGGCATAATCTATAGAACAAATACAAAAGAGTAATAACATTTTAAAATGCATTTTTCTAAATCCCCATTACTTTGCATTTAGTCCTAATAGATGTTTTTCCTCCCAAATTTCCTGAATTCATTCCCATGAGGAATATAATGATGATAATCACTTACTTCCAAAAAAATAGGTGTGGTATGAAACTTTTCAAAACCAATTCAATGACACAGCATTGATACATTAAAATTATGCTACTCCAAAGAACAGGGCTATTCTCTGAGGACATATGCTTTTGATTTGGCCTATCTTAGTAGAACTTATCCCTGATTAATGCAATTCACCTTGAAGCCTCAGTTTCTCTGGCCCTTTTCTTCCCTTTCCTGCTTCCCTACTCCTTTCCTCTTCTCTCCTTTCCTTCTCTCCACCTCCCATCTTCTCTCTTTCTCATCTTTCCCCCTAAATCCACTTCACCTCTTAATTTCCCTAGTTATGTTATTTGTATCACCATCCTGCTATTCACCCAGGTTGGCTATTCTTCAACATAGATCCCATTAGGTCACTCTCATTCTCAAGAAATTTCAGTGGTTCTCTGTTCTTTTTTTTAAATAAAACACAAATTCCTCTGACTTTTCACAATCTGTCTAGTCTATCCTTATATTATATGGCTACAACCCAAGTTTGGAGTGTTCTCCCTTTTAATTGTTATCTCATAAAATATTGACTACTTCCTAAATACAACTCAGGTACTTAGAGGAGCTCATTCCTGATCCTCTGTGTGAACAGTCTTTCACTTTATTTTTTAATCTCCAGTGCTTAACATGCTCATCTAGAAGGCATTGAAAAAAACCTGTTGAGATTAATTGAATTGATTTGATAACTCTATGCTCTCACACTTTCTCATCACAACCATTAATATTTAATTATTTGATAAATCTTGTCAATTCTGTCTCAACATCCTTTGTATCTTTCCTCGACCTCACACAACAATCCTAGTTTAGGTATTTATCAACAAATCACCTGGACTACTATAATAGTCTCCCAACTAGTCTTTCTGAATCCACCAGACTGTTTCCAGCTCAGCCCCATTAGCTACTGTGGAACAGAGAAATCCTACTGGAGGAAGGGCCACTTTCCTAACTACCCACCTTCCTAATTACCTTGAGCAATGACTGCTGACCACTTGCCAACATCAGGGAGATAGATACAGAAAGCCTGGAAGTGTCAGCACCCCAATCCCAGACTACCATCTCTGCATCAGAGGCAACCTTCATAGCCATTGTTCAGAGACGAAACTTGTAGAATAGAAGACAGACATCCCCACCAACTATCACATACAGGGAAGACATGGCAATCTAACTAACTCAGCATGGCACTGGTGATATCACAGGCCAGGTGATCAAACCACCATCATTTTAATCCATCACTCAAAATCTGAAAGGTTCTTTCTCCCGTGCTCCACTAATTGGTTTGTGATACCACCCTTTATTTCTAAATCATGTATTCATTTTCAGCTTATCTAGTTTACACTGTGAGACGTTGCTCAATGCCTAGTTTCTGACAGATTATTTCCCAGTTTTCCCAATAGTTTCTGTCAAATAATGATATCTTGCCCCAATAGGTGGGATCTCTGGGTTTATCAACACAAATTATTGTGTTCATTTGCTCCTGAAAAGCTGTGTGCGCAATCTGTTCCACTAATCAATCTTTCTTTCTTTCTTTTTAAAAAATGTTTTTTAGAAATGTTATTTTTATTACATTAGCTTGGCTTTTCTATGAGCAGTTAATATTTTTTATTAAATCTTTTTATTTTCAGAACATATGCATGGATAATTTTCAACATTCATTGTTACAAAATCTTCTAAATTTTCTAAATTGTTCCAAATTTTTTCCCTCCCTTCCCTCTATCCACTCCCCTAGACAGAAAATAATCCAATATATGTTAAGCATGTGCAATTCTTCTATATGTATTTCCACAAACATCATGGTGCACAAGAAAAAATCAGATCAAAAAGGAAAAACATGAGAAAAAAAGCAAAATGTAAGCAAACAACAATAAAAAGAATGAAAATATTATGTTGTGGTCCACACTCAGTTCCCACAGTCCTCTTTCTGGTTGTAAATGGCTCTTTTCATTAGATCATTGGAACTAGTCTGAATTGTCTCATTTCAACCTTTCTTTCTTAACTAGTACTAAGTTGTTTTCACAATTGCAGCTTTGCAATTTGAAATCTGCTATTGCTAGTAACCTTTCCTTCCCAATTTTTTTCATTGATACCCTTGATATTCTATTTCTCTAGATGAATTTTATAAGAATTTCCCAGTTTTACAAAGGAATTATTTGGTAATTTAATTAGTATGATATTGAGTAAGTAAATTAAATTAGGCAGCACTATAATGTCTATTGTGGTCTACTTATGAATAATTTATATTTCTCCAGTTATTCAGATACATCTTGATATGTGAAAAGCATTTTGTAGTCTTGGTAGATAGACTCCCATATATTTTCTACTGTCTGTAGTTATTTTAAATGGATTTTCTCTTTCTTTCCCTTCCTGCTGGCTTTTGTTAGTTATATGTATACAGAAATGCTGATGTTGATCCAGATGGGTTTATTTTATATCACTGAAATACTTACCATTTTGATTAGTTTTCTTTACTCATCTGCAAAGAATAATAGTCTTGTTTGCTTGTTGCTTATGCTTATTCCTTCAATATCTTTTTCTTATCTTATTTCTGCATCTAGTATTTTTAGTACAATAGTGAATGCCAAAGAGATTTCCTTAACCTCAGATCTGACCAAGTCACTCCCCTACTCATAAAGTTTCAGTGCTCGCTACTGCTTCTAGGTTAGAATATTAACTCCTCTCTTTGGCATTTAAATTCGTTCACAATCTGATTCTAATGTCTCTTTCCAGGAATACTGCAAATTATTCTTCTTTATGTAAATTCCGGCCAAACTGCTGTTGTCTATAAATAATATCTCCTCTCTAAACTCTGTACAACAGGAAAGTAAACGATCTTTAATTCATGTCATATAACAACCATTTGAAGGAAATGGAGCTATTTAGCCTGGGGATGACAATATTTTTGGGGAAAAAAGAGCTGTCTTCAAATATTTAAAAGAATGTCAGGAAGAAAATTAGTTCTATTTGGCCCCAGGGAACAGAATCAAGAAAAACATAGAGAAATTACAAAGAGCCACATTTCCATTTGATGTCAGGAAAACCTTCCTAACTAGGCAATGAGGTAATTTGATATTGAGTCAGAGAGAGCTGAATTCAAATCCTGCCTCAGACACTTGCTATGTGACCCAGGTATATCACTTAAGAGTCAACACTCTGCTTTATTGTTTGTATTATTTCAGCTCTTCCATCATCATGCATTTGTCATTGCCAATCATCTAAATATAAGGGAGATAAAGACAGCTTGCTTGATATGAAAAGATAACTATCTACTTATCTTTTTTTTTCTCCATATATATATATACATATATATACATATAAATATATAAATATATATATATATATATATATATATATATATATATGGACTCATATACTCACACTCCCATACACACACACACACATACACACACTAAGGCTATACCTTCAGATAATAGGTATTCCCAAAATCTCAGTTATACTTATACATGATTACAAATCAACTCCCTGAGAATCACAAATAGCTCTCATTTTTTATGGGTAACAATATAATTTGGGTATCCATCCAGATTGGTCTTTCTTGGCCAACCCTGAATTCATAATTCATCAATGCTGTTATCCATCTCTGCCAAGTATTAGCCAACTTAGCACCGATAAAAATAAAATATACATTAGTGGGTTATCTGTTTCACACCTGAAATCTTGATCCATACAAAAAAACTCTGAACATTTAAATGTTGATATGTTGAAACTGAACTGAGTTGATTTTTTACAATTCTTTTTTTCCCCATTCTTTTTTGGCAGGACTTGGACAAGGCCTTTTTATGGCCTTAGTGTGCCTCCGTTTTTTCATCTGTAAAATGAACTGGAGAAGGAAATGGCAAACCACTAGAGAATCTCTACCAAGAAAATCCCCAAACGGGGTTATGAAAAGTATTCATGACTGAATAACAAACAATAGGTATCTCCTTTTGCCTTGGGAAGATACTATTGCCCTGTTCACTTGCTCCACTTGAGTTGCATATTCCCTTAGGTTTTACTGTTCTTCTCCCTATTAGTCTTTCAAATACAAACTTTAAGGGTCTCTCTTCCTTTAATTGGATAGTTATGAATGAAATTGGTATACATTTAGTGTACTTCAATGTTTACAAAGTGCTTTACATATATTATCTTATTTGTTCCACACAATAATCCTCTAAGATAGATGCTATTACCATCCCCATTTTACAAGTGAGAAAACCAAGATTTAGAGAAGCCAAGTGACTTGTCCAGAATCACATAGGTAGGACGCATCTGAGGAAGGATTCAAATTTGGAGGTTCTTGACTCTAAATTTAAACTTAATCAAAGTACTCAATTAAGGTGTCCTGTCAACACCAATATTATTGCCAAAAACACTTTTCTTGTCTGTCATTCTTGCTGAGTAATTTAAACTTTTATAACTTTGGCTGATTCTAAGTGTTAAACCTTTAAGACTTCCTAAAAATATCTAGCTCTTTTCTCTACCTCAGGCACTCGCCACTGCTGTAAAGCTTTATTGCTTTTATATGTTTCTTTTCCAGAGAACATGGAAACTTCCCTGAGAAAAATCCTGACTTGGACCTCTAATTCTACTATGTTGTAATGTTCAACTCTAAGGTTCAGGGAAGCCTATTAATATTTGTAGCTGTTTCTTGAACCTCTTACTGCTTTTTCTTTTAAGTTAATGCTAATTATTTATCTGCAAAAAATTTCTCTTTAATTATCATCACTTCATCTCTATTAAGTATTCCCTCATCCTCTGAGAGGTTTGGCAATCAGATTTCAATCACTTTCTGAAGCCTTAATTTATAAGGAATTTTTGAAGGGCTTATATTTTTAGGTAAATTACAGAATACAAGAGGACATTAGCTTTTTTCTTATGTTTCTTAGTGACAGTAATAATCAATAAATTAATTTTGAATAATAAAAAATGTTGTGCATAATATATTTAGTTCTTTATTTGTATAATGTAATTTGTAATAATGAATCACCCAGATCAAGACATCTTTTACATGTCAATTCATGTTCTAATGAATTACTGAATTACTGAAAATGGGGCATGGTGACCCTTACAGGGAATGCAAAAGAACACTCAACCTGAGCTGATAGGTGAAGAGGGAAAAAAGGGATAGTTTGTGAACCAAACAGAGAAAGACAGTGCCATAGTGCCAAAAAGATACCACTTCTAGAACCATAACAGTTAGTGACAGAGATCAGTCTAAGCCTGAGAAATGAACAAGAACATAAATAATACTAATACCAATAACAGCTAGCTCCTAGTGATGAGAAATGCTTTTTCCTTTAGCTTCTTGGGCTAGCTTCTTTGTAGGCTTCTTTGGAGAGTGGTACATGGTCTATCTTTGGTGCCTGTGTTAGACATTGCCAACAGCTGACCCAAACAGGCCACTAGGACACTGAAGTAGTCCAAAAATCTGTTGGACCTTTTGAAGTTTACAGATCCTTCTCGATCCAGGGAATGAAACCTGGGTCAAAGCCAAAGCCAGGGCTCCCTCATATATGGTTTCTCTTTGGAGGTTTTGCTAGAATGGCACCCTTATTCCAATCCCTGCAATTATTTTGAGTATTAACTAGTTTTCTATCTCACAGTGGTGCTCAAACCCAACAGAAAGAGAGCCCTGCCTATTGACTCAGAAAATCATAAATTGGCATTATCTACATTGTACTGTATTTTTATTTTGTTAAACATTTCCCAATTCTTTTTAATCTATGAGTCTGACACCTCTATAGAAGACCTTTGTGACATGACACACTTTCCTCAAACTAGTTGAACAGGATTCCTGTGTAATATATATCACTCCAGCTTCAGGACTTTTTTTTTTTTTAACTGAGTTTACTAGAGTCTATTACTAACAAGTTGATTGAAACTAAATCAACATTGATTGAAATTGAATTTAAGTAACAAGGCTTCTATCACTGTTAGTGGGGTAGAAAAGTTTTCTTGACTTATCTCAACAACTCCCTTTTCATTAAAATGAAAAAATATGAAAAAAAAAACAATCACTAAGAAGTGGGAAAGAAATCATATTCTCTCTTCATCACCCTGTTGTGACAATGGAATATTCAGCTAATACTAGTGAATGACAAAAAAAAAAAAAAAAAAAAAATTGGCACTGGTAGAAATTTGTTCCTGTGGTATGACTTGGAACAAGTTTATAGTTTCAACATACATTTTCCCCATGATAAAAGGTTTTAATACTAGGAAACACTTCCTTCTACTGGGAAGAGATAAGCCCAGGCTTACAATTCCTGTAAAGAAGGGAGAAAGCCAGAACTTGTACTTCCTTCTCTTTGTAGTCAAGACACCTCTAGCCATGTTTTCATAAGGCAAAGATCTTCCAATCTTTCTCTTTGTCAAATCAAATTATCACTAAGTTCCCTTACAAAATAATCGTAATCTTTCTCCATTTTCTCCCTTACCCATGAAAAGAGAATCACTGGACAAACACAAAAGCCTGGAAACATTATCAACAACAACATAGGAACCAAAAATAATTGCAGTTGACATTAAATAAATTTAAATACATTTAAATTAAAATTTCAATTTTACAAAGTGCTTTACATATACTACAAAGTAGGCATTCTAGATCCCGGTTTTACAGATAAGAAAACTAAAGGACAGAAAGACTACATGAATTGGGTAGTTTCACCCAGCTGGCACGTATCGTAAATGGAATTCAAATACTTTTGGTTATCTCTGTAGACTCAGTAGGAAATGTTAGAGATGCACTAGTCTTAACAATTACTTTCCTCCCCTAACCCTTTACTGCCATTCCTGTGAAAGTGACTGCTTCCACCCCTGTCATTTTAAAGAAGTATAGAGTATTGCCAGATAAGGAGACCAGATGAAGAGACAGCCCAATACAATGATAGAAAAAAGTGAGAAGAAATAGACAGCTGACCCTTATCTTCAGTGGTCACATGTCTGGATTCAAAAGTTCTTATATGAAAAATGAAAAATGAAAAAATAAATACATAATGATGAAATGAGGATAACTGGGTTGTGATTAAAGGACAAACAAAAATAAAACATATAATATGAAATACAAAAGATTCTATAGCAAGGGAAAGCTAAAACTAGCTCCCAAAGACTTGTGAAAGCCAATTATTAAATGTTCAATTTGAGTATTTATACCTCAGAAATCAGTAAACATTATATTGTAGACTATGGTTTATTGGATATTATTATTATCATGACTTTAAAAGTGGAGGAAATGTTAATAATACAGGTCAAAATTATAAGCATGTTTTGTAAACAGCTCTCCCCCAGAGTCAGTTGTTAAACACTTCTATTTACTTTATATTGCTATAAATTTTTGTTTGTTTGTTTTTGGTTTTTAATCATACAGCAGAGATCAAAGATCAACCACAGGAAGGCGTTACAGAGACTAACATTCTCATTTTTCACATGAAGAAACAGACCCTAAGGGAAGTTAAGTGATTTTACCAGGATCACACAGTGAACACAAGAAGCAGAAGTTGAATCCAGGTCAGTGGATTGAGAGCTAGCGATTAATTATATTCTGTGGCCTGTATCACTAGCCTCTCTGACACTTCTATCTGCCTCTCCTACTGAAATAGACTCACTAACCTCTGTAAAGCTTCAGATTATTGCTTAAATTTTTGATCGCTGGTGGTTACTATTCATACACTCACCAAACTAAATGACTTTGTATATATTTTGTATTTATGTTGTTTTGCCCCAGTGGAATGTAGGCTTATGGTGGGGCTGGATTGTTTCCTTCTCTTCCATTCACTGTCACTACCTTCCATCTCCTCAAGCCTGGACTACTGCAATAACCTTTGGATTGGTTAGATTATATTTTAAATCTCCTCTCACTCCAGAATTCAACCACCAAAGTGATTTTCCTGGGTCTGACCATCATCCCTCTCCCTCAAATAAAATCCATTGGCATCTTATCATCTCCGGGATCAATTACAAAACCCTGTTTGGCATTCGAAGCTCTTCAAAGCTTTAGCTTTCCAGTATTTTACACCTTACTGTTCAGCTAGAGACACTGGCTTCCCTACAGTTCCACAAACATGATCCTCTTCTATCTATTTCCCATTCCTGGAGCATTTTCCCTCCTCATCTCTGCCTCCTAGTTTCTTTTAAGGCCCAATTAAAATTCTACCTTTTATTAAGAAGCCTTCTCCATCTTCTTAATTCTAGTATATTCCTTCCATTAATTATTTCCTTTTTATCTTGTATATAGCTTGCTTGTATATATTTGTCTGCATATTGTTTCTCCCTTTAGATTGTAAGCTCTTTGAAGGCAGAAATTGTTTTTTAGCTTTTCTTTATATCCTTAGCACTTAATCCCAGTATCTGAAATTTAGTACTTAAATATTTATTGACTAATTGACTTCTACTAGAAGAACCTAATATTTATGGAGTTCATATTATAAAACTTGTTCAATTAAATTAATTTGAATTGAATTTGATGAGCTCCAAGAAGAAAGTGATTAGAAGAACAAACCAACAACTCAAGTTATCAAATGTATTTTTTAGGTAGTGTTATAGTGTTCTGATTTTGCTAAAAGCAAACAAACAAGAAACAAAACCAAACAGCTTTGGATGCTGGATCCATCAGCTTTATATGTACAACTTGAGCAAAAGAGAAAAAGATTAAGTGATTTTATTGGTAGAACCTATCAAAATTAGGGAAGTAAATAAGACTATCTAGTCTAATAGGTTTCTAGGTCAGCTGTTCCCAAATTAAAGTAGTCACACAATACTTTCAAGGTTAGAAATGTAATGATGATGCCTTCAAAGGCTGCTCCAAAGTCTGGGAATTTGGAATCCACTAGGGAGAGTGGCAAGGGAAGGGTTGATTAAATCTCAAAAGAAAATTGATAAAATGTAATCTATTTTCATATGAAAACCTTGCTACATATAAGAAATTCACAATTACATATATACACATATAATGCAAATTTAAAATTCACATTTAATTCTAGAGAGAAAAAGAAACAGAGACAGAGACAAGACACACACACACACACACAGAGGGGGGGGAAGGAAGGGAGGGAAATGAGGGAGAGGGAAAGAGAATAGACAGCCTTTGTATGATATCCAAGCAAGGTGGAAAGTGCTCTTTGGAACACACATAGTAAAGATTCCTCTCCAGATAAACACTGAAGCATCCAAAATGAATAAAGTAGAAACTAATATGAACCATAGTTCATGTTGTGAATATGCAATACAGTAGCATTTAAAGTAGTAGTTTCTTCATCTTTAATGAGGGAATTTTATATATAACCTTCCCTTCCATTCCAAAGGATCTAGGATTCTATCTGCAAGTTTCTGATCTTTCCCAGAAGGCACGGGAAAGGATGGATGTCAATGCAGAGATTGAAACTGGGGTGTAGTTTCTGATAATTGAACTTCTACAGGGTTATATCTTTATCAAGAAAGTCCCAAATGGGGTCAAACAAGAGTCGGACAAGAAAGACTGAAAAACAACTCAACAGCAAAACAAAAATCATTTTGACATCTGCACTTCAAAAAGTCCCACAGGGGAAAAAGACTAAGCAGAAAAAGTGCAAAGATCGCTGCATTTGGAGTGAGGTCCCAATTCTCTTTATTCTCTTTGTAATCCCTGGGCCAACTATGTGAACTTTTGTGAACCTCAACTTCCACGCGTGTAAAATGGGAGGGTTAGCTCTAGATGCACCCCTAAGATCCTTCTCAGCTCTGAGTAGGAATAATGAGCTGAGGTTCCAAAATGAAAGTATAAATTACAATCGTTAATTCTTCCTTGAATTCTCATCCAATGAAAAACACAAGCCAAGGTTAGATGGCCTCTCCTCAGGTATGTTTAGCAGAAATTCTTAATCCGTCATGTACCTGACTTCTGAGGTTTCTTCCAATTCTGAGAGCTCCCTTAGTGAAAACAGGTTGTAACTTGAAACTCTTTAGTTTACTTTGGAAGAAACAATGCACAGACAAAAGCACCTGGAAGGGTTGCTAGGGTCTGTTGTACTCTTTAATAACAGTCAGACTCTAAGTGGTAAATGTATTAAAAGTTGTCATCTTTTCCCCGACTTTGGCTCCTTGAGAGCCACAGGCCCCAACCTGGGAAAGGGAAGCAGACTTGCGGCCGGGAGAATGGGGGATGTCCTACTGAGATTAAATGAAAGAAAGGGCAGCGGAGCAGGAGGAGGAGGAAGACTTGCTGTCCCAGGACCAGGAAGCAATCCCAGTAGTATAGCACTTACGTCTCGGTCCTGGAGCTCGGCTGTTAAAAGGGGCAGAGATGCCGCGGCGCCTTGGGAGGGAGACTCGCTCGTAGTCTCCCGGAGGAAGCAAGTGGAGCGGACAGTGGAAAGCGCCAAGATAGCACGGCCAGAGGCTTGCTCTGGGAAGCTGCCCTAGCCCACACTACTGTGAGTCTGGGTTATGAATCAGTCAGAAGCTTAGGGCCGGGGCGGGGGCTGGAGTTACTGGAAAAGTCGGGGAGGTGATGGGGGGGCGGTGTGAGGGCGGGGGTTAAGGGAGGGAATAGGAAGAGGAGAGAGGAGGGAGGACTTTTGCAATTTCCCGTCTCGCTCCAGACCCTTGGTACTCCTGGAAACCCAAAGGAATTCGGTCGCTTTCACTCTTCCAGGGAACAGTTGGGAGGAATGGCCCTAATCCAGAAAGCGCATTTATCCTCTAGGGTTTTCCATTCCGGCGAAAGATAGTGGGAAAGAAAGGCTGGCAAAAGGGGAAAAAAAAATGGGTGGTGTGCGTGATAGGAGAAGGAAGAAGAGAAAGAAAAATTAAAACCTAAGACTTCTAGGCTCCTGAGAAAGTAATGCTTTCACAGTTTGAGCTAATAACTGACTCCCATCCTCCACCCTCCCCGACTCTTGGGTCCTTCTCTGCCTGCCCCAGCTCCTTCCCTATAACTCTAAAGACTGGAATGGATCTAAAAAAGACAGGATAAATACCTCTTAGACCTCCTCTGGTTGTCTTTGTACGAGTTGCCTCATCACGATTTGAATCGCAAATTCTGACAGAAACTCAAACTTCAGAAATCCCTTAACAGAATTCAAACAGAAACGTGCTCCTATGGATAAACAGGACTCCTTTCTTTTAAGCAGTAAGAAGAGAAAGAGATGGGAAAGAGAAGAGACATGGATTTTAGAATTCCCAGTCATTATCTTCAGTCGCTAAGGAAGCCCACTAGAAGGATTTCTTGTCCTAAATTAGGATTATGAGTAATGTGTTTGGATAAGTTGCTAGAAATAGCCCACACGTACAGAAATTCCACTGTTCTGTATCTCAGGGATCGCTTTGCTCAGCTATGTGCGATTTCAAGAAATGAAAAGTCAAATTTCATTAAGGTAGAATGATAGTTTAGGGACATTCGTCTAAAAGGTTCAGTAGTGTGAAGAAAGTTAATAGAGTTCATCTAGTCTAACTCCCTCAAGTTATTTATGAGGAAACCGAGGCTCAGAATAGTTAAATGGCATATTTGTGGCAGGCTAAGCAAATGGGACATCTGAGAATAAGCAATACACTTCTAGTTCCTGGTTTCAATTAGTTCGAATGTTCCTTCTGCCAATTATATCTAAATGATAGGCCAGATTCTCAACTGACCTAATTACCTTTATTGATAGTTTAAGATTCCTTTAGAGGGAATAACATTGACTTGGATTCATATTAACTGCTAGAATTTGTTTTTCTCCCTAATTGTGAACATCCCTCAGACCTCTGGGGAAAGGAGTCTTACATAGTCTCTTCTGAGTATTCTCTTCTCTTGTTTTCTGGAATCTTTTTCAGCCCCACCTTCCCACCTACCTTCAGTTCACAACTATGCCATATTTCCATGCCTGTGGGGATGAGCATTAACTCCAAATCTTAAGAGTCAAAGAGGACTTAAGAACAGGATCAGACTTAAAGATCTTACAAAAAAAAAAAAAAGAAAAAAAGAAAAAAAAAAAAAAAAAAAAAAAAAAAAGAAAAGAAAGAAAGAAAAAGAAAAGACAAGAAGAATCTCTCCAAATCCATTTCCACCTACTATAATAATATTGCCATGGTGCTTGAAGATGTACAAAACACTTTCTCACAATAATACCGGTTGAATAGCCAACTTGAAATGTTCCTTCAGGAGAATAATGCAATCTTTATGTATGTTCATATTACAGCCATTTCAGAAATCATCTTAGAGGAGCTCTTTAAAGCACAACACTTTGCCAGATACTCCGTAAACACTTAAGGGTTATGTATTTTATACTTTGGAAACTTTGCTATATGTTATATGTAAAAGTATTTGAAGCTTCCATTTCTCAAGCTTTTATGAAACAATTGTCCTCTTGTTTCTATGTCTCAAACATTTCACAGAATCTGAGAACCTTATCTGGAAGGTCCCTCAAAAACTGTTTTGGATTCAGTAGTAACTGAACAGGAATCTCCTCTTAAATAAAGATTGAATTATCCTAGGAGCATATTGTCAAGGGAATTCCTATTGATACATAGCTTGTAAGGTTAATTTTCTGCTCTGAAATTCTATGATCCCTAAAAAGACTTGGGCTCTCCAGGCCTTCCCTCATCTCCCAGGTGGTTAGTAGATAGAATGTTAGACCTGGAGTCAAGAAGACCTGAATTCAAATCCTACCTAATAACTTACTATGTGACTCTGTTTATTGTTTGAGCAGTATCTGCCTCAGTTTTCTCATTCTACAAATAAATATAATAATATTACCTACCCCCCAAATTTATAGCTACTTTTTTCATGGTGGCAAAAAATGGGAAACTGAAGGAATGGCCATTAATAAGGAATGACTGAATAAGTTGTGGTATATGATTGAATACAATACTATTTTATTATAAGAAATGATGAGCCAGCTGATTTCAGAAAAAGTCAGGGAAGATTTACCTGAACTGATGCAAAGTGAAGTGAGCAGAACTAGGAGAGAAAACTTAAGAACAATATTCCTCTCTTAACACACTATTTTGACAAAACGTTTTTGGCTGCCACATCATGCTGTTAACTCAAAACGAATTTTGAAATTGAATATATTTCTCTAGTCTTTTTCTTTTTTTTTTTTCCTTTTTTTTTTTTTTTGAGTAGAACAGTGATCTCAGCAAATTTATTTGATATCTAAAAGAGGACAAATAAAGATGTAGATAGAAGAGTTACAATACTAGAGAGGTGATATCTTTAAATTCTTTTTTTTTAGCTTTTCCTTTTCTTTTTTTATTATAATGAATTAATTAATTTTTAATACACATTGTTTTATGAATCACATTGGGAGAGAAAAATCAGAACAGAAGGGAAAAATCATCGGAGAGAGAAAAAAACAGAAAAAAGAAGTGAGCATAGCATGTGTTGATTTACATTCAGCCTCCTTAGTTCTTTTTCTAGATGCAGATGGCATTTTCTGTCCAAAGCCTTTTGGGATTTCTTTGGACCATTGAACTACTGAGAAGAACCAAATCTTTCATAGTTGATCATCGCATATTGTGTACAATTTATTCCTGGTTCTACTTGTTTCCTCAGCATCAGTTCATATAAATATTTACAGGCCTTTCTATAATCAGTTTGTTCATCATTTTTTAAAGAACATTATTTTCATGTACCACAACTTGTTCATCCATTCCCCAAATGATGGGCATGTACTTTGGCATGTACTCCTTTTCCAATTCTTTGCTATCACAGAAAGAGCTGCTACAAACATTTTTGCATATGTGGTTCCTTTTCTCTCATTTATGATTTCTCTGATATACATACCCAGTAGAGACACTACTGGGTTAAAGTACTATAGCTCTTTGAGCATAGTTCCAAATTGTTCTCCAGAGAATCATTTTACAATTCTACCAACAATGCATTAATGTCTCAGTTTTTCCACATCCTCTCCAACATTTATCATTATCTTTTTCTGTTATCTTAGCCTCAGAGTTGTTTTAATTTGCATTTCTCTAATCAGTAGTGATTTATCCCTAGTGTTTTTGAAATGAACAGTTATGTGCCATAACCTTTCTTATTCTGTACTTAAGCAATTGATTGTTTGAATCTAAGTGTGGGTTTCCACTAAGTATGAAATCTGAGTTATATTTTCTCCTTTTTCTTTTGGGCCGTCTTGTCTCAGTTCTTACCTAGACCCCAGTCACTGAGTAGGAACTGCTTCAGACAAATTCAGACCTAATTTAGACTGGTCAAAGTCACCTGGACTATCACCAGTTGTCTTGATTTTTGTCTTGCCACTGAAATTAAATAACTTGAGGTGAAAGTGAGGCTGCTGACTTTTCAAAGCTCTGCCTTACTTAAATATAATTTTCAAGCATTCATAAGCATCTCCCTTATGTTGTCATTGGTTCTCTTTGAATGAAGGGCGAGCAAGCACCACCACCCACTACCACCACCAACAGTACTGGATCTCTTGGAAATCTCTTATTTCCATTGCCTCCCCACTCCATGCATAGGAATCCCATTTCCACACTTCCAACTGTCTACCTGACATATTTACTTCAAACTTAACATGGTTAAAACTGGACTCAACATTTCCTTCCAAAACTTGCTGTTCCTCACTTCTAGATTTTTGGTAACGGTCCTCCGAATTACCTATACTTACAAACTACAGTCATTTTTGGCCCCTCTTTTTCCATTATTCCCTTTTCTGAATTCAATCAATTCTGTTTCTGTTGATCAAATGCTTAAAACATCTGCCTTTTCCATACTTGTAGTTCATATTCCTATTACCTCTCACTTATTAATGTAATAGCTTTTTAAGCAATGACCCCACCTTCAGTTTGTCACTATCCCAGTACATCTCAATCATTTCTGGCAGATTAATTTTCTTCTGATTATGCAAATGACTTGCTTAAAAATCTCTGTCACTCCTTAATTCTTTACTTCCTTCTTAATAAAGCCCCAATACAGGATGATACATATGGCTCATTAGAATATTCTCATTATTATGGCACTTTAAATGAGTATATATAGACAGAGGTATGAGATAAATATGAAAGGATATCTTTTTTTAATGATGAAATTAAGGGATAAGAGAGGAATGTATTGGGAGAAAGTGAAAGGGAGAAGTGAAATGATTCAAGTTATCTGCCATAAAAAAGAGGCAAAAAAAAAAAAAAAAAAAAAAAAAAAAGCTTTTACAATGGAGGGGAAGAAGAGGAGGAGATGGTGAGTGAGTGAATCTTACCCTCATGAAAATTGGCTTAAATAGGAAAAAGAATACATAATCAATAGGGGTATAGAAATCTATCTTACCCTGCAGAAAAATTGGAGGGGAATGGGATATGGAAAGAGAGAGAGAGTGATATAAGAGTGGACATTGGGAAGAGAGTACTCAATAGCAAAACACTTTTGAGGAGGGCCAACATAAGAGAGGGAAGAATAAATGGGAAGAAATACAATCAGCAATAGTAATTGTAGGAAAAAAATTCATGCAAGTTTCTCTGATAAGACTTCATTGCTCAAAAATAAAGGGAACTGAGTCAAATTTATAAAAAATAAGAGACATTCAAAAGATATGATCTGTCCCCAAAGGACTGCAAATTCATACATGTCCTTTGACCTAACAACACCACTACTAGGCATGAATACTAAAAGAGATTTAGAAAATACAGAAAAGGGAAAAAAACAGAAAATGACCTATATATACAAAAAATATTCATAGCAACTCTCTTCTCAAGACCAAAAAAATTAGAAATTGAGAGGATGCCCATCAATTGGGGAATGGCTTAAGAAAGTGTGACACATGTTTGTGATGGAATAGTGTAGCTCTCTGGGAAATGATGAGCAGGATGCTCTCAGGGGAAAAAAACAAAACAAAACTGAAAAGGATGAAAAGTCCTCCATGAAAAAAGTGAAATATATTGTATATAAAGTGATAGCAATGTTCTGGGATATTCACAACTAGTCTGAAGGACTTATAATGAAAAATCTTCTCCAACCCCAGAGAAGGAACTGATTATGTTTGAATACAGATTGAATCATTCTCTATTTCTCTCTTTCTTTTTAACTTAATTTTTCCTGAGGGTTTTTATTTTTATTAGGATGAAAGATCAATATTTTTTTTCACAACTTGATTTTTATGGAATTATTTTGTGTAACTTCACATGTGTTTTCTCAATTGTGGGTGGGGATAAGGGAGGGAATTTAGAACTCAAAAATCTTAAAAAACAAATATAAAAATATTTTGAATGTAACTGGGGGAAATATTAATTAATCAATTAAGATAATTTAAAAAGGACATTGATGAGCAAGAGTGTCATGAGAATTAGATAATAAGGATGGTGAGGGGTTTGAAAGCTGTATTATTCAAGAAACAGTTGAGGGATACTAAGGTGGAACAGTGGGTGAAACATTGATTCTGGAATCAGGAGTGTCTGAGTTCAAATTTGATCTCAGACATTTACTGACCCTGGGCAAATTATTTAACCCCAAATGCTTTCAAAAGAAAAAAAAAGCAGTTGAGAGAGGGTTTCACCACTTTTTTCCCCCCAAATATTTGAAAGGCTATCATGGGGAAGAGATTAAATTGACTATTTTGTGTGGTTCCAAAGAGTAGATCTGGATCAATGAGTGGAATTATAGCAAAGTAGTAATTATTTAGGTTTTTGTAATATTACATTTAACATAACATATAATTACATAATAATATGTTTTAAATAATAATGTTTTTCATCCATTCAAAAAAATAAAGCCCAAATACCTGACTGGAATTCAAGCATTCACAAATTTTTATCAACATATCAATTTTGACTCATTCTGCTGCTTCCTTTCTCTTATTCTGAACTTCAATAAAATTGGACTACTCTCCATCCCTCATCATAATTTGTCATCTCCTGTCTTCATTTCTTTTTTCATGCTATCTTTCTTCTGTATAAAATTGCTCTTCAATTTATAACATTAGGGAGTTGGCTGGAAAGTTGTCACCTGCTCTAGGTTCCAAGTTTGTGTCAAAAGGCAAGAGCTGTGTCTAGGTGTCCTTGACTCTGATGCTAACTTCCTAGTCAGCAATCTAGTTGCTTTCTGTAAAAAGATATATTTCAAAACATTTTCAGCTATAGAAATTTCTAATAATTTTTGTTTTCCTGATAATCTCCAACAAAAATTAGAGATGCACTGTTTTAAGAAAAGAATCAGTGTATTTTTTATTTCCCTTATTACTATAATTATTATTTGTTTCAAGACATTTCATCTCAATTGCATTTGCACATATTATACATTATCCTTGTGCAGGAGGAGGAGCAATCACATAAAGCCAAAATCCCCAAAGCTCAATTTTTCTTGGCAGTTGGGAGGAGGCTGTTGTGAAATTGTGTGTTGGGACATGTCTGGCATCTATGTGGTATCTGATAATAACCAGGAAGTTAAAGAATTCTGTAGTGTTATTCATTCTTTTCTCAGTTTAACAATTCAATTATTTAACACAATCCTTATGATTTTTTAGAACCAAGAAGCTATCTTGACCTCTAAACAAAAAGTAAGATCTTTGGAGGAAACAGAAATAATAGCTGTGTACTTTCTTGTTTTAACACTACTATAGATGCTCAACAAATACTTGCTTGTATATTGTCAAACTAGGCAAAAAGTGTGTGTGTAGGGGGTTGGGAGTATTCCTAAGATAGTAATATGGTTCCACAAAATACCTTAAATAAATCTCTATAGTGATTTAATTTAAGACTTGTTGGCATTTGGAGTTTTCTTAAGCAATACATTTTGATGTGTCTGTGATGTCAATAAAACATATACTCTCTCCCATGTAATCTATGACAAAAATACAATCTATGTATGTTTTCTTGTCTAAGGATATTCTTATTCATGTTCTTCCATTTAGAGTGGACATATTGTCCAATGTGCAGGATCCCTCCTTCCACATGGGGTCTTTAACAACCTCTTTTCTGTCATGGACTCCTTTGGCAATCTGATGAAACCTATGGACCTCTTCATAGAAGAATTTTTTTCTTGCACATATTCATAATTGAAAGACATGCTAAATTTTAGTTAGATGTTACAGAAATAAAGATGTAACACCCCTCCCCCCATCCAATATTCATGGACCACATGTAAAATATCCCTAGTTAGGGTTTTATTTTGTTTTTAACATTTTGTGGCTACTGAGGTTAGATTATTGCTGTCTTTTCCTTTTCCCAGTGCTCACTACATTAATGAACCATGTTCTTTCCAGATACTGACATCCTTAATGATATCTACCATACCATTTGTCATCATTGGTTTAATATGTGATTTCATTGCTTTTTGTATCCCCTTCAGCTTTGAGTCTTCTGTGACTGTGATATTCTCTAACTCACTACTATAGAACAGCACTAGAAAATATTGGTGTTGAAAAATATTCCTTTAGCAGGGAATAGCATAGGATTATTGATAGTGATACACCATTTTCCAAATGAGACCCACATGACTTCCTTCTATTCAATTCTAGCCTTCAGATTGTCAATTTTCAGTGCTTGTCCAGAATAAATAATAATATTATAGTTTTTTTTCCTATGTGGATTACTTAGCCAACCGTTTTTAAAATATATTATTATTTATTTCATTAGGTATTTCTTAATTACTGGTAAAAAAAAATTAACATTAATTTCAAAAAAAAAATTTAGTTCCAAATTCTCCCATTTCTGTCAATCCCTCCTCCTTGAAAAAGTCAAGCAAATTAATTTTGACTCTAGATGTGGTCATGCAAAACATATTTTTTATTAGCCATATTGCAAAAAGAAAACCCAAGCAAAATAAAATAGCAATGAAGTTTTTAAAAATATGCTTCAATCTGCATTCAGAGTTAATCAGTTCTCTCTCTAGAGATGGATAGCATTTTTCATTATGGGTTCTTTAGAATTGTCTTAGATCATTGTTTTTAAACAGAGTGTTTAAGTCTTATACAGTTGATAATCTTTAAAATATTGCTGTTATTGTGTAAAATGTTTTCCTGGATCTGCTCTCTTCACTTTGTATCAGTTCATATATGTCTTTCTAGATTTTTCAGAAACCCTCCTGTTCATTATCTTTTAAAGCACAATAGTATAATCCTCTACCACAACTTGTTCAACTATTCCCCAATTAATGGGTACCTCTTCCTTTTTGAATTCTTTGCCAAAATAAAAATAGCTGCTATAAATATTTTCTTACAAATAGCATTGCTGGTCAAATAACAATACAGGAACAATACAGTTTGATTGCCCTTTGGACATAGTTCCAAATTGTTCTCCAGAATGATTGGATTAGTTCACAGTTCTACCAACCATGTTCTTTCCAGATACTGACATCCTTAATGATATCTACCATACCATTCGTCATCATTGGTTTAATATGTGATTTCATGCTTTTTGTATCCCCTTCAGCTTTGAGTCTTCTGTGACTGTGATATTCTCTAACTCACTACTATAGAACAGTCCTGATTTTTTCACATCACCTCCAACATTTTTTGACTCTTTTCTATAATATTAGCTAATTTGATAGGTACAAGGTGATACCTCAGAGTTGTTTTCATTTTCATTTCTCTAATCAAGAATGATTTAGAGCATTTTTATGTAATTTTATACAGAGAGCTTTGTTTGAAAACTTCCTGCTCATATCATTTGACTATCAGTTGGGAATGATTTATATTCTCATAAAATTGACTCAGTTCTCTACCTAATTGAGAAATGAGGCATTTTTCAGAAAAATTTCCTATAAAAATTTTTCCTCCAGTTTCCTGATTTCCTTATAATCTTGGCAGCACTGGTTCTGTTTGTGTAAAAGTCTTTTAATTTGATGTAATCTAGATTATCCATTTTACATCCTGTAATGCTTTCTGTCTCATTTGGTCATAAATTCACTGAATGCAAATAAAATTATGTTTTGAATCCTCTCTGATGTGACACTGGACACATGATAATGTGTCCAAAATGTGACAAAATTTGGTGGGGGGGATGCAACAACTTTATTGAAAGAAAAGTGCAGTGAAATTAGTCAAAATCATGAAAGAAACTTGAGGAATTTTAGATACCTCCCTTCAAGCACAGGAACAAGTGCAGGGTGGATTCTTTCTGGATGTTGTGGTTAAGGTATGCTAAACTCTTTTTTTTGTTTTGTTTTGCTTTGGTATTCATTTTCTGTTTTTCTGTTTTCTTATTCTGTTTCTTCAAATAAAATAAATTTGAGGGAAAAATGGGGGAAAAAAAAGAAAAAGGAAAAAGGAAGAAGCATATTGATAGATACTCTTAGGACACATGACAGTTTAATAACTATCTATTCATTATTGATCCAGTGATTGGTAGCAACACTTAGTCAATGGACCTTTGGATGAACTTATCACACTCCCTTCTATACTGCTATTAATTCAAGCCCTCATTTCAGTATGTTTTTCCTATCATTAACCATCATTCAAACAATTAACATCAATTAGCTTTTTTTTTTTTTTTAAAGATATAGTAATTTAAAAAAGGACAAACATTTCCTCCTTCCTTTATCTTGGATGCACACATTCACCACTCTGAATTCTGGGGAGAGTGAAATTGTATTAATTAAGACAGTTTCTGCATAACATTGATCTTCACAAAATTCATGTAAAATATGATATTGCTGCTAGATAAGATTAGAGGGGGCTATTTATGTTATTTTTCATAATTTCCCAGGGTTTTATTGGCAAAGATCTCCCCATGCGGGGCCAAGCTCAATTAATCTGGTCTATACTCAGCAAAGGTAACCCAGTAAAATCCTTTTTTTTCAGAGAGGAGTCAACACAAAGAGCCCTTCACTTCTCCTCTAATGGCAATGTAGAAAGTGCGATTGTAAGTGGTTAAATTCCAGGATTTAGGATTATCACTAGCTATTGCTTCTATCATTAAGCAATCATAAAGATTCCTCCCTTTGGTTAGTAGGAACACAGTACACACTCAAGAGTTCTCTTAAATGATGGGGGCCACTTCCCACAATAATCTCAAATAGAGATTTAAAAGCCAGCCTTCATCTTCTGATGATGGAGGTTCTACTGATAGGGTTTCAGTGGATAAGGGGTGGGAATAAGGGTTGATTAAAGTTGTCACAGGAACTGGAAGAGATGAAGTGTGAGTGTTTCAGAAAACTCTCTCATAAAAAATTAGAGAGCCCCATCAACAACCTTAAAGCATGTAAATATATAATCTACATAGAGAAATGAAATTTTACAGAAATCAAGAGATAGACATACACATGCAAATATATGTGTTATAGATATTTAAATATGTATATGTGTGTGTGCACATTTATCTGAAAGAAGAAGATAAAGACCTCTGCCAGATGGTCAGAACAAGAGCTGTGGTTTGCTTCTCAACCTTCACTGCTCAGTCACTGTGACAGAGGTTGTGCCCTGTTCTTATCATAGCTGTGACAAGGACTCTGAGTCAAAGTTTCTTTCACATCACAGACTTTTTCTTATCACAGCCTCTCATTTTGGTATTAGATTACACCCATGGTTGTGATGACTGAGTTAGTACCGGATACCTTAGAATCAGCCAGAGTCAGGATCAGCAAAAATCCTTGATCTTTATTCTTGGCTGAAGTGAGAGGAATGGACACAGGAATCCCCTCACCTCCTTTCTCTCTCTCCACTGCCAAAAAGTCATTCCCTCTTGTCTTACTCCACCCTCTGATCCCTCTCACACTTCTCTGTCTACACCCACAGATTGAGCCAAGACAGAATAGTTGGACAGGGCCATTCTCCAAGCATATGTTAATAGAGTATTGTCCAATTGGTAATTAGACTCAAGTGCTTGGCTATTCAAATACATCTCCATTTCAGCCCTTTCCATCTCCCACTTTCTTTTGTTTTAGAACACAAGTGGTCACACCATCCCTGACTTCTCAGGGAGGTGAGAACCTCAAAAAGGAGGTGATCACGCCCTCCCCAACTTCTCAGGAAGGGAGGTAAAAAGAACCAAAAGGAAGTGGGGATTGCTAGCGGGTTTCTGGGATGAAGGGTCTTATTAGAAACAGGTATGCACAAACCCATCAGCATGGGAGGTATTACACAAGCACGTAGCAATAACACACATGCTATTAGTGATGACTCTTTCCACAGTCAGTGCAGGCTCAATGTGGTGTAACAAATATGAATTGTACATGCAAGTAGTGATATAACAAACAATATACATCAATGTGGTGTTGTAAAAGATTTCCAGAAGTCCTAGAAGAAGAGTATGTAAACATCAGTCACACATACGCCTTCTTCAGCAGCCAAGAGATAGTCCAATACCAATCTATTGTCCATTGCTTCACGTTTCAGGGAATCCAATGATCCCCACAAATTTTTGAAGTCCTGCAACAGTCTTTTTATATGTTAGGGAATCCAATGATTCCTGCAGATTTTGAAGTCCTGCAACAGTCTTATTATTTCTCAGAGAATCCAATGATTCCTGCAGATTTTGAAGTCCTGCAATAGTCTTATTATTTCTCAGAGAATTCAATGATTCCTGAGGGTTTTCAAGTCCTACAACAGTCTTATCATGTCTCAGAGAATCCAATGATTCCTGAGGATTTTGAACACAGATGAAAGACAGACAACCAAAAGATTTATAGTGGGTCACATCCATTTGCCAAATTTCATTAGGTCTCAAACCATGAAGGTTCTTCCCTGGAGGGAGTGTAGGAGCATGGAAAGGAAGGCAAGTTGGACAGGCTTTTACTATGCTCCTAGCTTCCTCTCTTGTTATTCCAAATTGTAAATGTAAAGCTCAGGCAGCCTGATAATATTTAAAGTAAGATTTTTGGGCTTCTTGAAATAAAGGAATATTGGCCAACATAGTTAGAAGGCTATCTGCCTTTGAATTACCATCAAAAATAGGACCTGGAAGTCCACTATGGGAGAGGACATACAAGCTATAAATCTTACCTTGATGCTTTCTCACTTGCTCTTGAAGTTCCTTAAAGATATATATATATATATATATATATATATATATATATATATATATATATATATATATATATATATATCAGCTCTTATATATATTGGAGGCTACAAATTTTATTTGGGCTGTGGCAATTCTTTGTACCATACCTACTAAATAGGCTGAACCAGATATTATATTTATATCTTTTGAATAATAAGTAAGAGCTAGAATGATTGCATAAAATTCATTCTGCTGAGTGGACTGAAAAGGAGTTCTGACTACTCTATAGTTAAGTCATAAGAGTATACAGCGCAAATATTTTGTTTGCATGCATCTGTACAGATAGTTGGTCCTTTAAGAGGAACTTTAGAAACCTTTTCTTCAAGAATCCATTGCCAATTATGTAATAGTCTGGTTATCTGTAACGGAGACCTATGTGTAAAATTTGGAGCCATGGCTAATAAAATTTGCCACTCTGGGATGGTTTTAAAACACACATTAATTTATGCATTAATATAAAAGGTATATATCTTGTCAGGTCTTATCCCAGATAATTATACTGCTCACTTAGTGGCCTTTAATAAAATTCTAGCCACAAGCACTGGGTAAGGAGTAAGGCTTTGTTCTGGTTATGCTGGGAGGCTCACCCACTCTATCACACCGTCTCCTTGATGAAGGACTGCTGTGGGCACCTCTTGTGTAGCAAAAACTGATATTTCCAAGGTTTTTTGAGTGACTCTTTCAACCACATTGGATAAAGCCAATTCAACTTCTCTCAAAGCCTCTTGAGCTTTTTTGGTAAGCTGGCATGGTGAGTTTAAAGCACTGTATCCTCTTAAAATGTCATATAATGTTTTTGCATTTGATAGGTAGTCAAGCCTAACACTGGATGCATCCATTGGATATCTCCTATCAATTTCTGGAAGTCATTTAAGGTATTTAGCTTCTCTGTTCTTAAGGAGTGTTTTTGTACTGTAAGCACCTTAAGTAATACTTCATATCCTAAATATTGAAAAGGATCATGTCTTTGAATTTCTTCTGGAGCTATGTGCAATTTATAATTCCTTAGTGCTTCTATGGTCTTTTGTAGACATGCTTCTAACATTTGTTCCTCAAGTGCACATCCCAATATATTATCCATGTAATGTAATAACATTACTTTTGGAAATGCTTTTCTTACTGAAGTAAGAACAGCAGCAACATACATTTGACACATAGTAGGGCTGTTTTTCATTCCCTGTGGCAAAAAAAAAAAATCTTTTATAAGGTCAGCTAAGTTAACGCCAGGCACTGAAAAGGCAAATCTTTTCATATCCTCCTTATCTAGAGGGATAGAATAGAAACAATCCTTAATGTCTATAACCCAAAGAGGCCATTCTCTAGGCAACTGAGTAGGAGATGGAAGTCCAGGTTGAAGAGTTCCTATAGTTTCCATCTGTTCATTTATCTTTCTTAAATTAGTCAACATCCTCCATTTTCCAGATTTCTTTCTTACAACAAATATTGGGGAATTAAGGACTTAGAGAAGGTTGCAAGTGTCCTTGGTCAAGTTGCTCCTGTACAATAGCTAATAAGGCCTGAATTTTATAGCTACCTAAGGGCCATTGTTCTATCCACACTGGTGTATCAGTTTTCCATTGGATAGGAACAGTTGAAAGTGTTGGCAGGCCTTCAACAGCAGCCCTGCTTAAAAAACTGAAGTACTCCCACTATCACCATTACTATTCAATATAGTACTAGAAACGCTAGCCTCGGCAATAAGAGCCGAGAAAGAGATTCAAGGAATTAGAGTAGGAAATGAGGAAATTAAACTATCACTTTTTGCAGATGACATGATGGTATACTTAGAGAACCCCAAAGACTCTGCTAAAAAGCTACTAGAAATAATTCAAAATTTCAGCAAAGTGGCAGGATACAAAATAAATCCACATAAATCCTCGGCATTTTTATATATCACTAACAAAATGCAACAGCAAGAGATACAAAGAGAAATTCCATTCCAAACAAATATTGATAGTATAAAATATTTGGGAATCCATCTACCAAAGAAAAGTCAGGAATTATATGAGAAAAATTACAAAACACTTGCCACAAAAATAAAATCAGATTTAAATAATTGGAAAGACATTCAGTGCTCTTGGATAGGCCGAGCGAATATAATAAAGATGACAATACTCCCCAAACTAATCTATTTATTTAGTGCTATACCAATCAGACTCCCAAGAAACTATTTTAATGACCTAGAAAAAATAACAACAAAATTCATATGGAAGAATAAAAGGTCAAGAATTGCAAGGGAACTAATGAAAAAAAACTCAGAGGAAGGTGGTCTAAGTGTACCTGATCTAAAGCTATATTATATAGCAGCAGTCACCAAAACCATTTGGTATTGGCTAAGAAATAGACCGGTAGATCAGTGGAACAGATTAGATACAAAGGACAAAAAAGGGTACATCTATAGCAATCTAATCTTTGACAAACCCAAAGATTCCAACATTAGGGATAAAAATTCATTATTCGGAAAAAACTGTTGGGAAAACTGGAAATTAGTATGGCAGAAATTAGATTTGGATCCACACTTAACACCATATACCAAGATAAGATCAAAATGGGTCCATGATTTAGGCATAAAGAGGGAGATAATAAATAGATTAGAGGAACAGAGGATAATCTACCTCTCAGACTTGTGGAGGAGGAAGGAATTTATGACCAGAGGAGAACTAGAGATCATTATTGATCACAAAATAGAAGATTTTGATTACATCAAACTAAAAAGTTTCTGTACAAATAATACTAATGCAAACAAGATTAGAAGGGAAGTAACAAATTGGGAAAATATTTTTAAAAACAAAGGTTCTGACAAAGGTCTCATTTCCAAAATATATAGAGAACTGACCATAATTTATAAGAAACCAAACCATTGTCCAATTGATAAATGGTCAAAGGATATGAACAGACAATTCTCAGAGGAAGAAATTGAAACTATATCCACTCACATGAAAGAGTGTTCCAAATCACTACTGATCAGAGAAATGCAAATTAAGACCACTCTGAGATACCACTACACACCTGTCAGATTGGCTAAGATGACAGGAACAAATAATGACAAATGTTGGAGGGGATGTGGGGAAATTGGGACACTAATACATTGCTGGTGGAGTTGTGAAAGAATCCAGCCATTCTGGAGAGCAATCTGGAATTATGCCCAAAAAGTTATCAAACTGTGCATACCCTTTGACCCAGCAGCGCTACTACTGGGATTATATCCCAAAGAAATACTAAAGAGCGGAAAGAGACATATATGTGCCAAAATGTTTGTGGCAGCTCTTTTTGTTGTAGCTAGAAACTGGAAGATGAATGGATGTCCATCAGTTGGAGAATGGTTGGGTAAATTGTGGTATATGAAAGTTATGGAATATTATTGCTCAGTAAGAAATGACCAGCAGGAGGAATACAGAGAGGGTTGGAGAGACTTAAATCAACTGATGCTGAGTGAAATGAGCAGAACCAGAAGATCACTGTACACTTCAACAACGATACTGTATGAGGATGTATTCTGATGGAAGTGGAAATCTTCAACATAAAGAAGATCCAACTCACTTCCAGTTGATCAATGATGGACAGAGGTAGATACACCCAGAGAAGAAACACTGGGAGGGGAATGTAAATTGTTAGCACTAATATCTGTCTGCCCAGGTTGCATGTACCTTCGGATTCTAATGTTTATTGTGCAACAAGAAAATGATATTCACACACATGTATTGTACTTAGACTATATTGTAACACATGTAAAATGTATGGTATTGCCTGTCGTCGGGGGGAGGGAATGAGGGAGGGGGGGTAATTTGGAAAAATGAATACAAGGGATAATATTATAAAATATATATATATATAATAAAAAAAAATTAAAAAAAAAAAAAAAAAAAACTGAAGTACTCATTTGTAATCCTAATTGTTGTAAAATGTCTCTTCCCCACAGATTGATGGGGATTTTTGCAACTATAAAAGGACTAAAAACTTCTGTTTCACCTTCAAATATCCATTTCAAACTTCATATTTTATACTTCAGCTGCTATTGATCCTCCTATGCCAGACATGTAGGTTTCTGTCTTAATCTTTGGCCAGTGAATGGGCCAGTTGGCACCTCTAATGACTGCACGATCTGCACCAGTGTCTACCAAATCTTCTAATGGTATGACATTTATATAGATGGTGAGCATAGGTCGGTCAGCTGTTATAGCTGCTGTCTAGTATATTCCTGGATTTTGTTGCTTGGAGTCAGAATCTGGGCGACTATCACCAGTTTGTTTATTAGGAGTCTGTATCAGTAAACCTGATGCTACTACTTCTCCTGGTTGATAAGTCACACATTGTCTACCTGTATTAATGATTGGGATATTATCTACACATCCCCCAGTTTCCCACATCAGTGTATGGATGGACACTGTTTTGTAAGTACTCTCAGGAGGTGAAATGATCTAGCCTACTGTGCCTGGAAGCAAGGGATCCATAGGTTGGAACAGATTTCACCCCTGCAAGGGGTATCTCAGTTGTCCCAGCTGCATACAACTCTATTCTCCCCAGTTGTAATCCCTTTCTCCCATCAGATGGCTTCCTGGCTGATTGGTCATGTCTGGGTTCTGGACTTCTAGGCACTCTCTGGGTGTAGCATTGGCTGCCATCATGCCCCAGGTATTTTTTGTCTTGGCCCCTGGAGCTGGGCCCCTCCTCCTGTTCCCCTGAATCAGTCTACATTCTGATGCCCAATGGAAGCCTCTGTTGCATTTTGGACATGGGGCATTGGGTCTTGTTCTCCCACCCTGTTTTATCACTCTGTCTCTATGCCAACATTGAGCTTTCAGATGCCCTACTTAACCACATTGAAAGCATTGACAAGTCTTTGTGGAAGTCCCTTGCCAAAAGGGACCCTGTCTTCCCATGTTGGGATGTTGGGAAGTCTGCATCATAGCCTGGCTAAAAAAAGATATTTGTGCCCACTGTGGCACAGCATCTTATGATCTTCTCTAAAGGAGCATCCTTGCATAGTCCTAGTATAATCCTTCTGCAAATTTCATTAGCATTTTCTTTAATAAGTTGCCTTATCAAAATGTCTGTTATTGCATTTTCACCATTAGTCCATATGATAGCTGTCTGCAAATGTCCCACAAAATTAGCAAAGGGTTCATTTAGTCCTTGTGCAATTTTTGTGAATGTCTCACCCTTGTCATTTTTAATGGGGGGAGAAGCCCATACTTTTATAGCAACAGCAGCAACAGCAATTTGCTCATATGCTGCTATGGAGTAATTAATCTGTACTGAAATGTCTGCATAAGAACCTACACCTGTTATTTGGTCACAGGTGATTGAAGTATTAACTCCACTTTGACTATTTGGCTGGGCTCATATCCTACAGAGCTCACTATATTCAGAAAGCCACAATAAGTTTTGTCCAGGTTCTAAGCATACCCTTGCTATAGATTTCCAGTCCCTAGGGGTTAAGACTTCATAAGACAAATTCTGTAATAACATCTTAACATAAGCTGATGTAGCCCCATAAAGAGTGCAAGCCTTTTTCAGGTCTTTGAGGATTTCTAGATCAAAAGGAGTGTATCTTCTACTTTCTTGACCTGAAGAATTAAACTGTTGAATCTTAGGATATATTTGTAGTTTCAACTCAGCTATAGCATTCCCTTCCTCTGTGGCTTTAAGTACTGCCTTTTGCAATCTACTCATAGGAGGGGTGATTGCTGAGGGGGAGGTGCTGGTGGTGTCACTGCCCCTCCCACTACTCCTCCTTCCTCCATCCCAGAAGGTGGAGTTGATGGGGGCATGTCAATAATCTGCTCTGTAGGCAGGGTTGCCTCATGAGAGAGAGAATCACCATGCCCTTGAACCTCATTTAAGTTCCCATGCCATCTGGTGATATGGTCATTACACTGTTCTTTGTCTTCCTCTTTTTCCTCACACTTCCTCATCTGGCTGTTTCTAAAACTTTTCCTTTTTCTATAACTTGCAGGATTTTTTAAGGCCAATTGTATTATGATGTATATATATAGAATACTTCTGTGGAAATTGAATGAGGATCTTTTTCATTGTAGTATTTACATAGTTGTTCTCCTACTAGTTTTCTAATGATCTATATTTATTTCTTCTTCCTCTAAGAACCAAGGGGATGTGCGTCCTAATGTACCCAAGAATCTAGCAATCTGTTCCCAAGTTAAATTAAGCCTTGTCCCTCAAACAGCTTAAACATGCTTTCTATAGTGCCTTTTGGGGGCAGGGATGGGACTGGGGAGGGGGGAGAATCTTTTCCTAACACCTGCCCCATTTCAGCTAGTTACTAGTTTACTAGGTTACTAGTTTAGCTCTTAACAAAGTAAGTTCCCTGTTTGTCTATTAAAATACTCACCTAATTTCCTGGTCACCAAGGACTTCTTCAGTGAAAGTAGAGTCCTTAGCCCACACCTTGGGCACCAAATGTGAAGACTGAGTTAGTACCCTGGATACCTTAGAATCAGCCAGAGTCAGGATCAGCAAAAATCTTTGATCTTTATTTTTGGTTGAAGTGAGAGGAATGGACACAGGAATCCCCTCACCTCCTTTCTCTCTCTCCACTGCCAAAAAGTCATTCCCTCTTGTCTTACTCCACCCTCTGATCCCTCTCACACTTCTCTGTCTACACCCATAGATCAAGCCAGCACAGAATATTTGGGCCGGACCATTCTCCAAGCATATGTTAATAGAGTATTGTCCATTTGGTAATTAGCCTCAAGTGCTTGGCTATTCAAATGCATCTCTGTTTCAACCCTTTATACATGGTATTCTTATATGTTTTATGAATTACTTCTTGGGATACCATCCTATATTTTTTGGAAGAGATTTCCAAAGGCAAAGATTGGGAAACATTGTAAATAATAGCAGAATAAAATTAATACAATATGTATTATTAACATCATGAGGAACAGAGTTTTCAATGCTTCCTTAATCCATTCTAATCCTGGCAACAAAACCTATATGTCCCAGTGAATTTTTCCTTCATGCTTATTTTATTCCAATTCTGATCCTGGGGATGACTAGGTGATGAAGTTAATAGAGTGTTGGGTCTAAAGTCAAGAAGACCTAAGTTGAAATCTGATCTCAGACACTAACTGTATGACCCTGGACAAGTGATTTAACCCTATTTGTTTTAGCTTCCTTATCTATAGAATAAGCCAGAGAAGGAAATGGTAAGCCACCCCAGTGTTTTTACCAAGAAAACTCCAAAGGGGATCAAGAAAAGTTGGATACAACTGAAAAACAAAAATTCTGATACTAATGTTTCAATTCTGTTTAGATGGTGGGTAATATTCAAAGTCTGATCAGATGAAACGGTGCAGTATTCAGCCCCAGTGAAGGTACAGACACTTCCTTGGCTGGCTAATAAATATTTAATGGTCATATGTTTCATTAGCAATCTTAATTGTCTAACCAGTCAGTTCTGTTAATAATAATTCAATATTGCTGATGGATTCATTCATGAATCTCAATAAAGATCAGTAAGTTGAAGGATCAGTAGGGTAAATGGGATCATGAAGGACTGGACCTGATTGAAATGACTGAATACGATATAGCTGGTAGCTCAGTGAATAGAGCTTATTGTACTAAGTCTTGTTTCAGGAAGATCTGAGTTCAGATCCATAATCAGATTCTTCCTAGCTTTGTGACTCTGAGCAAGTAATTTAACCCTGCTAATCTTAGTTTACTCATCTGTGAAATGAGCTAGAGAAGGAAATGGCAAACTACACCAGTGTCTTTGCCAATAAAGCATCAAATAGAGCCACAAAGAGTCAGACATTATTGAAATAATTGAACAGCAACATGAAGGATGTTAATCTTGCTTCATAATGAAGGAAGAACCCTTTAAGGTAAGGTTCTGGATAATATAACTGAACATCAGTTCTAGACTGGTCTTCATAGAAGTGTTAGGTATGTAACTCTATGAATGTCAGGTGTGGTTATTCCCCATATTGCATAGTCAGGTAAGTCATTGCTCTATGCCCACATACCCAAAACACAACATGTCTGTCTGGAACGGTTGTCGGTTAGAGTGTGGGAGGGGGATATTTATGCAATTCATCATAATGTCCCACAGCATTTCCAGGGTTCCATTGGCAAAAAGTTTCCCCTTACAAAGACTACTCTTGATTGCTATGGATACCCCAGTGAAATCTTGTTTCCAAAGAGGAATCTGTACAAGGAGCCCTCCACTTTTCTAATAACAATGTAGGAAGTATGATTGTTAAGTAGTCAAATTTCTGAGTTTAGAATTAACACTAGCCAGCCCCCCTATCATTAAGGATAGGCCAACCATAGAGGTTCCTCTCTTGTGGTTAGTGAGATTATCATACATAATCAACAATACTCTTCAATGACTGGGCCACTTCCCACAATAATCTCAAACAGGCATTTTAGAGACAACCTTCATCATCTGATGATGGAAGTTTTATAGATGGGCTGTCAGTGAGTAAGGGGTAAGAAGAAGGACTGATTAAGGTTGCTACAGAGACTGGAAGGTGGAAAGTGTCCAATAGAGGTTTGCATGAAGTATCATTGCTGGGATACTCTGTGATTGCCAAACTATCTGAACATCAACAAATGAGGGGAAAGATACATCTGCTCAATAACTTTAGTCCAAAAAAGTAAGTTCAGAGGGGATATCTGTGGAATTGAAGAAAGACAAGGTTAGGGATAACTGATTCAGGGTTGATGGAACAGGGTAATGTTTGAAGGGCAGCTACTCTGGCAGCAGGATCTATAATATTGCATTCCCTTTTGATACAGTATCTCTCTCTCCTTTTATGGACATAAAGATCATGACAAAAAAATAGCTTCAAGAAACAACAAACTATCAATGAATCAGAAAAGTGAAGACCTAAAAGCAATTAGGGGTTAGAAAACTGTTCCCAAAGTTGTTCCATAAAAGCATGATAAATTCCAAAATTATAGAATCAATATAAATGCTAGCAAAAGAGCCTTTAGCCAAGGAATAACCTCTAGGAAGGACTACTAATTCCGTTCTTTGGGCACCAATTAAAGAGTGTTAGGGCAAAGTTTTTTATTACTTCAAAGTAAAAAATCACAGGATAACCTTTTTTTTTTTTTTTTGGTGTCCATCATATGGAACCTTTTCAACTAAAGCAGCTGCAGCAATTTCCCAAAGACATCCCATAGCTTTTCAAAGAACAGTATTCAGCTAGATTGTATAGTAGCTAGGGGATAGAGTATTGATACAGACCTCTTGAGGCCACACCTTTGTATTCATAAACAAATAATAATAAAATCTTTGTAGTCTGGAAGGCCAAAGATGGAAACAGAGAGTAGGAAACTTTTAAAATGACAGAAATACTTAAGCTCTTTGTCTATTTAATGTTATTCAGTCTTCAGCAATGAGAATTACAAAAGGGAGGACAAATTCACCCCAGCTGGTATCCACTATTGGCTGAAACAAGCTGCATCCAAAGGGAATACTGATCTGCACTTTTCCAGTAGGTTTTGGCATTTTCAAAAAAGCCTAAATACATTTAAAGGCAAGTTTCAGACATCCTTCCCTTAAAATAGTGTTAAAATATTCAACCTGTGGCTGACAAAACTGAAGTTTGAAAAGAGAGATTTTGTATTCTTTCACTGATAAAGCTATGAATAAAATGAAAGTTTCTTGTACACATGCTGCATGAGTTGGTGATGCTAGAAGGTCATCAATGTATTGAAATAATGTGGAGAATTGTAGGGCCACATCCTAAATATTCTGATGCAGAAATTGAGAAATATAGTGGAGGATTCAGCAAAGCCTCATGTGAACCTGGACCATTTAAATTGGGAGGCCCCAACTGTTGAGGTTCAGAAGGGGTCCCAAAAGATTGGGGTCACAAACTGGTGTCGTTATATGTCTCAAAATAATTTGCAGGCTTGAACCCATATCCAAGTCAAGGGGCAAAGTTTATTGTAATTATAATACCCATTGAAGGGGGCTAAGTTGCAAAAGAATTTAACAAGGAACCAGGAGCAAGGAGACAAATTTATCCAGTTCTTCACGTCATTGATATAATAATTTTATGGTCTAGAAACAAAACTGAGGAGTGGTATCAGGAATTTGGTTATCACTTACTAGCAGATCTAGGACTATCCTAAGGCCAGAAGACTTTAGAATCATTGACAAATAGATTGTCAGAACAGTAACACTGTAAGATTAGAGAGTCTCAGGCTCATAATATATCTTTCCTAAAGTCTGAGGAAAGAAATATTATATTCCTAGGCCAAAAGACTTTTACAATCATTAACATACAGATTGTTAGAACAACAGCACTCTAAGGTGGGGGGGGGGGGGCGGATCTTGGGATTACTGATTTTAAAGCCATAAGATATTAAAATCATTGACAGGTTGTTATAACAGAAGCACCTTAAGTTTAGGGGGATCTCTTATACTGCTGTCTCCCCTAGAAACTATATTCCATTATTTTCCCCTTTCAAGCATTTGAACCCCAAATTCATTTTGGGTTGGAGATATCATTTTCTGGAGCTGCTTCATGCTAATAGGGGGTATAGAGCTGTCCTTCCCTAGTAGGGTCCAGACTGAGGAGAGGAAGCATGTAACTTGAAAATGGTGGCAGCAGCATTTAGGGCGATGCTGAATGTCAGAATCCATTAGCTGATGGTATTCAGATGAACAAATAGTTGGAAGTTCATAGCTTGGAGTGTGGAGGAAACAAATCTCACAAGTAGGCTAAAAATGCATGAGCCAAATATGAGCAAAAAAAGAATAATTAAAAGTGAAATTAGTATGAGGGTTATTAGGGACAGTAACCAGGAAACCCATCCCATGGAAAACTGGGGGAATAGACAAGGCTATCATGAATGTCTTTCATCCAGACAGCTTTTCCTAGGATGAATACCAAAGAACATTTTCCCCATATCACTACTTTTGTCTCCTCAAAGGAGTAGGGATATTGGGTAGAATAGTAGCATTATGCACAGTGAAAGGAGTGCAAGCATTATAGTATTTAAAAGGCATTAAGCATTGGTTAGAGAGGAATGATTTGCAAAGTGGAGATAATAATCTTAAATTGATTTGATCCCCTTTAGCAAAAACTTCTGAGCCTTTTCAGTCTTAGAAGGGAAAGCTTTAACCTAATAAAGGTGTCAACAGAAACCAAAAGCAGCTTGAAGTCCCTGAGAGGGAGCATGTGTAAAATCTATCTTTCCATCCTTTCCTAATATGTACCCTTCCTCCAGATAGGCTGCAGGATGGGGGGTTTAACAGCCCTTTCAGGATTTTCTTGGGCACAAAGTGGGCAGAACTGACAGACTCCTTGCTTGTGAACAGTGAAAATAAGTTTCACAAGGGTTTGCAGAGCATTTTTTCCCAAGTGAGGAGCTTGGTTTAGACCAAGGAGAACTGGCCTCTGGGGTTGGAACTTGGTCTGGAGGTTTTTGAAACAAGCCAGAAGGGAAAAGGGTGTATCCCCTTTCTCTAGCAAGGGCTTGTTTCTGGGAGCTATGAAAGAGTGTGGGAGTTGGGGAGCTGGGAATTAAAGGTGCCATGGTCAGAGACAAACAGGCAGTAGCGCACATGTCCAAATCTGCAAGCCTGTTTGCCGAAAGTAACAGGCTTGCAGATTCAGCCACCTGTGCTGCTTCCTGTTTGCCTTGGCCTGAAGTGAATCTCCCTTCTGGTGTCCTTTACAAAACATACAGAAACCTCTCTAGGCCCATGGACAGCTTCTAATAATTGTAGAATTTCCCTTGCATACTTAATAGAAGAATATTTTTTTCCTTTCAAAAGTCTCCTTTCTTTTATATAGCCCCATGAGATGCAAAATATGAAAAGCATATTTGGAGTCAATATAGATATTCACTGTCATTCCTTTCCCCAATTCTAAAATTCTGTGAGGGCAAAAATGCTTTGAACCTGGTGGGAAGGTGGAACTCCAATTCCTAGAATAAGGGCTGTGGTAGCCATTGCTCTAAGTTAGGACATAAGTTTCTTTGAGAAGTAAGCAAGGGATCTAGAATAGAATCCCAGGGACTGAGTCTAGTATGACCTGGTCTTGTCTTTCATACAGAATAAAAAGCTTTAGGTAGGGCTAAGGCTAGGGCATAGATTGGTTTAGCTTTCAGGGTCTTAAAAAACCTTAAAAACCCCCATTTCAGGGGAATTGTGTCAGGACTAGGAATAAAATCAGAGGGCCCTGACAATATCCAAAGTTAGGTATACAAAATCCAGCCAGGTCCAGGGAAGTGTACAGCTGTTTCTTTGAGGATTGCTTTCTCTCCACTGTGAGCAAAAGGTGGTGGTAATTAGTTACATGGTCCAAATATTTAATAGACTGATAGGCAATATGATCCTTTAGACAAAAAAAAAACTTCATAGCCCTGGGGTGGGGAGGCCTGGAGGTTTAGGGTTTTTATGCCTGAAGTGGGAGAAACCTCTCAGGTTGGTCTATAGATCAAGACATCATTTACATCCTGGACAACCAGTACCTATCTAAATATGTAGAAGCTGTCATGAAAGTCCTGAGTCACCTCCATGTTATGGACACAATTGCCCATGTTACCCCTGGATTTGCCCCTTTAAGGACAAAAAGAAATTGTGAGTCTTCTTGCAATGGTATGCAAAAGAAAGCATCTTTAAGATCTAAGAGAGAAAACCATTATTGTGTCCCCTGGGATACTTGTACAGGGCTCATGGCTTTTACTGACCATTTGCTTTGATTATAGAAATTTGCTACAAGAGGAAAAAGCTGGGTCATGATTACAATAGCATCAAAACAGGTCCTTCAGGCTTCAGCTTGAGAGCACATACATGACAGGATAAAACATTTTTAGTTCTATAACAATCAATCATGTAATAACAATTCCACCTCATAGCCAGACCCAGGAATAACCAGGTGGGAAAAAGAAACAGTACTGGGAAACTGAGTCAGAAGAATCCCACCTTGCACAGAGGCTAATGTTGTTCTCCCAACTCTTGCTCAGATAAGATGTCCACCTATAATAGTTCAGGAAGGTATTCCTCTGATTAACTTAAGACATTTCTCTGGAATGGTGGGTTACTGACAATGATCAGGCAATCAAATTCAAAACTCAAAAGAATATCAGTTACAATCCGAAGAGATTTTATCTCTAATAACAAATTCTACTAATTGCAGCTTAGGGCTAGATAGTTTATTTTTAAAAGTTTACCAGGACTTATACACATGAGATTTCATTTAACATGTTTAATATGTTTAAACTTATCCTGGTGCAAAGGATCAATCATTAAACAAATTTATAGATTCTTAGTAAACACATTCCTTGTTTAGGAACCATAAATCCTAAAACATGCTTTTTTCTCAAGGCTGATGACCTTGCTTACCCTGATGGTTTAAAAAAATTGGAAAGCTTACAAATTAAGAGGAGTTGACAGAGACCCCTGGGAAAGGGCTGATGTTGTTGTTGCCCACCTCAATTATTCTTAGTGTTTCCATGGACCACAGTCCATGCCCTTTGATACCTCTCCCCACTCTGTGAAGGGAAAAAAAGTGCTGTATATTTCCTACTTGGAGGTGAATTGATGAGGCTCTCACCTCATCCCTCTTTTTTTATATATAGTAATTACCAATTTTAGGTTTACTATGATAACAATAACTCCAAAAAACTTAGTTAACAATTTAAGAATTTTCCTAATAGCCACATAGTCTTCCCTTAAATAAGTTTATCTTTTTAGGGAGAAAACAAGACAATTCTTAAAACAGATAGAAGAGATTTTAAAATTGACAACCTTACTTAGTGAGATTCCCTAAATTCTAATTAAATGTTTTAGACAAACTGAATTGTCATTTGATCATTTTCCAATTCACACAAAGCATTTCTCTTTTGTGAACCAGGAAAAGGGCTAAGGTACCAGTTTTTACTAATAGGGTCCTCAGAAATCTGACTCTAAATAACTCAAAAGCAGGCTGTTTGTTGTCAGAGTCTTTAAAGAAGTAGCAAACTTCTGTTTTCCTAAAATTTCTTAACTCATAAATCTTCTGTTAACACTATCAGTGCAAAAAAATTGCAACTTACATATCCCTTTAGAGGGCTTTAATTAGAACTCCTTTAAAATTGCTTTTACTCTCATATCACAAATAACAAATTATTTTACATACACATAGAAATCATTTATCTCAAAATTGAGATTGTGTATTGGTCACATCTAAAAACCCATAAAGTTATCAAATATGAAACAACTATATTTAATAAAACAGTTAACATTTGTATAGCATGTTTATGCTAAGCACTTTTGCAATCATGTGATCTTCACAACCATTACTATTTCTCTTTACAAATCAGAAAACTAGGCAGAGATAAAATAATTTACCATAAATTACATAATTAATACATATCCACAATTGAAACAGAGAATGATGGGCTTACCAAATGCCAAGAATGATTGGCTTTCTCATCTTACACTGCCATGCTGGTTGGTAGTAGGGGTACCCGGATTCTTCCCAGGCAGTTCCTGGACAGAACCTGCTTAATTAAGACAGGAGTGATTAGTACCAGAATCTCCCTCTGATGATAGTTTCAGGTGCCAGGGCTCAGGGAATGCTGATTATGGTACCTGACTCTCACTCCATCTCCATTCCTTCAAACTGGATTGGGGAGGTATTTAGTCAAGATTGTGTGGGGCTCCCACAGCTATTGCTGCTTCCCCTGTTTCTATAGGTGAGGCAGAATTTGAGTTTCCCTACAGTACTTTAGTATTCTCTTTTCTTAATCTATTTCTGAGATGAGAGGAGTTAGCAAACAGAGCCTTCTTTCTCCCAGTTGCTTGGGATGTCCCAGCTATAGGACTGAAGGAGGAAAAATGGGGGCTTATCTTGACAAAAAGGGAATCAAACCAACAGGAGCCAGATTTTCCCTGCACTGGGCCATCAAATTTTGAGGTTCAGAAGGGACTCCAAAAGGTTGGGGTCACAGACTGATGTCATGAGATGTTTCAAAATAATTTGTAGGCTTGAACCCATATCCAAGTCAAGGGGCAAAAATTTATTATAATTGCAATGCCAATTGAAACGGGCTAAGTTCCAAAAGAATTTAGCAAAAGACCAAGAGAAAGGAGACAAATTTATCCAATTAATGCCATTGATATGCTAATTTTATGACCTAGAGATAGAACTGAGGAGTGGTCTCAGGAATTTGGTTATCACTCACCAGCAGATCTAGGACTATCCTTGTAACGAGCTGTCGTCTCTAGAAGCTGCCGGATCGCTCTCTGGGAAGAGATATGCTGTGTCTACTCAAATCTTTCAGACAGATTCTTCTTCCTGTAGTGAACCGTTGTCTTCAGGCAGTTGCTGTTAACTCTTGTCCTTAGAGGTGACTTCCCTTCCTGCAGAGAGCCCCGTCAGGGCTGATGTAATGCAGAGTCTCTTTCTTGAATCCTGGCTCTGAATCTCCTCCAGCTCTTATCCTTCTCCAGGCCGATCTTTCCAGGCCCACTGTTGCTTTTTATCCTCCCAGAGAATGGGCGTGGGATAATGCAAGGGCTTCTGGGAAGAACCACTTCAGCCAATGGGCTTGCTCCTTCTATCAAGTCAACCTGAGTTCTCACCTTGTAATTGTCCAACCTGAATTCTCACCTTGTCACTATCCAGACAACCTCAGTTCTCACTTAGTAATCCTAACATCTCCCCCTTTCTTTTGATTTAGAACATAGGACAGTCATGACCTTGAAACATAAATCCATCAATATGGGAAGTATTACAGATAATTACATAAATGACCTTGAAACATAAATCCATCAATATGGGAAGTATTACAGATAATTACATAAATTACATAAGCACATAGTAACATAGTAACGTAACACATGCTAGAAGTATATAACATAATCATAAATTGAAAATTTATAAATGTCCATAAGTCCATTGTCCATTAGTCTCATCTCGTGTGAGGAAGTCCAATGATTCCTGCTGGTTTTAAAGTTCTTTAACAGTCTTCTTATTATCCATGCTCTTTCAGTGTCAGATGTTTCTTAGATCTTCTCCTTTATTTTGAGGTCTTTCTCTTTTTCTGTCTCTCTCTGATGGACAAGGCGAATATGACTCGTTGGCACCCATCTGATTCCTTCTTCATCTGTTTTCTTCTGTCTGTTAAAATACTAGCAAACCCTCTCTCCCAGGCAGTTAACCTATCTAATTTTCTTCTATTTACCACTTTCTAAATCTCTTCTCATCATCTGGCAATTACATTGGAGTTGTTTGCACTGGACACAGCCCTGTTGGTTTAAAAGGCCTGTATTCTCCCCAAGTGTAATCCATTTTTACAATCTGATTGCCTTTTGGCTCACTTATCAGGTAATCCCTTTCTGCCATGTGATTGCTTTTCTGCTGGTTGATTAAATCAGAGTCCTGGCCTTCTAAAGGTTCTTTGGGTGTAACATCAGCTGCCATCATGCCCCAAGTCTTTTTTGCCTGGGGCCCTGGACCTGGGCCCCTCATCCTATTTCCCTGAATTATTCTACACTCTGATGCCCAATGGAGTCCTCTGTTGCATTTTGGACATGGGGTTTTAGGTCTTCTTTCACCCTGTCTTCTCACTGTATCTCCATACCTACACTGAGCTCTTAGATGCCCAATTTTTCCACATTGAAAACATTGCCGAGTTTCTCTAGAAGGCCCTTGCCAGGAGGGACCCTGTCTTTCCACATTCATCATTGTCCGGGTGTAAAAAGCATTTGTTCCCACTGTAGCACAGCGTCTTATGATCTCCTCTAAAGGAGCATCTTTGTCTAATCCCCATATAATTCTTTTGCAAATCTCATTGGCATTTTCCTTAGCCAGATGTCTGGTCATTATTTCTGTAGCTGAATTTTCTCCAATAGTTCTTCTGACAGCAGTTTGCAAACGTCCCACAAAATCTGCAAAAGGTTCATTGGGACCTTGCTGTATTTTAGTGAAAGCCTCTCCACGATCTTTCTGTCCAGGAAGGACACCCCAAGCTTTTATTGCAGCCTTAGCAATTTGTTCATATATTGTCATGGTATAATCAGTCTGTTCTGAATTCTCTCCATACCGACCTTCACCAGCCAAGTGCTCAAAAGTGAATTGTGTGTTAACTCCTATTTCCAAATTGCATCTGACTTGAATTTTACATAATTCATGAAATTCCGAAAGCCATAATAAATTTTCTCCAGGTTCCAGGCATATCCTTGCTATGGATTTCCAATCATTTGGGGTTAGGACTTCATAAGACAAACCATCTAGTAACATTTTAACATAAGCTGATGTAGCCCCATAAAGGGTACAACCTTTTTTCAAATCTTTAATTTTATTCAAATCTAAAGGTGCATATCTTCTCCTTTTTTGACCTACAGAGTCAATATTTTCAATCACAGGATATGCATGTATAAAATCACTTATATCCTGTCTTTCTCTCTTAGCTTTAACCAATGCTTTTTCTAATCTTGTCATAGGCTTAGGCTGCTTCACAGGCAATTCTGTTTGTGTTTCTGCCTCTTCCTCTCCTCCTTCTTGCTCCACCCCTGAAGGGTTAATTGAGGGAGGAGATGGGAGGTGCTCCTGTTGCTGTTGCTCAGAATTGTACTTAACTTCATTGTTATCTGATTCATCCTTTTCACCTAGTTTAGTTGACATCTCCCCATTTTGCTCCTTCATCTCTTCCTTTAGAATAACATTTTTTAAAGCCTTTTGGATTAAATTGTAGGTATGAATTGTATCTTTGGAAACTGAGTTTGGTCTGGAACCAAAGGGCAAAATGTCACAAAGGCAATTGTAGTGTTCACCTAATTGCTCTCCTACTAATTTCCACTCATCTGGATCCAATTCTTTTTCCAGAGAAAAAGAAGGACATATGACCTTCACAGTTCTTAAAAGTTCAGTAATCTCCTCTAAAATTATAATCAATCCTTGGCTTTTCATAATCTTGATGATGCTCTCTAAACATTTTCCTTGAACAGAAGGTGTTTGCCCCATTTCACTATAAGAGATTCCTGGTTTAGCTCTTAACAAGTTAAGTTCCTTATTTATCTATTAGCACGCTCACTTAATCTTTAACGAAGTTTCCTTGTTACTCACGGTTCTGGGTCAGAGAGACTGAGATCTGGATGGGAGGCTTTTCCACTGAAATCAGGACCGTGTCTGTCCCTGTTCGGGCACCAAATTGCGAAGGTCTGGTCTAGCTCCTCTTGTCAGGATAAGTTAAAGTCATTGCCCCATGTTGGGCGCCAATTGTAATGAGCTGTCGTCTCTAGAAGCTGCCGGATCGCTCTCTGGGAAGAGATATGCTGTGTCTACTCAAATCTTTCAGACAGATTCTTCTTCCTGTAGTGAACCGTTGTCTTCAGGCAATTGCTGTTAACTCTTGTCCTTAGAGGTGACTTCCCTTCCTGCAGAGAGCCCCGTCAGGGCTGATGTAATGCAGAGTCTCTTTCTTGAATCCTGGCTCTGAATCTCCTCCAGCTCTTATCCTTCTCCAGGCCGATCTTTCCAGGCCCACTGTTGCTTTTTATCCTCCCAGAGAATGGGCGTGGGATAATGCAAGGGCTTCTGGGAAGAACCACTTCAGCCAATGGGCTTGCTCCTTCTATCAAGTCAACCTGAGTTCTCACCTTGTAATTGTCCAACCTGAATTCTCACCTTGTCACTATCCAGACAACCTCAGTTCTCACTTAGTAATCCTAACAATCCTAAAGCCAGATTTTAGAATCATTGACAGACAAGATTGTCATATATTATTATGACACTCTAAGGTTAGGGAGTCTCGGGTTCACTAACATATCTTTCCTAAAGTCTAAAGGAAGAAATATTATATTCTTAGGGCAGAGGACTTTTACAATCATCAATGGACAGATTGTTAGAACAATAGTATTTTAAGGTGGGGAGGGAGGAAGAGGGAGTGGGGCAGGGATGTTGGTATCGCTGATTCTAAAGCCAGAAGACTTTAGAATCATTGACAGATTGTTAGAACAGAAGCACCTCAAGATTAGGGGAACCTCCTTACTATTGTCTCTCCTAGAAGATATATTCCATCACAACCAAGTGGGAGAGTTAGGATCTGTCCAAGCAAAAGCAAAGAAATACTGTCTTCAGGGACAAGGGTTGAGAAAAATGTCCTGCACAAGGCAGTAACAACTAGGATTCAACTAATTTTGCATTCAACTTGGATTGAGATTTAGAGTGAGAACATTAGAGACCACAAAATTATGAGAGATGATGTAACAGTTTAATGTCCTAAAATCCTGAACAAACTAATAGACTTATTTTCCATTCAAACTAGGCTTTGATTTATTTATGGGTAATATTAGATGTTACATGGAGATTAACAAGTTATTAAGATTCTCAGTTTCACAAATAATGCAAAAGTGGATTACAACTCCTGCATTGTCTCTTAGAACAGGGGATGTTGTAGTATGTACTGGGGATGCAAATTTGCCTTGATAGTGATTTTTGACTGGAGCTGTTGATTTAAGCATTCCCACTTCTCCTTCTTTAGTCCCCTATAGAGTGCTATTGACTGAAATTAATTTAGGAGGTGTAGTCAGATTAGAAGGCATAATTGAATCTTCTAGTACCTATTGTGAAACATACTTGAATTCCCTTAGGGCTACAATGTAAACTGGTATTCAATTCATCCTATCCAACAAATCATAACAGTTTCTTAGTTGGGTGTTTTTTTTTATCATATACTGGAATAGTTTGCCATTTCCTTCTTTAGTTCATTTTACAAAAGAGGAAACTGAAAGAAACATGGTTAAGTGACTTATTCAGGATTGTATAAATACTAAGTGTCTGATTCAAGATTTGAATTCAGGAAGATAAGTTTTCCTTACTCCAGACCTGGCATTCTATCCACTGCACCTAGCTGCCTCAAAACAAGGCCACCAGATAACAAGAGAAAACTGCTCATTGATGAGAGGGTCTATTTATACAATTTGGTGTTAGGATATTATGTGTCCTAATTTAGATTGTCCTTCAGACACGATTGAAAGAATCTAGACACCAGTCTGAAAGTTTCCCATGATCTCCTGCTAACTTTTAAAAAATCTTATTGCAATTCATCTTCTCACCACATTTCTTAAGTTCTTTCATATTTGCTTTATAATACCTTTTGAATTGTTGAATACATTATCACTACTAATATCCAATAATCCAACCAACTCTGTGTCCCATTGAGGGATTGCATAATCTGATGATCAGGACCAATCTGAACTCTTTCAGAATTGTTTCTTAATCATTCAGCATTGTCATAAACCTTAGGCTTTATAATAGTTGAATAGCAGCAGAAATAATGGGGTTAGGAGTGTTAAAGATTATGCAGAAGTAACAATGATTGATTTCTGTGTCGTGTCAAAGTTTAGGAGTTTATTCTGCCAGTTTATAAAGTTAGGGCAAAAAAGGCTATATGTTACAAATATGGCATTACCTTTCTACCTGCCAGAGATACCCAGGATTTCATGAAGATGAGCAATATCAGTATATCCAGTAAAATTCTTACCCTAAAACTTGTAAGGGACTAGGAATTAGTAGATATATAGTTTGGTTTGGGGGATGATTATGTGGGAAGAAATGGTTGGTTATTGCTGGAAGATTGAGCAAGAAAATAGGAGAAGAAACAAATTGGAATGTTGAGGGTGGTAAGTTGCAAAAAAGGGAGGAAGCAAAGCCAGGAAAAAGCAGTAGCCTCCAGAACAACAGAAGGTAGAAAATAGTTAATAGATGGGAGGGATCTCATGAGGAAATGATTTCTTTTTATCCTTACTGTCATATGGACATGTTCCTGTAATTTACATAATAAAGACCATTTTCAGGCAGAATTTTGGCAAACAGAGCATTTTTCCCCCCTGGATCTGTCCAAATCTGTCAAAATATTAGTAAATGATTTGATAAGGTTATTGGTCCCAACAGACAACATAAACATACAAGAGGGCTCAAAACCAATAAAGCATTCCTAGAATTAAAGATGTTTAGTTTTAGAAGTTAACTCCATGTAGATATTTTTCAAAGATACTGAAACTGGTTTTTAGACAGACTAGATTCTTGGCTAATTGGCTTGGCTAATCTGGCTAATTTGAAAGGAATTTTCTTTCAATTAGCCAGAAAATAATCCAAAGGGTTGTCTCTCACAGGTTTAGACTAACTAGATCCTATAATAGATGTAAATTTAACAATTTCCATAAACTAGAATTATTGGAATTTTAAAAGAATTACCAAAACTTGAGGGATCCCATGAGATTCATTGATCAGAATCTAAGTTTTTGTCAGATTTATATCATTAGTGATAGGAGTCCTTTCTGATCACTTGAGAATTATGTCAGACCAGACCAGATATAAATAGGAAGGACAGCCAAGACAGCATAGTTATTATAAATGATAGACAATGAAACAAATGCACAAAACACCAACCTAATTCTGCCATTTATAGATAGAACCACAACTCTACCAGTCAGTTGATTATTTGTACCCATAAGTCTCCCTACAGAAAATCTATCTTATGCAGGCCAGAGAGTGATTGAGCTAGAAAACTGATTCTGATCCAACTTTGTTGGTTACATCTGGGAATGCCAGTGGGTAAACTCAAAATCTATTGATTAGGTACTGCTGCATCAATGATGCATAGATACTTGTCTCCAGATTTTATTGATATTCAGATCAAAGGTTCATCTGGAAGAAAAATCAGAGAGTCCCTAGCATTAGCATCACTGATATTATATTGAATATGAATATGTAAACAGCAAAGAGCAATGAAATTTTATGGAAATCAATAGGGGAAGATAAAAGGATACATGTCTGAAGGGATACAGACTCCTGCCAGCTGGTTAAAACCATAGCTGTGTTTTGTTTTTCTATATTGGTTGCATAGCTGTTGTGACAGAGACAGTGTCCTCTTCTTAAGTCAGGGACTTTTTCAGTCACAATCTTTCTCATAATATGACATAAAGCTGTCCTGAGTGAAGCCAGAGTGCTTATAGAAGAAGAAGAAGAAGAAGAAGAAGAAGAAGAAGAAGAAGAAGAAGAAGAAGAAGAAGAAGAAGAAGAAGAAGAAGAAGAAGAAGAAGAAGGAGGAGGAGGAGGAGGAGGAGGAGGAGGAGGAGGAGGAGGAGGAGGAGGAGGAGGAGGAGGAGGAGGAGGAGGAGGAGAAAAGATAGAAAGAAAGAAAGAAAGAAAGAAAGAAAGAAAGAAAGAAAGAAAGAAAGAAAGAAAGAAAGAAAGAAAGAAAGAAAGAAAGAAAGAAAGAAAGAAAGAAAGAAAGAAAGAAAGAAAGAAAGAAAGAAAGAAGGAAGGAAGGAAGGAAGGAAGGAAGGAAGGAAGGAAGGAAGGAAGGAAGGAAGGAAGAAAGAAAGAAAGAAAGAAAGAAAGAAAGAAAGAAAGAAAGAAAGAAAGAAAGAAAGAAAGAAAGAAAGAAAGAAAGAAAGAAAGAAAGAAAAAGGAAGGAAGGAAGGAAGAAAGAAAGAAAGAAAGAAAGAAAAAAAGGAAGGAAGGAAGGAAGAAAGAAAGAAAGAAAGAGTAAGTAGAAAGGAGAAAAAGAAGGGAAAGAAAAAAAGAAAGGAAGGAAGGAAGATCTGAAAAACTGAAATAAAAATGACAAACATAAAAAATAGAAAGGGCTGGGGCATTTAATCTGTTTTCAAAAAAAGGGTTCTGGAGCCTTACATACAAACTAGGTTCTTTCCTAAAGGAACAAGGCTGCTAAGAGAACATTTAGTTCCTTTCTCCTACTCGTTAGTTCTTTTTGCCCCCACATGAGCATCCTAGGGAAAATTACTTTAAATTTAGATTTGACTCATGTCTAAGGTCTCCCCAAACTGGAGAGTGAAAAGAATTAGACAGCTATTTTTTCATCCATACAATCAAAATGATTAATAGAAGAGATTCACAAGTATGTGTTGGCAAAACAAAATAAAAAACTTAAAACAAATAGAATTATACAAGGGCTGTTATACTCTCCTAGGAAGTTTAGACTTAAAATAGGCAGTTTACATTTCACCTCAGCTCTGCACTGTCCAAACAATTCTAAGTCCAAGGATTGAGCTATTCTTCATGTTGGTGATCATCCCCTCTAGTACAGAAACCGACTCTAGTGCTGTCAGTCAGCTCTGAATAACTCAGTATCTCCAGACCTATCAAACTTATAAGACTCCTTCCTACATTGGACATATTGAAGTCAATAGTCACTAAACATTTATTAAATTACTGCTATGTGGCAGGCACTCTTAAGAGCTGGGAATACAAATAAAAACAATCTCTGTCCTTAAGAACTTTAAAACTAATGGGAAAGACAACACACAAAAAGAAACTGAAAAGTGATGGTGGGTGGGGAACATAATGTAGAATTTGAAGATGAGCTCAAGCTCAGCACTCCAATTTTTACGGAACACTCTTTTCTTTGGTGGAAATTGATTATTCAGCCAACACTCTAAACCTGCATGAGGAACAGACAGAATTGGTGAGAGCTAAGAGAGACCAGATATTTGCTCTTATGACTTCCAGCATTGAAAAAAACATGTGATTCCAACCTCTCTTAAGGTGCATGAAGAGCAAAATATTGGGCAAAGGTCAACACGTAGGAAAGTTGGCAATCTCTATCATGTTCCTATCTTTAGTCCGCTACATTAGAGACTCCAGGGAATTTCCCTTGGATGAAATCTGAGACACTTTTGTTGGTTAAGATGAGTTATCTTGCTCCAAAAAATGAAAGCTTTCACTCTGTGTTTTTTGCTATATGGTCTCATATGTATACTTTCTCTGATTTCTATTTGTTATCTGTTTAGATAAATGTTTATTTGTTATTTGATAGATGTGCTCATGGTTCTTGTAGGAAGTATAACCTGGGATATAATGCTTGGTAAAGCTTGAATATAGCAATTAGAGAATAGCTTTAGCCTGAAAATTATTTCTCCTAGACTAATGATATTTAAGAAAGCAGATAAAATATGATTTTATTTAAGTATTCCCTCTCTGAGGAAGTAGAGTTACTAGCCTCTAGTCCCAAATTCCTGCTTCCTCTCCTTGCAGAAATAAAACTCACTATCAGTGAAGAATAGAGGGAGGTGAAGAATAAGATGTTTATTCTTTCCTTCCTATAAGCCACCTCTGGACAGATCCATGTGGACACACATAATATAAATGAGCAATGCAGCAACCCAATTAACAACCCCTTCACACACATACATTTCCCCTGCCCCCTCTTACATCCTCCTTACCTTCCTGTTTTACATACATTCTAGTGTGTCCAGTGTGGTGATCACAGTTTAGCACAGGACTCCTGCAATGTCCTAAACAAGGTAGAACAAGATGGAACTAATGATATTGTATGGGACAGTATCGACTACAAAAATAATCAGAATCTCTCAGAGTAAGAAAAAGTAAAAAGGGGGTTATTATGATCTCTGGAGAAAGGGTATCTCCCCTCTGACAAGGTATTTGTCAGTAAAAGAAGTGCAATGTAAAAATCGCAAAACACAAGATTAAATAGCCTAAACACATGAACTAGAAAGTCTTTATGAGATTTTAGTGAGCTGCACTGTGAATTCTCAGTGTAAAGTGGTTACCCAAGTAACCCAGAAGAACCATCTTAGACTTGCTCTATAGAAGTATAGCAACCAGAGTGAGAGACATGATTAGGATGGAGCAGGGATTTAAGAACATGCCATGAAAAGATCAATTGAAGGAATCAGAGCTATTTTGTCTCAATAGGAGAAGCCTTGATGGAACATGTGAGGATCTATATTTACCTTGGGCAATTGTCTAACTGGTCAGTCTCAAAGGTACAAGATATTAAAATGTTCTCCTATGTAAATTTCTGGACAAAAGTCCCAAAGTGAATGTTCCTGTTCATTGTACCTATAGTATGCTGGCCACCAGTTCAGAAGAATGAATTATAGATTTGGACCATAATCCAATTTTGTCACCTTTGTCCTGTAGGTGAATCCATGATCATCATATGGAAGAGAATTTTTCAGAAGCCCAACTAAGATCATGAAGAACTATCTTCTACTTTGATGGGGATAGGCCCAAAGTCAAACATGGTAGTCCAGTGGATTGAGCTCCAAGCCTGGAATTAAGAAGATCTGAGTTAAACACTGGTCTCAAACACTTACTGTGTGTTCCTGGACAAGTTATTTCACCTGTGTCTGCCTCAGTTTCTTCAACTATAAAATGGTTGTAATAATAATAATGCCTATTTCAGAGAAGATAATAATTACAATAATTACAGTTCCTGGCTTATGGTGAGCAGCATATAAATGTCAGTTATTATTATTACTATTATGAAGATGATCAGCATGAAAGTTTCTCTATTTCCAACAAAGGCCAGTTCACCTCTCTTTTAAAAGTCCCTGCTGCTTCCAGGGTCTTACTAGTGTATTGGTGCCAGTGTAGACACCTGATCAATTTTAATTCTCCTACCATATCTCAAAACTCCCAAGCTCAAACGCACCAGCTTCAGCTTCTCCTGTAGCAAAGATTATAAGTGTGTACTAGGTTGGTTATCTATAGTTATAATAACATAAGATAAAAGAAAGTAATCAAATCAGGACTAGAAATATCAGGATTTAATCTTTTAGCTTTGGGTCAAATGCTGGGGTCTAACTTTTATTTTAGAGAACATTATCCTTTTTTTAAATCCTAGTTATACTTAAATACATTTCATCTCCATTGAAATTTAGACGTCCCAAAATCAATCACATTTCTGTTTTTGTTTTCCACATTCTTAATTGCATCCTGTATCTTCCAGTCATGTTAGAATATCATTTATTGTTTCCATTACTGAATATTATTATATATTAGTCCCTTAAATAGTAAGTACAGGTAATTTCCATAATCTTAAAGCAAAAAAAAGGAATAAAGCAAACAGTGGGAAACAGAGCCAGGGACAAGTGTTTATTCATACTCTAAAGCACAAAACACACACATTCACTTACACAAAGAGAAAATATGAAGAAACATCAAAGAGGAAGATTTTGTTTGTCTAATTTATTCTTTTGTGTTTTTTAACGCCAGTCATTATCTGGTTAACTTTGTCTTGTAATCCTGTAACCAAGAAAAACAGTTAATGAAACCAACAAATCTATCTTGACATTAGACCCAACAACTCATGGTCCCCTTCTGTCTGACTTCCTCTCTCCTTTTTCACTCGTTTACTCCTACTCAACACCTTGAAAGGAGAGAAATATGTTTTATCATCTGTTCTTTGGACTTAAAATTGGTTATTTGCCTTTTAATTGAGTCCAGTAGCATTTTGGAGCTGTAATATTTTTGTAGCCATTGTGCATACTGTTTTCTGTTTTCAATTTTCTTAACTATCAATTCATACAGATTTTTCTGTGTTTCTCTGAATTCCTCATCTCCTTTATCAGGAAGATTTATCTCTATGAATTCAAATTTGGCATCAGATACTTAGTAGCTGCATGACCCTGGGCAAGTCACTGAACCCTTTTCCCCTCAATTTTCTCATCTGTAAAATGAGCTGCAGAAAAAAATGGCAAACTATTCCAGTTTCTTTGCCAAGAAAACCCCAAATGAAGTCTCAGAGTCAGATAAAACTGAACAACAGTAGCAACAACTTTCTGTTATTATAATTTGCTCAGCTTCTGCAGATGACTCTAGAAGAAAGAATGAGGCCGATGACCTTGTACATCCCTGTTTCACTTAACCCAATTCTCTTGCAAGTCAAGATATCACCCTTCTGATGTTATCGATTCTCTTTGAAAATAAAGGATGAACAACAATTCAACTACTATTTAATTGATGCACATTTGCTTTGTTTCCAATACTTTGCTCCTAATTATGATTATCTTAGTACATTTGGGGCATTTCTTTTTATCTTTGCCTTCCTTGGGGTACATGACCAAGAGTAAGATTGTTGAGTCAAAGATAGACACCTTATTGTTCTGTATATGCCTTAAAATTGATCCTTCAATGCCCTCACAGTTGTGTCTTCACAGATCTCCTTTGTGTGCATTTGGTGAGTTCAAATTTTGTTTTCTTTGCTTCTTTCAATGTCATTTATATTTCCTGTACCAGCATATGTAGGACTGTAATACTATAGTCATAATGTGATAGCTTCACCATCAAGAATGGTGAAAAAAGTTTTTAATAAAAAGTCTTATATATCTTTCCAATTTTTCATCCGTAGTCCTTCTTGTTTCATCCTAAAAACTCTTGGAATTATTTTGCTTAGTTTGGTCTCTTGCCAAGCTTATAAAAAATAGTGTTTCCTTTCACTGCTTTTTACTCTTTTATATGTTAATACTCTTTATTATCTTTTACCATCTGGAGTGATCTGCACAAAGTACTTGGAGAAAATTTAAGAATGGAGATAACACTTTAGTTGAGATGTCATACAAGATTTATAGAAGAAATGGCATCTGTTCTGGTCCTTAAAAGAAGAAAACATTTTTAAAGTATTGATGAAAAGGATGTCTTTTCAAGATATAGGATATGACTTGTGCTACTGCATAAAAATGATCCTAAATGATACCATTTTAGGTCAAACTGGGATCAGGGATTAACTAACAGTTCATTTTGAATGGAATATAAAGTTGTAAAGGGAATTAGAGAGGCTTAAATTTGGGGAAATGAGTTGAGGCCAGATTTTACAGGACCTCACAATTGTAGAGGATCTTGAATAGCAGATTAGGAAATTTGTGTTTTATCTTACAACCAGAGGGATGCCAGTAAATGTTTAATATCCAGCTGTTAAGAAAAAAAATGTACACATAGCACACTTTAAGATTGGTTTATATTATTAACATTTTCTCCATCAGTTTCTCAATAAACAATAAATCCAGCCCTGTTTTATAGTGTTTTGTGGTTTTGGGGGAGGATGGGGTGAAAGGGTGATGGAATAAATGTTCACACTGAAAATTTTAAAATTGGTCACTCTGGCCTCAAGCTGATTCAAGCTGGCTCTATCACAGCTCTGATTATAGGCAATAAGGAATAACTGAAAGTTCTACATGATGGACATTAGGAAAACTATTTTGGAGAATGTATAAATGATTTGGGGAGAAGGAAAAGTAAGGGTAGAGTTTCTGGTTAAAAAGCTGTTATACATACTTTTGAAAAGATACCCAATAATAAAAAGCAATATGTTGGAAATTCCCAAAAATTTTTAGTTTATTTTTTAAGCTATCAAAATTTAGTACTGCTTAAATTAATATTAATTCAAGCTTAAAACTTGATTTGGAACATCCTGTACAAGTGCTAAATTAGAAAAACAAATAGTGTAGAAGTTTAGAGAAGAGAAAAGTCATGGGATCATAAATTTCAAGCTGGTAGGGAACCTTAAAAAATTACCTAGTGCAACCAATTCCTTTTGCAGATGAGGATATTGAGATCCAGAGAAGTAATGTATTTTGCCTAAGGTCATCTCCAGTGACAAAAACCAAGATTTAAATCAAGGTTCATTACCTCCAAATCTAACACTGTTACCAATGTACTATGCTACCCATTCCGACTATTTTGGAAAGTCAGAAAAAAAATTGTAGGAAAATAAGACTTCCATTTTAGAGATATCAAAGAAAGTGAGAAAGAATGAGACAACTACCCTCCCCCTTTATCCCTTTATTCAGAATAACTAAGATTGTACCTATCACTAAACTTAATCACTTTTTCTCTACTTTTACTTCCTCAACTTCTCTGTAGCTTTTGATATTATTGAGTATTACCTGTTATTTAAATTCTCTTTCTTCAATTTCTCTAGAAATACACTGTCTCGTTCTCCTATTTTTTAGATTCCTCTTCTTCTGTCTCATTTTCTGGTTCCTTTTCCATCTTTTATACTTAACAGTGGGGATTCTCTCAAGAGTTATCTTTGGTTATGTTCTCCTATATCTCCATATATAACCTCCCTTTAGTTATGTAGCTTCAATTTTCCCTTTTATGTAATAGATTTCTAAATTTACATCTCCTCCAGCCTTGACCACACCCTTAAAATCCATTCCCACATTTCCATCTCCCCATTGTTCAGCATCACCTGGAATTTTGTCCATACCTCAAACTCAAGGTCATCACCAGACTTTACAATTCTTTCTTGAAATCAGCTCCCATTATGACTCCTTTATTTCTATTCATGACTTCAGTTCTTCAAGGATCAGTTCAAATCTACTTTTGACATGCAGTCTTCTCTGATCCCCTAAATTCTAAGATGAAATTTCCTTCTTTATAAATCTTTATATATATTTTGTGGCTCTTATATTCTCCTTGCATTAAAGGTGTTTATATTATTTTCTGGTAAACATCTTGCCACCTCCCATTAGATTAACAGCTTATTGAGGAGTAACCCATTTTGCTTGTTTTTCATATGGCTAGTCAAGTGCTTAGCATATAGTAGGTATTTTTTAAAATGTTGAATTGAGATAAAAGAGGTAGAATGCTAGAGCTCATGCACATTTAGAGTAGGTAGGTGGTCACTAGAACTAGAAGACTGCATTACTTGTTTTACATAAATTTTGATTGATATCTTTTGTTTTACTATTACCCATATTTCCCAATTTGTATCTCTGTCTTCACGTCAGGAACCATCTCATGTAATAAAGAAAAAAAAAAAAAGGTTCAGCAAAATAAACTAATATGTGAAAAAAGTTTGTTGCTTTATACAGTGTTTCATATCTACAATCCTCCAGTCCTGGAAAAGTTCTGTGGGGGAAGAAAGATTCCTAGAAGACCTCATTTCAGATCCAGTTTCTGATACTATGGCAGGAGGGATGAAACTTGTAAACAACCAGTTGAGTCTACTTGGCTTCAGAGTGAAAAATGGCTGATTTTTTCTTCCTCCTCCTTTTCCCTCACTCTGAGCCAGCAAAAGGCTTCAGAATAAAAAGAAGATCCCTACAAAAAGAACTAGAGATAGCTATAGGGTTAAGCAAGATTATCAGAGTAGAACATGCAGAACAAAACTTTCCCAGATAAAATACAGATATGTACATATCACAGTTTGGTTGGTCACAGAGGCTACAGATATGATTATAAGGAAAAAAATTTAAAAAGATTTTCAAAACCAAAAGCAAGGATGACTTCTAAAGAGAAAGAAGTTTAGGTAATTAAAGAGAGATAAGAAGAGGGACTTGTTGACATTGTAGAAAGCATTGCATTAGATAGGAGTTCTTAAATTTTTTTTGACTCATGGACCCTCTTTGGCAAGTTAGTGAAACCTCTGGATGCCTTCCCAGAATAATGCTCTTAAGTCATTAGTGGAAATGTTAAACTTAGTTTAGTCTTTCCTGTTTCTAGTTCATAGACTCCATGAAATTTATCAATCAACCTTAGATTAAGAAGCCCCATATTGGATTAATTTAGCGGCAAATCCAATGTTCAATTTCATTGCTTGGATCACTTTTTTTGAATACAGAATTTTTTTACTCTTGAGTTTTACCAGTACAACAGGTATAATCAGAGAATGCTTCCCTTCCCATACTGATTGTGAATAGAGAACACCCCATGGTTAATGGCTGGAACTGAACCCCCTTCCAGTATCATACATGCTGTGTTGCATTTGAAATTTGACACTTTCTGGTGCCACATGTTGTCACACACTGAGTCCTTAGAGCTTGGTCCTTTAGCTGAAAGGATTTGCCCTGATCCTTTCTTACAAATCATGTGAGCCTAGTGTAGGGGCCTGAACAGTGACTCTGACATCTGGAGTTGTCAGGAGTGACTATCTTGGAATCTTTCAGATGCTTCAGTCAGTGTTGGCTACATCATGGGAGATAATGATTACTACAGCATTTCTCAGAAGAGTTGACCATCTATAGGGAATGAGACCAACTTCTATTCATGTTTGTCAGAAGACATGAACCTTGAGAGAATTGTTTTCACAGTGAAATACTTATTTAATAGACATACTAGTAGCCTTATGTTTTCAATATTTTGTTTAAACCCCCTAAAGGAGAAATAAGGGCAATTATGTATAATTATATTATTCTTTTGTTGATGAATGCCTATGAGGCTTCTTTTTTGTTTTAAACACTTTTTTTTGTGAATGTGGAGTAATTAATAACTGTCCTGTATTGCCTCTAAATTGTGCATGGAGTACTCCTTTTTTGAGGGGAAATCCTAGAAGTGAGTCAAATATAATAAACTATTAAGTAATTTACTCTAGAATTCTGAAATAGAGAAGGATTCTGGGAAGATACTGGAGTAGGTCAGAAAGTTCCAGGATCTCCAAATTTCTCCCACAAATAAGACAAAATAGCACCTCAGGGCAAATGTAAAGTGGTAAAAATAAGCAAGAGTTGAGCCAGTGATCCTCCATGGACAATCAGAGATCTAAAGAAAAATCCCAGGACTGCAAAAATAGCAAGCAGCAAGCCATGGGGTTAGCTCAGGTCTAGCCACAGAAATTTTCACCTCCTGGAGAGGGTGGAGCATCTGGAGTTTGGATGGGGAAAGACTGAAGGAACCTTTACTGATTAGGGACACCAGACCAGTTGTGTTGCCAAGACTTGGTCCTGGGTGAGAATAAACTAGCTTACATGAGTGTAGAAGCAGTGAGATGGGAATGCTGCTGGCTGTGGGCACTTATAAGAAAAAGTTCTTGGTTTGGTTCTAGACCAGAGGGGAGAGCTAAGTCTAGAGGCATGTGAGGACTAGAGGTGATTACAATAATAAGTTGCTACATTTTTTTTTTTTTTGATGAGCAGGCAAAGGAGAAAGAATCCCACCACAAAAAAAGTTACTATGGGAATAGAAAAAATCATCGTTCCTTTTCAGAGGAGTATCATGGAGGAAAAAATAATAACCAAGAACCAATCTCTCCTACCCCAAAGAGTAATGGCAAATGTTCATCTGCCCCAAAAGAATTCATAGAAGAATTTAAAAAAGACTTTAAAAACCAAAGGAGAAATATTGAGTAAAAATTTAAAACAACAACATCAAAATCCAAGAACAATCCAAGAAAAACAAGAGGGTTATAAAAGGAAAACCAACCAATTGGAAAAGGAGACCCAGAATCTTAAAGAAGAAAATGACTCCTTGAAAATTAGAATTGGGCAAGGGGAAGCCAGTAAAATTATAAGGAGCCAAGAAACAATAAACAAAATATAAAGAATGAAAAACTAGAAGAGAATATGTAGCATTTCATAAGAAAACAACTGATCTGGAGAACAGATGAAAAAGAATGATAAATAATAAATTATCACAGAATGATTTCACTCTTTCCAGGGGCTACCTTGCCACAAGAATACTCATCACTCATTTTACATTTCATCTCTACTAAGTATAACCTTCTCAACCCCCAAGTGGATCCTTCTTCCCCAAATTCACCTTCTCTGTGAGTGACTCTTTGCTTCTCCCAGTATTCCTCTTGCTGTTTTCACTACAACTTCTCAGATAATGATAGCTATATTATAATTCCCACCCTTCACCCCCCCATCTCCCTCTGGCCAGTGATGAGTTCAATATCCTGCTGAACAGATGTCCAAGAATGGGAAAATGATAGCTGCCTTTAGAGATCTCATAAATTTGTGTAACAAAGAAACCCTCCCCACACAAATGCAAAGTGGTCCCATCATAGACACAGGCTTGCCTAGGATATTATGAATTGATGGCTAATGGCCCAGTCAGAATGGTAGAAGGGGGAAAGCATCTTCCTACAATGTCTAGAGTAATTTTTATACTTTAAGGTCAGCAGAAAGAAGTGATCTGAAGGACAAAGAGCGCCTATTTATTATATGCATGGAGTTACAGATCATTGTTAATTATATGACTGGCAAGTGAATATATGGAGTGGGCCAGGGAACAGGAAGACTTTGATAGGATCTGTCTATAACAAGGCACTACTATTACCAGTCATGACTTCTCGTATTTATTCTCTTTATCTATTGACCTCTAGCCCAATTACTCAATTTTCTCAGTGACTTTAGTAGCTGATTAAGTAATCTTCCTCTTCTCTCCATCTTTGTCCTTCTAGACTCAGAAGTTTCAATATTCATGTTAACATAAATCTGACTTCTTAATTTCTCATATACATCAACTCCCATGGCTTCTCTCTCACATCCTTCCCCCAAACACAACTTTTGTCACATGCTATCTTGGTTCCACACAATTGCTCCACTTCTAAGTTTTAGAACTTGGAAATGAAATTTTCCCATCATGACATGGATCTCTTCAACAATGAAATTATTCAAACCAGTTCCAGTTATTCAGTAATGAAGAGAATTAGCTACACCCAGAGAGAGGATTGTGGGAACTGAGTGTGGACCACAACATAGCATTCTCACTCTCTCTATTGTTGATTGCTTGCATTTTGTTTTCTTTCTCAGTTTTTTTCCTTCTTGACTGGATTTTTCTTGTGCAGCAAGATAACTGTATGTAGATAAATATGCATACATATATTGGATTTAACATATTTAACATGTATTGGACTACCTGCCACCTAAAGGAGGGGGCAGGGGAAAGAGGGGATAATTTGAAACAAAAAGTTTTGCAATGTTGAAAAGTTACCCATACATATAAATTACCCATGTAAATAAAAAGCTTTAATAAAATATATAAAAAATAAAATTTCCCATCATAACACTCTCTCCTTTTACCTCTTCCATTCTCTGATTCACTTCTGTTGTCCCAAGGCATCTCTACCACTCTGATTTCACTTATTTCCATTCCCAGCCTTGTTTTAATGGTTGAATTAGCACTTTAAATATTTTATCTAAATTGATCTTCACAATCTTACAATGAAGGTATTATTGTTCTTCATATTTGATAGATGAGGAAATTGAAGCTGAGAAAGTTTAAATTACTTGCTCAAGATCATACAGATAAGATGTCTGAGTCAGATTCAGAAGTCACATCTTCTTTCCTTTAAATCCACCATGCTATCTATTATGCCGTTCTATTTCACTTATGACTGCATCTATTCAAGATTTTTTTCTCCTGTCATCTTCCTTTCAATTTAGGTCTTAATCCACAGACTTATGTAATGATCTAGCCTCCTAAACTATTAAGTAAACTGAGGCCAATTTCTCAGCTCTCTCAGAACCTCTCCTCTAATCATCACAGATTTTTAGCATCATAACCCCCTTTTCCCTTCTTCCCTCTTATTCCAGAAAAGACATTCCTCCTCCACACTAAAGGTAACGCCTCTATTGGCACTCTTAATCTTTTCTAGAATCTTGGTCCAGCAGCCATCTCTGTTCTTCCAAGCATTTATGGTCTCTTCTTTGTTTATTTCTGCTTAAAATCAATCATGCACAGGTATCTCTAATCCACTTTTTAAAAAATTAATAAATTAATTTTTAACACATATTGCTTTATGAATCATGTTGGGAGAGAAAAATCAAAACCAAATGGAAAACCATGGGAGAGAAAACAAACAAATAAACAAAAAGAAATGAATATAGCATGTGTTGATTTACATTTATTTTCCATACTTTTTCTTAATGTAGTTGACATTTTCTGTCCAAAGTCTATTGGGATTGCTTTGGATCACTGAACTAATGAGAAGAACCAAGTCTCTCATAGTTGATCATCGCACATTCTTGCTGTTATTGTGCATAATTATTCCTGTTTCATTCAGCATCATTTCATGTAAATCTTCCCAGACCTTTCCAAAATCAATTTGTGCATAATTTTTATAGAAAAATAATATTCCATTACCTTCATATGCCACAGCTTATTCAGCCATTCCCCAATTGATGAACATCTACTCATTTTCCAATTCTTTGTTACTACAAAAAGAGCTGCTGCAAACATTTTTGCACATGGGGGTCTCTTTTTTTCTTTTTAATCTTCTCTGTTAATCTTCTTTTTATAAAAATATCACTTCCTTATTATCTATTCTTTCCTTAGCCCTTTATACTTTGGCTATCATGCCTTCTGTAATACTAGAATTACTCTCCTGTCCTGTCCTGTCCTGTTCTCTTCTCTTCCCCCCTTTCCTTTTTTCCTCCCCTCTTTCTTTCCCAAGACTTTTCTGGTAAATGGTTAACAATGAGCTTATTGAAAAAAAAATGTACACATGACATAAACAAGTTCAATCTTTATTATCAACATTTCCCCATAACTTTTAAAAGTTGAAGCAATTAGCAAAACAATAAATCAAGCCCTTATTTACAGTGTTTTCCAGTTTCTGAGGTATAAATGCATATACTGAGAATTTAACAAGGTTTAAGCTAGCTTCAGCACACCCCTGACACAAACATCAGGAACCCAAAAGACTGATGGAGTACTGATCCCTTTAACAGAAAGAGGAATTGGCTTGAGGGGCAAAGATAATAAATTCAGTTTGGGATATGTTGAGTTTGAAAAGTCTCTAGACTTTTCCAGTCTGAAAGTCCAGTATGAAATATCTAATGAGTAATTAGTGGTACAGTATTAAAGTTCAGTAGAGAGACTGAAATTATGTGTACAAATCCAGGAATCATCAGAATAGAACTGATAAATTGAATCTATTGAAGTTAATGAGAAAGAAGATGAGAACCTAGGGCAGAATCTTGGGAGACACCCATAATTAAAGAGCATGTTATGGATGATGATCCAGCAAAGAAGACAGAGAGTGATCAGAAAATAGGAGGAGGACCAGAAGAGGATAATGTTGTAAAAGCTTAGAGAAGGGTGAATATCCAGGAGAAGAGGGTGGTCAGGAAGAATGAGGACCAAGAAGATCATCAGAATTACAAATGAGGAAATCATTGATAATCTGGGAATAGTAGCTTAAAGATACAAAGTAGAAGATTATAGTCCAATGTAAAGAAAAAATAATTAAGATCTCTTTGTCAGTGAAGCTAGATTAACATTAGGAGGCAGTAGATTCCTGGTCCCTGGAGATTTTCAAGGAAAAAGCTTGATCAACATTTGCCCTAAGGAATCCAGTGCAATTATAGGTTTGAGCTAACAGAATACAGAGGTCCCTACTAGCTCTGAGATTCCATGATTCTTCCATCTCAAACTCTACAAGATATCTGTACTGTACATAAAATAGCCTTCTGCACCTCAAAGTTAAACATATACAAAAAAGAGAGCTTATTTTCTTTCATTCTAAACTTGTTCATCTTACTGTCTTTATTCTTTCTGTCTGTGGCATAATCTTTTCACTATTTCTTCCATGTTTATGGCCTTCCAAGTTTATGTCTATCTTTGAGTTTTCCTTCTTCCTCACTTCTGAAATCTAATCAATTATCCAAATCATGTCATTTCTTTCTTTACAACATCTCTTTTTTGGTTCCCAATGACTTCCCTATAGTACAGCCCTCAGCACTCACCTGGGCCATTACAATATATTTCTAGGGGGTCTTTTATCCTTTATCATATCAACCCACTGTTAAAAAAAATCTTGTTTCCTTCTGAGAAAATACTGAATCAACTTCAAATTTTATAAAATAGATTCCATCTTATGCAGTGTGCATCAAATTGCCTAAGACAACCAAATGCTAAATTCTTCTCAGATGCTATTCATTTAGAGTAAGAAGTCTAACTTAGAGTTCAGAAATATGGCTAGATTTCAAAGGATCCACGAATTTGGATGGGAACATTTTAATTGTTTCTTTTGCAATCTTTTCTCAATTTCAATATAAATGATTTTCTTTGTAGTTCTATGTATTTTAGTTTATGCACTTCAAAGCATAATTCTGAGAAGAGGTCATTAAGCTTCAAAAGACTGCCCAAAAGGTCCATGACAAAAAAACTTTAAGAACACACTTGATTTAGAGGTTGCTGTTTCAGCAAACTTCCAAGAACACTTGAAATTTGGAATTAGGAGCATAAATGTGAACCTGAAGGACCTCAGAAGTCAGCTCCATTTTCTCAATCGCAAAACTCTTTTATTCTTTCATGCAATTGAGTATTGGGAAGGAGAGAAAGGTTATGGGGAAAAAATTCAATTTTTCCCCTAACTGCATACTTAGCCTTTCACATTTGTTTATGGCAAACATTTCCAAGGTTTGTGCTGGTCTGCTGATTGTGCTGATTCTATTCTGAGAATCTTAAAGTCATAAAATATTCTCTCTTAGCTGTCCCATAACTGTTTATCTTAAAATTACTTAATGCTAAATTATGCCAACCTTTTGTTTCATACGTGAGGAAACCAAGGCTCAAAGAGAAACCATTTGCTCAAGAGAATGTATTCAGTTATAGCAGATGTTAAACTTGAATCCAGATCTTCTGAGTACAGATCTTTTTTGTAATATACTCCCTGAAACTAGGAGGTATAATATATTGATTACTGGTCTTGGAATCAGGAAGACTCTTCTTCATGAGTTCAAATCTAATATTATTCACAAACTAGCTGTGTGATCCAGATGAATCATTTAACCCTACATGCCTCAGTTTTCTCCTCTGTAAAATGAGTTGGAGAAGGAAATGGCAAATCACTCTGCCAAGACACTCTGTGTCTCTGCCAAAAAGTGCCAAAATAGGGTCATGAAGAATTATATACAACTGAAATGACTGAACAATCACACTCAGCTGCCTGGTGACAAATATCACACCTCTTTGTGACAGACAACACATTTCATCCTAATTTTCAATGCAGTTCTATGAAGTTAAGAAGAGTTGGCATGGGATAATTTGTAAATATTTCTTATTGTAACAATCTATTATCAACCACCTATTACAGGTTCTTGTTTCCTTTTACTTGGATCATTGTGGTAGGTACCCAAAATGATAGATTATGGCATATAATTTCTAGCTTTCAATGTAGAAAATTTTAAAAGTTAATTCATGACAGTTGCTGGGCCTGTATACCATAAAATGATTTGTAACTAAAGGCAACAGAAAAACAGGAACATTAATGCTTTGTTGGCAAAACTGTGAATTGCTGAAATCTTTTTGGAAAACAATGTGGCATTATTTAATAAGAACTATATAAAACTCTTCATACTTTTTGACCCATTGCTCCCAAGGGATGTTACTGATTAAAGAAATGTATAAAGCTATTCCTAGAAACATTATAATAGAAAAAAAAACTTGGAAAAGCTCATGAATTCAAGTAATTTGGGAACTGCTGAATAAATTGTGACACAATTGTGCAATAGAATATCATTGAGTCATAAAAATATAACCAATAGTCAGAAGAGAAAAAATATATAGAAACATATATGGAGTGATATGGAGTGAAGGAAGTAGAATCAATAAAACAATATCCATCCATCCATCCATCCATATTAACAACAAAAGCTGGAGAAATATATGGAAAAGGAAGGGAAGTTCAAAAGAGAATATAATATTACATGGAACAACATTTTTAAAAATTTTAGTAAAGTAAGTTTATACATTTTAAAAAACTTATGAATAATCATTTTTGTTCTTGTTTGTGTGTTCGAATATTTTTTATTTTTAACACTAAAATATTAAAAATTCCATTTAAGAATATCAATTTTTTAATTACCCAGGACAAAGAAAATAGATAGTAGAATGAAATTTTTATTTCAAAGTAAAATCATAATACATGCTTAAATTTATTATAACATAAATATGCTTATATTACAATATATATGCTTAAAATGCTTATAAACTATAATTGCCCAAATAGGACAATTAATTATAGTAAAATTGCCAAAAAAAAATTGCATCAACTAATGCAATTGCCATAGCTGTCAAGATAAAACAAAAAAAAATAAAGGTTTATCAGTGTTTTTTTTTAAATGTGGACCTTAATTTTAAGAAGAACCTAAGATCCAATTGCAAAAAGCCATTCAAAACAAACCCATATAACAAATAAAATATATGCTAAATTTACAATAGTACAAATATATTTTGTGTAGAAAAGAGTGGTGTGAATTATTAGAGTTGGAAATTCAAGTAGGAAAGGCTTGAGGAAAAAACTAATAATAATAATTCACATTTATATAACTCTCAAGGTTTACCATTCATTTTCCTCTCAACAAACCTGCTATGCGGATGGTACAATTATCCTTATGTCTATTTTGTAGCTTATAAAACGAGAACAAATGACTTGCCCATAATCACTTAGCTTTTGGTTAGATTTTGTCACCAAGTTGCCTGACTGTAGAATCAGAATTTTTCCAACTACATAGAATATTCACTTTTAAAATTCAAAAAGGTGTATTTTAAAAAATAAAGTTTTTAGGAGTGGTCGCTAATCAACTGATTTTTGCCCTGTTCTCTCTTCCCCACCCTCAACCAATGATGAAACTATAAAATAGAGAGGCACAGTAACAGATAAGTGGTTAATAGGTTAAAATTAAAGTGCAAAGATAAAACCATGTCCCATAATCCTTTTGTGAAGTGTGAGAATATTTTCATGACAGAATTGGAAAACAATGGGAAGATAGACCTGACCATAGTACTGGTAGCCTTCAAAAGGTTAAGCCTGTCAATCCAGGAAATCAGTGCAAAGTTGAGGCAGGAAACAGCTTTTGTATAATAGTATGACCCTAAACCTTTATCAGAAGTCAGCTAGGGAGAGAGGATTTCTACACACACACACACACACACACACACACACACACACACACACACACACACACACATTGACCATGGCATTCAGCAGGACAACTATTATCCTAGTAGGAGATATATATATATTTAAGGGAGCAGAAAGAGACAGATACAGAGACTTGGGGGTGGGGAGCTGTTTCAAGGATCAGGAAGATTTTTGGAACTAGAGGGAAAAAAAGCCAATTATGATTCAAGAGAAAAGTGGTCTGACCTGAAGGATCAGACTCATAGAGGCTACATAATTGACCATCTCAGAAAAGATGCTGTAACAAGGGCAGGGAAAAGCAGTATGAGGATGCCTCAAGAAGATAATAGACATCAAAATCCAATAGTACTAGGTATGAATTGCCCAAGCCACTTGTATGCCTATTTCTTTACTTCACTTAACACTATTCTTAGTTTGTATCTACTCTTTCCTTGTAGCTATCAAAGAAAATATTCTAGTTTTAAGAAAAGGAAAAGAATGGAAAAGAGGGATTTTTGTAGCTATCATTATTACTTTGCCATCTTAATAAATGACTTTGCTTTGAGCTCATTGTATCTACTGTCTTGACTATTAAAGAATCTCATTGGTTGGGACTCATAAGCTATAGATTCAGAAAATACTTTTGAACTGGGGTAGTAGGTTTTTTTTTTTTTTTTGAGGATTCAATCTGCATTTTCCTTGAGAACTTAATTGAACAGATAGCTCTGCGAAGGGAATATTAAAACTTTTGAGGACATTAAAGTTATTTAGCCCAACCCTTTCATTTTCTAGATTTAGATACTAGGGTCTAGAAAGGTTAAGTGATTTGTCCAAATTCACTCAGATAATTAGCAGCAGAATTATGTCTTAAATCCAAATCCTAATTATCAAAATTAATGCTCTTTCCATTATACTGTCATGTCTCTTGCCTGAGGAAAAGATGAAATCAGTGAGAAGATGTGATTTTATTTCTCTGCAGGATCACAGATATTAACCAAATAACACAGTAAAGGAGTATTAATAGCAAAAACAGTCATTCAAGCTTTGTTTAAAGTCATTCAAGCTTTGTTTAAAATAATATGAAATGACAGGCAGAAAAAGCCAATGTTAGAGGGACTGTGGCAAGAAAAGAGCAGAATCCCTACATGGGATGGATTATTAAGGTTTCACCTTGATCTCTCTATTGCCTGTACAATAATATCATGAGAGACTTTGTCAATAGCATTTGTAAAATTTAGAGAAACTGTGCATGCCATTCCTATCATCTACCATGTAATGACTCAAAAAAGATCAAAAGGTCAAAAAAGGAAATGAAATTAGTTTGGCATAACTTATAACTTATTCTTTATGAAGTCAAACTCTTACATCTTTTCCTAGCTAGGAATTTTTTTATATTTTAAACTGCTTTACAAAAGCCTTTTGCTTCTTTTTTGTATCTTCAGTACTTAGCAAGATACCTGGCTCATCTTTGGCCCTTAAATGTTTGTTGTCTAACTGAAAGGCACAATGGATAGAGCTTTGCATTTGTGAATACTGGATAGTCTTGGGCTGGTCATTTTTCTTAGCTTTATTTTTCTCATCTATAATAGGGGAATAATTAATAGCTACCTTATGGAGTTATTGTGATAATCAAAAAAGATTGCATATAAAGCGGTTTTCAAATCTTAAAGCAAATTATAAATATTATATCATATAAATATTATTAATAATAAAGATATTTAGAATTGAAGTACAAAATTCTGTAAGTAGCATCAATGAGCTCAGTGCTAAAATCCAAAGAATTTCAAAATCTGGAGAGCGATTTTTGCTGTAGGACAAATACTAATGTATCCAAAATGTCATTATATAATAAAAGACTCCTCCTTACCAAGCCACTTAGAACCTTTTTATATATTAAGAAGAGAAATGTGTTTTCCTTAAGATAGTTATTGTACAATTCACTGTCATTGTCACTTTATAATACAGGAAGTTTATACTGTTTTAATGCTCTTTCTTGAGTATAAAATATAAAAAAAAATTGTTCTTAATGTAAGAGATCGTTCCATTTTTCGATTTACTAGATCTGAGAGGCATTTACTGTTAGGCATACTTCCAAATTTCCATTCTGTAAATGTAAAGCATCTCCTTTATGATTTTCAAAAGGCCATCAGAATTACTTTAACCAATTAGGCAAGTCATTTGATCAAAATAGGAAGATGTTCTATAGAAACAACAACAAGGAGGGAAAAACCTATAATGATAAAAGATAGGAGAATTCTGCAGAGCACCAAGAGTACAGGAGAACACCTGGAAGTCAAAGGAGACCAGAAATATTGTTTTTCAGTATGATAGTGGGATATAAAATAGAAATTAATACATGTAAAGGCTAAAAAAAATTTTTTTTAGAACTACCTAAAGCTAAATTTACTACAATAGATCATCTGATTTGCAATGAGAGGGAGAGAGAAGACAAATGGAACCAGTTGTGACATGCTAACAATTAAAGGGTTGAGAACTAATGCCTATTAGAATCATGTTTCCTTTACTTGTCCATGATTCTTCTCCATTACAATTCATAACCAATTTTTCTCCCTTCATTTCTCCTCTTTTTTTAGAGTCACAGGCTGATAGAGCTCATCTGGTTCTCCTACACATGACAGATGAAAAGAGACAAAGGAAACAATTCTTTAGTGGAAGAACACATCTTTTAAAGGCAAAGAATACAATACTCTCTAAAGGGTGGTTTTCAATCTTCTTGACCAATCTTTGGTTCCAAACCCATTCACTTTCCTTTCTTTCTCCGTACTTTATTTTTTTCCCCCACCATTTCAACTAAGTGCTTGTGGAAAGGGATTATCTAGCAAGCTCCCTGCCTTGTACATTAGGCTGGGTTTTCCTTAAAAAAGGATCAATCCATCCCCAAGACTTCATACATTCAGGCAACTAAGACCAGTTACTTAAATATAAAAATCCTTCCTTATTAGTAGTCTGAACCCCTTGGGCTTGAACTCCTCACTAGTGTGAAAATCAACATACCCTCCTAACTAGACACCTCTTAAGAAGAACTATGTCCACCTTGAACCAATGTTGCATTCTTGATAAATACATTTTCTGGAATATTGTTAAGTAAACATCATTAAACATTAGAAAATATACTAGTATGTCATTTTGTTTTAGTACCCAGTCTGAATGATCAGGCCTAAATCAGGCCTGACCCAGAACATTAATCTTTCTACTCATTCTCTGTTTCATTCATTTCCCGTGGGATTTGGCATTATTATTGCATTGACAGGAATAAAAGCAACTTCCTGCTATCAAAAGTTGGATTGTGGTCAGCAGCATGAAAACTGGGAAGCAGCAGGGAAATAGAATAAAGCTGAAGGGATGACCCATCCAAGTCTGGGGTGGGAGTCTTGAAGTAGGAGCAGCCTCATTGAAAAGTATATTCTTTGGTGGGAGTGCCTAGAGAAAGAACAGCATTTCAAGGAAAGTCTGCTACCTGTGAAATAAGCAATATCAGTAAAATAAAAGTTAAGAAAATATAAAACAATGGAATTATTTTCTGTAAATGAGAGAAGGTTGAAGGACATCTCACTGGTTGGCTTGGTTAAGTGGGCAAAGTTGGTATCAAGGAAAATCCTCCATAGTCCAGCCCCAAGCTACCTTTCCAGTCTCATTGCTATATTTCCCCAAAATAAATCCACCAGTCTTCTCTCCTTCCCCTCACTCCAGAAAATATGTTATCATTTCCATTATCATGCTTTTGTTCGCCTTGAAAGATAACTCATGTTTTTATATAATTTTAAAGTTTATAACATAACAATCTTAGGAGGCAGATAGTACACGTATTATTAATTTCTTATTGATTTTACAAGTATGGAAACTGAGGTTCAGAAAAATGCATTGACTTCTTTAAGATCACATAGGGAATAAATGTTTCAACTGAGACTGGATCCCAAACTTGCTGACTTTAAAACCAGGGCACTTCCCATCACTCTACAAAACACCATTCCCCTAACCTATAAAATGCTGCTTCTTTTTATCCTACCAAGTCAAGGTACAAATCTACACTTCTCCCCACCCCCAGCCTTTTCTTTTCACCCTGACCTGTGATTTCCCCTGATCAGCTATTTGGATTATTAAACCCGTGCACAAACATTTTCCTCATAATTAGACTATGAACTCCTGAAGAGCAGCCACGCACCTTCTGCCTTATTTTATTCTCCATGCTTCCTTCTTAGTACATAGCTTTACTAGACTCTGAAAAGAGTGCAGGAGTGAGTACAAATCCTGGGGTTCAAATCCTGTTTCTGGCGCTTCTTGTGGTGATTTTTGACAATTTAGTTGTAAAATCAGTAAAGAACTAATAACACTTGTATTATCTGCTTCAAAAGGTTGTTGCTTTTTAAATTTCTCCTCTTGTTCTATCACATTAGGTCAATATTTTTGATATTTCTTGTATTATTGTATATAGGTTCTTTTTTTGGTCATAGCTTTCAGGTAGACCAATTATTCTTATTATTTTTCTTCTTGATTTGTTCTCTAGATTGGTCATTTTTCTTATAAGATGTCTCCCATTCTCTTCTATCTTTTCATTCTTTATATTTTGTTTTATTATTTATTGATCTCTTAAAACCTCACTGGCTTTCCATGACCAATTCTAATTTTCAGAGTCATTTTCTTTTATAAAACTCTATACTTTGGATCTCTTTTTCTAGTTGGTTGACTTTCTTTTTGCATTTTTCTTCTTTTCCTCCTCCTGTTCCTCCTCCTTCTTCCTTCTGTTTTACTTCAATCTCTCTCATTTGATTTTAAAAGTCTTTTTGGAGTTCTTTATCTAAATTATTTTTGGACAGATAGCTTTTGGAGTAGGAGGAGCTTTTTAAAAATACCTTGGTCTTCCCTATTCCCATAATAACTTCCTATGTTGAGTTCTTTCTCCTTTGCCTGCTCATTTGTTGTTAGTGTAATCATGATCCAAAATCAAGAACTTCACCCTCTTTTAAATGCCCACAGCCAGAAGCTTCCCTGCCTTATTGCTTCTGAACTTATTGGGCACATGCTGGTTCCTTCTCCACCTAAAACCCATTTGGCAAAGGTCACACAGATATAACCTTAATTAAATAATTTCCTAGTAAACTATTTTTTTCTTTTCATATGATCCTTAACAGAATCACTTTACTTCCCTCATAGTTATCAGATTATTATAGCCTCTGATTCATGAAGAAAAGCTGACAGATACTGTTCTCCTCCCAAATTACCTGGAATATCTGTGAAGCAGATCTAAGAAGTGAGATTCCTCTTCAACAAATTATGCTGAATGGAACATAGAATGGAACAGCTGTCAGTGGGCAAAAGGAAAGAATCAGCTGTGATACATTGGAAAAAGTCTTGTAGTGCCAGAGAAACTGAGACAAGATAGAGATTAGAGGTTTTTAATATTTTAATAGTGGAGAGTCTAGACTGGCAGCCAAACAGGATCCATGGCCAACCCCCAGCTGGGTGGATGGGACTCCTCTCAAAGTTTCTACGTATTTGAAATAAGCCATCTGGAGTTTTATGACTCTTTGGAATACTAATGGCCAGAGCTCCTAGCCCTTAATTAGCTCAGTTCTAATGACCAGGAAGGGGAATTTGCTACCAGGAAGACTGAGGCAGAACAATTCAGGGAAACTGAGGCAGAGACTGAGGCATTACAGTCCTGAGTTAGGAGTTAGAGAATTTAGGTTCTCTGTGTGGCACAGGACAAATCACTTTACTACTTTGAGCCTCAAGTTCTCCATATGTAAAATGAGATGGGACCAAATGACCTTTAAAACTATGATGTACTTCAAGTACCTTAAAATATTGGACCTTTAACAAATGCCAGGAAAGGGCACTCTTAATCTTGTTTTCTTCACCCCTTCAAGGGAAGTCATCTAACAGCTGGTAAAGAAAGGCCAATTCATAGCATAAAGATCATTTCATTTAATCTATCCCCCCCCTCCAAAAAAAAGCCCTTGAAATTGTCTCAATTCTTATCTCCTAATTTAAATCAAGCAAAACTTCCATCTCCTCTCCAACTGTTAAAGAGAAAACTCAGATAACTTAGTATGTGTTGTAAATTGGTCTTTGCAATTATCAAGAAAACTTTGTGTGCTTCAGTTTGGCATCCCCTTTTTCTTTCGCTTTAAATCTTTCCCAATATCAGTGACTTTTTTTAATGAGTCCCATCTTCTCATAATGTAATCAAAGTATTTAAACTTCAGCTTTAGTATTTGACTTTCCAATGAAAATCCTGAATCATTTACTTTAAGGACTGACTAATTTGATAAGAAAACTTAAAAATGTACTAACCCTCTTCTAAGATGTTGCACCCTTGCAACAATTCCCTCTAGGTGACATTGTTTGTTCATAGTAATTTTAAATAAATGTAGTTCAAAGGTGTTCTCAGATCTGCTCAACTGTCAGTTTATCCACTTCTATAATTTCTGAATGGTGTTTTCATATTTGTTTTCTTATGAAAGTCAGCAATAGATAAGAAAAAAGAAAGATTCAGAAACTTGCTTGAATTCCTACATGAAGTTTGGCATGATTGACCTAAGGATCAGATTCCTTATCTGCAAAATGGAGACTACACTTTCTCTACCTATCTCAAACAATTGGCATTAGGATCAAATTACAAAATACATAGGAAGCCCTTTATAAATTGTAAAGTACTTTGTAAAGATCAATTGGTTCTGACACATGATTGCTTTGGCAAGAACTCCCAGTATGAAACTTCCTCTACTACCTGACTGCTAATTCATTTATGTTTTGTAGTCTGAGAAAATTGCCTGAAACAACTCTAAGAAACTAACACCTTAAAAAATAGGACTTGAATATACAAACCATTTTTGGGACTTCAGAAGTTCCACTATCACTTATGTAAGTCTGCTTCACAAAAATCAGGTTTTTCTAATACTGTTTTAATCAGTTCAAAGTCAAGAACCTCATGTTCTCAAAAGCTTCCAGCATGTTACAGTAATTTCTACCCCCACCCTTCAACTTCTGAATGAGCTTTTCTTTCTTCAAGTTCTCAAGTTCTGAACTTGTTCAAGATTCCAATTCAATGACTGGTTTTCCTTTGAGCCTTAAAATATTCCTCTCCAACCAACTTTCCCTTTTACTTGTACAATGAGTAGACTTTACTACTTACTTCATTAGTTATGGCTAGAACTTGTAAAGAATACTGAGTTCCCCACCCTAAAATACAAAGACACACATACAAAGCTGCCTTTTCCAACACCAACAACTACTTCATCAGCAACTCGCATGTGGTGGCTTGAAAAAAAGCAAGCTCATTTTCTGGAAATATGATTAACAGTTGTCAGTAAAAAATGGCTGACTATTTATCACTGGTAACTGATAGTTGTGGAAATCAGTCTTTGCTGTTTATATTTTTCCTATCATATGAAATTTTTTTTTTAAAGAACTGTTCTTTCCTGTTTTCTCCCAAAACTTTTGGTCACAAACTGAACCTAGATAAAATTGGGAAGAGATTAAGAGTGTCTTTACAGTTTCCCATCTCCTCTTGCTTTCATCACTTAGCAATGTCTATATTTTTCCTGTCATGTGAATTTTTTTTTTTTAAAGAACTGTTCTTTTCTGTTTTCTCCCAAAACTTTTGGTCACAAACTGAACCTAGATAAAATTGGGAAGAGATTAAGAGTGTCTTTACAGTTTCCCATCTCCTCTTGCTTTCATCACTTAGCAATGTCTATATTTTTCCTGTCATGTGAATTTTTTTTTTTTAAAGAACTGTTCTTTTCTGTTTTCTCCCAAAACTTTTGGTCACAAACTGAACCTAGATAAAATTGGGAAGAGATTAAGAGTGTCTTTACAGTTTCCCATCTCCTCTTGCTTTCATCACTTAGCAATGTCTAATACTAAGTACTTCATAAATACTTTTTGACTGAATGTCTTTTAAATTCTTTGGGTACTCCCAAATCCTTAACAACCCAGTGCCTACCTGGCTACCTGGCTGTTGCCTCAAGGCTATGCCTTTCCCTTTTTTCAGTAAAAGAAGAGAAACTTTTTGAGATAGGAACTATTTTCTCTCAAACTTTGTATGTGTAGGCCCTATACCAATTTCCTCTCCTTTTTGCACAATCAATATATTTTTTTCAGTTACTTTGTTGTCAATACCTAAATTTTAAAAAAATTATTCAAAATTTTTTTGTTATTCTGAACTTGACAAATCCTTCCAAATCTGAACATTACCCCATGATCAAATAGGAGCAAAAAGAAAAAAAAAAGGGTTTGTATTAGAAAACAAAAATATCCATTAAGTGCAACTTTTTTTTTCCTCCACAAGTATATAATTTATGTTATAATGGAGAAAGTTTAAAATTCAGAGTCACAAAGGCCTAAGTTCAAATGTTGTCTCAATCATATACTAGGTTGTATGTAGGTCTGGGCAAAGCATATAACTTCTCTTAGTTTCAGTTTTAACATCTATGGAGATGGTGGGCTGGGGAGGGGGGAAGTGTTGGGCTTAATGGTTTTTATGATCCTTTCAACTTTAAATCCTATGGTCCTAATATATGTAACATGTTTTGTTTTCATCCTTTTTTTCTTGTGTTTCCCCTTGAATTTCTTTCTGCTCTGAATGCTTTGATTTGTTCATATTTTTATTCTTTATTTTGTTATCTTATAATCTACTATGATCACCCCTCCTTCCTTCCATTCCTTTTCTTAACTAAAAAATAGCATCACTACCATTCTTCCCTTGATCATTAAGCAAAACCAAGCAAAACAGATTCACACATTGGCTATGTCTAAAAAATATTTGCCTTTACTTCTAGTCCATTATAGCCATCAAGACTTGGGAAGTATATTACATCTTCAAGTCTCTGGATATGGTTGGCTACTTCATAAATCAGAGATCTTAAGTCTTTCAAAGTTAATATTTAAATTTTTTAGGACTCCAGACCTCTTCCTCTTTCCCTCAAATACACACACACACACACACACACACATGCATACAAATGCACAATACAACATAGTAGCATAATGTCTTGAATATTATAGATATCTGATAAATATTTGTTGAACTAAAATAATTTCAATTAATTTCTACTGTCTCTTCCCTGACAAAGCTGACCTATTCTGTGTCCCATTTCTCCAGATATTAGTTGCTTCCTTTTTGAGCAATCAGCCAACTTGATTAATTATACCATGATATAAATTGGGGAAGCAGTAAAGTATAATGAAAAAACACAGGACTTATAATTCACATATATCTGAGTTTAAATCCTACCTCTACTCAATCAGTCAACAAATGTTTATTAAGCATTTACTATATGCCAGGCATTGGAAATACAAAGAAAGGCAAAATATAGTACCTGTCATCAAGAAGTTCATATTATAATGGGGCAGACAATAGACAAGTGGCTATGGACATACAAGGGATATACAAGTGAGAATGGAAAGTAGTATCAGAGGGAAGGTACTAATTAGTCAGTAAGCATTTATTAAACTCCTAGTATAAATTGGATAAATTGGAGATAATGAAAGGAAGATTAAAAAAGGCTTCTTTTAGAAAGTGGAATTTGAGCCAGGACTTGAAGGAAGAAGCCAGGAGGCAGAGATAAGATAGACAGTCAATGAAAATATAGCATCTGGATTTGGAGGGTCTCACGTGAAGCACAACAATGAGGCCGGTGACTGGATTGCAGAGTATATGAGGTGGGGGAATAAGGTGAAAGAAGATTGAAAAGGTAGTCTAGGTTGAAAAGGGTTTGGAATATCAGGAGGAAGACCTCTCACAGAAAGTACTCTTTGGGCTGAGCCTTGAAGAAGGCCAAGGGGAGGTATGCATGGAAACAACCAAGGGAGAAGGATAGGAACATGGAGGAAGCCAGTGCATTGTAGATAGCAAAGAAGGACACCAATGATACTGGAAAAATAGGAAGAGGACAGGCTAGGAAGGATCTTACATGTCAAATGGGGGTTTTCTATTTGTGGGAAGGTAATGAGGAACCAGTGTGTGTGTGTGTGTGTGTGTGTGTGTGTGTGTGTGAGAGAGAGAGAGAGAGAGAGAGACAGAGAGACAGAGAGACAGAGAGACAGAGAGACAGAGAGAGACAGAGAGAAAAAGAAACAGAGACAGAGACAGAGATAGAGAGACAGAGAGATAGGGACACACAGAGATACAGATAGAGACAGCTAGAGACTGAGAAAGAGAAATAGTCAGAGCTAAACCTTAGCTTAGGGGAAAATAGAGTTGCATGGATTTGTGGTAAGGTCACCAATCAGAAGGCTATTGCAATAATCCTTGTGAGAAGCCAGGAAGACCTGCTCTCCAGTTGTAGCTGCCTGGGTGGAAATGTATATGTAAGATATTGTGAAAGTAGAATTAACAAGATTTGGTGACAGAGTTAGATTATGTGAGGTGAGCAATAGCAAGGAATAAAGGATGACAGCCTTAGTTACTCATTTGTACAGCAAGGATAATAATAGCACCTAGATCACAGACTGATATTGAGAATTAAATGAGGTCATAGATATCAACTACTTTGCAAACCATAAAGCATTATGTAAATAAGTGTTAATTATTACCGTTATTATTGCATCCTATAAGTGAGGACCTAGTCTAGTCAGACCTGTCTGGACCGAAAAGGAAAGGTCCCCGGAAATGCATGCTCCTGATAACACGAGGTAAAGATGGGGAATAGAAAGATTGTAGGCAAAACCAGGGCTTTGTGAAGTTCTGTTTGCTCAGACTGTGCCACCTTGAGGAGAGATGTGGCAATTCCCTCATTTCTGTGCAGGGAACCCTGAATTCTGATTTTTGTTTCAACACTCTGATCTAGCTGGTGGTTTGCGAGTGGAAGCACTGGGCTCTTCTGGAGCAAATTTTCTTGGTGACATAATTGCAGAAATAAATCATAGTGGGTAATGGCAATGCAATCATTGGTATACACATTCCCAGCCCTTAATGCTTTGAATCCCCACATCAGTCCTTCAAAGTGTCAGGCAGGGTGTTACCCACTACGATTTATTTTTAAAATTATATCTGCCACTAAAATATTGCAATTTAATACATTGCCAAGAAATTTTGTGAAATTTTCTCAACTGCTCACCTGGTTCTTTATTTAATGTATCCTTTAAAAAACCATAGTTCTGAATCATAGGTTTATAGCCAGTAGGAACCTCTCAGAGGCCATCTAGTCCATCTCTCCCATTTTATAGGTGAGGAAACTGAGGCTCAAAGTGGTAAGTATCTTATCCAAGGTCATTCAGGTGTTAAATAGCAGAAGTACTATTTAAATATGGGTCTTCTGGCTCTAAATTTAATGTTCTTTTTTTCTGCTTCACACAGCCTTCTAAACAAAACGCTAGTAATTATAATGAATAGGAATAGCTAAGTAAGTAGTGCCTTACAAGGCTGTACATTTTATTCTTGCAGTAGGGGAAATGGGTAGAAATTGCAGGAAGGTAGATTTAGGCTTGGCAATAGGTAAATTTTGCTAACAATCAGAGTCAGAATGTGCTAGTAATTGTTAACAGTATGTACTAAAAATGTATTCATTATATACTTGCAACTATTTTCTTTCATCACCTTTTTTAGTCTAGACAACCAACAAAAATAAATTAAGCCCTGTTTTGTAGCATTTGCTGATTTCTGAGATTTTAAGTGTTCACACTAAAAAATTCATGAATTGGTTCTCATACACTGGTATGAGGTAGCTATATAGCACACCATTGATTAGAACTATTCCAAAGTTACTTGGTTTTCTTGAGAAATCCCCAGTTTCCTGCTAGAAGTTTTTAAGCAAAGGCTGTATGAGCATTCAAGGATGGATGTTGTACAGAGGGCTTTTATTCAGTATAAAATGAAGTGGGCTCTCTGAGGTTTTCTGAAACATCCCTGCAGAGTCAGAGGAGACTCTCCCCAAAGACTGTGCTGGAGCCAACTTTAACCAGTGTGTGTAAGAGATGATTGTTAAATTTTTAATGTGAACATTTACACCTTAGAAGTCAGTAATCACTATAAATCAGGGCTCAGTTTGTCTGGTTGTCTAGACTTAAGAATGTGTTAATGATGCAGATTAAATTTAAAAGTGTGTCATAGTTTTGTTTTTTGTTTTGAGGTGGAGGGAAAGATCCCAGTTGTAAGACATTGACCAGCACACCCCTCTATTGCTCTGCAAACACTGCTAGAGCTCACTAGGAGTGCCATGGAGAGTTCTAGGAATGAAGTTGTTACCAGAGGGCAGATAATAATAGAAATAATAAGAATAAGAATCCAATAAATATTTATTAAGTGCTTACTATGTGTCAGAGTGGTGCTAAGAGATTAAGGATATAAAGACAGTCCCTGTCCTCAAGATTACAATCTAATGGGAGAAGACAATATACAAAACTGAACATTTTGGGGGAGGGAAGAAAAAAGGGGGGAGGAATTTACACAAAACTTTATTATATATTTAAAAGGGATAACAAGGGGCAGCTAGGTGGTGTAGTGGATAGAGCACCAGCCCTGAATTCAGGAGGACCCGAGTTCAAATCTGGTCTCAAACACTTAACACTTCCTAGCTGTGTGACCTTGGGCAAGTCACTTAACCCCAGCCTCAGAAAAAAGAAAAAAAAAAGGATAACAAGTTGTATATAATAGATTTGCAGTTTTATGTGTGATCATCATTTTTATTATATTATGTCATGGAAATGCTTGTTTTATTTCATAAATTTAAAAAATTAAAAGTTGAAATTTTAAAAAATTTTAAAGGAAGCAGATAAAGAAGATCCACCAAGAGGTATTTGATATAGGGACTTGATATTTCCCACAATCAAAATCAAGCAGAGGTACTTCTGAAAAATAGTTATCTGAAAAAATTGGAGCCTTCTATAAAGGAAGGTTTTGTTCCTTTACCCTCCAGCCCTACAATCAGAAGAAAAAGGCAACTGAGGGTTCTGAGGAGTGTTGAGTACCAAAAACTGAGCCAATATGCATGGTGATGAGATTTCAAGGGATCAGCTTATCTTGAGGGAGACCTGAAGTTCCACAGAGTCTAAATCAAACAGAATAACTGATGGATGATGAGGATGATAACTGACATTTGGATAATCCTTAAAGGTTTGCAAATACTTTACATTCATGATCTTTCTTGCCCCTCACAGCACTTCTTAACTCCTGCACATTTTCTGGGACAGGGAAATCAAAGGAAAACTAGGCCCTGATCAGACCTCACTGTTAGCACCATGTCAAGTAAAAAATGAAATCCCACTGTGGCAGTCACATCCTCACTCCCAGGGATCAGCTTATTAACTTTAGCCTTATTAACTTAAGTTTAGCCAACCAGGCCTCATCTCCAAAATATACAGAGAATTGACTTTAATTTATAAGAAATCAAGCCATTCTCCAATTGATAAATGGTCAAAGGATATAAACAGACAATTCTTAGATGATGAAATTAAAACTATTTCTACTCATATGAAAGAGTGTTCCAAATCACTATTGATCAGAGAAATGCAAATTAAGACAACTCTGAGATACCACTACACACCTGTCAGATTGGCTAAGATGACAGGAACAAATAATGATTAATGTTGGAGGGGATGTGGGAAAACTGGGACACTGATGCATTGTTGGTGGAGTTGTGAAAGAATCCAGCCATTCTGGAGAGCAATTTGGAACTATGCCCAAAAAGTTATCAAACTGTGCATACCCTTTGATCCAGCAGTGCTACTACTGGGCTTATGTCCCAAGGAAATATTAAAGAGGGGAAAGGGACCTGTATGTGCCAAAATATTTGTGGTAGCCCTTTTTGTAGTGGCTAGAAACTGGAAGATGAATGGATGTCCATCAATTGGAGAATGGTTGGGTAAATTATGGTATATGAATGTTATGGAATATTATTCCTCTGTAAGAAATGACCAGCAGGAGGAATACAGAGAGGCTTGGAGAGACTTACATCAACTGATGGTGAGTGAAATGAGAAGAACCAGGAAATCATTATACACTTCAACAACACCACTGTATGAGAATGTATTCTGATGGAAGTGGATATCTTCAACATAAAGAAGAGCTAATCCAATTCCAATTGATCAATGATGGACAGAATCAGCTACACCCAGAAAAGGAACACTGGGAAATGAGTGTAAACTGAGAGCATTGTTTTGTTTTGTTTCTCTTCCCAGATTATTTTTACCTTCCGAATCCAATTTTTCCTTTGCAGCAACAACAACAAAATTCGGTTCTGCACATATATATTGTACGTAGGCATACTATAACATATTTAATATGTATGGGAATCCCTGCCATCTAGGGGAAGGGGTGGAGGGAAGTAGGGGAACATTCGGAACAGAAGGGAGTACAAGGGATAATGTAAAAAATGTTATAATTATAAAATTAATTTTTAAAAAGTTTAGCCAACCTTATTAATTTTAGCCCTTACAAAATTACCTGAGGTTTGAGTTGATCTGCCACTTGCTACCTGAAAATTTTTTTTTCAATTTTGGAACACTGTTGTTTCCATTATAAAATGGAAGCCTTTTATAGACTATTGAATGATAAAATTTAAGAGTTTTTAACCTGGGGTCAATGAACTTAATTTTTTTTTTGATAAGTGAGTTGAAATATACTTGGCCAGCATAAATCCTATGTATTATACTTTGGGCATTTAAAAGTGTTATTCCAAGAAGGACTCTGTAGACTTAACAGATTCTTGACAACAGAGTCCATGACTCAGAGTTGCACAACTAATATTTTTCACAGGTTATCTTGACTTCAAGACTAGCACCCCATCCACAACGTCATCTCTCTACTGTTTAACCTCCTTTTCCTCTTCTGGAGTAAATGACTTCTAACATCCCTTGCAGTTTTCATATTTTATGATTTTAACTCTTCTTTGGTTATGTCATTCTTCCTACTTTGTTTTTGTCCTCACCAAAAACTCTGACAGTCTCCCCTCCCAGATTTTTTCTTTTCTGAAGGTAATTTTTTTTGCCTCTTCTTTTGCCTTTTGTCTTTTGCCTCACTTCTTACCTAGTCTTTAATTACTGAATAAGTGTTGCCTCAGACAAATTGAGACCTGGGAAAGACCTTAGTTTAGAAAGACCAAGATTTCCCACTACATCAGGAACCATCACCATTCATTTTGACTTGTAAAAATAATTCCAATGAGGAAAGATATTCAGTGCTCTTGGATAGGCTGAGAGAATATAATAAAGATGACAATACTCCCCAAACTAATCTATTTATTTAGTGCTATACCAATCAGACTCCCAAGAAACTATTTTAATGACCTAGAAAAAATAACAACAAAATTCATATGGAAGAACAAAAGGTTGAGAATTGCATGGGAACTAATGGAAAAAAAAGTCAGAGGAAGGTGGTCTAAGTGTACCTGATCTAAAGCTATATTATATAGCAACAGTCACCAAAACCATTTGGTATTGGCTAAGAAATAGACCAGTAGATCAGTGGAACAGATTAGATACAAAGGACAAAAAACGGTACATCTATAGCAATCTAATCTTTGACAAACCCAAAGATACCAACATTAGGGATAAAAATTCATTATTTGGAAAAAACTGTTGGGGAAAACTGGAAATTATATGGCAGAAATTAGATATGGATCCACACTTAACACCATATACCAAGAAAAGATCAAAATGGGTCCACGATTTAGGCATAAAGAACGAGATCATAAATAGATTAGAGGAACAAAGAATAGTCTACCTCTCAGACCTGTGGAGGAGGAAGGAATTTATGACCAGAGGAGAACTAGAGATCATTATTGATCACAAAATAGAAGATTTTGATTACATCAAACTAAAAAGTTTCTGTACAAACAATACTAATGTAAACAAGATTAGAAGGGAAGTAACAAATTGGGAAAATATTTTTAAAGTTAAAGGTTCTGACAAAGGTCTCATTTCCAAAATATATAGAGAACTGACCCTAATTTATAAGACATCAAACCATTCTCCAATTGATAAATGGTCAAAGGATATGAACAGACAATTCTCAGATGAAGAAATTGAAACTATATCCACTCATATGAAAAAGTGTTCCAAATCACTACTGATCAGAGAAATGCAAATTAAGACAGACAACTCTGAGATACCACTACACACCTGTCAGATTGGCTAAGATGACAGGAACAAATAATGATGAATGTTGGAGGGGATGTGGGAAAACTGGGACACTGATGCATTGTTGGTGGAGTTGTGAAAGAATCCAGCCATTCTGGAGAGCAATTTGGAACTATGCCCAAAAAGTTATCAAACTGTGCATATCCTTTGACCCAGCATTGCTGTTATTGGGATTGTATCCCAAAGAAATACTAAAGAGTGGAAAGGGACCTGTATGTGCCAAAATGTTTGTGGCAGCCCTTTTTGTAGTGGCTAGAAACTGGAAGATGAATGGATGTCCAAGAATTGGAGGATGGTTGGGTAAATTATGATATATGAAGGTTATGGAATATTATTGCTCTGTAAGAAATGACCAGCAGGAGGAATACAGAGAGGCCTGGAGAGACTTACATCAACTGATGCTGAGTGAAATGAGCAGAACCAGAAGATCGCTGTACACTTCAATGCTGTATGAAGAGGTATTCTGATGGAAGTGGATATCTTCAACATAAAGAAGATCCAACTCACTTCCAGTTGATCAATGATGGACAGAAATAATTACACCCAGAGAAGGAATACTGGGAAGTGAATGTAAATTGTTAGCACTACTGTCTATCTACCCAGGTTACTTATACCTTCGGAATCTAATACTTAATGTGCATCAAGAAAATGGTATTTACACACATATATTGTATCTAGGTTATATTGAAACACATGTAAAATGTATGGGATTGCCTGTCATCGGAGAGAGGGAGTGGAGGGAGGGGGGGATAATTTGGAAAAATGAATACAAGGGATAATATTATTAAAAAATTACTCATGCATATATACTGTGGAAAAAAATTTTTAAATAAAAAATATTCCAATGAATCTGGAGGAGAGAGAGAGATTGACAACTTTATACACTTCTGCCATATTTAAATGCAATTCACTTGCAAAGTAAGATATCACTCTCCAGAAGTCATCAGTCTTATTTGAGAATGAAGGACAAAGAACAACCCTGAGGAGAATATAGCCATTATATGTTAAGGTTAAGAACAAAAGGACTAGATGATCTCTAAGATCCCAACTCTGTCTAAAATTCTGTGATTTTAATCCTGAAATTATTCAGTTCTAATCTAGAAAGAGTTGTTGAAAAAATGAGGCTCATAGCTGGGGAAGGAGTTCATTCTACACTGCTCTACTTTGCCTTTTCTCTTAGTAGAGACCACTTTCTCTGTCTCCCTACAGAGCCACTTGTCTATACTTCCTTCTAAAAGAGTATTAAAAATCAACAAAGTCATAAAATTCCATGTGGGTTCTAAGATTTGCAGGGAAGCAGTGACTAGGGAATATTGGGTGGTGAGGACAGCCAAAGTGGCAACACATAAATCTCTGAATCTCTGAATTTAGGTACCACTTGAAGAAACCAAGCTCAAATGTCAATATTTGAAGCAGAAACTCTGGCACAAAGAGGTGAGCCCCAAATTTCACTTTGGATATGTGAAACTCAAAGTGTGAAGGAGGATGAGTTTCTGTCAGGAGTAGGAGTGTTCCAAAAAGCTTCCCTTTAAATCCCCCTTTCCACACTCACACACAACATCTTCGGCACATCTATTACCCAATTCTAACTCTCAAACCTCTCAGAACCACCAGGAGAGAAAGCAAAATCACCTGTAGCCCCTCATACATTGCCTCATATATTACAAGAAACACAAAGGATGATTCCCCTAGTATCACACTCCAAGTAGGGAGTGAAATTGGAAGCCAATTCAAGGCAAGCTTTGAATGTTTGTGACCTTTCCTTTCCCGGCTCAGCTTAAAGGCTTTGGCTTAATTATTGAAGGAACAGAGCCCTATTGTTATTTAACATTTATAGTGATAAAATGAAACCACAAATTAGGAGAAACACAAGAAAACTGATGTTCTGACCTAGAAAAAAAAATTGTGGTTTATCAGAATTTCTAAAGTGAGAAACATGCTAAATATATAACCTTTAACATTATTAGTAAAAAAAAAATTTTTATTTTAAATTTATGGAATAAAACAAGCATTTTCATAACAGTGAAATAAAAAAGATGATTGTATGTGAAATTGCAAATCTACTATATACAACTTGTTATTCATTTCAAACATACAACAAAATTATCATGTAAATTTCTTTTTTTTTCCTCTTTACACCCTTCTATTTATCAGTTCTTTCTATGAAAGCAGATAACGTCTTTCTGTATGTGTCCACTCTTCAAATATCCTTTATATTAATTTGGATATTTATAATATTCAAAATAACTTAATTGCTCAAAATCATTCTTAAAACAATATTGTTTTTACTACCTACAATGTTCTCTTGGTTCTGCTTATTCATTCTATGTTATTTTATGCAAGTCCTTCTATGTTTTTCTAAAATCATTGAATTTATCATTTCTTATAGCACTGTAGCATTCCATCACAATCATATAGCACAACTTGTTTAGCCATTTCCCAATTAATGAACATCCCTGCAATTTTCAATTATTTGACACCACAAAAGGAGCTGCTATGAACATTTAGGTTCTTTTCCTTTTTAAAAAATAATTATCACTTAGTAGTGATATTGCTGGGTTAATGGGCATAGGTAGTTTATCACCCCAGACCTTCTCTTATTCCTTTCTCTTCCTACTTTTCTGTAAGGGAGGAATTTTTTTACCCAATTGAGTATGTTTGTTGTTTCCTCTTTGAGCCAATTCTGATGAGAGTAAGGTTTACTCCCTCCTTTCCATTTCTCTTATCTTCCCCTCTATTGTAAAAGCTTTTTCTAGTCTCTTATGTCAGATAATTTACTCCCATTCAACCTCACCCTTTCCCTTTCTCCAAATGCATTCCTCTTTCATCCCTTAATTTTATTTTTATATATCATCCTTTCGTATTCAACTCACCTCTCTATATATAGACCCTCTGTGTGTGTGTGTGTATATATATATATATATGTTCTTTTTAACTACCTCAATAATGAGAAGTTCTTATGAGTTACAAGTATCACCTTCCCATGTTGGAATTTAAGGGGTTCAATTTTATTAAGCCCCTTATGATTTCCCTTTCCTATCTACCATTTCATGCTTCTCTTGAGTCTTATATTTGAAAGTCAAAATTTTTATTCAGTTCTAATTTTTTCTAAAAAAAAAAGATCTTGAAATGCTTGAAAGTCTTCTATTTTATTGAATATCAATTTTTCCCCCTGAAGGATTATACTCAGTTTTGCTGGGTAGGTGATTCTTGATTGAAATCCTAGCCTCCTTTGCTCTACAGAATATCATATTCTGTGCCTTCTGATTCTTTAATATAGAAGTTGCTAAGTTTGGTGTTATCTTGATTGTAGCTCCAGGATTTTTGAATTGCTTCTTTGTGGCTGTTAGCAATATTTTCTCCTTGACCTGGGAGTTCTGGAATTTGACTATAATATTTTTAGGAGTTTTCATCTTGGGATCTTTTTTAGCAGGTGAACAGTGTATTCTTTCAGTTTCTTTTTTACCCTCTAGTTCTAGATTATCAGAGTAGTTTTCCTTGATTATTTTTTAAAAGATAACGTCTAGACATATAATTTTGACATAATCTCTCCTGAAACTATTTTCTAGGTCAGTTGTTTTTCTAATTAGATATTTTACATTATCTTCTCTTTTTTTCATTCTTTTGGTTTTGTTTTATTTTTCCTTGATTTTTCATAAAGTTATTAGCTTCCATTTGTTCATTTTTTTTTTTATTTTTAAGGAATTATTTTCTTCAATGAGCTTTTGGACTTCCTGTTTCATTTGGCCAATTCTATTTTAAAAGGAGCTTTTTTCTTCAATGAATTTTTCCTCTTTTTTCCATTGGATCAATCCTGTTTGGTTTTCAAGGCATTCTTCTCCTCACTGGCTTTTTGTACTTACTTTACTTTTATCCTAGTCTGTTTTTTAAGGTATTGTTTTCTTCTATTTTTTTTTTTTTTGGTGTCTCTTTTACCAAGCTGTTGACATTGTTCATGATTTTCTATCATCATTCTCATTTCTTTTTCCATTTTTCCTCTATTTCTCATCCTTGGTTTTCAAAATCCTTTTGAACCCTTCCATAGCTTTTGCAGTGGTCTTTAAAAGCTCAAAGCATATGAACTCTTTGATTTCAGAGGCCTGATGAATGAGGAGGGACACTCATAGAGTGTGAAAAGAGCTCCAGTTTATTATGTGTAGTACAGCCTTGTTGGGATACATTTTTGCAGGTGTGATCAGCGCATAAACAATAGGCAATCCCTAGTCACCATTCTGAGAAGCAGCTCGTGGGCTTTGCGTATGCATGGTATCTGCCAATGGGAGGAGAGAGCTGATTCAACAATCTAGCAACAAATTCACAGGAGAGAAGCCCTGTTAAGGCATCCCTGCTCATGAGCAACTACATTGTGATCCTCAGACTGCCCATTCCCATGACACACATCACTGCTCCTTGCTTAACAAGGGCGTTTCTGCAACAAGGGTTAAAAATTATTGTGCACCAAAGATTGAGGTAGCCTCTGTGCTCCCTCTCAGCAAGGTCCATACCCTTGCCCATGGCCTGAGACCAATCCATATTTTTTGAAGATTTTAGATGTGATATCTAAATATCTATTTAGAGGAGATATGACTTTGTTATCTACTAAGTGTGTGTTTTGATCTTCCTTGTCGCCATAATGCCTTCCTATGTTCAGAATTTTTTCCTGTTATTTGCTCATTTACTGAGCCTATTTCTTGATTTTTTAACTCTGTTAAAGTAGGGATCTGCTTCTAAGATTTGGGTGCTTTGTTCCAAGCTTCAGGGGCTTTGTGAATCTATTTTCAGATAGAAAATTTTCCTATTTCAGTCAAATTTGACTCCTCTGGCTTTTAAAATGCTTCTATAAACACCCTCAAGCTACATTGTAGTCTCTTTTCTTAATACTATGACATTTGCCTAACACTTCAGTCAGACTAGATTGTTTTTTGTGTCTTAAACATACGTTTCACACTCCTGTCACTGACCTTACTCATTCTGATATCTCTAAAGAAAATACTCCCCCTTCTACTTCAAAATATTAACCATTTTATCATAATTTTATAATAGCTTTTTATTTTTCAAAATACATACAAAGATAGTTTTCAACATTCACCCTTGCAAAACCTTGTGTTTCCCCTTTCCTCTACCCTTCTCTTCTCCTCTAGATAGCAAGTAATTCAATATAGGTTAAACATGTGCAATTCTTCTAAAGATAAAATCTTATCAATTTTAGAGCATTCAAAATGCTATTCCTGGACAAAATGCTCGATTTGGAGTCAGATATATTCAGTACAAATCTTGACTCTACAAAAAATGTTAGGGAGCTGGGAACCCACTTCTTTATAAGAATGGTACAGATTCTGGGTCTTCCTCTTCTACCTTCCCCTCCTAAAATCTGGAACAAAATTCTGTTGCTTCCACTTCTGCAGTATCTCTTGTTCCCTCTTTAACCTTGGGCAATCTCATTTTTCTTTCTAGGTCTGTTTCCATATCTGAAAAATGAGAACATTGAACCTAGTGATCTCTAATATCCCACCAAGCTTTAGAAATTTTGATCATTCACCTTTACTAGTTAATAATTATTGAGCAATTATGAAAAAAATTCAACAAACAAAAATGGATATTTGTTTAATATACATCATATTAATGTATTGTTATTCAAACATATCATATACATTTAAAGCAGACATCAAATAGAAATTAAAATTGTTCATGGTGAATGCCTATACACAAAGAAATCTAAGCCCTGCTGACAGGCTTTTATGAGGGAACTAGGAGACACAATAGAATATAGGACTGGGAGCCAGGAAGACCTGAGTTCAAATTCAGCCTCACACATTCAATAGCCATGGGACACCTGTCAATAGTTGGACAAATCATGTAACCTTTATCTGCCTCCGTTCCCTCATCCATAAAATAAAGATAATAACATATGCCTAAGATAAGATAAATATAAAATTAGATACGATTAAAGAAAAAAGCAATGTTTAACATTCAAAAATATTTTAACTAGTGATTTTAAACTTTTTTTTTCTTTTGAGAGCATTGTGGGCAATTATATTTTATTAGTTTAGAAAAATACCAATGTATCTATCTCCTGGGAATTAGGGAAGACTTGTAAATAACAATTATTTGTTAGTAATAAGTTATTCAATTAATTTGATCAATATGGTAGCCAAACAAGTGAACTAAAAAAAAATTTATTGGAAGATACACAACTATTAAATGATTAGTTATAATGGTCAATGAACATAATAATAATGAACAAATATCATCTTATTTTTTTGTTGTTGTTACAACAGCCCTAGAAATTGGTGCTATTAGGTAGGTGCTGTAGTTATTCCTATTTTACAGACAAGGAAACTGAGACAGATAAAGCTTATGTGACTTGTCCACATTCTCATAGCTAATAAGTGTTTGCTACTGAATTTGAATTCAGATCAGGTCCAATATTCTATCCACTGTATCACCTTTGTGATTATTTTTCAATCATATCCAACTCTCTGTGACCCCATTGGGGAGTGTGTGTGTGTGTGTGTATGTGTGTGTGTGTGTGTGTGTGTGTGTGTGTGTGTGTATGTGTATTTATTTTTGGCAAAGACATAGGAATGGTTTATCATTTCCTTCTCCAGCTCATTTTACAGATGAGGTATTGAGGCTAAATGACTTGCCCAGCATCACACTGCTAGTAAGTGTCTGAGGCCAGATTTGAACTCATAGAGTTGAGTTCCTGACTTCAGGCCAGGCACCATATTCACCACTAGGTGAAATGTATATAGAGTACTAAAGTGGCTCCACAACAACTGTATCAGCTAGTTGTCTCATGAACGGTACGTCATCAGGAGTCACATTTTTTTAATTAATTTTATAATTATAAATTTTTGACATATATGCATGAGTAATTTTTATAACATTATCTCTTGTATTCATTTTTCCAAATTTTCCCCTCCCTCCCCCCGATGACAGGCAATCCTATACATTTTACATGAGTTACAGTATAACCTAGATACAATATATGTGTGTAATCCAATTTTCTTGTTGCACGTTAAGTATTGGATTCCAAAGGTATAAGTAACCTGGGTAGACAGACAGTAGGGCTAACAGTTTACATTCACTTCCCAGTGTTCCTTCTCTGGGTATAGTTGTTTCTGTCCATCATTGATCAGCTGGAAGTGAGTTGGATCTTCTTTATGTTGAAGATATACACTTCCATCAGAATACATCTTCATACAGTATTGTTGTTGAAGTGTACAGTGATCTTCTGGTTCTGCTCATTTCACTCAGCAACAGTTGATTTAAGTCTCTCCAAACCTCTCTGTATTCCTCCTGCTGGTCATTTCTTACAGAAAAATAATATTCCATAACCTTCATATATCATAATTTACCCAACCATTCTCCAATTGATGGACATCCATTCATCTTCCAGTTTCTAGCCACTATGAAAAGAGCTGCCACAAACATTTTGGCACATACAGGTCTCTTTCCCCTCTTTAGTATTTCTTTGGGATATAAGCCCAATAGCAGCAATGCTGGGTCAAAGGGTATGCACATTTTGATAACTTTTTGGGCATAGTTCCAGATTGCTCTCCAGAATGGCTGGATTCTTTCACAACTCCACCAACAATGTATTAGTGTCCCAGTTTTCCCACATCCCCTCCAACATTCATCATTATTTGTTCCTGTCATCTTAGCCAATCTGACAGTGTGTAGTGATATCTCAGAGTTGTCTTAATTTGCATTTCTCTGATCAGTAGTGATTTGGAACACTCTTTCATATGAGTGGATATAGTTTCAATTGCATTATCTGAGAATTGTCTATTCATATCCTTTGACCATTTATCAATTGGAGAATGGTTTGATTTCTTATAAATTAGGATAAATTCTCTATATATTTTGGAAATGAGACCTTTATCAGAAAAAATATTTTCCCAGTTTGTTACTTCCCTTCTAATCTTGTTTGCATTAGTATTGTTTGTACAGAAACTTTTTAGTTTGATGTAATCAAAATCTTCTATTTTGTGATCAATAATGATCTCTAGTTCTCCTCTGGTCATAAATTCCTTCCTCCTCCACAGGTCTGAGAGGTAGAAGGAGTCACATTTTTCTGAGTACATTTATTCACTACACACAATGTAAAAACAATAACAAAAGGGAATTGCCTCTAATTTCAAACTAGCAAAAAGTTTTCATTGTATATCAATTTGTCTTCCTTTACATTCTTCTGCTTAATGGATGGTATAATGCCTTAAGTTTCACATTTTTGTTTGTGCATTTTAGTTAGGTTTTGCTTTGTTTTGTTTTAGTTTGGTATATGAGTGTGAGAAGCAGTAGGAAAGTCAGTGTGGACAGATTGTAGAATGCAGAAAGGGAGTGATATACAATAGGTCTAGAAAGTTAGCTTGGGGCCTGGATGTGAAGGACTTTAATGCCAAATAAATTTAAGTGATCCCAGAAGTAATGGGGAACCATCAAAGTTTTTTGCATAGGGGAATGTCATGGCCACACCTGAAGTTTAGAGAAATCCTTTTGGCAGGTATATGGAACTATAATTGAAATGACTTGAGGTGGGGAGGCTAAATAGGAAACAATTGCAACAGTCCTGGGGAGAGATAATAAGAACCTGGATAAGCGGAAAGAAGGAGATTTATTTAGGGGACGTTATAGATATAGAAGTGATAACATTTGGCAATTGCAACCATGTAAGATGAGTATAAGTGATATCAAGGATGTAATAGAGAAGTTTTGAACTTAGACAACTCGGAGAATGGTACAAAGTAAGTTGAAGAAAGGGTTGGGATTAAAGGAAAGATAATATAGTGGAATTTTCAATGTAAATTGAAACCCATCCATACCTGCTCATCCTGAGCACCTTACTCTGTGAAGAAAGAAGAAATGAGGAGAAGAAAAAAGAAGATGAAAAAGAAAGAAGAAAAAGGAAGGAGAAAGAAGAAGAAAGAAGGAAGAAGAAGAAAGATAGAAAAAGAAAAAAGGTTGGAAGGATGAAAGGGGAAGAGAATTTAGAAGTCAATTTTTAAAAATTAAATTGGAAAAATAAATTTAAAAAAAAAGGAGCAGAGGGCAACTAAGTGGTGCAGTGGATAGAGTACCAACCCTGAAGTCAGGAGGACCTCGATTCAAATATGATCTCAGACACTTAACATTTCCTGGCTGTGTGACCCTGGGCAAGTCACTTAACCCCATTGCCTCAGCAAAAAAGAAGAGAAGAAGAAGAAGAAGAAGAAGAAGAAGAAGAAGAAGAAGAAGAAGAAGAAGAAGAAGAAGAAGAAGAAGAAGAAGAAGAAGAAGAAGAAGAAGAAGAAGAAGAAGAAGAAGAAGAAGAAGAAGAAGGAGGAGGAGGAGGAGGAGGAGGAGGAGGAGGAGGAAGAGGAGGAGGAGGAGGAGGAGGAGGAGGAGGAGGAGGAGGAGGAGGAGGAGGAGGAGGAGGAGGAGGAGGAGGAGGAGGAGGAGGAGGAGGAGGAAGAAGAGGAGGAGGAGGAGGAGGAGGAAGAAGAGGAGGAGGAGGAGGAGGAGGAGGAGGAGGAGGAGGAGAAGGAGAAGGAGGAGGAGAAGGAGAAGGAGAAGGAGAAGGAGAAGAAGGAGAAGAAGGAGAAGAAGGAGAAGAAGGAGAAGAAGAAGAAGAAGAAGAAGAAGAAGAAGAAGAAGAAGAAGAAGAAGAAGAAGAAGAAGAAGAAGAAGAAGAAGAAGAAGAAGAAGAAGAAGAAGAAGAAGAAGAAGAAGAAGAAGAAGGAGAAGAAGAAGAAGAAGGTCTTACACAATCAATGGCCATTGTCTCAGAATGTAGAGCTTACTCTCTAAGGACCAAGGTCAGGTTATAACTGTCCTGAAGGGCTGACTCAGGGGCAGAATTTGAGGGCGGGGTTTGAGAATTTGAATAAGAAATTGTGCATGGACCTAATGTTGGACAGTAATAGATGACTATGTTAGACAATTCCTGGAGTGGTTTTAGAGGGAAGAGGAGTGGAATATGATCCATCTTTCTACACTCCTAATCAGTAGATCCTGTCAGTTTCCCCCAAGGTCATACTATGATCTTTCAGGGTTTCAGAAACCCTACTTAGAGACTACAGTTCTAAATCAATGATCTTCTCTCTTGAAGTTATTCCTATTTAACTGCAGCACTCTTTCCATGTTTTTCTCTTCTCCCCATCAACTGAAAGTTTCAATTCTTTAGCTAAGCTTTCAAAAGTCTTCATCTACTGATGTAATGTTTATCTCATGTCTTCTACAGAAAATGATTCTCTCTCACTGGCATTACTCATCATGTTCCAAAGAGCTTCTGGTAAGTTCTTACTGACACCCAACCTTCAGAAAAAGACATTTATTAGTTATGTCCTAAAAATCAGTCTGTTAGTACTTTTGTAGCTTAGGCTTCTGATAGGGAATTGACTTGGCAATAATGGATCAAATTCACTTATAAGGTTCAAAAGTTGGGACCTGTGTTCTACTAGTTAATAGCACAAAATTCAGTTATACCAATGTTATGTTTGGCAATAACATTAAGAGCACTGATGTAATTCAGAATAGGTTCTTCACAGTTATTTTTTTGTCCAAAGATAAGAACAACCCATCGATAATGTATTTAGTTATTCCAATATATGTAACAGTTTTTCATTGCTTGGGAGTAAATAATGAAGGACTGACAAGATCCTAGTGCTTAAGGAGTTAGCAACTAAATAAGAGAAAGAAAATAAAGAAGCATAAAATGTATGGCTAGATGTGATTACATTTATTTCAAGAATACATTGAGAAGAAAGGATGAGTCAGAGGTTGTGCTAACAAATTGGGCAATGTTTTTGGCAGGAGCTGGAAGAAAAAAAATATTTTTTTTGTAGACAGGAAAAGCACCTTGGCAGAGTAGAATTAATGTTGCATTTGGAATACAAAGAACTGAGTTTGAATCCCAGTTCTTCCATTTACTATTTATATCTAGTGCAATTCAATAAAACATTTATTTAGTGTTCACTCTGTGTCAAGCACTGTGTTAAGTGCTGGGAATACAATTACTAAAAAGAAAGACAGTTTCTGTCTTGAAGTAGCTTATGATCCCGTGGGGAGGGGGAAGACAACACCCAAAAGGAAGTAGAAAAGTGGGAAGGGAGAATGAGGGAGTACCCAGAATCATACATCTTATTCCATAGAGCTAAAACCAGTAAGTCAGCAGATTCAGAGTGTACTTCAGAATTCCCAGTCACTCTTCTGCTTCCATCATCAATATTTTCAAAGGTCTGTCTTCAGTTAACTTTTTTTTTTCTTTCCATACTCCCTCTTAGGGATCTTATATATTAGTATAGATTCAACTATAGCTTCTCTGCAGATGACTCCCAATTCTAGATATCCAATCTCAGCCACTTATTATACAAAACATTTACATGTCCCAGCAACACCTGATATTCAAAATGTAACTCACCTTCCCTAAACCTTCTTCTTCCTCTAAACTTCTGTATTTCTGTGAATGGCATCACTATTCTACCAATTACAATCTTGTGGTTTTTTTCCCTCTACATTTTGTCCAGGTACTAAAATAATCTTACTAATGCACACATTTGACTCTGTGGTGGTAGTTGTCCTTCGTTCATAAAGAAGACTAAAAATTATATCAGTGTGTTAGAGTCGAGTTGTGGCTGATCAGACCAATACGACCTCAGAATGCTCTGTCACAGATTGGTCACTCGTAGTCCATATGAATATATGGGATGGATTCTCTAACTTTATGCATCTTTTATTTCTCCTGGACTAATTTAATTCTGCTTTGCTCATAGAGCACAGCACCTTCTCTGATGAGTGCATGCCATGGTGGGCAGTCCTGTTTCAGTTTCCTGTTCTTCAGTTTCTGTAGAATTAATTCATACAATTAATTCTAAATCTCTTAAGAAAGATCTTGAGAAAGCTCTTTTATTGCTTTTTCTCACCTTGTTGTGAGCACTTGACATGTGTGAGTTCTCCACAAAATAGTCTTTTAGGGCAAGTGAATGTTTGGCATTTGAACAATGTGGCCAACAGAGTTGTGCTCTCTGCAGTAGAATAGTGAATGCTTAACAGTTTAGTTTCAAAAAGGACTTCAGTGGCTGGTCTCTTATCCTGCCAGGTGAGCTTCAGAATCTTCCTAAAGCAATTCAAACGCAAGGGATTCAGTTCTCTGAAGCTGAGATGCAACAAAGTATGGATCGATTCTCTTCTCTTGTGTTAATTTTGGCCTAATAATTAATACATAGAAAACACAGATGCTCCATCAGACAGAACTACATCATTCATATATGGAAGCACTGGTCATGGCAAATGGAGAAGTTTTGAATAGTGTGGATAAGTTCATTTTCCTTGGCAGTATACCTTCCAGGGATGTACAAACTGATAATGAGGTTGCCGCAAGTATTATTAGAGCAGCTCAGTATTTAGGGGGCTTTGAAGGAAAATGTAGGAGAGAAGAGGTATTAGACCTACTACCAAAATGAAGGTCTACAAAACTATTGTTCTGATCTTATTGTTGTATGCCTATGAAATTTACCCCATTGCTATCCTGTGAGTCCCCATTGGTTCTAGAATAGAATGTAGCCTTCTTAGCCTGACATATAGGTTCTTCTGAAATTTGCCTCCAAAATGCCTTTTTAAAATCTTAATTTGCTCATTCTTCAGTGAAGCTAAACTGGGCTTAATTTTTGAAAAAAAATTAGTTTCATTCCCCAGTTATCCTGCTGCTTCTTGTCTGCTTGCTGTTGTATAGGCCATTCACTATCCCTGCAATGCCCTCCTGATTTTTGAGTATTAAAGTCTATCGCTTTCTCAAGGTTTAGCTCAGATGCCACCTCCTAAAAGAAGCCCTTCTTCATCATCTGGCTGAAAATATCCTCTTGTTCTTCCACTTTCCTTAAAGGACCTTGTTGGTTCTTTGCTTTTTCTCTGCAACATTTTATGTGAGATGATGCATATTTGTGCATGTCTTGCATTTTTCCCTCATAATTCTCTGAAAGTAGGTACTATTTTATTTTTCATTTTTATATCTCTCAATGAAGAAGTTCTTAAGCTGAGACCCATGGATAAATTTCAGGGGTTCTGTGAATTTGCATGGCAAAAAATTATATTTACATCTTTACTTTGATTTTCTTTTGTAGTCTTGTGTATTTTATTTTAGGCATTTAAAATATGATTCTGAGAAGCTGTCTATGAGCTTCACCAGAATGCCAAGAGGGTCCATACAAAAAAGGCAATAAGAATCTCTGGAGTAATCCCTAGTATAGAAACTTGAATGTAATAGGTAATCACTTATTGAAATGAATGACGAAGTTGGGCCAGATGATTTTTAAGATCTATTCCAGTACTAGAAATGGCTTATAGTGATTACAGTTTATTTTTCTAAGTGTTCAAAAACCATTCATTTATTAATATATGCTAGCTAGCATTATAAAATGAATTGAAGTCAAATCATTTATTTTCAGTTTGAAGAATCTCTTCTTTCCCTTTTTTTCAAAATGGGAACATCGGTGTTTCTTTGTCTTATGATAGCTTTCTCTCACCCTCTGTGATTTTTAAAAGGTTATACTTTTAAAAGATTATTCCAAAAAAGTGGGATGTATTAAGTCTGGGATAGACATTTTGAATTCCCTAAGAGCAACCAATTGCTTTCTTGCTGTCTTCTCACTTGTCTTGGCATTTAAATGACCTCTTAAATATTTTTTCTATTTTATTCTTCCTAATCCTTATTTCATCCTCCTTTGTAGAGAAAACAGGAGCAAAATAGAATTTGAAGAGCTCCTTCTTTCCATCGACTATTACCATGATCCCATTCCTTCCAAGCTGGGATCCTATCACTTTTTTCCTCCTATTGCCCTAATATAGATTTTTAAAAGATCCCTTTTATTATTAGCTTTAGCAGCTGTCCTACAAGAGCAAAGAAAGAGGCTTTGGCATGGAGTTTCAGCTAGGAAAATCTGAGGTTTGGACAAGAGTTCATATTTGGTCTGGCAGAATATGGTGGTTGTTATATTTCTGCAACAAAAAAGCAATGGATAATTCTGAGTCATTTCTTAAGGCTCTTGAAGGCAATTATTGTAGAAAGACCACCTGCTTACTCCAGACTTACCACAGATTGAACTTGAAATCCTCTACCCCCAGTGAATTTTCATAAACTCATTAGCCATGAAACTTTTGAGTAAGTCAAAATGTTGTTCATTCTTTATTAAAGGAAATGCCTTATTGAGAAAGAGTGGCTTTTGGCTGGTGCCTTATAACCACTATCCAATACTTTAAGGAAACAACTCATTCCCTCCCTTTTACCTAAGAGATATCCACCTGCAAACAGCCTTGGCAAAAACTGATGAACAAAGTTGTAGCTAGGCAGAGTGCCCAGGGCTTTGCTTCAGGGTCCTGAAATTCAGAGGGTCCTAATAGTATTTATATTTATTCAGCAGGGTAGAAACAAAGAGCTTGGCATTGGATTAGAGAGAATAATTTGTTAAAATCAGAAGCTATTGGATGATATCATATCCTGGACAAACTCAACGCCATCCCCCAAGGCAGAGTGGTCTTTCTATGTCTCTGGGTTTCTATCCCTTTTCTCCCCAATTTAATTGTCCTGAAATGTTGATTCATGTACCTTGCCTTCTGAAGTTTGATTTAGGGGGAAAATTGTTTGGAGCAGAAAATTTTACCCATAGCAGAAGATAAATCAGGGATCTTTTAAAATAATGGAATTGGAATATAAATGATTATTAATATCCCAGAAATAAGTAATTACCAGATTGACACTGTGGTAATGAGATAGAGAGCTGGCTGTAGAGTAGAAACACCTGAATGACAGTCCCACATTCACACACCTCCAGGCCAAGTGACTCTGGGATACTCTGAGGTTGTAAACTGCAGGTCTGCATTGGTTTTCTACCTGAGAGTCACTATATAAATGAAATCACAAAAATGAATCACACACAAAATTTGAGATGAGGGCCAATAGAGACAATGGTTGCTGAGGTGTGTGTTCATAGAGCAATACACATAAAGTACTTTAATTATGCTCAACAATAATTTAATACTTTCTTCAATATTCAAATACTTGTGCTTTGTGCTTTCTTCCCAGGCAAATCACAACCTCTTCCAAACTTGAACAGTTGTACTTTGTGAATTTCTGGGCTGAAAGAATATATCACCTGGTATCCAGAGATTATTGATGTAGAGTTAGAAAACACACCCAAGTCTGTCAAGACCAATCCATCACTTTACATAGGGAGAAACTGAGGATTAGGGAAATGAAATGATTTATCCAATGTCACACAAGTAATGAGCGTCAGAAACAGGACTGGACCAGAGTCTTTTCATGCTCTTTAGATTTAACAAGGCTATTATTAGAATTCCAGGAACATAAGTATTGCCATAGGCTCAAAAGTTCCAATTTGGAAGGCAGAAAATGCAGTTATTAAACACCCACTGTGTGTCACATACTACGCTAAGCACTTCACAAATGATCCTCATAACATTTGATCCTCATAACAACCCTGGAGGTAGATATTATTATAATCCCCATTTTACAGATGAGCAAACTAAAACAGAGGTTAAGGGATTTGCCTAAAGTCATGGAACTGGTCCGTATCTGAAGCTGAATTTGAACTCAGGTTTTTCTGACTCCATATCCAGAACTCTGTCACTGCACCTCACTATTTCTAATAGGAAGGGTCAAAATGAGCAGAACCAGGTAACATGGTAACAAAAGTATACATATAATACACACACACACATATGTATATAGTGGTTGAGATCTCGGGATCCTATGTATCACAATGAGGCATCACATAAGACCTTTGTGGAAGAAGAGCTAAATAAATCTAAACATTTTCTCTTTTGATATACTTTAAATATTAGGATTGTAAAGGAGGGTGGAAAGTAGGATGTGAAAAGGATGCTAGAGGGTCCATGATAATGCTTGAAGTGCTTCTTCATGGTAATAAATCTGGACAATTCAGCAGATAAGTTGGTGGTAGATTAGCAGAGATAATTTAGAACTTAGGATAGGAGGAAAACAAAAACACAAAATATATACAAAGATGGCATAGAAGATAGAAGAAGCTGGACTTGGAGTTCAAATCCAGCCACAGAAACTTTGCATAATCTTTGGCAAGTCATTTAACTTTTCACTGCCTCAGTTTCCTCAACTGTAGAATCAGAATATTATAATTATAAGCCCTCTGACTCTAGTCTGTTGTGAGAATAAACTCAGATAATATTTGTAAAAAGTCTTAGTACAGTACCTGTCACATAAGAAGTTTAATAAGTACTGGTTTCCTTTAACATTTAAATTTTTTTTAAAGAGTAAACCCAGAGATAGAGACTAATAAGTGCTAATTTTTTTCTAGCTTGGTTTTCATCCTATGAGCATTCTCTTTTTCTCTCTCTTTCGCTATGTAGTACACTATCTTAAGTCTCTTAAGATTCTCTGTAAAATGAAAGATAATTGATGTTTTCTCATTCATTTTGCTTCCTATATTCAGGAGCAAATACTCCTCTAAATCTAATTTTAGGATCACATAACCAAATGTGAGGTTATGAAATTATGATTTATTATCAGTAAATATTTGATTTGGATACCTATTTTATATACCAGTATACCCAAGGTTGGATAAAAATTTCTTGGGCGAAAAAGGATTGTGAGTGGAAAAAATTTAAGAAGCCATAAATTAGTGATTTTTATGGCAAATCAATTTGTGTCTACAATACAAAGGAAAAAGAGAGCTTATGCACAAAATTTAGGTTTCTAAATTCTATTTGTTGAAGGATATATTTTAGAGCTGATCAAGTCAGGGAGAGGGGTTAGGGTGACTTGAGATGGGAGATCTATATCAGATTAATTTATGATAGTTGTGTTGAGAGGGGTGGGGAGAAAAGAAGCACCAAAATTGACTTTCCAGCTTCCTTTCTTTTTATAGGCCAAGTTCATCTTTGACATGTGTCAATGCTATTTTACCAGCTTTCTTCATTTCCCAAGGGGTATTCTGGGACAAATGTTACAGGTGTCTGATAAGTCATTTCCTCTCCCACATCTATTCTTCAGGATCTTTGAGCAATGTGGTTACAAAGAGGAAGGAAGAGAAAAGAGAGTTTGATGTATTCCATGTCTGTTTCTGTAAATTTGTTGGACCTCTTTACAGAAAGATCAGGGTCTGCTCTCCTGAAGTTTGGCATTTATCTGCATGTCTCTCAGAGTCCAGAGACTTATTCCCTATACAAAGTAGCCTTGAGTTCTTGAAAGTTTTCATGGCAAAGTAAAGGAGCCAAAGTGCCATTGTTTCTGGTCTAAATAACTGACTTAATTCTTAATAGTCCTAAACTCAAGCTCTAAAACATCTTTGAGGTGCAATAATTGGGACAACATTTACTCAGAACTTTTTTGATCAATATTAATTATTTAGGGATGTATTAATCTATTAAATGAACAAGTAGGAAAATTCAAATATGGACATGCATTTGTACATTTTCCAAGAAGCTTTGTTTGTGCAGATGGAGGCATGCAACCTTGCTTTTATCTTTAATTGCTTCTTTCCTGGGAGGTATTTATGAAATTCTTGTGGAAATAGATGCCCCATCACCTCCATTCTCACCCTCACTTCAACGTGAAGGCTATTTTCACTTCCTGATGTCTGAAAATAGACCTTCCTTCTTCTTGTAGGGAACTCTGGGTCACTGCTAAGGCTGATATGATTACTTGTAAAAGGGGATCCTGTAGCTCCCAAGTGGGAAGATGGCTGGGAGCATAGTTTCTGAGTACACTCGGAGGTATGCTTTCTGTCTTCAGTTCCTTGTGAGCTTGCTACATCTAACCTCTAGGGTAGACCTTTCCTGCCTACATAGGGAGTGAAGGCAGGTTAGTCAGGGCTTTGTCTCAGGCCACTGAGATTCCAGAACACTTAGCTCTTAGCAGGTTGAAACTACCAGAAGATCATTATACATAATAAAAGCAAGATTATACAAAGATCAATTCTGATGGACACACACAGCTCTCCTCAACAGTGAGATGATTCAGGCCAGTTCCAATGGTCTTGTGATGAAGAGAGCCATCTGCACCCAAAGAGAGATTTGTGGGAACTGAATGTGGACCACAACATAGTATTTTCATTCATTTCATTGTTGTTTGCTTATATTTTGTTTTCTTTCTCATTTTTTCCCCTTTTTGATCTGACTTTTGATATTTGTGGAAATATATATAGAAGAATTGCACATGTTTAACATATATTGGATCACTTGCCATCTAGGGGAGAAGAAGAGGGGAAGGGAGGGAAAAAATTAGAACACAAAGTTTGTAAGGGTGTATGTTGAAAATTATACATTTTTATATTTTGAAAATAAAAAAGCTTTGGGGTAGCTAGGTAACACAGTGGATAGAGTACCAGCCCTGAAGTCAGGAAGATCTGAATTCAAATCAGATCTCAGACACTTAATACTTCCTAGCTGTGTGACCCTGGGCAAGTCACTTAACCCCAATTGCCTCAGAAAATATAAATAAATAAAAAAAAATTTAAAAGCAAAAGAAAATAAAAAGCTTTAATTTAAAAAAAAAGAGGGGGGGGGGGAAGAAACTACTGTGTTCAGCATATGGTTACCAAAAATAATTATTTAAAACTAAGCATCATATTGTGGCTCCTCTCCTGGTTGCCTCTTTCAAGATAGAGTGGCCAGTAGCCACATACCACCTCATGTCTTCCTCATGCTACATCCTTTCTTCTCCCTCCCCTCCCCCCAATTCCTTGCCATATAGAAGTTTCCATCAAAGTAGCTGGAGCCCATTAAGTAACATTTACTGTAAGCTATTTTGTGCATAAAAATGGCTCTAATGAGAATCATAATGACCTTCTTTGACTTTGTAGATTTTGTAAACACCTAAAAGTTTACAAATTGCTTTGTATTGAGTGATCTCATTTGTTCCTAGCAACTCTTATGAGGCAGGTATTATTATTACCTCCTCTGTTTTAAAGATAAGGACAATGAGACTGAGAAGGGTTAAGTGATTTTCCCAAGAAGTAAAAAAATCTTAAATTATCTGAGGTAGGATTTAAACTCAGATCTTCCTTACTCTACTTTTGGGCAGCCTGGCAGCCTCTAATACTTTGGCTTAGTATCTTTGCCATTGGGGAGCTTCTGATGCTTAAAAAAAAAAATAATAATTGAAAGCTTTCCAGTGGCATCTCAGGGAGGTAAGGACAAGAAGCAGCCAATGTAAATGAACAAGAAAGAAGGGGGAGTGAGAAAGTAGAAGAGAGGGATGAAGCAGGAAGGAGCCTCCTTCAGAAGGAGTATAGAGTGTTACAGGGTAAGGAGGGGATGTCATTCACCCTTTTGAATATTTCATTATCTAAATCCCTAGTTAAAAGTTAGCTCTTCCCATATAAGTCTGCAAAATGAGTAAGTCACAGACAAAAGGCAAAACTTCAAGCTTAGAGAGCTAAGCTCTTACACCCAAAGCTTCTGCTAGAACTGACCCTGAGGCCAAATTCTTCCATTAGAAGTAGACTTGAAACGCCCCTTCACTCGAATAGCTATTTCTAGTCATGAACAACAAAGATTTTGAGCCAGATTCCCTTTCTCAGAACTTTGTGAATGAACTGGAAACCCCTTCTCTGTTACAATTAAGAAATCCAAAACTATGGACGGAAATCCCACCTAGTTGTGCTAGATGGTGCTGTAGGCTCATACATTAGCTGACTCCCATAGCTTCTTCCAGAGCGCTCAGACTTCATCTCCACTGGATTCAAGGCTCCAAGGCATCAACAGCAGCAATTTCAAGGGACTACACCCTTGACTTTGGCAGGTCTGTCCCAGAAATTTGCAGGATCTGACTGGAGCTAGCGATGGTAGCTGAGATCTGTGGGCAAAAGGTCCGGCTTGTTTCATTTTGGAAGCTGAATTTCCTGCACTTCTTCCTTAAAGGGATTGGGTACCATGATTCCTTCAGAGATAGTTCAGAGCTGGCACTGAAGGTAAAGGTTGCTCTCTTTGGCTGTTTTATCCTAGAGGGGAAATTCTTGGTGGGTTACAGGCATGTAATCACAAGTGCCAGGTTTCCTTATGATTATAGCTTGAGGAGGCTCTCCTTTCAACATAAGCCTGGTTTGGGTATGTCCCTTCAGCACTCCTAGCCCTATTAGTTTCCAGAATAAGTAGCCAAATTTGCATTCCAAAGAAGACATAATAAGACACATTCCTATAGCATTTTAAACCTTGCAAAGTAATTTCCACTGTGATAAACTTGTGGGAATAGGTAGAATATTCCCATTTTAAAGATGAGAAAACTGAGGCTCTGATAGAACTCCAAATTAGACAGTTTGATGAAGTAGAAAGCACTGGATATAGAGAAAGAACCATTATATTTGAATCCCGGTTCTATAAAATGATGGAGTAAGATGTGTAATTTCCAAGATTTTCCAGCACTGAATACTATCATTTTAGAATTTTTAAGACCCATGTTCTTTCCACCTTATTTTAGGACAGAGGCACACCCAGGCTCATCCTAAAGAGGGAGGGAGAGGTTGGCTAGTCTAAGTGTATAATAATTCCCCTTGTAACAGCTCACATTGGAGGTTCCCCTGAGTAAGGGTGGGGCCAAAAAGAAATTTTAGCCCTTGTACTTCCTATGAGAAACCTGGTCCTGCCCTTGTCTTCCAGAGGCTTATAAATACTTCCTTGGCACTGTTTTCTTGGGATACTCTCCAGCTCTACCAACCAAAAGAAGAGTTTAGAATAAGCTGCTAAGACAATTCTCTGTCAGCATCCTTAAATTTCAGCAATGGACATATTAAGAGAAGTCACACCAACTTGTTATATATTGAAACCACAAAGGCTATCCTGATTAAAAACAGTTTATATCGCCAACTGAGATTTCTATTTGTTCTATTGGGTATTAGTGGCTTTTATCCAAATTGGATTCAAGGATTATAAGAATGGAAAGGGACCTTGGAATTAATTTATTCCAACTTTATTTTACAGAGATGCCCACAGAGGGCAAGGGACTTGCTCATTCAGTGAGTGTCAGAACTAGGATTTAAAATCAGGTCTTGTAAACTTCAGTGTTTTTTCCATGGGAATCTTACTTGAGAGATGGAGATACATTGAACAGAAACCTATTGATGAGAAAGAAGTACAGGGAAAAACAAGGCCAGAATATGGAATGAGCTCAGGGAACAAGAAAATAAAAGGCAAGAAGGCACTATCAGAGAAGGGACTGTTGAACAAGAGGAGGAGGGGAAGACAGGAAGAGGAGAGGACCAGAGACAAAACTTATTTACCTCGTTGATGCTTTTTTCTAGGGTGAATCTCAGCAGTGCCTACAATTTTCCCATCAATCCTATTATTTGAAACCATGGACCAGATGCATGGACCAGATCCATCCCAAATATCAAGATTTTCCCCTGCTCTGTTATAGTTACGTGAACTTTAAAGGGATTTATAATTCATGTCCTTCCTCTGTTTGAAGGTAAGTTTTTTTGTGGGCAAAGATTGTCCTTCTCATCATTTCCCCAGCTTGCTTGGTACAAAGGTAGGTGCTTAACAAATGTTTAGTATCACTCTTAATGTTACTGTGAGGATCAAATGAGATAATGCAAATCTTAAATTCTCCTTAAATATAAGTAATTATTTTGTTGTTATTGAGATTCTTAAGCAGTCAGGGACCTTGGGTTCTAAGCTGCCAGAGTATGGTATATTGGACCAAAGGTAAGTTCCCATTAATACAAATAATGAATATCCTGAAGTGTTACTGTATACAAATTTATATATATATGACCATTTTATATATATATATATATAACTATAACTTCAAGTAGTGTAATTCAAATACTTGCAGCAACTTCATAGGAATCATTCATAATAATGAGGACCTTTAACATTCAGTTTCCTTATCTGTTGAATGCCAGCTATTACTATTAAAGAGAGACACATAATTTCATCTTTGTTGACTTAAGCCTCAGGGCAAGGCAGGGCAGGGAGAGTTCTTGATCCTTTTGATCTTCTTGATCAGCTTATATGATAGTTGGTATCAAGTTGTGATCAAGGCTCCAATTAAAGAATATTGTCATTTGGTTGACAAAACTGAAGGTATCTAGTTAAATCTATGATTGGCATTGACCCTAAAATGAATTTATTGGTTTGGTTTTTCTATTAGGTAGGTACCTCTTGGATGATGAATTTCAATGGTAGGTGTTGTATCAAGAAGGATTGATTAGATTCTTGGGAAGACAAACTCTTATGGAGGAATAACTCTTTTGTATCAGCTTGTAGATGGGGGTAAACATACTGGGCAGCCCCTTTTCCCTTAGACCTTTCTTCTGAAGAAAGCTTGAAAACATGATCAGGGTAGGGGTACTTCTCTCACACTCCATTCTCCATCAAACACAAGAAGCAATAATGGTGACTTTGAAAAGATTCATGGCAAAAGTAGCTATGTATTTACACTGAAAGGAAAGTAGCTGGATAATGTCAAGCTTGCACCTTCCTCCTGGCTGCAAGAGTGGGAACAAGGTGGAGATGGGTTTTACAGGCAGATCCCACCCTCCAGTCTTCCAGCTAGAGAGAGAAATTTCCTGGGCATCACTAGGCTTAGTGGGAGCTCTATATGTAATCTTCAAGTTTTAGCATTTGAGAATCTGGTCTTCTAATCAGAAAATAAAAATTTCCTGAGAAATATGCTTCAAGGAATGGGAAGAGGACTATTCACATGGTTCCAGGCACTGGACAAAGCAGCAGCAAGCAATCAAAAATCATAATTTGAAGGAGCAAGGGACTTGCATCCTATATTTTGCTGTATATCATTGTCAGTTGGACAGTGCAAATTCAGTAGAAAGGGAATAAGTTGCCTGATTTGCAGCCAAATGTGTTTCCCTTCCAGGTGAATCCAAGAGAAAGGAACTCACCCAATCTTAGGGTGTTAACAACCCCTAAGTATGTTTTTCTTCTGAAGAGAATTCAAACCACAAAGTGATGCTATGAGGTTAAGGGTAACTACATATATCTTTGTGGGAAAGAAGGATTCACTGACAACTTTGGTTCAGGTTACTAACAAAGGGAACCCAAATCATTCACCGGTGCTTATGGAAAATTGATATCTGTTCAGAAGTATGATGACTTAGGAGAGTCAAATGTTATATTTTCAGTGTGAGAATTTATACCTTGGAAATTAGCAAACCCTGAAAATCAGATCTTGATTTATTTTTTTGTTGATTGCCTAGAACAAAACTTTTTAAACTGTGGGTTAAGACCCTGATTGAATGTGGTAGTTGTGAAATATCAAAATTTTGATCAACTCTGAAAAAAACAGACACATCTATCTTATTTCATCTTTAATAAATGATAAAATTATATTTATACCAAATAATTGCTTTATTTATTTAAAAATAATTTATTAAAATTAATAATTTTATTTAAATTAATAATACTTTACAATTATAATTATAATTTAAAATAAATAAATTAAATTAATAATAATTTATTTTAAAATAATTTTTTATGATTTATTATCAGAAAATGTTCAATTTGTATACCTATTTACACATCTATATACCTGGGGTTATGTAAAAGTTTCTCAGGTAAAAAAGGGTCACGGATAGAAAAAAATTAAGAATTTTGTTTTAGACTTAGGAAAATGTTAATAATAACAAATTTAGTCTGAAGTTTGTTGAGGGATATATCCTCTTTACTTCCTTATCTGGTTGTCAAATATTTACCAGTTTGCCCCTGGACCCACTGAAAAGGGAAGAGAATTTTATTGATTGCTTATAAGCTCTTGTATGTCTCTTATTGTTTTCTTCTTTCTTTTATGTTGTTATTATCATTGTTCAGTCATATCTCTTTGTAACCATGCCATCCAGAAGGTTTTCATGGAAAATTTACTGCAATGATTTGCCATTTTCTTCTCCAATGAATTAAGACAAACAGGGTTAAGGGCTCTTTCCAGAGTCACACATCTAATAAATGTCTGAGTCTGGATTTGAACTCAGGTCTTTTCTTCTCCAGGCCCAGTGTTCTGTGTACTATGGTGCTGCCTAGTTGGCTTTTATAGTCTCCTATTAGTCCTTCCCTTTTTTATATTATCTGTAAGAGGAAGAATAGGCTGCTCTGTACCTGGTAAAGGCATTTGTTACTGTGAGTGCTTGTATGTTCACTCAAAGAGCCAGAGACCTTGTTATTTAAACTGAGATTTTCTGGAGAAAGCTCTGGTTGGAGACAATTTAGACAAAAGAGTGAGTAAATTTTGGGGTCAGTCCCCAAGATAGAGTTTGTTATGTGTGAAGACAAAGTTTTGAGCTCTAGAGCTACAAGGTTATAAAGCTCAAATGAGATGAATAAGTGAGGTTTTGTTCATCCAGTCATTGATTCATATCTTTTGTGTTCACATCATTTCAATTTTTTAATATTCTGTCCCTTATCTCTCCAATAAAGTATCTATTATTAAAAGATTAAAAAGGGAATAGAAAAACATAGCAAAACCAAACAAAAATGTCAACTATATGTGCTAGGCCATTTCTTCACCATGTTCCTTTACCTCTACAAAGAGGTAAGCAAGGTTTAATTTCACTCCTCTCCCCCACCATTTTTCACCAAGGCTAAGTTTGTTGATGATTTAATTACATTTTATTTACTTAATCAATGATATAATTACACAATATTCAGTTACATCTTTTTAAAAAAATCTTTCCATTCCATTGACATTATTGTAATCATCATGTATTTTGTTTTCCTGGTTCTGCTTACCACACCATCCAACAGATGCTCATGAAAGTTTATCATGTTATTCTGAATTTTCAATATTTGTTGTTATTAAAAAATAAGCATTTATTAAGCAGTACTATGTGTCAAGTTTTGAATACACTAATATTGCATTACATTCATATTCTATAAATTGTTTAATTTTTTCCCAATTGATGGATACTTACTATTCCCCTATACTTCATTTCTACCAAAAGTTTTGTTATGAAGATTTGGTATAATTAAGGGAGTTTTCTTTTTCTTTTTGACCTCTTTGAGATATAACCTTGCAAGGGGGATCTCTGATTATGGATACTTTAATCACTTTTTTAGTGTAATTTCTAATTGACTTTGAAGATAGTTTGACCAATTTGCAGTTCTACCAACAGTGTATTTGTATGCCAGGATTTCTGTTGAATATTGTTATTTTTTATCCTCTTTGTCAATTTGTTGGGAGAGGTGAAAGTCTAGGGTTATTTTATTAATCAAATGAGATAGTTTTGTGAAATACTGTGCAAACTTTAAAATCTTATAGAAATGATGGCCATAATTACTATCATTAATTTTGTTGTTGTTTTATTAATTAATAATAATTTAATAGAGGTGCATTACTTCAGCCATTTTAAGGTGCAACAAAAGTCATGCAGGTAGGTGACAGAGGAAAGAGCCTAATGGGTTAAGCAAATAACTGATATATGTTAGGTGAAGATCTCATAGACATGGAAAGCTAGAATAGATTTCCCTAAAAATGCATGAAGATAAACAAATGGCTTGTAGGAATGAAAGCTGAAAAGCTAAAGAATGAAGGGAGAGAGAGCAAAAAAAAAAGATATTTTAACCAATTAAATGAATCAGAACAAGAGAATAAAGGAAATGTCACCCTTTCATTTGACCAAAGATTTTGTCTGCCTGTTTTTCTGCTGATGTGTTTAGAGATTGCTTCCCCATCACTGTCCTGAAGGCATTAATCTTAACAATTACGGGAAACCCTTTAAATGTACATGTTAATTTCTATACCTATTCCAATCTTGCAGATGCCCTTAGAGGAATTTACCACTGTCATTGAGATGATGCATCTTTTGGCAGTAAACATTAGTAAACTTAAGTGCCATGAGTCATATTTTCAATTTTTAATTAAATTATGACCTATCAAGAGGTTGATTTATTTAGGCTTGAATTCATTTCTGACTCTGGTTTGAAATTTGCATGGCTGATTTATATAGGGAGAGACTGAATCTAGCATAATTCATTATTACCTGGATTTGGGGAAGGGAATAAGCATTTATTACATGCCTACTGAGTGCCAGGCACTGTGATAAGTATTTTACAAATATTCATTGCAACAAGTCTGTTTGATAGATGTTATTATTATTGTTAAGGCTGAGATTAAGTGACTTGCTTAGGGTCGCATAGTTAGGAAGTGTTTCATCTTGGTTTTGAACTCTGGTCTTCCTAACTTCAGGTCCAGCTTTTTTATGTACTATACCACCTTGGTGCAGATGAAATCCTGCTCAATCTCCTCCCTCTGACTTTTAAACTTCACAAATACATAGCACAAAATCCAGAGAGAACATAACCTCTAAGACAAGTTCTTGGTCCTCTGTCCTAAAACTAGTACTAGACTCACTCATTCTTGAAAATTAATTTAAAGATAACAGCTTTCTATACATTTCTCCTCTTATTTGACACAAGTATAGATGACCAGATTTCCCAAACAACTCTAAGGTCATCATATACTGACCAACTACTAATTTGCATCTATGGAAGGAATTTCCACACTAGGAATTATCCCCACAATGATGTCCAAGTTCAGATTCTCCACTTCCCTCTTAAATGCACACACACACACACACACACACACACACACACACACACACACACCCTCAGTGAGTTTCATTGCTTTACTAAAGTCTTAGGAACAAATAGAACAAGTTGTTTATTTTTTCAGATGGAAGCAAATCCACACTCCGGGACAGACAGAGCAACAGTCAGACAAAGGGGCTCTATCTGCCCTGTCAAATATAGTAAACACTGTGCTTAAATTGTCTCCCTATGATTCATTCTTATCCCTAGAATTCTGATAAAACAACAGGACAGCTAATTAATGTTCCTAAGATAGGGTTCCCATTTACAGGAAAGAGGAAAAAAAAAAAGGAGACAGGAAGAAAGGGTGGAGAACAAATAATAACATGATAGCCTGAAACAATAAAGTGATTGGTCAAGAAATGCACCAACAATCTGTGAGCCAACAGCTTGAAGTTGATACCCCCCAGGGAGCAGGAAACCAGACCTCCAGGTTCACTTTGAGGTTTGACGAGATTCTGATTGGCTCAGATGGGGAATGGAGAGGATGTGATAGTACAGGGAGGGGTGGAGGTATGGAGCAAAGATCGGGAATCTGGGGAAGAGTGGAGATTACTGTAGTAGCACTAAAAAATTTCTTTGACATTATTCTGAATTTGCCATTACAGTTTGCCACTAGTTAAAAGATACGACCAAATTGCTTTTCTGTTTTCTTCATATCAACCAACTAGCAAGCATTTTTAAAACATCTGCTATAGCCAAAGACTGAGGACACAAAAATGAAATAATCCATACTCTCAAGTCACTGTCATTTCCTTTCTCTCTCCAGATGGAGATTTCTTTTGTCACAAAGAATAATAAAGCAATAATGTTGAGATACATAGACCTAATAATATATAGAGAATAGTTTCTGTCCTACCTGTACTCTAGCTGATCCACCTGTAGCCCAGATATGTTTCATGACCTCTTCTCAAGGACCTTCATTGATTTTTCTATTACTCAGAGTTCAACATTTATATTATAACAACAACAGCAGCTAACATTTATATAGCATTTTCTTTTTGTTTTTGCAAGGCAATGAGGGTTAAATGACTTGCCCAAAGTCACACTGTTACCAAGTATAAATGAGAGCAAATCTGAACTGAGTTCTTCCTGATGCTGATGCTCTCTCCATTGTGCCATCTTGCTGCCCCTAACATTTATATAGCATTTTATAATAGTATCTCATTTAATTTTCCCAATAAGCTTATTAATTGAGTTCTATTATGTCTATTGGAAAAAACTCCAATCCACTAGTCCCTCTAGTCACCATGTTTATACTGGGAAATTTTACAATGTTTTTCCATTGTGAACAATGTATCATAGGCCCTTTTTTAATGTGATGAAAAAATATTTTAAATCAAGAAGGGCCTATGATACTTTTTAAAATTGTTAACATAAATAACTCCTCTGTTTTGTCAAAGGGTTTTCCTCCTCATCTATTGAAATAAGCATGTGGGTTTTTTGTTATCTTCATTGTTTATATGTTTCTTTATACAAATAATTTTTCTATTACTGAACCATTCTTGCATCCATGGTATTCACACTAATTTGAACAGAGTGAATTATTTTGAGGACAAATTTTTGTAGTTTCCTTGCATAGATTTTATTTATATTATATTTTTTTTATATAAAATAAATTTAAAAAATTATTTATTTATAATTACTTGATAGCAATATTCACTAGTGAGTTTTACATTGCTTTTGAAAACATTATACATTTTGAGATGGAAGGGAACTTAGAACTCTTTTAGTTTAATAATATTATTAAAATAATCACAAAAACAATCACAGAGAGGCAGACTGATTTTCTATGTAAAACAGTGATGAGAAAAATTGGGATTTGAACTCAGATCCTTTAACTTGTTTCAGCATTCTTTCTGATATTTTAAGACTTTCAATTATCCTGTTATCATTCAACTTTTAAATACAATTGAATTGATCACAATTGGCAAAAAAGCATTAATGACTAAGTTGCATTTGTTAGTTTTTTTGAACATCCTGAGATAGGAGAGGTAATAAGATTTATACACCAGGATAAGATAAGAAACAGCATTGTCCCTGTGCATAAATTCAGGATTTTTGTAGTATCCACATACCTAAAGATTTAGGATTTGGGCAGGAGTAATCACAATTATTTTCAGGGGCATCTTTAACCATTCTAGAGTATCTAGAATGATATAGGAAAATCTGACTTTGTGTCTGAATGGATATTTGGCTATCATCTTCCTGGATAAATGGAAGCGTGAAAGTTCTCTTGGGGATTAGTAAATTCTCTATTACTGCAGGTCTTCAAGTGGAAGTTGAATGATTACTTACTTCTCAAGGATGTTTTGTAGGAATTCTTGCTTAGGTCTGGATTGAGTTCTGAAGGCTCTGCCAATTTTGGGTTTCTATGTTTCTCTGAGAAGAGTTCTATATATTATTTGAGGTTAAGTATAGTCATTCGGGCATCCAACAAGTATCATGAAATCCCATCTGTATATAAAAGGGGTCTTGGACTACACCCATATTGTCTGATATGAAGGTACTCCTATTTCCCTGCATTCTCCTACTATATAGGTGAGAGAAGCTTCCTTTTATTAATTATACAACCAGAACTGAGCAGAAAAGGGCATCTAGATGGTTCAGTGGATAGAGAACCAGGCTTGGAGTCAAAAAGTCTTGAGTCAAATCTGATCTCAGACATTTCTTAACAAATCACTTTACCCTTTTTTCCTGAGTTTCCTCATCTATAAAATGTGTGAGAATGAAATGACAAACTAGTATCTTTGCTAAGAAAATGCAAATGTGGTCACAAAGAATTGAACCTAATTAAAACAACTGAACAACAACCTAAAACAACCTAAAACAACCAGAACAGGTGGTCTCTTTTAAACTGCCAAATGGGAACTCTCTCTCTCTAGATATATTTTTTATTTTTTTATTTTTTTGCCTGTGTTCTTTTTCGATTGTGTTGAGGGTAATGATCCCACACAGCTCACCCATTGTACAGGTGCCATGAACCAAACCTGGCCAAATGGATGCCTTCTTTGCCCTCTTTTAATTTCCTATAGGATTCAGAGAAATTGGCTTGGTATTTGTTTCTTTTCTGTATTGTTTGCACTTCTCCATTATTACTACACACATGTGGCAGTCCTTCCAAGACCAGGCTCAAGCCATGATGATTTTGAAGTGGGATTCCACACAGAATGCTGCATACAGTCAAACCCCACAGGAAGGTCTGAGAAGTCATAGTGCCTGGGACATGAGTCCAAGTGGGGCTTATACTTGGAATATGGGATTATGCTGTATAGTAACTATACTGATCCAAGAACATCAGTTATGATCTCTATGATCATGAGCAAGTAATTTAATAAAAGCCTGCCTCAGTTTCTTCACTTGTAAAATGGGAATAATAATATAACCTGTCTCCCAAGGTTGTTGAGAGGATCAAACATGATACTAATTGCAAAGGGGCAAGCATATAGTAAAAGCTATGTAAGTTCCAACTGTCATCATCATCAATATTCATTTATTCTTCTCCTCTCTTTAAGTATGAAATAATATTGGGAGGAAGATTATGTCTCTCTCATGTGTTGTTGTATATCATTTTTAAATCTTTGAAGTAAATAGTTTTTTGCAAAAGCTAATCTGATTATTGGTAGTTAAACAGACTACAGGTACAAGAGACTGACTTTCATTTGGGAGAGCACCATTGATGGGGGCTGAGGTTATTGACAGAGAGCTTGGACAGCCCAAACCATCCCTCAAGGGGCATGGAGAACCCTAGGGAATGGCCAAAAGGCAATACCCTGGTCATTTAGGCAGTGGGGGCCAGGGCAGACATTGTTACAGGAATATGAGTGTCTGGAGATTGCTGTTGTTTTATGAAAGTAACAGGTTGCAATGAACCTAAAAGTCTTCAGTTGGGTTTTTATGTGTCAGAGACGCAAAAGAGATGAAAAGTCACTTGAGCTAAGATAATGATACTTTAGGGGCAGCAAGATGGCACAGTGTCTAAAATGCTGGTCCCAGAGTCAGAAGAACCTGAGTTCAAATTCAACCTCAGACACTAGCTGTATGATCCTGGACAAGGCATTTAATCTCTATTACCCTTCCCTCAAAACAAACAAATACTAAGGTTCTAATCCTGCATCTGCCTTTGGTCAGGTAAGTCATTCCCATCTTTGGGAAACAGTGTCTTTACTTGTAAAATGAAATGTTACATTGCATAGTCTGCTAGGTCCCTTTTAGATCAATGTTTCTACTCCTTTTTTGCTAATTTATGGGATTTAGAATATATTCCAGTAGACAAAAAGGGATTCACCATGCCTCATTATTTATATCTTATCTTCTATAGAAAAATTTTAAAAACAAAATTCTTACAGAAAATAAGCAAATTTTGTCTTTGGCGAAGAAAATCTGTGTGTGTGTGTGTGTGTGTGTGTGTGTGTGTGTGTGTGTGTGTGTGTATTTGGAATGATTTGTTTTTGTTTGATTCCATAAAAACAGGATTTTGCTATATTTACTGAGTGAGCACAGGGAACATAGCTTTGGACTTGGCGCTCAGAATTAGCCACTACAGAGAAGCCACTATCCTTGACCTCAAGTTGCTGGCTGTCTAACAGGAAAGACAAGACACAGTCAGCACATAGCACTCAGCCCAGACCTCTGCATATTTCCAGCCTTATCTCAAAATATTTCCCTCTACATATTCTATGCTTTGGTCAAATACTCCCCCTTTCCCATCCTCTTCACTATGGCTAGTGGTACCCTTTCTCAGCCCAACTCAAAGATCCTCAATAAATATTTATTAAAGGCTTGCTCTGTGCATGGCACTGTGCTAAGCACTAGGATTACAAATACAAGCAAAATGTAAGATAGTTCCTGCCCTCAATGAGCTTATATTCTAATGGAAGGCAAATCATAAAAGAAGTTGAAAAGAGACAGGGGTGAGTGGGTGAAAGAAGGGAAGTATCTGCTTCTAGGTGTGGTGGCAATATAGATTATAAAGGATGACTCTTCTGGGCCCTTCTCTAAAATCTTTAAGATCTCCTCAATGGGAAAATCTCATTTCCATGAGGAAATTGCTTCTGATGCCTCCAGACCTTTACCTCTTCAGGCCTCTCACAATAGGGCCTTCCCTCTTTCACTTCACTCCTCTCACCCTCAGTTTCCTCATCCTTAAAATTGGGAGAATGACCCCAATTGCACTTACCTCACAGAGTTGATATGAAGACCACATGAGATAATAGGATAATAAGTATGAGGCAGGAAGAGATCTCAGAAAACAACTCCTATAGATGAAGAAACAGAATCCCAGAGAAGTTAAGGTCCTTGAACAAATGAGTAAAGCATTTATTAAGTGCTTTATATATTTGAAGCTCTATGATAAGCCTTAGAGATACCAGCTGAAAATCTCAAAAAACTCACATTCTAAAGGGGAAGACAAAACATATAGGAGGTTTCAGATAGAAAAGTCCCATGGTCCTGAGGGGACAGTGGTAAAACAGATGGCAACATTTCTTCTTTTGTGTCATTTCCATGGACAAAATCACATCCATTTCTGATGAGGAACCTTTTGACAATTCCAAAGACTTTGGACATAAGAATTTTTCCTTATCACTCAAAGGTATGATTTTTTAAAAAAATTTCAATTTCAATTTTTTTTTTTTGTTTCTTTGCTTGTTTTTGTTTATACTCTGTAATTAAGAATGTATGTGTGTTCTTTATAATCTTTGCGGCATCCTTGTCAAAACTTCCATTCATTGAACCAAGTTCTCCAAAGAAAAGCTAGCTACATTTCACCCTCAACATTCTAAGGATACCCCTGAGGTGCTGCTTTAATGATCTCCCAACAACTATTTCAGTTTGAGTTTATAACACATTTTCTCTCACTATCAATCTCCAGCTATATTTATTATCTCATTTCAATAATTAGCATCCAGATTCATTTAGCAAAATAGCAACAATTAGCTTCTACAAAGGGGTTTTATTGAAAAGATACACAAGTGTTGTCTTGAACAGGAAGGAGATAAGAAAGGAAACACAAAGTTTTAAAAGGCAAATGTTGAAAACTATCTTTACATGTATTTGGAAAAATAAAATACTATTAAAAAAAAGAAGATATAGGAAGAACAGAAGTATAAACATTTTCCCCATTACCTAGGAACAAATTGTCCCTTATTCTATCATGGTCTCTGGGAAAAGTGGGTCCAAACTTAAAGCAGTTAGTAAAAAAAAAAAAAACAAAACACTGTTCCACCAAATTCACTTCCAAATGAAGGACAGCTGATGAATAGAACAAGATCCTTGCTTTTAAGACCCAGTGGGGGTATTTCAGTTGCCAGGTTGATCCATTGCTGGGCTGGGTCCCCTAGAATCCTTTTCATATATCAGTGCTGGCCTCAGGCATAGATTTTCACTACCATACCTTTTATGCACCATACAAAGAAAAAGTACTTTGACTTTATGAAAGGACAGAAACAGTTACAGAAAAAAAAATCAGTGCCATGCTTATGATTATATGTTGGTGCCCTGAAGAGGAAGACAGAGCTAGAGGATTCTCTCCCTTCTCAGAGACTTAGAACATATTCCTCTTCCTCCTTGAAAACTAGGTAGCAAAAAAGAATAAATAATGGTGTTAATGCCTTTTGTAAGCATTCTTAATTCACTATCAGAAGCTTAAGGGAAAAATCCCTTTTCTCAACCTTATAGCATATAGGCAGAAAACAGTCATAGAATACCTGGATATGTTCTGAAGTCCATAAAGGGGATTATAGCAGGCAGAGCCCAGTGAATGTATTCTAAGAACAAGGCTCCCATGTCTAATATCCTTTGCAAACTTTAAAGTACTATATGGATGTCAATTATTCTTTTTCTCAGTGTATGTCATAGGCCTACAAACTGGAGAAAGGTAATTTAAATCTTGCATTATTCTTAATACTTATGCTAGGGCTTTGTATGCAGTAGGATAAATAAAAAAAGCATTTATTAAGCTCTTACTGTGTGCAAAGCACTGGAGATACAAGCAAAATATTAGACAGTCCATCCTATCAAGGAGTTCCATTCTAAAAGGGGAGACCACACATTTTAGGAAGTTTATGTTGCCAAGTCAGAAGAAAAGTATCATAATCCATAAGATGCATTTTTAAAGCAGATGATAATGCATCTTCTTTGATGTCATTTTTACTGATAAAACTGATATTTCTGGTGTTGAACCATTCGATGGGACCAAGGTTTGGTATAGAGAACTTGCTTTTCTGTGTTTTTGGTCACTGTGACTGCAGAGATGACAGGTTCTGCAGGATTTCAAAAACACTTGCCAAACCTCATCTTTATAGAGATTGCCTCTCTGGATGATGACTGAGGGACTGCACCTTTGGATGATGACTGGGCACTTCTATTCCTAGGGCTTAATCAATATTTGTTGAATTGAATTGAACAAATGGATGAATGACATCAAAATAAACAGGCTGTTCCATAACATAATTCTAAGAATGTGTTGGAAGGGAATGTAGGAAGGATAGGTTAGAGTATATGTAGAGTTAACTGAGGACTTCCTAGTGAGTTCTCCACAGTTTAGCACTTTAGTATTTGTCTATAGTGGCACAGAGCATAGAATGCTGATCCTGGAATCAGGTAGACATCTCCATTAGCTCAAACCTGGCCTCAGACACTTACTAGCCATGAAGCCCTGGACAAGTCACTTAAGTCTATTTGTCTCATTTTCTCATCTGTAAAATGAGCTAAAGAAGGAAATGGCAAAGTTTTCCTTTACCAGGAAAACCCTAAATGGAGTCTTGAAGAGGTGAATGTAATTGAAAAATGACTGAACAACAACAAAACATTCAGGTGATTATATTTAAAGTATAAAGTGTCTATGAACATTGTATGATACTTTTTTTTTTAAATCCCCGCAAGCATCTAGAAATAAGGTGGTTTATATACTTATTGAAAAGTCAATCAATGACTTTTCCTTGATTGATAGATATCTCCCAGCAGGGAAGAAGTAGGTAGTGCATCTAGCTCATTGTCCCCTCTAAGGATGCAATGTTAGATTGACTAGCAGAAAATTGAGATCCTACTTCAAGAGCAAGAACCCCATGATACATTCACTAGAGAAAAGACTTAAGAAATCCAGGTAAAGAAGCAGATCATCCATGCACACAAAATTAGAAGAATGCTAATCCCAGAAACTTCCTAACAGATGTTTCTGGACTCCCACACATATTCTAAAGTTAGCCTTGCTTCAAGGGCTGCATGGACAGATAAGGAGCCATAGCTACAGTTCAAGATCATTGTTACTTTGTTTCTAAATTTCTTAGTGAAATATTTATAGAGTGTTCACATTATCCTAGGAACTGCTTGGGTAGGCATACAGAAAGACTTGGTTCTTTGGAAGTTAGAATTTGGAGAACTTTGGTATTTTGATGTCTTAAATTAGGCATACAAAACAGTGTGCCCTTTCTAGTATGTCATTCCCAGAAGACCTCCAAAATTCATCTAAGACCAGACAATTTACAGTACTATGAATCAACCATATATTTGTTGTTCAGTTCTTTCAGTTGTGTTCAACCTTTTGTGGGATTTTCCTGGCAAAGATATTGGAATGGTTTGCCATTTCCTTCTCCAGCTCATTTTGCAGTTGAGGAAACTGGGGTAAATAAGGTTTAGTGACTGAGTGTTTGAATACTCACAACATTCCTGGAAGGTAGAATAAGTTTTGGGAAAAGTCATGATGAGACCAAAACTAGACATGTAAAGTTGATGGGGGATGGTGTTGGTGACAAAGGGAACAAGAGAGAGAGGAAAGAAGAAGAAAGAACATATGAAGAAAGGTTAAAGAAAGGGAAACTTGTGAATTGAAGACAATTACTCTTGTGTCTAGGGCTGGACCTAGGTGACTTCTTTGTTTGCATAGTTTTTCAAGAGGACTCAGGGAGCATGAATCAATCAACAAGCATTTATTAAACATCATCTATATGCCAGGCTCTATGTTAGGTACTGGGAATAAAAATATCCCCCAAAAAATCATTTCCAGGCCTCAAGGAGCTTATGTTCTATTGAATAAAATGAGAAGAGTCACTTTATGTCAAATCTGTTCACAAAAGAATTCATTCTGGAGAGAACCAGGTCCCAATTTAGGTGAGAATCACTGTAGCTATAGCCACTGTAACCTATTCCTAACTGAACCTATTCTGTTATTCAGATCCACTTGCATCACAGTTATTCCTGCTTGTTCCAAAACATCTTCAGTTACTTGAGAGTCAACAGAAAATTAATCAGCAAGCGGAAAGTTGGAAAAAGATTAATGTCTAAAAGCATAGGTCATTAAAATAAAAGCAGATCTGGACAAGTAGCTAGGGTTTTCCCCCCTCATTGATTTTATGAGCTGAATATTCCAGGACTAAAATCCTGTGGAACAAAGAATCCTTGGAAGAAATGGGACACTTTGTCCTTGGATTCCACCCCCTCTTTGGCTTGCCAGTCACCATTTATAGGGCTCTTCCATTTTTTTCCCTTTCAAAAACCCCCTTGAAAACCCAGTAATTCAATGAGATGGTATGTTGAAAAACTTCCGGACTCATCCCAACCTACCTCTCAGGCTTATATTGTTTCACTGAGTCTTTCCACGGGAAGCTCCAAAGGAAAAAGAATTCTGTTCCTTGTTTTGGACTAATTTTATTTATTATTATAAGCCTGGGTGGAGAACTTACTTCCTTGCTTATGTTACAGCCAAGGTAGAAAGACAAAATAATAATATCAGGATGCACTAAGTGGCACATAGCTCTATCAGTCAGTTATAAGTTTTGCTTGACAGCTTTCTTTGTCTTCTTTAGTGAGTGAATTTGAACCCAAAGGCATTTGAAATTGAACATTAGGCCTATGAAATACAGGCTAAAACCATTTGGTCAAACTTAAATCCACTTCTCCATAACTTTGGATATGTCTCTTTGATTTAAAAAAAATTATCTTGCTGTAAAACAGAGATACATAGATAGGAAGAAATTCTATCAACTCTATCTTGTACTTGACTGTCATAGTCAGTCACCGGCAGATTGTAAGTTCTAGCATAACTCCCACACTGTACTTGCTTCTGAAGGTCAATAAGCAAAACCAAGGTGGAAGAGCCATTCACTGTTTTGAAAAGGAAATGGAATTTTAAGTCCAGAGGCTTGGGATTCAATATTGACTTTTCCATTGGTTTGAATAAGTCACTTAACTTTCTGGGGCTTCCAGTTTCCATTTATAAGACAGAAATATTAATGATAGCAACATAGATTTAGAAGTATAAGGACCCTTAGAGGTCTAGTTCAATATTTTCATTTCACAGAAAAGGAGTCCAATGCCATGGAGAGGGAGATTATGAGGATTATTTTTAAAATTTAATCAACAAAAAGACATTATCATCATCAGGAAAAAAATTATTAAAAATCAGGACATTCAATAGGCAGATGCAAATTAAATATAATATTTGTTCTATTTCAGGGATATTTGAATAGATTAAATATTATAGTAGATGCTAAAACATATTATGTCTATGGTCCCTGGTTATTCTAATTAATTGAATAACAAGTAACATTGTTTCCCATTAAAAAAAAAAGGCTTGTGTCATTTGCTCTTTAAATACATTCTCCTTTCTTTTGAATACATTTGGAAATATTGTTGCTGTTTAATAATATCTGACATTTTCTCATGTCCAACTTCAAGGCTCCACATGGAATTTTCTTGACAAAGATATTGGAGTGGATTAAGGCAAAATGAGGTTAAGTGATTTCCTGGGATCACACAGCTAGTGAGTATCTGAGGCCACATTTGAATTCAGGTCTTCTTAATTCCAAGCCCAATACTCTATCTAATAAGCCATCTAATTGCCTTAAAAATCATAGTCTTTTTCAAATTTAAGTCAAACCTAAACAATAATATTTATATTTATATTTTGCTTGAAGGTTTGCAAACTACTTTACAAACATTATCCCAATTTCTCAAAAAAAAAAAAAAAAAAAGCCTTGAAATAGGATGAACACAATTGCTATACTGTATAGGTTAATCAGCTAATATTATACTTTAAATGCCATTGAGTTTCTAATTGGAAGAACTGGGTCAGAATTTTGGCTCTAATCCTTACTATTCAGAAGTGGGTACCCAACATCTCCCATATGGATTCCTCCATTTACATGATTTGGATGTTCATAAAAATCTTATTACACTCATTACTCCCCTTGGTGGAGCCAACCTGACCTACTTGCCATCCCTGGTACATGTGATTCTATCTCTGGTTTCTTTGTCTTTGCACAAACTGTCTCCACATGTCTAGAATATAATCCTTTCTCACTTTCATCTCTTAGAATCCCTAACTTTGTTCAAAGACCAGCTCAAACATTCTTCCTTACACAGTATCAGCCTTTCTTAATCCCCACAGCAGATAGATCTTCTCACAACCCTCTCTTTTGAAAAATACCCTTTGTAGAAAGCAGGTGGTGCTAGTTAATAAGTCAGGTTGAATTCAAATGACTTGGGGGTGGGGGCGGAGATATGGCTTTCCTTTTTTAAAAGCTCTCTCCTCTCTCAGAGGTATGTCCTCCCCATCAAAAATGGTAGCTAGTGTTCTGCAAGTGAAATGAAGCTTACCCTATGTTTCCTAACCTTGAAGCTTTCCACTTTTGTCAACTTATAATTTATTTCTAGGAGGATTTAATTATTAAATTCATATACCATGTTTAGTATAAAATCACTCTCTCACTGTCCATATAGCTATAAGCCCCCAGATCACCCCAAATCATCAAAGTTTTATCTCCCTAGGAGAGAAATTCTTAGTATGTGTATGTGTATGCATGTGCATGTGCAGATGTGTATATGTAATAGACCTTTAACAGTAATTTGAAGCCTAGAGACCACTTCTCAGAATCATGTTTTTAAAATAAAATAACTTAAAATACAAAGGATTACAAAAAAACCCAGTTAATTGAAATGGAATATTCTCTCTCTCTCTGTATATATATATATATATATATATATGTATATATGTATATATGTATATATGTATATATAATATATGTGTGTGTATACCCACATATTTTATGCATATATTATATACACACATATGTGTGTATGTATATATTTTAAAGAAGTTTATAGATCTCAGATTAACAACCTCTGCACCAAAATAATGAATTCTCTCTTCTTATCCTCTCTCTATTTGTAAGTCTTAAATAAAAACACACACATACCTTAGCATTTTTGTCAGACAATAGGGTTTTATATCAAGTAAATTCTAAATTGAAGCAACAGATAAATAATAGTCAATCTAACACATCCAGCCAAATGTGAAGAGGAAAAATTGCTTTGTTAGGAAGAAGTCCTTACATTGATCTGTTTTTAAGACCAGCTCAGTGCCCCCAGAGCAAAGGGTTTTAGGTATTATCACTCCATGCCTATGGGACTGTGCAGGATGTCCTGATTTTCTGATAGCTTCTCTCCCAGATTATTTCCTTTTTTCTGGTATATTTTCCAGCTCTTTGATATCCCTCTGCTGTTTGCCCAAGTCTTGAATCCCCTTTTCCCATAACTTCTTTTTCAAAAAAAGAACTGAGGAGCAAGATTGGTAGTCAAGATCTATCTCTCTCCCCTAGTTTCTTTTTTCTACAGGCAGATTTCATTCATGGTTTATATAAATTTTGCTCTACTTATATGAGCATTTTATCTCCTCCCCCCATAATGGAGTGCATGTTTTCTGGATGTAGGATTAGGATTATTTCATTTTTCCTTTGTGTCCCATGCACTGAACACTTATAGTAGAGGGTTTAAAAATACTTGTTAATAATTAATCTCCAAAATTCCAACTAGCTCTAAATCCTATGATCCTCTCCTATGTAAGGAGAAGGTAAACATAATGGTACATGAATCTAGATCTGAATCATGGAAAAATGGATTTCTAATATGTTTAAGCTCTTGTCGGTTTCTTTTAGTAAAACAGTCTGCTGAATTTATCAGGGTTCCTTTTTAAACAGCAATAATAATCCTTGAATTAACTTTGCATTTGGGGAATAACTTTCATCTTACTGGTAATGACTGAAAAATAGCTCCCTATCTTTTCATTAGGCTTATAGACCAGCATGTGATAGTAACAAAACTGGGTTGCTTTTGGCTCTTCTCATTCCACAAAACTCACTACATCCTGTCTGTTTTCTTCATATAGGTTTTTGCTTTCTAGATGAAGTGGAGTATGGTGGAAAGGGCACTTAATAAATAGTAAAGGCTGTCTTCAGAAGAGCTAATAAACCTTATTGTGACTCAATTTCTCTACATTATTACTGATTCTGCTCATAGGATTCTTGGGAAGATCCAAGGAAATGAAAACAATGAAAGCTTGAAAAGAACAAAACAGGTTATAAACTAATCAGGCATTCTTATGTCCCTCCTATTCCCTGAAAGCTTCTTATATATTGTCAGTAAACACTGAAAGCTCCTGCAGATCAGGTGCTTTGGTTTATTTATCTCCATATCACTCTTGGCACCTAGCTCAGTGCTTTACACATAGTAACATTTAATAAATCGATTGAATTGAGCTAAATTGCACTGAATGAGTAAGAGAAGACTGAGGTAAGAGGAGTAGACATGGTATATTAGCTGTCTTCAATTATTTGATATTCTACCAAGTGAAATAGGGATTTGCTTGTTTCTGCTTGGCCCCAGAGGAAAGAACTAGGAAGGGCTGATTGGCTCCATTCAGGGGATCATTTCTTAACAAAAGTAGAATGGAAAAGCTTCAGAGAATGGGGGTCTATCTCCATGCAGAAGCTAGATGACATTAGCTGGGTATATTGTGGAGGATGGTAATTGGTCTAAATAGCCACTGAAGTTTTTCCCAGCATCAAAGATTCAATCATTCTGTGAGCATACATTTCTGGTCGTGATAATTTGCTTGGGGCCTTTATTATACCCTCGTTCTATAGTAAGGAAGGTGAAGACCACAAGATGATATAACTTTCCAGATCATTATAATTAGTGTTTGTTAGTGTTATCAACTGATAAAATTGAGTCAAATAGGAAGAACTTTAACTTGGAAGTCTAGTTATCTGGGCTTGAATCCTGGATTCTGCTATCTTAGACAAATGACTTTACCTTCATAGCCCTTGGCTCCCTCATGAGAAAAATGAGTGTTGAACAAGATGTTCATCTAGGGAGCAAAAAGGAGGAGTCCATGGATAGATTTCAGGAGTCCATAAAAACAATTACCTCTCTATTTTCACTATTATTGGTTTTCTTTGTAATTCTTTGCCTTTGTTGTTATTTAGGTCTGACTCTTCATGACCCCATTTGGGTTGTTTTTTGTTTTGTTTTGTTTTGTTTTGTTTTGTTTTGCAATAATACTTCAGTGGCTTGCCATTTCCTTCTCTCATCTAATTTTACAGATGGGGAAACTGAGGCAAACAGGTTTAAGTGACTTGCCCAGGATCACACAGCTGGTAAGTGTTTGAGGCTGCATTTGAACTTATAAAGATGAGTATTACAGACTGCAGACCCAACACTAGCTACTCTGCCAACTAAACACTAAGCACTCCTAATTCCTAATTCCTAAGCCATTATTAGACTACCAATCTATGATACACACAGAAAAGGGTTAAGAGGCCTGGACTGGTTGATCTCCAGTTCCAAATCTATAGACCCATGACTCTATTTAGCACTGCAATGGTAATAGGAAAAAGAAAACTTTTGGTGTTACTTGTGAAGAAGAAAAAATATTGGTCCTTTAGCTTCCATGAACCAAATCTTCTTGAATGTCAGAGGAAATGGGAAGAGAGAGTCAAAGACTTACAATAGTTCTGGAATTCTTTTTCCTTTAAGAATTTCACAGGGATGGGTGCAGAAGTGCAGGAAAAAATGAGCCAGCAAAGAAGGGGACGTCTTTTAGCCTGCTGCTAAATGTATAGAGTTTACTCCCACACTGAGAAAGAAGTTGGCTGCTTCTGCAGCTTCCAGCCTTACTAAGGAAGGTTTCATGTTTATCTTTGCAAGGACAATTAAGTGGCAGGAATGTGTAATAAAGGGCTGGGCTGCCAAAACAAATAGCATTCTCAAAATGTAATGTAGAAATGGCCATTGTTGCCGTTTGCTTCTGCAGACTTCAGAAACCACTCTTTAATGACTTAATCCCATTTCTCTGCAGACAGACCTATCTTATAGCAGAAAAGAAACCATGTGGTCTGATGGTTAGAGAGAAGTCCTGGAAACCAGAATAAATCCAACTTTTTACAACATAGCTGAGCAACTGACTCATTCTGTAACCTGGGGTAAAGCACATAATCTCTGGGGGTTCTTGTCAAGCCAGCTGAAAAATTTGATAAAATATAGGATTGGACTGAAGACCATGTGTCAGATAGCTGTGCTGCTTTTCTGTAGGCTAAAAGGTGCAAAGGGAAGAAGAGTCTGATGGGCAACCCAACAAGTTCTGATGACCTTTTACAAAGGTGAGCCTTGAAAAACAACAGTTGGCTAGAATTTCTAAATGAAGGAAGAATCTTCTTTATTGGAATTCTGGATGAATGTTTCTGTCCTGCATTGTTGGGTAGGCCTCCTGGATTGGAGAGCTGACAAGGGGCCTTGTTTCCTTTTTAACCAGGGATCTTGGTTTGGCCCAAGATCTCTTTGTCAGCATTTGTGTTGGGACTATATTATCATATGATACCCTATATGGAAAGAGGGAGATGAGAGAAGGAAGGAAGGAAGGAAGGAAGGAAGGAAGGAAGGAAGGAAGGAAGGAAGGAAGGAAGGAAGGAAGGAAGGAAGGAAGGAAGGAAGGAAGGAAGGAAGGAAGGAAGGAAGGAGAGAAAGGGAGGAAGGGAGGAAGGGAGGAAGGGAGGAAGGGAGGGAAGAAAAATAAAGAAGGGAAGGAGGAAGGGATGATTAACAGGAGGAAGCAAAAAGGGAAGGAGGTAGAGAGGTGAGAGAAGTAGGAAGGAAGAATAGAAGAAAGGGAAGGAAGGAGGAAGGGGGCTGTGCTGCCCAACTAGAACTAGCCAGTTTAGTCCATAATGGAGCAGCTCTTACAACTCACACATCATGTCCTTCATTCTCAAAGAAGACAGTGACATCAGGAAGATAATTAATTCTCTGCCCAAAGTAATATAAATTTTGATCTTTGATATCTGGAATCTTGCAAGATATTTTGAGGTTTATGGCCTAGATTCCTTTTTTAAGGGACATGACAAACTTAAATCACTCTGGCTTTCCTTGATTGGCCAACAGTAGATCCTAGCCCAAATCTCATCTGATCTTTTTTTTTTTTTTTTTTTGGTTCTGATGGCTTAAAGTAAGTATATATAGCAATTGTTTGTTTCTGTTTTGACCAGAAACCTTGAAGGTCTTCTCCTCCCAGACTGGTTTTTGATTTTTTGTTTGTTTTTTGTTGTTTTTTCTTTTTGGGGGAAAGGGTTGATTAGGTTAAAAAAAAAAAACCCACTCTTTGCCTCATTTTTCCCCTTACCCTTAATCAGTGAATGGGTGTTGCCTTAGTCAAACTGAGACTTGTTGAAGACCTTAGCTTTAAAAGGCCAAGATCTCCCATTTCATCCAGGGACATCTCCAGTCATCTTGTTCTATATCTTGCCACTGGATCCAGATGGCTCTGGAGAAGAGAGTGAGATTGGAGACTTTCCATAGTCCTGGGTTACTTAATTCTAATTCACTTGCAAGTTATGACATTACCTCCCTGACATCAAGGTCATCTTCTAGAAGGAAGGACAAATAACTAATAAACATTTATAACACTTTTGAGGGCCTGTCTACAGAATCCTTTTATAAAGTTGTCAAGGTTTTTGAATGGTCTGTAAAGATGTAATCACTGTAGGATTTAGAGTAGGAAGAAACTTTCAGGATCACCTAGTACAGACATTCTTGACCTTTTTTTATATCATGGATGCCTCCAGCCATCTGGTGAAGCTTTGACCTGCTTCTCAGAGTCATGTTTCTAAATGCTTAAAATAAGATATGTAGTATTACAATGGAAACCAATTTTATCAAAATGTAGTGGTTTTTTTGAAAGAAACCTAATGAGTTTATAGAACTGAGGACAATAACCTCTGATCTCATTTTACAAAAAAAAAAAAATTGTCTGCATTTTCCCCTCTTCTTTCTTTCTTTGCTCAAAATCCTATCAAAGAATCACCTTTCTCTTTCCCAATGCCAACCACCCCTTTACAAGTGCTATCCTGGAGTCTGACCCTTCCTTCCTTCCTCCTCCCTTGTTTTCAATTTATTTTGATTGCTAGCGCTTAACTCATTGTATCACAAGGTCCCTAACTTTCTCATCTTTATAAACAAACCTTCACATCACCATAGATTGTAAAAGGAAAGATTTTTCCAGGAAGTCTACCCAGGATGATATAAGCATAGTGGTTTGATTACAATTGATGTGATTGAAGGCAGATTTCAGGGAATTAAAAAATTTTAGGCTAAATTTTTTTATTTTTTTTAAATTTATTTGATTCTAAACATAAAACATGTATTTTCATAACATAGTAAAATAGAAAAAAAAAGACAATTGTATTGGGGTTCAAGGAAGACATCCAGAATGTTGGGTGCCACAAAGTGTTTTAAAAGAATTTGTAGGGTCAGACCCATCTCCAAGTCGAGATAAAGTTTATTATAATTGTAATGCCAATTAAAGCATGTTAGCAAAGAAGTTAGCAAAACACCAGGAGCAAGAAGGTAAATTTATAGGGAAAAGTTAGAGAAACCAGGTGCTTCATGTCACTAATATGTTACTTTTATGTCTCAGAAGTGGAGTTGAGAAGTGGTCTGTTCTTACTTTGTGCACAGGTGTAGTGCCCATATTTCTCTTGGCAGAGTTGTGGGTGGGGAGCCTTCTGGAGAGGTGTTTTTAAAACTAAAACTTCACTTGGTTAAGTGGACATCACCCAATTTTGTTTTGCACCTGCCTTAATTTTAAGTACTTCATTATTGTGGCTTATTAGTTTCAAAAACCCAGTTATCTCTGATCAACAGGGTGTTATCTGACAGTCAGCAATATTTGTGGGCTGGACATCTTAGTCATAAAGAGTAAACTGAAGCAAGATAGCCTTGGGGAAGAAATATATCATTTCTAAATATATCATTCCCAAGCCCAGGTGACCTTAGGGTTATGGTTATCTCCTTTCTAAGGGCTGCACCACATCAATTTCACACACATATAACTTATTCAATACATATTTCTTTCAGCTCTTTCTCTGAATGTAGATAGTGTCTTCCTTCATATGTGTTTCATGATTAATTTGTGATTCACCTAGTTACTAGAGGTAAAACAATTTTGAAGGGCTTCTGGAGCAGGGGTTGGGGGTGAGGTAGGGAGGGATGGAAAGCCATTACTTCTATAAGGTAGGACTTGCTTACAAAGTGATATAGCAGAAATTAAATTGAATAAGCAGCCAGGAGAGCAGGATTTAGTTTTGTGTTTTATTAGTGGTAACTAAGTGGATTAGTAGTCCAGATATATTGTGAAACAGCAAATGGAGAATCCAGACAATTTTGCTCATTGCAAGTAGCTGTTCAGAATTTTGAATGAAGAAGAAACTGATGAAAACTTCTCTATCATATGAGGATTTTTTTCTTTCATCTTTCCCCATTATCTCTGGCACAGAGATTGTTTCAGTGAAAGAGGCATTAGAATTGTGCAAATCACAGCAGTGATTATAGTTTTGATTGAGTATAGCTCAGTCAGTAGTCAAAAGATATGAAGGATTTTCTGGAGAACATGGATGGTCATTCTTCAACCAATCAGCTGTTCAGATTAAGCTATTTTAAAGTGATTTTTAGGGAATAGCTTTCTACACTATGTCATGAAAGGGACTGGCTTCTCTTCTTCCTTTTTCTCCTCCTCTTACTTCTCTTTTTCCTCCTCCTTTTCCTTCTCCTCCTCCACCTCATTTTTCTTTTTTTAGTATAATCTTACTTCAGGTAACTGTGATTGCTGTAATTGTTGTTTGGCAGTTTTCAAGTGAAGAAGAGGCAGAGTAGACTAGGTGACTGCTGAGACCACACTCTGGGAATTTCTTCTATCTTTGTCTTAAAACACCCATTCACATGAAAATCTGAGCTCTGACTTTATTTCTTACTCTGTGTGAACTGGGTGATTGGGAAGAAGCTGAAGAAAAGAAATTCTAATTTTAGTTTTGACATGTAACAATTTTTTTTTAAAATTGAGAAATAATTATGCTAATTTGTAAATGAAAGGCCACAAACTTTTGACCAATAAGAAATTGCCAGTGGTGTATTGAAGTTGGAAGAGATGTTAGAAGTTTATTCTTCATCTTTTAGAGAAGGAAATCAAAATCTAGAATGTCAGTGATTTATTTTTTCAAGCACACAGAGCTAGTTGGGATTACAAGCAGGATTAGATTTCAGGTCTCCTTTTATGTACTTTAAAGCCTTTTTTCTTGAACAAATACTTGTTTTTATTTTAAAAATTAATTTTAAAGATTTATCAAGTATTTATTACATTTTGTTGCTTTTTATTCTTTATAATCTGTTATATTATTTCTTGGTCTCTTATAGTTTCACTGCTTTCCCCTTGCCCAATTTTACTTTTCATAGAGTTATTTTCCTGGATTGTTTTTATTTTTTATTTTTTCCTCAATATCTCTCATTTGATTTTTAAATTCTTTTTTGAATTCTTCTATAAATTCTCTCCAGACAGGGAGCCATTTTATAGTACTCTTCGGAGTAGAAGCTTTTTTTTTTTTTTTTTACTTCAGTATCCTCCTCTGAAGATGAATCTCTGTCTGCATAGTAAGTTTGGGATTCTTTCTTCTTTGTCAGTTCATTTTTTTTTTTAAACAAGAGGTTTAGTGTAAGTGTAAGTGTAATCGCACTTCTAATTGTGGGATTGGGCAATGGATGAAGCTTCTAGCTTCACTTGAGCTCTTCCCTCTGATCTAGAACCCCAAACCAAGAGCTCCCCCCTCCTGCAAGCGTTGACAGGCAGCAATGTCCCTGCCCCACTGTTTCTGCTCTCCTGGGAGCTCTAGCTCCTTCTCACTCAGGGTCGCATCCCTGTAGCACAGCTGGGTCTGGTGTTCCTGATCAGTTGAGGTTCTTTCAATCTTCCCAGACTCAGAACCCAACTCCACAAACAATCTAGAAGGTGAAAGTTTCTGTGATTCCTGCTGAGCCTTCAGCTACATCCAGCTCACTCTAGAGCTCTCCAGTTGGTGTTTCTGCTGAGATGTTTGTACTTCACAGGGGTTAGTCCCAGCCCTGGGTCTTTCTTCACATCTTCTTGGGTTGTACTTGGAGCATCCCTGTTCTGCCTCAAGTTTTCTTGATTTTTTCACCAGTCTATGTTCACCCTGAGACACAAGTTTGTTCTATTTGTTGGGGAACTCTGGAGACCTTGAAATTTACCAACCTATTCCACCATCCTCTCAGAATCCTCCTCTGCTTTCTTAATTTTGCTGCACTCTACTTACTGGGAACTGATAGCTGGATGGCCTGGTGGACAGAGTACTGGGCCTGGAGTAAGGAAGATTCTTTTTCTTGAATTCAAATATGACCTCAGAAATTTACTAACTGTGTGTATCTGGGCAAATCATTTAACCCTCTTTGCCTCAGTTTCTTCATCTGTAAAATAAGTTAGAAAAGGAAATTGAAAACCACTCGTTTCTTTGCCAAGAAAACCCCAAATGAACTTACAAAGAGTTGGATGTGACTAAAACAACTAAAAAGCACTTACTAGGAAGGAAGGAAGAGAAGTAAGGAGGAAGAAAAGGGAGAAAGGATTAGAAAAAAGAAGGAAAGAAGAAGGAAAGAAGAAAGGAGAGAGAAAGGAAGAAGGAAATGAGAAGGAAAAAATGGAGTGAGGAAAGGAAGGAAGCAGGGAAGGATAGAATAAAGGAAATGAGCTAAGAAGAGAGAGAAGAAAATAGGGAAGAAGGGAGGAAAGAAGGAAAGAATGAAGAAAGGGAGTAAGAGAGGAAAAGGAAGGGAGGGAAGGAAAGAAGCAGAGAAGAAGGGAAAGAAGTGAGGGAGGAATGAAGGATGGAAGGGAAAAGAAATGAAATGAAAGAAGGAAGGGCCACAGTTAAGCAAAACAAATTCCACATTGGCCATTTCCAAAAATGCTTTGTGTGTGTGTATGTGTGTGTGTGTGTGTGTGTGTGTGTGTGTGTGTGTGTGTGTATGTGTGTGTGTGTGCCTATTTTGCCTATTCATCATCTGCCTGCCAGGAGGTGGACAATCCTCTAGAATTACTATTGATAATTAAGTTGATCAGTGTCCTTAATTCTTTTAGAATTGTTTATTTTTTAATGTTCCAGCACATCTCTCACAATGTCTCTCACTAGTGTAGTTCAATTTGTAATTATTAGGATATAACAAGATTTTCAAAACAAGGTTTCATATGGAGACAAAAGTTCAGTTTTCTATTTCTGCAAATGTAGAATGCATATTCTTCAGTACCATTAAACTCTTGTTTATTGGAATGAACTTAATGGAAACAGAACCTGGTATTAAGAAGCCTTGAGTTTGAATGCTCATTCTGCCACACAAGGTGTATGATCTTTTTCAAATTACTTCACCTCTCTACATTTCAATGTACTCATCTGTAAAAGAAAGGGTTTAATTATGTGACCTCTAAAGTTTCTTACAATTATAATAGTTCATGAGCATAAAAAATAGTTGATCTATAATCACTATGTGCTTTGGTTCAGAATTGCCATGTGACTCCACTCACCTGTAATTCTGTGATACATTTTCTTGGCTACCCACATTTCTTTTTTTTATTATTAAAGCTTTTTATTTTCAAAACATACGCATGGATAATTTTTCCAACATTGACTCTTACAACACCTTGTGTTCCAATTTCCCATCCCCTTCACTCCATCCCCTCTCCTAGATGGCAAGTAATCCAATATATGTTAAACATGGTAAAAATATATGTTAAATCCAATATATGCCTATATATTTATAGTTATTTTGTTGCATAAAAGATCAGATCAAAAAGGGGAAAAAAAAGATAAAATAAAATGGAAGCATACAACAACAAAAAGAGTGAAAATGCTCAGTTCCCATAGTTCTCTCTCTGATTGTAGATGGCTCTCTTCATCACAAAATCATTTATCCACATTTCTATATGTGTCATCTTTATAGAGATTTGTGTCCCCAATACTAAACACCGAACCTGGCATGTAGGGTCTACTATCAATGCTTTTTCATTCATTTATCAATGAATCAGTGACATTTACATAATATCATGCCTTTCATATTTAACTCTCATTACAACCTGTGAGAGAAGTACCAGCAATATTATTATAATCTCTAGTGCAGAAATGAGGAAATTGAGATTCAGTGAGTGATTTCTCCATGTTCCCATGTTCTTGAGTTGTTTCAGTCATATATGACTCTTCAGGACCCCCTTTGGGTCATGTCCTTGGCAAAAACATTGGAGTGATTGGCCATTTCTTTATTTAGCTCAAAGAAACTGAGGTAAACAGAGCTAAGTGCTTTGCCCAGAGTTACACAGCTAGTAGATGTCTAAGGTTTGATTTGACTTCATAAGGATGAGTCTGCCTAATTCTAAACCTAGTTCCCTAATGTACCATTTAGCTGGTCTGATAGCTGTCATGTAATGACAGACAGGCAGAATATGAACAAAGTGTTCATACCTAAACCAGTGCTCTCTTCTACACCACGTGGCTTCCTTGTAGAAATTATCCTGGAGTTATCACAAATAAATTCTAGTCATTAAAGATGAGAAGTGTGGTAAAGAGAAGGTCAGACTTTTCTGGTCAGTGAAAGGTTACTTCAGTTCTGACTTGGGTCTTCTAGAGTACTACATTTTGATTGGAAAAAAGAAGAAAACAAGCATTTATTAAAGACTTACTAAATGCCAGACACTGAATACTCACAATATCCCTGGCAGGTAGATATTATTATTACACCCATTTTACAGTTGAGGAAACTGAGACCAACAAGGTTAAGTGACTTGGCCAAGGTCATACAACTAGCCAGTGCCAAAGGCAGGATTTGCACTCAGGTCTTCCTGACTGCAGGCCCCAGCACTCTATCTACTGTGCCAATTTGCTACCTAAGTGTAATGTAAGCTCCTTGAGAGTGAGACCTATATCAATATTGTCTTTGTATGTTCAGCACTTAGAACAGTTCCAGACATATAGTAGGCCCATAATAAAAGCTTATTTTGATTAATTGATTATGTCTCTGATCTGATTGGATTAAGATAGTCTTTGTAGTTCTATCCACTCTGGAGTTGCCAAAACTTAATTTTATCATTTCACTTAGGGGTGATGAGGCTCGGGAGGTTTGATTCACTCTAAAATACACTCATAGAAAATGGATATAATAACCATGATTCCAATTTATTAATTTTCAGTGAGAACTATAATTGCCAAATGGACCAGATATTCACTCTGGCTAACCTGTCCATTCTCTTCTCCTTAGGGAAATCCACTTAAGAAACTGAATGAAAATCAAAAGTTTACATGTTAAGTATGGAAACAGGGAAAAGTTGTCAAATGGTCTTAAGAAATATTTTCTTCTAGTTTTGATAACCTACTGAGCTATTCTTCCTTTCTGCTCTATTGACCATATATCCAAGTTGTCTGGTTAGTGTGGGGGAAAGTGTGGCAAAATTTTGTTCTCAAGCTCTCCGTTTTTCCAGTCTCCTGCCTTTATAGAATCACAGAATCTCTGAGTTGGATGGGACCTCAGAAGTCTTCTGATCCAAATGGTATCTAATAGAGGAATCCTTGGGCAATGTATTCTGGGATGGACTTGATTTAAACCAGTCTCCTGATTATCTTCAGTGTTAGAATGCAATGAGACACTTGTAGGTCATTCAACATTAACAACTTTAGAGATTACATATTTAAACCTTTTCTTTTACAGACGAGTAAATTGAAATGCAGAGAGACAAAGTAATTTGACAAAGATCATACACAAAAAGATGTGTTTAGCTGTAGCAGAAAGATAATCCACAGAGATACACAGTAAGGATACCACAAGTAAATTCCAGTGAGCAAATCTCCCTTGACTGAGTTGCCCATCATAGATTACTAGCCAAGAATCTAGAAACTCCAATATCTTTTACTCAGTAGTGTCCTAGTAAATGTTTAACAACTGACTATCTGAAAATAAAATTCATAATTTTAAGTTTAATTTGCATTATTAATGCTTTTCCCATCACTTTATTAAATTAAGACAAACAACAAAACAATAAATAAAGCCCTGATTTGTAGCATTTGCAGATTTCTGAGGTATACAGGCTTACACTGGATATTTAACAACTAGCTCTTCTAGTTGTTCATAAATATATCTTCATAAATATTCTGGTACTCTCCATAGAATCTGACAAGGTTAGAGAGCACCAAGAATTCCTTGCAGCTGTTTTCTCTTCATAAGACCAAAAAGTAATGCCCGAGCCTTTAGTTTCTTGAATTAACCAAGTCTAGTTATGGTTTCCACTGCTGTTAGGGAAAAAAATAAGACTAATTCCCATGAAGACAGGAGTCTGGTTGCTGCTTCCAGCAAAAATGGTCTAGTAATCTTTGCTTAAAGGCAGGGGAAAACAACTTATTATACAGATATTTCCATTTAAATAGTTGTAACTACCTTTGTTTTAATGGTGGAAGGGCAGAGCCATAGTTATGTTATCAGAAGTTCTAAGAGAGTGGGGTATGAACCCAATCTGACAATATACTTGCTGGATGTCACTGCCCAAGGTGCTGACAGCTGATCAGTGTTGGAATGAAACACCCAACCTTGGCTTTTTATTAGCATTGGGATCTAAGTGAGCTAACTGGCCACTTCAAGCAACACCTAAATGATCATCCTTTCTTTATATTTCTGAGAAGATGCTCTGGGAACAGGACATTCTGCTTTTGTTACATCCGAAGATAAACTGGAGGCTATCCAAAGAAAAGCAATAAAGATGATTAAGCAATAGAAGGAGAAAGATTAAAGGAGTTAATATATATTATATAATCTCCCTGTGTGACAGTTGAAGGGCAGTTCCTAATAACAGAGTCTGTGTATTCAATTTGTCTTTGGGGAAACAGGAAGCATCAGTGGCTAATCAAACTCAAGGCCTGGCAAAAGGATACAGCTTGGAAACTGTACTGGCCTGAAACTAAGGACAGTATAGAAGATGCTTCTCCTGAAATGAACCTGGAAACTCAAATACTTTGCACAAACCACAGAGAACTTCACTAACCTCCGATACTCTCCAGTGGATCTTTGTTTTCTCCATTCAAGGTGACAGACTTGGGAAGGGAAATCTCAGCATCCAGGAATATTTCAGGTTGAGGACTATTCGTTCCAGGAGGATAGAGGGATGTACCATTTGCAGTAGAGAGGATTGTATTGTCAATCAACAAGTTTATTATGTACCAGGTAATGTGCTAAATATTGGAGATATAATCAAAGGCCAAAATATGGTCCCTGCTTTATTAGAGCTCATATTCTATTAGAGAAGCTGGCATGCAAACAATTAGGTACAAAGATACAAAATAAATGAAACGTAGTCTCAGAAAGTAGTAAATGGGAGGTGAATGAGAACTGGGGGTATAAAACATCATTTATGTATCACCCCAAATCCTACTGTGAAGAGGAACAATTCAGAGCTGGAGATCCTGGATGCCTTTTTGTTTGTGGTGAGCTCTTCAAGGGAACAGATGAGCAATCCTTTCCCTCTCCCTTTCCTCCCTCCCTCTTCTTCCCTTACCTCCCCCACCTCCATCTTTCCCAACCTCATATTTTCCCATTTTTCCATTCATTCTTCTCCTTTCAACTTTTCTCACTTCAAATGAAATAAGCATTCCTTAAATACTTGATATGTGCAAGGCATTATTGTAGTGCTTTACAATTTTTAAAAACCATTTTGTTATCAAAGCAATCCTGGGAATTAAGTACTATTATTAACCTGTTTTTATAGTTGAAACTGCATCAAAATGAATGAAAGGATTTGTTTCCCAACAACTGGATATGAGCTAGAAGTGGAAAGGAAGTTCAGAGGCCATCCAACCTAACCCCTTTATTTGATGGAGAAGCTGAGACCTGGAGATATGGAATGACCTTTCCTAAGTCAAAGAGATAGTAAGGAGCAGAGTAAGGATTCAAACTCAGCATGCTTTTTTTTTAACCCCCCACTTTGTCTTATAGAGCTACAGTCTCTATCTACAGTGTGTCCCTCTTCCCTGTGTCTCCATGTCCTTTTGTTGCCAAAGTGAGAAAATGGGTCAGTGATTTGTATCTTCCCTCTCTTGGTTTTTTGTTTGTTTGTTTTGTTTTGTTTTCTTCACCATGTTGTATTTATTATAAGTAGGTCCTCCTGATAAGAAGGCAAAACCTGGAAAGAAACAGAATGCTTTCTCTGAAGTCATTCGAGAAGGGAAGAAAGGTGCTGGTTCTAGAATGACAAACTCCTGAGACACTGGTCACAACTCTACCTATACCACCCTTAGTAGGGAAAGAAGGAAGGAAGGAGAAAGGGAGGAATGAAAGAGGGTAGAGAAGGAGGAAAGGAGGGGAAATGGAGAGGAGAGCAGGAGGGAAGCAAAAAAGAAAGGAAAGCGGAAAGAAGAGAAGCAAATAGGGAGAGGTGGGAATGATGGAAAGAAGGGAAAGAGAAAAGAAGGAAAGAAGATATGAAAGAAGGAAATAATTTAGGAAAAGAGGGAAGGAAGAGGAAAAGGAGGGAGAGAAGAAGGAAAAGAAGAAAGGAAAGAGAGAGAAAAGGAAAGAAATGAAGGAGAAAAAGAGAAAGAAAGGAGAGAAGCAGGGAAGGAAGGAGGGAATGAAAAAGGAAAGAAAAGAGGGAAGGTATAACACAAAGGAGGAAGGAAAGAGGGAAGAAGAAAAGCAAGTAGAAAGAAAAGAAAGTAAGGAAGAAAAGAAGGAAGACATGAAAGGAGGAAAGAAGGAATTTAGGAAGGAAGGAGGAGATAAAAGAAGGAAGAAAAGAGGGAGAGAAGCAAAGAAGGGAGGGAAGAATGAAGGAAAGAAGGAAAGAGGGAAAAAGGAAGGAAAGATTTATTAAGTGTATCAAGTGCTGTGCTAAGTACTTTACAATTATTATCTCATTTGATCCTCACAACAATCCTCCGAGGTAGGTTCCACTTTTATTACTATTTTACAATTAAGTAAACTGAGGCAAACCAAGAATAAGTTAACTTGCTCAGGGTCACAGAATCATTGAGTGTCTGAGGGTGGATTTTAACTCAAGTCTACCTGATGCCAGGCTAGTACTCTAGAAAATCTTTTTCTTTTTAGTCTTTAACAGTACAGGCTGTACAAAAAAAAAAAAAAAATACTTTTAAAATGAAAAAGGAAAACTTTTCTATTTACAGCTTCAACTAAATGATCTTGAATGAAGGTCAAGAACAAGCATGCTAGGTAGTGTGCCCACCACCATTGGCACAAGACCCCCATTTCCATACAATAGTAGTGCTCCCTCAGGTACAATATGAGCATCTTCCCATACCCTTCCTCTTGACATGAATCATTGCTGCCTTCCTGAGAAAGATAGCTCCTTTGCTAAATAATGGTTTCCATTATGAAAACGTGGATGATTTATTTATCTTCCTAAGGTTCTCCAAACAGAGGAAGCTTAATTGGACTTGCCTAAACACTGTCTGTCACCCATGTCCCTTTAGACAGTAGTCATTCTGTGTTAAGAACATAACTAAAATTAATGACATAGTTAAGATGCCTAAACTTTGGTCCCTGATAGTTGTGGGGGAGATATAGTGAAAAATGGCAGGGTAGATTTACTGTTTGGACAGCTGAAAGTTTTAGTCACCAAGAGTCTTTTGCTTCCTCCTTGGCTTTAGAACATTTAATCAATATTCACAGTATTGGCTTAGAGCTTTTTTTTACTTCCTTCCTCCTCTAGCTGGGGACTGAAGCTGGGGAAAATCAACCTATAAAATTTTCATTTTGGAAAATAAGTAAAATGCTGAGAGCCCAGGTATAGCAGAAATCATTGGGATAATTTTGGCATGAGGTGGGGAAATGTGGGGTGAGGAGGTGATTAGAGGGGAACATAAAGAGCACAACCTAGACTTTTCATGCTGTGGTAAGGAAGTTTTTTGTTGTAATAATATTGGAGTGGAGAAGGGAGAAAGGATCCATACTTATAATTGATTGGTATAAATTCTCCCTATTTTCCCCAGTGTCAATGAAAGGCACATATTAATATATTTTAATGTGTATTTGTTGTCTTCCCCTATAGAATAGAAGCTTCTTGAGGGAAGAGACTGTCATTCTTGCCTAGCATCTAATCCAATATCTGTCACAGGGTCAGCATTATGCATTAATTGATTTATGCACATGTTATAGTCTCAGAGAGTTGCCTGGAGCACTGAAAAGTTAAGTAACTTGGGCAAAGGAATATAACTAATATGTGGCTGTTACAACTTGAATTTGAGTCTCTCTTACTCTCTGTTAATAATGAGGATGAAGATGATGTTGATTTGGAGAATGATGCCAGAAATGCCAATAATAATAGCTGACACTTATATGCTTCCAGATTTACAGAGCTCTTTACATACTTTAGTGGAGTAAATCTCTGTGATTCACCCTGACCCTCAATCTCCCTGGATCTTTGGCATAGTGAGTGCTTTGTCATAGGGATTTACTGTCATCTCAGTTCTGGTGGATTGGAGTCAAGGCTGGATCATAAAGCTCAGTACTATATCCTCAAGCTGCTGCTTTTCAACTCTCCAAGAAGCTGTCAAACACCCTTGATTTTAGGAGATTATGAAAAAGAAGAGCAGGCAATCCATGCTTGGGAATTTCCACCATTCTACCTCAGAAGTTTATGACTGATTTTTCTTCATGGTCCTTTGAGTCTTAGATATTGTGAAAGTTCAATACTTTGGATGTTCCATTTGAGAAGCCATCAGTAGCCACCATCTCCCTAATCTCAACTTTAAATAGCCTAAGTACATTGGATTTGACTGCAGTTCAAAATTCAATTCTGCCATTTACTGTCCATAGGAATGTTAACTTAATTATCCTTTCTGGACTTTAATTTCCTAATCTTAAAAATAATAGAGCTCAGTTTGATAGTCTCTAAGATTTCTTCCATCTGTAAATCTATAATCTTCTGATCTATAATCCTAGTTCCCTGATTCCAACAAAATCTACTGAACCCAGCTGGAAAGTTTTATCTTGACCAGGCTCTTAATGCTCATCTGGGTTTAGCAATAGGATTAGTAAATTTAGGTGAGGACACTTAGTCAAATGATCATGAAAGACATCTATCTTCACAGTCTGCCTGGCAAGTTCATCTTGGAAGAAGGAACCCAATTCATCTTCTACTGTTAAACCTTTTTCTCCACCTCTCTAGTAAAAGTAAAAATTATACTTTTGCTCCATATATCAACCATAGACCAGTGGTCAGGGAACCTTGAAGAAACCTGAAATTACTAAGGGAATATCAAGTCAGAATCTTTAGGACTCAGTCATTTGCTAACAGTGTCACTCTTCAGTATGATGCAATTTTATTCAATGATGTCACTCATTCTCACATAAAGTATATACTCTTCATCAGCTCTGAGCTTCCCCCAGGATAATCCAATGCCTACATACCTGATCAGTCTTACCTCCAAAAAACTAGCTTGTCAAACTCTAAAACAACTTGGTGGTATAGCAAAGAGAGTGCTGAATGTGGGATCCACAAGACCTGAGCTCACATATTTCCTTAGACACTTCTTAACTGTGGAACTGTGTGACTTACTGGCTCAGTTTTTTCACCTGCAAAAGCACTTAGCTCCTGGGATTTTTACAAGGATGAAATGAAATATTTGCAAGGTGCAAGATGTGAAGTGCTACATAAATAAATACTAGCTTTTATCATTAATAATAATAAATATTAACTGGGGTAATTAAAGATAGAAAGTCTGGAAGGGTACTCTGGTGGGGATTGCATTCCAGAAATAGGGACAGGTCCTCAAATGGTCTGTTTTTCCACTTCTTATCATTAAAATGTTATATATCAGCATACCACCCAAGCAAATGAGTCCTTGCCTCCCCTAAAGGGGGCTGATAAAAGTACTTTCATCTTGAATCCTTAGAAACAGAGTGGTTCTAATTGTTATTGATAAGGAATGATCAGTTGCTAAACCTAAGAAGACATTGAGGAAATGTCTTTTGAGGGAAAAAAAAGCCTGCACAATATTTAATATTTGAGCTCAAGGGAATAAAAGTGTATATCATCATAAACTATTTAAATCTTCTAGCTAACTTCTATGCAGGAAGATGGTAATTTTTAAATATTTAGAGTTAATAAGGATGATTCGAGATATGGTACTTGATGCATAACAGCTTGCAAAGAAAAAAATATTTGAATGCAGGAAATTTAAATTCATATCCTGTCCTAGGGTTAAATGAGGCCAGAGCTATATGGTTCATTAGTCTGACCCTAGGCAGGCCAATTGCCAGAAAGTTGCCCGTATCTTTGTGTAATCCAATCTTTCTTTAAGGCGGCCAGAATGATAGCAACAGAATTAGATTGATTCCTGACAAGCTAACCTTGGTATCACAACCCATCATTCTGACAACCTCCCTCCCCCAATGGAACCATTTTTAGTTTAGTTGTTTCAGGCAAGAGTCATGGGCATGGCTTGTGAGGAGTGCATCATTTGAATGCTTTGATTCTGATAATTTCATAAAGTAAATTACATATAAATGGATGTATTTAATTGATGAACATGCTTGTAATCCTCCAAGAGGGAAAGGATTATAGAATCAGAGGTTTAAGCTGCAAGGGATGTTTCAGAGCACCTATTCCAGCTTTCCTTTACCAGAGAAGGAAACTGCAACCAATTTGGGTAGCACCATGGACTTCATTGTTGTTCCTATGTATTCCCTTAGATGCTTAGGTAATTGAACAGCTGGATGTTATCAAACACATTGACTGGCTAGTGTGTGCAGAATGTGCTATTATATAGCAGAAAAGAAAGTAGATGTATGCCTGCAATTCAGTTTTCATTATTTTAGACAGGCAAACCAGTTAATTGGAGTCATGAAAAATCCACTTAACTACATAGACAGCAGCCACAAAACCGGGAATAGGAGTAGCTGCTACTCTTGTTCTCTTGTTTCCTTACTGCCATGCATATGCTCTGCCCTCTCCCTTTCCTCCTCTTTTCCTCCTCCTTCTTTGTCTCCCGACTCATATATTTCTCTGTGTTTCTGTCTCTTGTCTTTCTCTCTGTCTCTTCCTATTTTTTGTCTCTATCTTTGCCTTTCTGTTTCTCTGTCTCTGTCTCTGTGTCTCTCTGTATGTCTGTCTCTTTTTCTGTCTGTCTCTGTCTCCATCTCTCTGACAGTGTCTGTCTCTCACTGTCAAGCTCTCTGTGTGCCTCTGTCTCTTTCTCTCTCTTTGTCTCTCTGACTCTGTCCCTTTGCCTCTCATTATCACTGTCTTTGTGCCTCTGTCTCTGCCTCTCTCTGTGTTTCTCCTTCCCTTGTTCTTCCCTTCTACTCTTATTCCCTCTTCCCTCCCTCTCTCTCTCTCCCCACCCTCCATCTTTCTGATCCTGCATTCTTCTCTCCCCTCCCTGTAATGACACACCTCCTCTCCTTTGATCTTCATCTGCAGTTCCCCTCCTAAGAAATAACCAGGAGTCCTGGGTTTCCCCTAAGGTGTGTCTCCTATGGCTGCCAACTATCTGTATGTTCAGATCTCCAGTGAGAGTAATAAATATTTAAAGTAAAATTGATAAGACTAATCATATACAGGCTGCTAGTCAAAGCTTGACAGCTTTGAAAAGAGTTCTTCCCCCAAAAAAGCAATTAAAGCTTGGGAACCCCAAGGGAAATATGAAAGTCAAAGCAAACAGTGAGAGTTTCAGGACAGACTCAAAGAACATGAAAGAAGAAGCCAGATTTAAACTTAGAAAAGTAAAAACACAAAATTGGATCGGGGCAGAGTTGATGATAGCTAAACTGAGAATTAGAAAGTGGGTTCAAAACTTCCTGTGGGAGCGCAGGCTTGGCTTGTCTTTGTGCTGCATAGACTGGCTGCCAGCAAATACATCTTTTTTTCATTTGTCAGCATTCTGTTTCTGGTTAGAGCCTGGGATTCCGGGCAGAGGGAGAGACCAATGCTGCCTGGTGCAGACCCTGTCAATTTCCATTACAGTCTATTCTAAGGTGCTGGAATGGAAGGGTTTTAGGGCTGGAAGAGAGGAGATCTTTTTATTTTACAAATAAGGAAACTGAAGTCGAAAGTTCATTTTTTTTTTTTTTTTTTTTTTTGCCCAAAGGTACATAGCTATTAAGGAACAAAAATGGGCATTTAAGTCAGGACTGCAGGAGTTCCCAGCTCAGTTTCTCTGCACACCCCCCCAATAACTGTGGTGACAGCCTGGGAGCTGGCAAATGGGCAATCTGATAAATGATGGGGTCAACTAGACAACAGTTCCTCAAACTAAGGCAGCTAATTTAGAAAACTCATAGCATTGATGGCAATAGATCCTGGGGCTATGATATTCATAGAAAGGGCTGGCCCTACTAGTTAATGGATAAAGATTGTTTCTAAGTCCTTTCTATGTCCTCTTTTGATCTTCATCTGCATTATGAAGATTTATCCAAATTCTGTCCTTGACATCCAACATTTCATTTGTCCAAAGCTTCCCTCATGATTCCCTACCTAAACCTGTTTTTCTCTTTATGATTCCCCATCCCCTCTTTTCAGAATCTTTGAGCTTTTGCATCTCCTGATCAAAATTCTCCTGTTCTGGGTCCCTTTCTTCAATGTTTTGCTATGTGACTAATTAGCTTCCCAATAAACTAAAACATAAGGATTAGAAAAAAATAAAACCTTTATAACAAATATATTTAGCAAAATAAAACAAATTCCCATATTTTCCAAAATAAATAATGTGTCTTTTCATTCTGATTCTATCATTTCTTTCTCAAGAGGTGAGTGTCATTTTTCATCACGGTTCCTTAGGAATCATCACTGATCATTGTATTGATCAGAATTCTTAAGACTCTCAGAGTTTTTGACAGTTATTAAGACTTGTAGTCTTATAAATTTTCCCAAACCATCTCTTTCATAATGTCTTAAGAACACTGGAGGAGTGAGGCTGATTTCTCTGCATAGATCTGCCTTACTTAGATCCAATTTACTCACAAGTCAAGACATCAGCCTCATAATATTGTTGGTCTTTCTTGAGAACAAAGGACAAATAACAAAGTGTAATAGAATTCCATTACATTCACATACCAAAATTTGCCTAATCATTTCCTAGTTAATGAGCACCCCTTTAATTTCCAGTTTTTTTGCCACTAAGAAATGAACTTCTATAATTTTGCGGGGGGGGGGGATATAGCTGTACTAGTGGTAGCACTGGGGCAAAGCATATGCACATTATGATAACTTTTGGGAATGGGTGGGATGTAGTTACAAGTAGATTTCCAGAATGGTTGAACCAGTTCACAATTCCATTAAGAACACATCACTAAGTCCATTTCCCACAGCCCAGCCAACATTTGTCACTTTTGTTTCATAACTGTTTCAGTCTGAGGTTTGAGATAGAACCTCAGACTCTCAGACTTTCACAAAGCACTTCCTGAAGGTCTTTCTGATTCTCCCAACTATTAGGGCCTTCTCTCCCAAACTACCTTGTATTTAACTGCTTGTATATATTTGTTTTTCACTTTATATTTATGTTGTCTATATTCCTGAGTTATCTCTTCCATTAGGATATAGACTATGAGTAAGGATTGTTTTGTTCTTTCAACCTGTAACCTGAGTGTCTAGCACATTGTTTGGCATTTATTAGGTGCTTAATAAATACTTGCTAATTGATTGATTAGTAAGTTGTGATATCTAGATGATCCCTCACAGGACCTAAATGATTATTTTTTAATTTTGTGAGCCTTTCCATTTCTCATTTATAAAAGGAGGGTGTTGGATGGCTTCTAAGGTCTCTTCCAATTCCTGATCTATGATCTCATGATCCTTTCAGCACTAAATCATACACATCTGAAGTACAGAGGAAAGAGGACTAACTTTAATGTAAAAAAAAACCCAGTTCAAATCCCACATCTGATGTTTACTAGGTGGTACTATAATGTATAGAGTACCTGGCCTAGAAGATTCATCTTCCTGAGTTCCAAACTGGCTTCAGAAGTATTCCAAGTGTGTGACATTGAACAGGCCACTTAACTCTGTTTGCCTCAGTTTCCACACCTATAAAATGGGCTGTAGAAAAGAATGGCATACCACTCTAGTATTCTTGCCAAGAAAAGAATTATGAAGAGTCAAACATGCCTGAAAACGATCATTTGTCCAAATGGGTCATGAAGCTGAAAAGCTACTCAACAGCAACTACTTACTACCTATAAATTCTTGGCAAGATACTTGGTCTCCACAGGCCTCAGTTTGCTCATCTTTAAAATGAGGCAACTAGACTGGATGGTCCCTGAGGTTCTTTACATCTGTAGATATATGTTTCTAAAAGGAACAGAAAAAAAGTTTTGATTTCCTCAAGCAAAAAAATGGTGATAACAATGATTCTTCCACATAATATTTTGGTATTTGGAGTTGGACGAGACTTTAAAGAAGTTAGATGTTACTTAACAGAGAGGAAGGAGAGCTTGAAGTGCAGAAGTGGAAGCAATGAGTAAAAATTAGATAGAGATGGATTTACATTCTATATAGTGGACAATTATGTTCCAAAATACAAATGTCTACCCAAATCTTTTGATTTCAAAGTCAGATCATTCCCACTTTTGAAATCTTATGATTCTATTTGCAAGAGTCAAATTCAATTCAACAAAGTCTCCTTCAACTCTAGTAATTAGGAGCTTGACCTGTTTTTTGAAAGAAATTAGTAATTCTAAGAGGAAGAAAGGAAGAAATATGGGGAACAACTTTGCATAAACAAAACTTAGAGTCCTTAAATGGAGCATCATGTGTAAGAAGCGAAGAGGAGTAATGTATAGTAAGACTTGGAAGGTAGACTGGAGCCATTTTTACAAAAGGCTTTATAAGCATTTAAACACCCAAAGCTTGGCAGTGTTGGGATTTAGATACCTAACACAGACCAGATGGAGGGTTGTTTTTTTATCCCAAAGGCAATTTTTAAAATGAATTCATAAAGAATTGAAACTCCTGATTTGTGCATGTGCACTCTCTCAAACACCAACCCTAAGAAAGAAAGCTTATTAATACCCACATTAGCTCAATTCTATAGTAGGAAATTGGAGCTTTGCCTGTCTCTTTCTCATACTGCTGCCATCATCCCATATTTCTTGCTCCAGTGTCTTCATGAACACAGTGTTACTGATGATGGGCTCACTAGAGTAGCTTGACTTCTAGAATTCACCTTGAAGGTCAATCTCATATTTAAATTCTAAAAGTTTTATTGATGTCTTTGATTTGTACATATCAGTCATTTCCAATAACTCCTCTTTCTCTTCTCCCTCCTCCATGAATCTTGATTTGTTAAAAGAACAAGAAAAAGAAACAGGTGAGCAAAACCAAATAATTTATCCTCAAACATATATAAGAGGATATGTAAATGACCTGTAGTCATTTTTCTCAGAAAAAAAATTAGTAGATATTTTTTATTTCTGCAAAAATTCTTCTTGCTACTACTTCCACTAACCCAGGCTATAACCTTTATCTGTGTAAATTTGTGCACAGATATCTTCAAAGGATGGCTCAAATTGGGGAATCACTTGGAGCTCTGGGCTTTGGAGCTCTATATTATTGCAATTGGAATGATTGGTGAGATCCTCAGAGACAAAGGAGGTGTTAAAAAAGAACCCAAGACGAATGCATGGGTATGACTAGAAACTTGGTTATTTGGTGTGATTCATGGAAATCATCATCAGTATTTTATCACCACACTTTGTATATAGTTTATATACTAGGAGCTGACTGATTGGTTGACTATCCTTTCTTCCACAAATACCCTTCTGCCTTCAAGTATCTATTTTGTATCACCTCAAGATTTATTTCATATTATTTATTTCACCTACTCTATATTTCTGCCAAATTTTCCTTTTTAATGTTCTTTACACGAAGCATTCTTTCTCTGTGTTTTTGCAAAGGAAGTAAGGAAGAAAGAGAGGAAGGATAAAGTAAAGAAGGAAGAAAAGACAGAAAGAAAGAAGGAAGAAAGGGAGGAAAGCAAGAAGGAAAGAAAGAAAGAAAAAGAAAGGAAGGAAGAAGGGAGGAAGAAAACAAGGGAGGAAAGAAGGAAGGAAGGAAAATATTAATGAACCTGCCATGTGTGAAATGCTTAAAGAGCTTCCCACAACCCTGGGAAATAGATGGTACTATAAATCCCATTTTACAGTTGAGGAAATTGAGACAGAATTTAAGTGACTTGCTCAGGATTATACAAATAGTAAGTATCTGAGGGAACATTTGAACTCAGATTTTTCTGAATCTAGGTCCAGGGCTCTATCCACTGCACCCATTTAGCTGCACCACAATCAGTGCTTTGTGATTTTAATATACAACCTTTTTATCTCTGCCCATTAAAATTTTCAAGCTTCCTTCAAGGTTTGTACTGCATGCTATCTCTTACCTCTCACTTTGTTCTTAGTGTACTCTCTTTAAACTGTTGTAGATTTATTTGGCTGTGAACCACCATTGTCAAGAATTGAACCCATGTACTCTAATCACATATCCAAGACTCTTTTCACAATACCATACTACCTCTCAGTAATCTCTGAAGATTTCACTTGAATAAAAATTCAGGGAGGGATGAAGAGGAGGATATACAGAATGAGCCATCCTGGACCTTGAAATCACCTTGGGGACGATCCTAATAGTTAATTAGCTGAAACAAATACTGTTGGGAATCCAATCTCTAACCCATGAGCATATGGGTAAGAATAGGGACAAGAACAGGAATAGGTGCAAATCAAGTTGAGAGTTTGAGAAAGCCTCATTTTCAGGTATCTGAGAAAGCAGTGTGTGTGTGTGTGTGTATGTGTGTGTGTGTGTGTGTGTGTGTGTGTGTGTGTGTGTGTGTGTATGTAGCTGAGCAACATTCTTGACTGTTAAAGTGCCTACTTTTCAGGGTCTTCTTGGGTGATAATGAAGCTCTTTGTCCACTCACTTTATACAAGAATTCCAGGGGATGTCTGCTAGGATCCCAGTGTTCTCTACAAATTGGCTATGGCATTTCTAAATTTTAGACTGTTTATATACATGGCAATAGAACATAGAGGAAAGCAACTTCAAAGTCAAATTCTATATGGGAAAGATGGTTTCCGCTTTAATTAGGAAAGTCTCCAGAGCATTGGCTAGCTGTCACATAGATGTGGCTTCAGGGATGCTTGACTTCAGAGCACAAAAAGAAAGATGAACCACTACTTTTCCTGATGCTTTGTCAGTTTCCCCCATTCCCTGGCCCAGAGTGACTATAGTGGGCTGTGGATTATATATCTTTGGCCAAACCAACTTCTACTTTGATGTGCATTTTACCCAAAAGCCAATTTCTCATGGTCTGGTCCAGTAAAGGAGGACCCTAAATTGAACTAGTGGAATCACTGGATAGGTTTCTCCCTGATTACCACAAGCAGAGTTATAGCATTGGATCTTAAAGTTTTCATTTGCAGTTGTGTCAGATAGAAATCCTAACTACATTTTACAGAGAAGGAAACTGAGTAAGGGAGAAATTTAGACAATTTATTAGAGATTCCACAGAAGCCTTTGCTCTCCTTACTCTCACTAACAGTATGCAAATTGTTTTCTGAGCAAGCTCATCCTTTATAAAATATTTTCTAAAGGTCAAATCCAAAGGCAATATTACATAGTATTCTTGCATTTGTATAAGAATAAAGAAAGTTGTATAGATAAAAGCCTGAGCAGGGATCAGGAGATTTTGATTCTAGTTCTGCTTCCAACATAAATTATGTAATCCTGGGTAAATTATTAGTGCCTCAGTTTCCTTATTTCCAAAGTGGGGGAAATGATGCAAGGATTACTCACCTCCTGATTTTAGCTCATGTTGTATATGATGTATAGATGTATATGAAAAACGCTTTTCAAAGGATAAAGCACCATTGATGTGTAAAGTATCATTGACATTATTGAAAGGTAAAAATGTAAATTATGATTACCTGAAACAGAGGTTCTTAATCTTTTTTGTGATCCAATCTCCTTTGGTTGATATACATGAATCCCTTTTCAGAAAAAAAATTTAATGCATCAAAAATGTGTAGAATTATGAAATATATATTATATATTGAAATAATTATTAAAATATTTTTAAAAAGAAAACAAGTTTACATACTCCAGAGTAAGAGGCCCTATTCTAAAGGTACAATTAATAATTCCTTTCCACATCTCAGGGGTTAGAAGCATGTTGCCCCTGTGATCTAGAAAATCCACATAAAAATTTTGGTCCTCTCATCATACCAGAGAAGTCTGAATTTTTTCTCTTTGGTAAATTTATTGTAACCCAAATTATTGTAAAATTTGGGTTAAGTATTTGGTCATAGCTATTTAATATTATACTATATATATATTTTTTAAATTTCTAAACTTTTTTTGTATTATCTGCTAGCCTTCACTTATTGTTTCTACAAAAGTAGTAAAAAGTTCCCACTTAATTTCTTATACTGATCACAGATATATCAAAACTGTGATGGGAAAATCAGGATGTAGAAGAGATAATTGTAAATTTAGGGGAAGATTACATAAAATAGTCTTTCTACTAAACACACAGTCTTTCTTATTGAGCCCACTTTCTCTTCCTCCTCAGTCTGTTTCCCTATGGTCAAAGGGAAGCAGGAGCCTCACTTTAGCAACAGGACCCCATGAACTCCTATTTTAGTATGGACCCACGCTCATGTGCAAACCAAGGCAGGTAACACTGGAAAAAGGTGTGGCCAATAAACCAAGCACATGGAAGTTAACACCAAGGGCTGCCAGGAAAAATTGCACAGCTTCCAAGAAAAATGCAGAGCCTTCTCAACTCAGAAGAAAGCAATTTGAGCAGAAAGTCCAAGAGGAGGAGAAGAGGGAGGAGTTTTGTCTGTTGTGTGTCCTGGAGATCACCTTGGCTGAACTTTGCCAAGGGCAGAAAGGGAGTCAGACTTATTAAAGTCTCTTGGGCATGATGTTAGTCTGAGGTTGGGTTTGGTACTTGCTGCAAGCACTGGCCTTGGATGGCCAATCTGTGACTGAATGAGAAATATAGGTCTGGGAACGGATGACATTGTTCCCATTAAAAATCATGTCATTATCAGAGTTCAGCAGTATAGTTTTATAGTCACAGTGACTCATGCAGGCTTTTTTTGAGGAGGAAAAAATACAAAAAAAGCAAAAAGTCTGTTGCTGGCATTTTGACTCTGAAGGGAGAACCAGGAATTGAAAAAAAAAATATATATATATACATATATATGCATATATATATGTATGCATATATATGTATATATGTATATATATATATATATGTATGTATACTAGTATATTTGTGAAGAGAAATAGAGAGTCTTTTTCTTTGTTTTCTTTTTCTGAGGCAATCAGGGTTAGGTGACTTGTCCAGGGTCACAGATAGTAAGTACCTGGGTCTAAATTTGAACTCAGATCTTCCTGACTCTTCTAGGGCCAGTGTTCTATCCACTGTACTACCTAACTGCCCTAGAAAGTTTTTTTTCATAATTATGGGATTTAATTTCTATTTTTATATTTACTTAGTGCTGCCTCTGTGCCCAGAACTGTATTAATCATCTTATGGAAGGTAATGCATCCTGGGAGCTAACATCCCTGCACTATCATTTTAATTTATTTATTAGTAAATGACTCACACTGTGGTAGAATTAAAGAGTTCCAAGAATTGAATTCCTGTCCCCTATTTTTTAAAAATAGGAATAACACCTCTTATTTACTAAGAGAAAAGATAATTTACATACAATTTGAAAACTTAGGGAAGGAGCAAGCTTGGAATGGACAGAAAGAGCTCTGGAATTAAAACTTTTTTTTTTCCAATTTCTGCTCTGCCACTTGCTGTTTTTGTGACTTTGGGGAGTCAATTCACTATTTTGTCCTCAATTTCTTCATTTATAAAAGGAAGTTGACCTTAATAGCTTCTGAGATTACTATCAGCTCTGATTCTGAGATGTTATCTAGGCAGAGATCACATCCCTAATTCAATGCAATTTAGCAATCATTGGTTAAGGGCCTACTGTGTGCAATACCTGGTGCCAGAAATTCCAAAGGTGTAATAAGATAACCCTTCTGCCCTCAAGGAGTTTAAGCTAATAAAGGGAATATGATATGAACATGCATGTAATAATACAAATTGGAATAAGATAAGTGCAAATGAGAAGTCAAGGTGGTGTAAGGATTTCCAAAGGGAAAGGTTCTTCCTTCATTAGGTAAGAATAGATCAGGGCAAGATAAAGGGGTGTGTGTGTGTGTGTGTGTGTGTGTGTGTGTGTGTGTGTTTACTTGTGCTGGTTGTATGTATATGTATATGGGGAAATGATACCTGTGCTGGCTGGCAGAAAGGGAGAAATTTCAATGTTGTTGTCCTGTCCCATTCAACTCTTTGTGACCCTATTTAGGATTTTCTTGGCAAAAATACTGAAGTGTTTTGCTATTTCCTATTGCAGTTCCTTTTACAGATGGGGAAACTGAGACAAATAGAGTTAAGAGACTTGCTTAGAGACACACAGATAACTCAGGGCTGAGGCTAGATTTAACCTGAGAAAAATTAGTCTTCCCAACTTCAGACCTAGTACTTTATTCACTTGGGTACCTAAGTGCCTAATAGTCAGGGATAAAAAAAAGTCAAGGGACAGCGTGATGAAGATGAAGAGAATAGGAAGGGATTGAGGTAAAGTGAGTTTTCTAATTTGGGTGGAGTCTAGAGTGCCTGGAGATGACACTAGAATGGACATGATGTATCCGGATTTTGGAAAACTTAGAATGCCCAGCTGTGGAGGCAGTGGAGACCAGACCCCCTAGAAATTTTTGAGCAAGCTCTGGGTTTAACTAGAGAAGTGTATTGGGAAATTATGTGGGCATCATATTTTGCAAAAGATTGTGAGAAGAGATTGTGAGAAGACATGTGGGGTCGTAGGCTCATAAATCTTGATCTAGAAAGGGCCTTCAAGTTCAATAGTTCTTTTTGCTAGAGAAACTGCTTTTAAATCATCCCAGAGATCTGGGCAAGCATCCTATTTTTACAAATAGCCATGGAAAAGATCATTATATATGGTTCCATGAATAACATAACTTTGTGCAAAGTTTTAGGGGCATGTAGCCATGACACCTGCAAGTAAAGATTTAGGACTGGAACGGATCTTAGAGGCCGTTAGTCTAATCCACTTATTTTACTGATGAGGGAATAAGGTTATGAGGGAATAAGGTTCAGAAAATTTAAGGGACCTAATGTCACAGGTAGTAAATGGTTGATCTGGGGTTTCAACCCAAGTCCTTTTGACTCCAAAGCCAATACATTCTCCAAAACATTCAGCCTGACTTGTAGAAATGTTCACATCAATCCTAAAATTTTATGATGTTCTGCCTTGACACTGTTGACAGGGACAACAATGTCTAGATTATGTTTTTCTTTTTAATCAGCAAGAAAGCAACTAGATATGAAAATCTCTCCCTTTTCCCACGGAAGGCAATTAGGTGGTATAGTGGTTAGAATGCCAGACCAGGAAGTTCAAATCCAACCTCAGACATTTACTAGCTGTGTGACCCAGGCAAGTTACTTAAACTTGGTTGCCTCAGTTCCTCATCTATAAAATGAACTGGAAAAATAAATGGCAAACCACTTCAATATATCTGCCAAGAAAACCCCAAATGAGGTCACAAAGAGTCATATACTAATGAACAAAAACAACAATCCCCCTCTTACCTAGAAGTTGTGATGAATAGCTACGTAGATGAATATAAAACCAAAAATTAAGAATTCAAAAGCATCATTATTTTGTTTTAATGCCCACAGGTACTGGTCTTTGTAGGCAGTTACTGCCTTTTAAAGCTTTTCTCAAAAATGCCTTAAGTGATTTTTTGCTCCTAATAAGACCACAAACTTGGACTACAGAGAGGTTATTGACTTTAGTATCTTTGAGCCCAGCCCTGAGCTTCTAAGTGTTTGATATGCATTTGCCTATTGGTTTACTGGTTTAGATGCTTCCTTCAATATCCTTTCCCTTTCCAATCTCTATACTTCCAGCTAAGTAACTGTACTCCTAAACAATCCGAGCCACATGGAGATCTCTTAATTTCTTAAAACCTACATAAAAAAGTTTCCATCTTAGAAACACAGAGCCCACTGCCCTACAAACAGAAGCTTGTTTTCCTATCTGACTTGAATCTTGTTTCTTGCAATTGAAGCTCTGAATATTTGCTGTTTCATGAACTGAGAAAATGACTGGAAAAAGGTTTGTACTAAGAGTATTAGCATTTGTTGTTCAGTTGCATCTGACTCTTTGTGATCCCATTTGAGGTTTTCTGGGTAAAGATACTGGAGTGTTTTGCTATATCTGTTTCCAGGGCATTTTACAGTTAGGGAAACTGAGGCACCCAGGATGAAGTGTCTTGCCCAGGGTCATATAGCTAGTAAGCTTCTAAGAGCAGATTTCAACTCAGGAAGATGATTTTAGGCTCAGCACTCTATCACTGTGCTGATCTATGCTATATGTAGAGGCAGATAGTACAATGGATAGAGTGCCAGAGCCTGGAATTCGGTTTTCTGGGCTGGGGATTCAGAAACAGATAGATGCACAGCTTACAGGGAAGGCAACGGGGACATTTGGTGCCCATAGAGATGTCCCATGCCATAACCCGGCCTCTTCTCTGGAAGAGCAGAAGGTTATGGTCACTGGCACTGATTAGGAGTGTGACCTTGCCCCTTTTTGTCACATTTTCTTCATCTGTAAAATGGGGATAAAAGAATTCTCCATAGGTTCAAAGAAATTATCTGTAGTCCAGTAGCACCAGGGATGGATTAAATGTACTCCATCTTGTTCCCTCATGATTCATATTTCCTCATTCAGTTTTCAATACTCTGATAACTTTTGTTATAATAGATTTTCTCATTACTGCTGCCACTGAGGATGATGATGATGATGATTTAGGGGTAGCTAGGCAGAGAAGTGGATAGAGCTCTGAATCTGAAGTCTAGAAGACTCATCTTCCTGAATTACCCTCAGACTTCAGATACCCTGAGCAAATCACTTAACCTTGTTTGCCTTAGGTTCCTCATCTATAAAATGGGCTGGAGAAGAAAATGGCAAACCAGTCTAGTGTCTTTGCAAAGACGACTCCAAATAGGGTCACAAAGAATGGAATATGACTGAAATGATGAACAAGAAGTTGGAGTAATGAAGAAAGAATGAGTTTTGAATCGGAAGACTCAAATTCAAATCCTGCTTCAGATACTTACTAGCTGTATGTTGCTAGGCAAATTACTTAGCTTCTCTTAGTTCTCATCTCTAAAATGTGAGGTTTGTATCCAATGATCCTTTAGGCTTTGAATTTATGGTCCTATGAGAGTAGAGAGTGAAACAGTGCCTTAGGGTGTTGAGAATTGGAACCGCTGAGACGTGGGGGTCAAGGTCTGCTACTGAGATGCCTGGTCCAGACTCTCATGCTCGGGGTTCTGTGAGTTAATTCCTTACCAGTAGAAGTAAGGAGCAGAACTGCAGGCTTTTCATCAGCAGAGGGAGTGTCTCACCTGGAGCTTCCTATTCCAATGAATTCATGGGGCTGGCACCCAAAATAAGCAAAAATTTCATTAGGGAGGATTCCTTAATAATTCGGAGCCCCAAATGGTCCTAATAACTTCGAGTTCCTTTTAAAAATAGAACTTCAGGGGAATGGAGACATTTCTCCCATGGAGGGTGGGAAGGTGACAAAGGCCATGAGCCTGGGATCCTTGTGTTCTCAAAGATCTTTTAATATCCTTTGGGCAGCAGCCAAAGTTCTAGTTGTGGAAAGTCCCAGAGTATTCCTCTGGCTGCCAATGTTGAGTTTATTCTGATTTTTTTTGTCTTTTGAAAGTTAGAACTGAAGATTGTCAAAATTAAACAGGGTCTTGGAGGTCACTGAGTCCAACCCCCTCATTTTATAGCTGAAGGACACGCAGGCCATAGAGTTTAAGGCATTTGCCCAAGGCCAGGCAGCTTCTGAGTCACACTACCTGACTGAGAGCTGGACACTCTTGATCTAATGCCCTTTCCTCTAAACCAGGATATAGGTGGGGACTGTATTCTTGCTTAACATTGGCAGCACGTGAGAAACAAAGGCATAATGGTGCCTTGAATCGGCTGACTGCAGTGCAGTTTCATTTGTGGTGCAATGGATAGAATGCTGGTTTTGAGTCAGCAAGGACATGAGTTCAAATCTTTTGATATTTATTTGCTATGTGGTTCTGGGCAAGTTTAAGCCTCAATTTTCTTCATTTATAAAATGAAGCTAATAATAACCACTGTATATAACTCTCAGGGCTTTTGTGAGTCTCGAATGGAATAATGGACCTAAAAAACTGGCAATTTCTAAGTATTATATGTGTTGTTCAAACATTTTCAGTCATGGCTGACTCTTTGTAGTTTTCTTGGCAAAGATACAAGAGTGGCTTTCCATTTCCTTTTACAACTCGTTTTATAGATGAGGAAATTCAGGCAAACAGGGTTAAATGCTTTTTCTAGGGTCACACAGCTAATAAGTGTCTGAGGTCAGATTTGAACTCAGAAGGATGAGTCTTTCTGATTCCAGTCCTGGCATAGGATAGTTCCTTTAAAAAGTCTTTAGAGCAATAAAAACAAATAAATAGAAAGTGAAAGGACTTTAGCAATCTCCTCTCCTCCTATTTTAGATGAACAAGCTGAGACTCAGAAAGTGAAGTTAATTGTCCAAAATAAATATTATGTAAGCTGCCACAAAGAATCAAATCTAGATCTGATTTGGCAGGTACATTGGACAGAGTACTGGGCCTGGAGTTAGATCAGACACTAATTGTATGATCCTGGGTGAATCACTTCACCCTCTCTGCCTTAGTTTCCTCATCTGTAAAATAAGCTTGGGAAGGAAATGACAAGCCAGTCTAGTATCTTAACCAAGAAAACCCCAAATAGGATCATACAGAACTGAACAGCAATGACTGACTCAAAATTTATCCCTTTTCCCAAGAAACTATTATTATTATTAATTATTTTGTCTGTGCTTAACAGCAAAACCTATATGTTCTCTAGGTACAAGAGTATGGGGAATCTAAGGATATGGGAGGTAAATACACGGGTGCCCATGGAAATAAGAAAAATCACTGCTTTTCTGGGAAATGAGTAATTGATGCAGAAGCAATTAGAAGATGCTCATTTGCATAGGTTATAGGATTGGTTCACACCCATGCACCCTGGAGGTCACTGATGGGAACTTAGTGACTAATGGCCATTCTGAATCATAAATGAAACAGCATTTCTTTTTATGATGTAATAAAAACCCAGTGAAATGAAATGTTATCGATCCAGACTCTATGAATTAGGAATTTGTGATGATTTGAACAAAGAACAGGCTAAAGCTTTCCTGTATACTAAAAGAAAAATGCCTTTGTATGGGCAATTAATGATAACAAATAAAATTTCAGGAGAGACATTTAAACTACTTAAGGAAATTAACTTTTCAAGTAGTAGGAGAGGTGCCATTTACACATAAATAATACATGAAATGCAGAGGATTCTTATCTCTTCATTAATGTTGGTTTTTTAGGATTTTTTTCCACAGTAAAACTGTGTTAGTGTAGTTTGAGCGACTGTGTTTAAAAGTCATAAAGATGCATTTTGGACAATAGAATCCCAAAGAATTTAGATCTGGAAATAACTTTAGGGAGGAAATAAGAGTCCAATCTTTCCATTTTATTTGTGAGGAAACTAAGTCAGAAAGGAATTAAATGATTTGCCTGAGGTCATACAATATGTTAATAGAGAAACAAGCACTAGAGTTTTGTTTATTAATTTCTAGCCAGTACATGTTCTTCCACCGTACCACACACTAGTCCAGTAAGTACTTGCTTGAAATTTTTAAAACTTCAAAATAAAAAAAAAATTATGTGCACAGCAGAACTTGAAAAGATTCTAAATATGAGACAATAAATTTCCATTTTAAGAAAGCCCATATAATAAATACTATACGTTGTGTTCAGAGCTGTCTATCTTTGCTTCCTTTTAGGCTTTCTTTTATTCTCTACTGTATACTTTTTACTTGATTCTTTTTCCCCCCTTTTTTCCCTCCCCCCTCTAGAATGCTACATTAAGGGTGGATATATTTATACACATATGCATACATATGTACATATAAATATATACATATGGACACATACATATGTCTAGATATCTAGGTTGAAATTTGATGCATGAAATTTGAAAGGCTGTATGGTGCAATGTCCGAACGTCTAACCTCAGAATCAGGAAGACCTGACTTCAAGTCCCACAGCTGACATACATTGATTATGTGATCTTAGTCAATTCACTTACCTCCTATTTGCCTCAGTTTCTTCAATTGTAAAGTGGGAATACCATCCAGGGTTGTAGTAAGGATCAAATGAGATCATATTTATAAAGCACTTAGCATAGTGCCTGGCACATAGTAGGCATTCTACAAATATTAGTGGTGGTTATGGTGTCACCTTCAGTTCCCCCAGGTAACTATCTAAGACTTTGAGTTTCAGAACAGTTCTTGATAAAAAGTTGGATAGATCTGGAGAGAAGCTGATCTGGGACCAAATCCTCCTCCAAAGTTTGTCACTGTGACACCCTGGGCAATTTACTATCTTCCTCCTGCTCAGTTTCCTCATCTGTAAAATGTAAAATGTATAAAAGTAGTTCTTACTTCAAGAATTGTTGTTAATATTATGTGAGATGACCTATGCAAAATGTTTTGTAAACCTTAAAGTTCTAAGTAAAAAAAATTTATCATCATGATTATCATTACATACTATTTGGAATTCCTAATACCAATGGAATAACAGATCTTGTAGAAAAATGAATTGCTGATCATTTATCATTAGAGCAAGCAGAAAACAGTTAAAGGCTTTTGATTTTTAGCACTAATTCAAGGATAGATTTATAATTTGCAAATGGAGTTTTCTGCACTGACATTTAACATTACTTAGATAAATGACTAATGGAATAATTAAATATAATGGCTACTACATTATATGAAATGCAGGGACAGGAGAGATTAGGGTATATGGTGGTGGGATATAATGCCTTAGGAGCAAAGTAAAATGTGACCTCAAAAAAGGTCTTGGCTAATCAGGCTTGGCAGGGTTCCTGCAAAGTTACAGTGTGAAAAGAGTAGAAAGTAAACAGCTTAGGCCCCAGGAAAAATTATGAAGTTGTAGAAGTTTATTTTGGGTCCTCAGCCTTCCTTTTCGGTAATCCTACCAGCTTTCCCCACCTCTCCTTGGTGGTAACCCCTCTGTTTCAGAACCAGCCTGTTTTCTAGCCACAGGCCTTCTCCTCCTCCTCCCCCTCCTCTCCCGAAGTGGGAAGGTGAATATTGTCTACCTTTGCTGATTGGCACAGGAACAGAGTCCCTATTCACCTCTGCCAGCTATTTGCATTTTAAATACTTTATCTCTAATTGCAGAAGGAGATGTTTTTCTCCAAATAGCATTTGAGAAATTAATAAAACAGCTAAGGAGACATTGGGACAGGGACAAGCAGAGAGGCCATCCTCACTTGCCCTGAAATTCCCCTCTGGCTACCCCAAAGTCTAGTAAACAAAGCAGATTTGGTCGTTTGAGAGGTGTTAGAAAAGGCTACAAGTCTGAATCAATGGGTTTATGTCCAAGGAATCGTTTTCCAGATGGTTCCCTGTTCTTTTAAAAGACATCTTAGGGGCCATGGTAGCTACTCCATTTCCATTCTAGACTTGTCAGGAGACTGAGGATTGGGCTTCCACTTCAGCCCCACTTCCTTCTTTCTAACTCTTTTTTTTCTTTTCAAACTTTCTTTATTGGTGAAGTTAACCATTCATAGACATATTTCATTAGAATTAAAAAAAGGATTATAGAAAAATTTTGAATTATTTTTGTTTAGTTTCTAGCAGACATATATATGTATATATGTTTATATGCATATGTATGTATGTATAGGTGTGCAAGTATATATATATATATATGTAAAGAAAGCAATTTTCTTATTTTGCTAAATCTTATACATACATATGTATGTGTGTATTTATGTATTTATATGCATATATGTATATTTCTGTATACATATTTATAAATAAATATACATATACAATATGATTTAGCAAAGTGGTAAGAAAACGAATCTATTTGTATCCCTTTCTATATCTTGTTTTTTTGTGTATTTAATATTTTATTGATATTATTAATGCATTTTATTTATTTGCATATATCTATTACTACCCACCAACCTGTTCCCCCCCGCCTCAGCCTAAGCACATCCTTGTAACAAATGTGTTTAGTCCAGAAAAGCAGGACAATTCACATGATAACAGCAACAGCATGCTGCAGGTAAACAGACTTTGAAAGACTTTTATTCCTAGCTCTCCTTGTTCTAAGTGGAGCCCCAATATTGGCTTTTCCCCAAGCTCCTTCCCTTTTCTCTTTTGCCTGAGTATGCATTGGGCTACATCCTTCCCTCCTTCTGCCTTTAGATTCCCAGATGCAGGTCTTCCAATCCCATTTTCACACAACCCTTTCTCCTCTCCCTCTCTCTCCACAGTTTAGATCAGTGATTCTCAAACTTTTATTCTTAGTATCTTTATACTATTAAAAATCATGGAGGATCTGTCCAAGAGTTTTTGCTTATGGGTTATATTTATAAATATTTATCATATTAAATAAAAATTAAGTTTGAATTTGTAGACCCTGTGAAAGAGCTTTAGAGACTCCCAAGATTCTCTGGACTACACTTTGAAAAGCACTGGTTTGTCATGTCACTGTTCCCTGGACAGGCCATCTACTGTTGGGGCTAACTGTTTGAGTTGCCTATGCTCTACTATCCCAGATAAATTGGGACTGGGTGGGGAAGGAGGAGAAACAGTTGGGGGGGCTCTTTGCAGAGCAGGAGAAAGGAGCCCTAAGTTGAAATAGTAGCATCTGAGGGTAAGTAGAAGGACTCAGAGGTTAATTTGTCTTTTCAGGAATCATGCTTAGGACCCTTGTGGTAACGAGTGCTTCCATGCCAGCGAGTTTGTTCTTGGTTCTCCTTTTGCTACTCTTGGCATACCTAACCCAGTTGGGACTTTAAAGCATCAGGGCTGGATTCCTCCAGCCTCCCATCCTAAGATGCCCTCAGATTCTGAGGCTGGACATCTGAACTGTCAGCCGTTGCAATCTGGTGAGAAGTCCTACCTACAAAAGAAATAAGAGTCAGGGGCAGGACTCAGTGATGGAATGGCTAATTAGCCTTCCTTAGATGTGAAAATCTGGATAAGGCTGTAATTTAAAGTAAAAGATGGCATGTTAAAAGGCACATTAAGAATTATGTACACCTTATAGATTATGACATTGTTCATTGTCTCAGGTTACTTGGAAATTAATCGAAGATGCTTATATTTATATAAATTATATTTATATTTATATATGTTTTATTATAAATATATTTATATATAATTATGTAAATCATATATTAAATTATAGTTATATTTATATTACCATCATTGTCTCATCAAGCCCCCATTATCTACCAACCTCTAAATCATTCTTTGGGTGGTGAGTGACTCACGGCCCAACATCATCCGTTTCCATGATCTCATTCTTACCCATCAGGGCACATGTGCCCTCTTCTTCCGTCCCTCTCCTCTCCTCCTTTTGTCTTTTCTCATGGCAGCACACACTCAGAAAGCCGAGTTTCAGAAAAGCCAGCTTCCCCTTGAGGCATGGAGGTGCTGTGGGCTTAAGAAAAAGCCCCGTCCCAGCCAGGGTCAGCTACCCGCTGCTCCACCAGAAAATTTATATGGCGTGGCTGGTCCCAACAAGGCCCGTCTGTGTGTGAGCTGGTTTACTCTTAGGGCTGAGCTGGCAGCAAGAAAGCAGCCCAAGGAGATGATTTAGGGCCTGCCTAGATGCACCAAGGGGAGGTTGGAGAAGAATATATAGACAGTCTGTTCACTGTGACTTTCCTATACTTCTGCCTAGAAGGGGACTAGAGGCATCCTCATGAGACAAAAAATGATGACAGTTTCTGTTTGGAGGGTAAAATAGCCTCCTTGGTCTGCCCATTCAGGGAATAAAATCTGAAGCAGTTGTTTCAGTTACATGAAGCACTTGGGGGACAACGTGGATAGAGGGCTGGGCTTCTAGTCAGAAAAATTAAAGTTCCAATTGACTCAGACACTGTGATTCTGAGGAAACCATTTCATGTTTCCCGGTTTCCTTCTCTAGGAATGAGCATAAACAGGTAACATAAGCATAATGATAATAGATCTGCTGAGGATCATATGAGCCAGCATATGCAATATTTTGTTTTATTCAATCATATGTAAAATTTTTTAACATTTGTTTTCTAAAATTTTGATGAGATAGTATATGTAAAGTGCTCTAGAAATGTCAGCTATTCTTTGGATCTGTGTGGAATGAAATGATTGAAGACCTCTGGTGGGAATATAGCCTGAAACTATACTTGAATTGTGACTTGAGAATTTATAATAACAAATAGAACTACAGCTGAAAGTTGCAGGTGTCTTTCCCCTCCTGTTTCTCACCATCATTTAAGTAATTTTATTAAGGGTGACAATGGTTTTGAATTCTCTTATCCAAGGACATCTACTTGTATAGCAGTTTCTAGGGAAATCTAAATTAAAAGTTTATTATTGTTGACTTGTATTTTTTTGTTTCTGAGTTAGATTTCTGGGATTAGAAAGAATAAAAGGCTGTACTTCTCCAAACAATGAGAGAAAAGGCCAGTCTGGGGTGGGGGCTTCTGTTTCAGAGTATTTAATCTTGTTTTTACAGTTTTTACTTTGCACTCCTTTTTGACGAACACCTTGTCACATAGGAGATGCCCTTTCTCACAAGATCATAGTAAATCCCTTTTTTACTTTTTCTTACTCTGAGAGTCTCTGATTGTTTTTGTGGTCATCTCATACCGATCCAAGAATTTTGGAAGTATCAGATGAGAGTTTAGAGAATGGACAGTCAACCAGAGCAAGGAAATATTGACAAAGAAACACAACACAAGATACACAAGATTCCCAGGCCATCTTTTCCCCTTACTTTAAGGATAGAAGATGTCATTTTCTTTGTTCCCCTTCATGGGTTGGTTTATTAACTTAACACTGTAGGAGAGAATAAGGATCAAGAGCTGACTAATCCATCTATCTTCTCTGGTTTATCGGCTCAGGAGCAAAACCTACAAATTTAGATTTAATGTCAGGAAAACCAAAACCCAACAGTCAGAACTGCCTCAAAGTGAAATTGGGTGCCTCAAGGGGTCCTGGATGCCCTGTCATTGGAGGCCACCTAGCAATCTGATTGACCACTTGTGGGATATGCTATAGTACATATTCCTTTTTATGGTGTGGATTGAACTGAGTGGCCAATGAGTTCTTTCCCAACTCCAAAATTCTGTGTTTCTGTAATCTAGGGAATAGTAAAGGCGTGCTAAAGGCTCATTCATCACATGGATATCATAAATTTAATTCCTGGACAATACTGAGTCTCAGCATGGGACCTCTGGAACACAGCTGAGTCTTTTGGGTTTCTTTTCTGAGTTGGAGGAAGCAGGATTGCTGGCTGTCTTTTGAGTCAGACTCTGCTGGAGGGAAATGCCTCCCCCAACATTGGCATTAGCTCCATGCAGCTGAGGGGAAAGGCCTCGGGCTACTCACTCTTAAATGCACTAGACTCAGTTCACTGGCTCTAGCTTCCTCCAGCACTTTAGGAGTTCATCAGCACACCCCTCTCCTTTTCACACCTTTAATGCACTTCTGAGCCCAGCCCCCAGAATGAGTTCTCCAGAGAGGCTCCGGACCAACAATGACCAGACCCCCAAATTGGAAGTGGCCCACTGAAGGGAGGTGAAAACCCTAGAAGAGCCTGGATCATTGAAGCATTAGGTAATCAACCACTGAATAATTCAAGTATGGTTTTACAAAGATCAGTATTTAATTTCCATGACTTCCTGTTCCTTTAAAATGGCCCAACACAACTTAAAACTTGGCTCTGAGAATGGAGCTGACATTAGTCATAGGAATTCTTTCTTGATTTTCTGTTCTAGTGGTAGGGCAGGCAGGGTAGATTCAGGAGCCATTCTATTAAACAGTATGTGTTGAGCACCTGCTATGTGTGTGCCCAACCAACTCCATCCTTGGTCTTGTGGGTATGAATACCCAGAGCAACAACCTGCCCCTAGACCCATAAAGGAACAGAGAAGACCATGGGGTCTTCAGTGTGAGGTGTGGTTAGTAGAGGAATTGATCTTTGGGATAAGCAGGCAGAAGGCACTGATAGAGATCAATTTAGCTCCATGGTCCCACCCTTTGAGGAAGTGATCCACTCTGAAATTCCAGTTATGTCAGACTCCTGAGACCCACTCTCTATAGAGGTCTCCAGCAGTCTCACCTTGTCATACTTTGTCAGAAATCCCAGTCATGTCCCTGAGGTTAAATTTTCCCTGTAATATCTACTTGTGGGCCATGCCATGGCTCCAAGGGGAGACAGCAGTGACTCTGAAGCTCTTTTGACCTAAGAGTGATGAGAGTTGGGGTCCCTTGAAGATTCCTTTCTAATTGCCCAACCCATGACTGACCTTGATTCACAAATCCTGGTCAAAGGCACCCTTTGAATATCCGGGCCCAGCCCCTCTATCAGCTCAGCTTCTAACAGCCTTCACCTGATCTGAGCTAACTGAAAAGCCCGCTGAGAATTTAGGGGTACCGCCCATCATCTTTTGGGTATAAAAGAGGTGAGCCAGAACACCCTCTTGGCAGGAGCCCTCCCAGCCAACCCATGGTATCCTTCCAGCCATGTAAGGGTCCCTGCCCGCCCAGCGGCCACCTCTGGCCCTGGCATCTTTCTAACTGAGCTTTACTTCCAAATTTCTACAATAAACCTTTTATTTATCAATCTAGGTTTTCGGGCCTGTAAATTCATTTTACAGGGGACACTGGGCCTCATGGGATTATCTATGTACTGAGAAATGGGGTTCCCCCTTTCCTTTCCCTCTTGTCTGTCAATGATTGCTGTCTGTCAATAATTGTGAAATGTTAAAATATTTCTTCCCTTAGATTTTAGGGAAGATATATTAGTGATCCTGAAGTTCTCTGACCTCATTCTAATAATGTCTGTCAATGATTTCAGTTTTCTGGCCTTAGCACAGTCCTACAAACATTACTGTCAATTTAATCTGTTGGTCAGTAATGACCAAGTTCCTGAGACCACCTCTCAAACCTACGGAAAGTCATAAAATTAGCAAAAAAGTAACATGAAACTCTTATCCAATTTTGTATAAATCTATCTCCTTCTCTCAGATCTCATGCTAATTTCTTTTGGAACTTAACCCACTTGTAATAGCATTACAATTACAAATAAACTTTGCCTCTTGACAAAGAAATGGGTTCAAGTTTGAAAATTCTTTTGAGATACCTGGTGATACTTGTCTGAGACTCCAAATTCTTAGGGTCCCCCTTTCCCAACCTCAATATTTGGTGATCCAGTATGGGGAGAGTCTGGGCTCCCCCAGCATGATTCCCTCCTTGTCAAGGTAAACCCCTTATTTTTTTTCTCCCACAATCCTATAGCTAGGACACCCCAAGTCACTGGGAGAAGGCTTGTCTAGATCATCATAAGCTCCACGATCAGCAAGTTATCCTTGAGTGGAGATACCCAGACTGAAAAATTCTTGCAATTTTCAGCAAAGTTAATCTCTGGGACTCCAGAGAAGACAGAAGTGTTATAGGAATGCTTTTGACAAAATTTTATGGCTTTTGGCAAAGATGGGACAGTTCTCTTTCATGTCATTTTGTCTGTGGCTGTGTCTGTATGCAGAATGTCTGTGTCATGTTTGTCCTGTGAGCTAGATTTTGTTACTAGAAAGATTTAAAATTCAACCAAGCAAGAAAAACAAACAAACAAAACAAAACAAAAGCTCTACGTTGTAGTTAGAATACTAGAAAAACTTTCTTTTTCTAGTCTGTGGACTTCAACTTTGGTCAAGCTGGGAGTTACACAAAAAAATTAGCTAATTAAAATTAAAATAACATCTTAGCAGATTCTTAAAATTTTGAAAGCAATGATTAAGAAGTTTGGCAATTATTCATTTTAACATTTCAAGAAAAATTCCTGAAACATTGGGAATAATTCCAGGAATTTATCCCATTCTGGAAGAAAAGAAAAAGGTAAAAAACAAACCCGGTCAATAGTAACTTTTTACTAATCCTTCTTTGACTAACTTGCCCAGAGTTTTCCTTCTGCTCCTTTGGGAAAACACTCCCAGAAGGTATTAAGGGACCAATGGTCCTGAGGGTATCTCAATTGTGGGGATTTCTAACAAGATCAACACAGCCCAAGTCCCTTTGCTAACCCTTCTCATCTCAGATCAGATTAAAACTCAAAATTCTGCCTCACCTGTAGAAGCAAAGCCATGGGGACCTCACACAATCTTGCGGAAACACCTCCTCAACCCAGCTTTGGGGTGTGGGGGTGAGGCTCCATGGTAGCATTTCCTGAGACCTGAAACTACCATCAAAGGGATATCCTGGCACCCCAGCTTTCAGCAGGTTCTGTCCAGGAACAGCCTGGGAAGAATTCAGGTATCCCTGGCAACACCCAGGATGGCAATGTGGGGTGAAAAAGCCAATCAGTCTCTGCATTTGGTAAGCATTCCATTCTCTATCTCAATTGTGTATATATATATACATATATATATATACATATATATATATATATATATATATATATATATATATATATATATGTTAGCTATATATTTTATGGCAAATTATTTTATCTCTGCCTAGTTTTCTGATTTGTAAAGAGAAATGATAGTTGTTGTAAAGATCACATGATTACAAAAATGCTTAGCATAAAATGTGCTATATGAATGTTAACTGCTGCGTTATTGGATACAATTGCTTTATATTTGATAAATTTATGGAATTTTTATTTAGATGGGACCAATAGATGAATGGTTTCTATGTATGTATAAAGAAAGTATTTTGGAGATTTGTTTGAGATAGTAAAAGCAATTTTAAAGGAGCTCCAATAAAAGCCCTTTAAAAGGATATGTAAATAATAATCTATTTGCACTGATAGTGTTAACAGAAGAGTTTAGGAACTTTAGGAAAACAGAAAAGCAGTTTGCTAAGTCTGGCTAAAGCCTGCTTTTGAGTTATTTAAAGTCAGAACTTCTGAGGGCCCTGTCAGTACTGGTACTTTAACCCTTTCCCTGGCTTACAAAAGAGAAATAATTTGACTGAATTTGAAAATAACCAAATTGCAATTTAGTTTGTCTAGGACATTTCTAGGGAATTCCATTAACTAAATTTTAGTCAATTTAAAATCTATTCTATCTCAATTTTAAGAAATGTCTTGTTTTCTCTCTAAAACAAAAGGGAAACTTATTTATTGGCCATCACTTAGGAAAATTCTAAATTGTTAACTAAGTTAATTGGAATTATTGTCATCATGTTAAGCCTTTTCAGTTCCTCTCCAAGAATGAGGTGTGCAACAATTTTCCCCCTTCAAAGTCCATTAAAACACTAAGAATATTTGGGGTGGGCAACAGCAAACTCAGCCCCTTTCCTGGGGTTTCTGTCAACTCCCTTTAATTTGTAAGCTTGCCAGTTTTCTGGAAACCATCAGGGTAAGCAAGATCATTAGCCCTGAGAAATAAGCCTGTTTAGGATTTATAGTTTCTCTCCAGCTTTCCTGGTATCATTCTGTGGGCCCTGCCAGTGGGGAGATAACCCCTTAGTCTTTAGCTAGACTAGGGAACTCCGTGGGCAGTGAGGACATTCAAAATTGTTGGGTGTGCTCTCAGCATCCCCAAGGCAGCCCACATATATGATCTGATGCATTATTTGCAAAGACCATATATCCAAATGTCACCATTCCTGCCTTGGATGCCATCCCATTTGTACTAAATAAAATTAGCAAAAAAGTTACATGAAGCTCTGATCCAATTTTGTATTAAAAATATCTATCTCCTTTCAGATCCCTTGCTAAATTCTTTTGGAACTTAGCCTGCTTGTAATAGCATTACAATTACAAATAAACTTTGTCTCTTGACAAGGAAATGGGTTCAAGCCTGCAAATTCTTTTGAGATATCTTGTGACATCAGTTTAGGACCCCTTCCCAAATTCTTGGGGTCCCCCTTCCCAACTTCAACAACTCCACTATGCTTCCCAATGACATTTCTCCTTCTTACAACTAACTTTTTTAGGGTGTTTTCAGGATTTAGCCTAGCAGGTAAGGGCATTCCCCAATTTCATGGGGTACTCCCCATGGGTAATTGTCTTTCATATGTACTCCTACTCTATTTCATATTTACCATTCCCAGTGTCTATTGTATCCCTTCATTTTGTCTAAATAAATTTACCTTTTGCCAAAGAGAATGGCCATTGTGAATTTTTCACATGACTGAACCTCAACTTTTGGTGCCAAACCCCACATCATAGATCACATCAATAGGACCTACTCACAGATCCCTTCTGCCATAGATCCATTCTATTTCAAATCCACATTTTGAGAGCTTCCTACTTTACCAGCTCATCTGACAATCTAGGCCTTCTGTTGATATTTGTGGGGGTGAAGGGTAAGGAGATAAGGAGTAATTTTCTCAGTCCTCTTCCATCATAATATCTCACACTTTTATGGTACCTTAAATCCTGTGTTTTTCTCAGTACCTGTGAGAGAAATTGTTTTATGATTACCATCCATTTTACAAGGAAGGATGGTAGACTTCTTGTTTTAATTAATCACCCCATACCAATCAAAGTGATTAATGAAATGATTGCTCTAATGTTATTATAAGATAAGAATATCCTATAGAATCAATGTCTTGAGTTTTTAATCAATTTGAAAGAAGTAAATTGATGAAAGAAACCTGCAATTGTGATACTTAGTAAGCAGCTTAAGGAGTGTTTTTTATAGGAGAGAAATAACCTTAGGAATTGACATCTGTAGTTTGGCCTGCTGATTGAATATAGTAACTGTAGGGTCATGATAATTTTTAACAAGAATTTAAACTAGGGCCCACAGGAACATAGGCCCACTAATGGATAATAAAAGGGGCTTCATGGACAAAATAATCCTGTCACTATCTCTCTCCCTGCTTGTTTTAGGGGTCTTCCACTTTCATATAGTAATTCAGGCTCTCTCCTGTTAAAGACCCTCTCTATAGCCCACCTAGCTATCAAAGACCTGAAGTCTTATTTACCCCAGAATCATATAATCAGAATTATATATAATATATATATTATATGTAATTATATAATTTGTTTAGAGACACATAGTGATTACTATACATATAATATGAATCTAAGTCTCCTGAATGCAAATCTAGTATTTTGAGTTGTGCAGTCAAATGTACTACAGATACTATCTTCAAGGTGTTATTCCTTCAGACATATTCTTCAAATTGCCTGAAATGGCTGCTAGAGACCTATTAAAGATTCCTGAACTTGGGTTCGAGAAGATTGATGACTTGGAGAGTGGGAGAATTTCTTTCCTCCTTCGAAGAAAGAAGCTAGGTGACACAGCAGATGAAAGCACTGGGCTGGAGTCAGGAAAACCTGAATTCAAATGTGGTCCCAGGAACCCAATAGCTATGTGAAGCTGGGCAAGTCACTGAACCTTTGTCTTCTTCTCATCTATAAGATGGGGATGATAATACAATTCAAGGCAGCTCAAAGATTCAGTGAAATAAAATTCAAATTCAAATTCAAATAGTAAATTGCCTACCACAATACCTGTTCCATAGTAGGTACTTACTAAATGCTTATTTCTTTCCTTTCCTTACCCTCTTCCTTAGATATGGCTCAGAGATCTCCCATGCCCTATTTCAGAATCTCTTTCCCCATTCGTTTGTTGTTACCACAGTATCTTGATGCTCAGTTTAACATTCTTACCTTTTTTTTTCATTCTCATCTTGCTGCCAGACCACCTCTGTATTTTTTCTAGGTTTTATTCATAAGAGAAAAGGATATCATTCAGACAATCCTTTAGGGAAAAGATTGTCTCAGTCTTTGGTCTCTATTCTTAACACAAAGCAGTGTGTGGTTCATAATAGATATTAAGCAAGTATTTGCTTAGTCAATAAATAGTCAATAATGAATAAATATTTATTAAGTGTCCATTATGTACCAGGCACTGTGCTAAATTCTGAGAATACAAAAAGAGTCAAGAAATAGTCCTTGACTTCAAGGAATGAAATATTAAGAATAGGGTTGTGGAGACAGAATCAAGATGGTGGAATGAGAGCTAGAATTTTCATCAGGCTTTCCCAAAACATCCCCTCCACAATTCCACAGAAAATGCACCAAGCCAAAGTGTGAATGAGAAAATCATGAAAAGTTAACAATAAGGCATTCTTCTAGCCCAGGACAGCTTAGGGAGACAGAAAAAGAGTTATGTAGACAGGGCTTTGGGGATGGTCAGGAACATAGTATTATTGTTGTTTTCCCTTTGTTCTCAAAGATATCAAGAGGCTGATGTCTTTACTTGCAAGTGAATTGGATTTCAGTGAGACAGAACTGTGAACAGTAATCAGCTTTACTTGCTTCTCCAGAGACATCTGAATTATGTGGCAAGACAGCAACAACATATAAGTGGTAGGCAGAAAGCAACTGGCATCAGTGGTAGTGGCAGGTAGCAGCTCAGGGCATCCAGGAATAATAAGGGAACTGGAAACCTGAGCAGAAAGAGATCCTGGAGACCTCAGGACTACCACTGAGTGCAGGAATGGGTACCTTCTAGTAGCTTTGTTAACTATAATGCAGTTCTGGTTTACAGTTCCAGGGCAGAAAGGAAAGCCTTGATTGAGGTCTTGAAGTCTCTGTCCTAACCATGTGAGAAGCAAGAAGAAATATAATTGTTTGGCTCTGAGCCCAAGAACATATTGGAAACTCATTTCTAGCCATTAGCCCTACAGATAAAGCTCTAGTGGAATAGATCAGGAGAGGAGACCAAAACCAGAGGAGCCAGTAATTCGGTCACTCTGAACCTGTAAAAATTCCCAGCAAGTTAACTGTAACTGAGTACAGCAGCAGTCTATGGAAATTTGACCACACACACACACACACACACACACGTCAATAGAACCAAACTAGGTGAAAAATTTAAAGACCAAACCAAGAGGGAAGTGAATAGACCTCTCCAAGATCACACCACTTTGGAAGCATTGAAAACTTAGAGGGCTTCAGAAAGAATTGTGAAAACAGGAGAAAGACATAAAATACAGAAATACAGAAAGACATAAAATATATAAAATACAAATCAGTCATCCTTCTCAGAGATGAATAGGACTCAACATATATTGGATAACATAAAGTCCTAAATTAGGAAATAAGTTAGAAAATGAGCAAATAAACAAAAAATCAAAATGTTGACAAGAGAGTTCAAAATAGGTAAAAGAAGATATTGACTTGAAAACATCTATAAGCAAAGCTTTGAATAAAAACATAAATTGGTTACTAGAAAGAGATAATGAAAATAATAAAAATATTTTAAAAATCAAATGAGAGAAGAAGAGAATAAATTTGGAAACAAAATGAGAGGTATAAAGAAAAGTGTAAAAAGGGAATTAACAGTTTGGTAAAAAGAAGTATAAAAATATTAAAGACAATAACTCTTTAAAACCCAGAATTGATAAAATGGTAAAAAGGATTAAAAAAATACTGAAGAAAATAACTCTTAAAAAGCAGAATTGGATGCAGGCAGCATCTTCTTTCATAGCTCTTTTTAAGTTATTTTGGTTACTTAAAATAGTCAAAATGATTTAATTGGTCCAAGTTATTCTTAAAACAATATTGCTATTACTACATAGAATGTTCTCTTGGGTTTGTTCCTTTTACTCTTAATTATTTTGTGCAAGACTATGTTTTTATAAGATCATTAAACTCATCATTTCAATAATATTCATATACCATGATTTGTTTTGCCATTCCCCAATAGACAGGCATCCCCTGAATTTCCAGTTCTTCACCATGACAACGAGAACTGGTATAAATATTTTAGGACATATACATTCTTTTATTTTGTCCCCTAATCTTTGGAAATGGACCTAATGGTGTTATTGCTAAATCAAAGGCAGATAACTCTTTGGGCATAATTCTAGATTATTATCCAAAATGGTTGGATCAGTTCAATTGTTCCATCAACAGTGAATTAGAGCCCCACTTTTCCCCTAGTTTTATCCAATAGATTTGCAGTTTCATGTGCAATTATCCCCCCCATTCTACTATGTTATAAAGTCCAGAATAAAATAAAAAAAATTTAAAGTAGAATTGGCCAAGTGAAAAGTAATAATTCTATGTAACATCAGGAAATAATAAAACAAAATGTTTAAAAACTCTGAAAAAAATAGAAGAAAATGTAAAACATCTCAGAGGAAAAAGAAAACTGACCTGGAAAACAGATTAGAAAGAGATAATTTAAGAATCATTGGACTACCTGAAATTCATAAATAAAGAAGCCTCTAGATAGTATATTTCAAAAAAAATTATAAATCATCCAGTTATCTTAGAATAGAAAAAAAGTAGAAATCAAAAAATAAATCCACTGTTCATCTCCTGAAATAAATATCATAAAGAAAACTTCCAGTAATATTATAGTCAAAATCCAGAAGTCCCAGTTCAAGGAAAAGATACTAAAAGTAGACAAAAAATAATTTAAATACTATTAAATATTTAATACTTAAAAACTAAATACTATGGAGTTACAGCCAGGATCACTCAAGATTTAGAATTATTCATTCTGGAAAGTGCTTTGGAACTATGGCCCAAAAGCCATTAAACTGCCCATACCCTTTGACCCATCAAAACAGCAACTAGATCGGTACCCTAAAAGATGAAATAAAAAGGAAAAGGACCAATATGTACAAAATATTTATAGTATCTCTTTTTTTGAGGTAGAAAAAATTGAGAAGATGCCTTCTATTGAAGAATAGCTGAACAAATTATGATATATGAATGTGATAGAATGCTGTGGTACTGTAAGAAGTGGTGGAGAGAATGGTTTTAGAAAGAAGTGGAAAGACTTGAACTGATGCAAAATGAAATAAGCAGAACTAAGAGATTTATCTACACAGTGACAGCTTTATTGTAAACAATTAATTGTGGAAAACTGATCAGTACAAATGATCATTGATCAATACAAATGGCTCATGATAATCCTAAAGGACTCATTATAAAAAATTCTAACTACCTCCAGACTCAGAGTACAGATCAGAGTATATATTTTCTCTTTGTTTCCTCTTCAGAATATGCCTAATGGGGAATTTATTTTGCATGACTTCATATTTGTAATAGGTTTTGTATTTCTTGCCTTCTTAATGCATGGGAATGAGAGAGAAAATCTGAAACTGAAAATTAAATTAAAATTAAAAAACAATAAGGTTGCCAAGAAAGAAAAAGTGGAAAAAAAACTACCTAGTTTGGGGTAAATGGTAAAAGAATTTGTTAGTCTATCCTCAAGCCCAGCTCAGCCTCTGAAATTAATTGTCTAGGTCAGGAACCTCTATGCTAAGTGGGTCTATCCCAAATGAGCAGGCTGTTGTCTCAGTATACTCTGCAGGTGATTTCGATTTTGCCTTTTCTGAACGCGGTTTGCAAACTCATGGTTGGCGAGCTGGAAAAGTCTTGATTTCTACTCATCTTTTGGCCACTGGACCCACATCTTTTATCACTGATAAAACTATTGAGGTTCAGAAGGGACCCTGAAAAGTTGGGATTGCAGACTGTGTTGTGAAGTTGTCTCAAAAGAATTTGTGGGCTTGAACCAATCTCCAAGTCAAGGGGCAAAATTTGTTGTAATTGTAACACCAATTGAAGCAGGTCAAGTTCAGAAAGGATTTAGCAAAGAACCAGGAAGAAGACAATTTTATAGGAAAAGACAGAGATCTGGTTCTTCATGTCACTGATATGTTGATTTTATGGCCCAGAGGTAGAACTAAGAAGTGATCTCCTATGCACCTTACCATTTGTCTCAGAAACCCTGTTATCACAGACCAACAGTATCTGAAAGCCTGCAAAATTGCTAGGACTATATTATAGCTAGAAGACTTTAGAATCATTGACAGATTATAAGAACAATAGCACTTTAAGGTCAGGGGACCTCAGGATTAGGGCTGTATTTCTCCTAGAAGCTATACCCTATCAAAGCTATCTCTCTTCCCTGTTCTTAAAGATGAGAGGGGTCAGAGAAATTCTGAAGGACAGAATTACAGTCACTTGGGAACCTGTTTTCCAGTAAAGTTCATGAATAACACATCCCATTTTCCTCACTCCAACCATAAGAAATTGCTAGCTATGTCCCAACTAGTTTGCAAGTCTCCCTAAATGTAGATCTGAATACCAAAAAACACAGCTGCATCCACAGCATCTGGGAGCATCTGGGAAGGCCAGTGCACTCAGTCCAGCCCTTGGATTAAGGAGAGAATTCGGCAACTCTGGCCCTGAAGGGGAAGTAGAGTAAGCCACTTTTCTGTTTTATGCAAAATGCAATTTGATAACTTCTGGCTATAGCTCTCCAGAGAACAGCAGAAACTTTACTTCTGAATTTTAAGAACTTTTAAATCCACTGCTGTCAAAGAGCAGACTCTTAGTAGAGCTGATGAATAATTCAGGGCACTGGAGTTCTCCAGAGAGATTTGGGCCCAGTTTGGGGAAGGGAAAGTCGGATGGGTTGCCTTAGCAGCTGTCTCAATGGAAAAGTTCTCTGCTCTTCTGTCCCTTGCCATCCTCCTGGCATGGGTTTCACATGGCTGATGTATGAGGAAAGGGGCGATGTCAGTGTTTCACCAATGGGATGGTTGAAATCTAAGCCAAAGAGAAGCTGGAGGAAGTTCTGAGTAGAGGAAAGAAGAAAAATGACTATAAACAATTGTCTCTATGGTATTTCCATGGAAAGGGAAATGAGGAGGGGGCATTGGGAAACAAGGGTGATTATTGCCAAAGCAAAAGGGACTGGGACAGCTGGTACTACTGCTCAGGGATCCCTTAGGCTCTATGTTGTGAGCTCTGAAATGACTTGGGAGGAAGAAAAAAACATTTACCAGCCTGAGGGTAGTTACAGCTGATTTCTTCTTCTTCTTTTTTTTTTTTTTAATTAATTTATTTATTTAGAATTTTTTTTCACAGTATATATGCATGAATATTTTTTAAAATAATATTATCCCTTGTATTCATTTTTCTAAATTATCCCCCCCTCCTTCCACTCCCTCCCCCCATGGCAGGTAATCCCATACATTTTACGTGTGTTACAATAAAACCTAGATACAATATATGTGTGTGTAAATACCATTTTCTTGATGCACATTAATTATTAGCTTCCGAAGGTATAAGTAACCTGGGTAGATAGACAGTAGTGCTAACAATTTACATTCACTTCCCAGTGTTCCTTCTCTGGGTGTAGTTGTTTCTGTCCATCATTGATCAACTGGAAGTGAGTTGGATCTTCTTTATGTTGAAGATTTCCACTTCCATCAGAATACATCTTCATACAGCATTGAAGTGTACAGAGATCTTCTGGTTCTATTCATTTCACTCAGCATCAGTTGATGTAAGTCTCTCCAAGCCTCTCTGTATTCCTCCTGACAGCTGGTTTCTTAATAAGATTTTCAAATATACAATATCTCTTCTAGAGGCAAAATATCCCAATTTATGCTCCCTAGTGTCCTTCCACTGGCATACTCATAGGGATTGATACCAACAGATAAATTCAATTCAATCAACTCAGGGAACAAATAAATTCTGCCCTCAAAGAGTTTACATTCTACTGGACTGATTCAACTTGGGCAGAAGCAAATAAGCATAAAGGCTATGCAAGATAATTTATGGAGGGAGAGAATCAGAAGATTCCACATAGGAAGCAGTACCTGAGCTGGGCTTTGAAGGAAGTAAGAAATTCTCTGAGATAGATGTGATTCAGAGGGCATTCCCAAAACCAGAGGGAGAATGTGGGAGAGTTGTCCTGAGTGGGCAAATGCTGTCAGGTTCCTTTGGCCATAATATAGAGTATGTATATTAAAGGAAAAGATTTCATCTAGATTATAATTCAATGCAATTTATAGCCATCAGATCATATTCCTTAATTGTATATGGAGTTAAATGGCTACATTTGCATATCAGTTCATTAGAAAAGATATTCATTGAACATCATCTAGATTTTGGTGCTTAGATTGAATTATTTGTGTCAATAAATTGTATCGCATCAAGCAATAGTTATTAGAAAGTCTTAGAGTGTACATAGTGCAAGGTACCACAAGACTCGTTTATTATCTCTCAGAATCTTAAAATAAAAAGGTCCATGAGAGGTCACTAGTTTTTGTCCTAAATTTTGGTTTCCTCAGTTGTAAAATTAAAGAAATGGACTAGGTCTAGTGACCTAAGATTTTTCCGCTCTAAATCATGGGAAACTCTCTAAAGCTTTATAAACTAATTTCTGCTGTACAGTCACTCAAACAAATGTTTACTGTGTTTACCTCTGTGCCAGGGCATCTTGCAAGTTTATTTCCTCAATTTCTTCCCTATGGAAAAGTTCTTCTATCCAGCAAAACACAGAAAAAGGTAAGAAGTGTTTTGTGGCGAGAGGGGAAGAGGAAAATAAAACTGAATGTTAATGGAAATTCGAGAAAACATTTCATCTTTTCATGGGAAACCAAGCCAGTAGCATAGAACTTAGCCCAAGCTTTCTCACACAAGGAAGAGAGAGAGCCAAATCTGAGCCTTGCTTCAAGATGAGGGAGTGGGCGTTGATCTCAATATATCCCTTACTAATCCCCAGCAACATTCCCCCAAATTCAAGACAGGCCAACAGCTGTGGATGTGTAAATCCCTCTAAATGAACCAGTCCTTCCCAAGTGTTTTAGATTCATTCTTTGGGAGTGAGGGGCAATAATTTCCTGGCCACCAGAAAACATGTGGGGCTTTATTTCCAAACTTTCCTGAGGAATGAAAGTGGGGATTTCCCAAAACTTTTGGTCTCCCAAAATCTTGATATACAATGATTGATATGGGATAAGGTATAAAGCATCGAGAAAGCATCTGGACTTAGGGACAATATAACTGTCTGAGAGGGTCTTTGGGAAAGGGATGGTTCCATCAATCTCCAGTCACAACTCATTTCCCCTCTGAAATGCCTTCAAATCCTTCATTAATTCATTTAATAAATATTTGGAAATTTGCTGTAATTAATATTCTTGGTAGACAATGAAAGGCACGGAAAGGAGGTAGGGACTAGATCATAAGAACTGATCCTGTTCCATTCAATCCTATGAATATAGGTATATGCACTGGAAGGTACACACTTGTACCTGCTGTATTCAAACACTATGGATGCAAAATATTTTTTAAAAAGTGATAGCTCTTTTCCTCAGGGTATTTATAATCTAAATAAATTTGACACTAAATGGATAAAGAAAAGGGAATGGTTTATACTAAATGCTATGAGAAATATGTAGAGGGACAGGTTGTTTTCAACTTGGATAATCAAGAAAAGCTTCATGAAGGAGTTAGTGTACTAGCACCTAGATGTTGTAGTAGATAAAGTGTCAGACGCGGAGTCTGACTTCAGACCCTTCCTAGTGAATCACTTAAATCTATTTGCCTCAATTTCCCATTTGTAAAATGAGCTGGAGAAGTGCTATGATTTTGTTTTACGCATTTAAGCATTATTCTTAGATAGCATTCATAAGCTCCATTTGGCTGCCAAAGGGATTGATGACACAAAAAAGGTAAAGAACCTTATACCAAGGTGACCCAGAACATCTGAGCTTGGCCAGATGAAGCTGGATTGAGCTGGTTTCTCCACATTTAGGTAATTCTCTGTTATTTAAGGATTGAATTTAGTCCTTTTGTTGTGGTTTTAACTTTTATTTTCTAAACATTTATTCCATTCCAATGAAATGGGTACAAGTTACAGTAGTTCTTAAAAGGGAAAGCATTTCAATGAATATTAGAAATATTTTAGCAGCTGTGGGGAAGTTAAGCATTTTAAGGATCATTTAAGATCACAATAGAATCAGTTTTACTAATGTGCAAAACCAAAAACAAAATATTAACAAGAACTGACTTTATTGATGCCAAATTCTCAGAAAGGAACCAGTCATTAAAAGGCACCTAGTTATTGGAAGGATATTATTTATTCCTTGGGATAAAAAGAATAAGAAAAAATAGCTGCTAACAGTTGTCATGAAAGGGAAAAAAGTTTGTTATGCACAAGACAATGCAAAGAGTAGAATAGTAAATATTGGAAAAGGTAATTTTTCCTGACATAACTCACTTTTTTATTTAAAAATCTCTAAAACCACCATTGAAGTCTAAGTGAACCTGTAAGATTTATCCAACCTCCTCAGACTGCAAAACATGTATCTCCAAAATTTTTTGATATTTTCCAGTGGGCCTAAAAGTTTTGAGGCAATGATAGATTCTAATATATATATTGATGCACTCAGAAGCAAGTGGAATCATTCTAGAATTACAGAAATTGGCAAATGCGAATGGAATATGGCAATATAATCTTGTTCCATGTTATATGTAATAAAAAGTTGATAAATGTTTTCTAAGATATGGTGATAAATATATTTTAGTAGCCTGAGAATTCTTTTGGATTAAATCCCATTTGAGCTGTAATCTAAGCTATATTTGGACAAATTGATTGTACTTCAAAGATATGCTTAATAAATAATGGAATAAAAATGTAGTTTGATGATAAAAAATTGGGTCAAAATTTTGTGAGCTCTTTGTCAAATCTTGAAAAACAAGTGATTGCAGCAAAGGAGGACATAGCACATTAAAAGTTTTTTGATGACATAAAAAATTGTAAAAATTGTTGTATGTTGATATATTATTTTGTCCTAAGCAATTCATAGGTCTTGAAAGAATGGATAAGTAGGATTCTGAGAGTTAAGAATGAGAGGAAGGGAATTGTTGAAGCAAGGTCCAAGTTATAAGTTTATCTCTACTGAAATATCCTATTTTCAGTTAAAACTCAAAATCTAAAACAGACTCATTTCTCCAATTTCTCCGGTTGTTTTTGATGATATCACCATCATTAAAACCTGATATCATCTTTGACTTCTTTTCTTATGTAATCGCTTACCAAAGCCACTACTGAATTCAAATCTGGCCTTACTAACTGTGTGACCCTGGGCAAGTGACTTAACCCCAAGGGCCTCAAAAAAAATTATAAGAGCTTTCTGGTTTATTTGTTTGTTTGTCTGGTTTATTGGTCTTCTTTGAAAAGTGGAAACAATTGTTTATTGGATTAAATCTAAATGCTTCAGCCCATTATTTAAGACTTTCTCAATTCCCCCAACCTATTCAAATTTAATGATGTGACTGCTTCCCTGTGAACACCCTCTGCTCAAAGTTGGCAATTGTCCAAACGATTATAAACATTTGTATCTGCATACACTTTTGCTCATGTTTCCCTCTCATCTAAAGAGCCTTCTTTCTTCTCTTTTTCATTAATTTAGATCACACCATTCCCTCAATATCTTCCTCAAAAGTCATTTTTTAAATACTTTTTCTCTCCAAAAGGAAGGAAGTTGAGTTAGATGATCTCTTGAGGTCCCTTGAAACACTAGGATCTCTCATTATTCTTCCATAAAAATGATCTTTCTCTGCTCTCAATTGCACCCTAATTCAGAAAGGCACAGTTTAGCACTTTGTCATATCACTGGTATGAATAATGATGATGGTTATGGTGTTCTTAATAATTTACATTTGTATAATGTTTGATAGTCTCAAAGCACTCTCATATATATTATATCATTTGCTCTTCACAATAATCATTTGAAGTGGGTAGGACAATTATTATTTTTTTTATTATAGCTTTTTATTTACAAGACATATGCATGGGTAATTTTTCAGCATTGACCATTGCAAAACCTTTTGTTCCAACTTTTCCCCTCCTTCTCCCCACCCCCTCCCCCAGAAGGCAGGCAGATCAACACATGTTAAATATGTTAAAGTATATGTTAAATACAATATATGTATATATGTCCATACAGTTATTTTGCTGCACAAGAAGAATCAGACTTTGAAATAGTATACATTTAGCCTGTGAAGGAAATCAAAAATGCAGGCAGACAAAAATAGAGGGATTAGGAATCCTATGTAGTGGTTCATAGTTATCTCCCAAAGTTCTTTCGCTGGGTGTAGCTGGTTCAGTTCATTACTGCTCTATTGGAACTGATTTGGTTCATCTCATTGTTGAAGAGGGCCTCGTCCATCAGAATTGATCATCATATAGTATTGTTGTTTCTGTGTACAATGATCTGCTTCTGCTCACTTCATGTAGGCATCAGTTCACATAAGTCTCTCCTGGCCTTTCTGAAATCATCCTGCTGGTCATTCCTTACAGAATAATAATATTCCATAACATTCATATACCACAATTTGTTCAGCCAATCTCCAATTAATGGGCATCCACTTAGTTTCCAGTTTCTGGCCACTACAAAGAGGGCTGCCACAAACATTCTTGCACATACAGGTCCCTTTCCCTTCTTTAAAATCTCTTTGGGACATAAGCTCAGTAGTAACACTGCTGGATCAAAGGGTATTCACAGTTTGATAACTTTTTGAACATAGTTCCAAATTGCTCTCCAGAATGGTTAGATGTATTCACAATCCCACCAACAATGTATCAGTGTCCCAGTTTTCCTACATCCCCTCCAACATTCCGCATTATCTTTCCCTGTCATTTTAGCCAATCTGACAGGTGTATAGTGGTATTTCAGAGTTGTCTTAATTTGCATTTCTCTGATTAATAATGATTTGGAGCATTTTTTCATATGGCTATAATCTCATTCTTTATGCCTAGGTCATGAACCCATTTTGATTTTATCTTGGTGTATGTTGTTAAATGTGGGTCAATGCCTAGTTTCTGCCATATTTAATTTCCAATTTTCCCAGCAGTTTTTGTCAAACAGTGAGATTTTATCCCAAAAGCTGGGGTCTTTGGGTTTGTCAAACCTTAGATTACTAAAGTTATTGACTATTTTGTCCTTTGAACCTTATCTATTCCACTGATCAACTAGTCTATTTTTTACCAATACCAAATGGTTTTGGTAACTGCTGCTTTATAATATAATTTTAGATCTGGGTACAGCTAAGCCACCTTCATTTGATTTTTTTTTCCCATTAATTCCCTTGAGATTCCTGACCTTTTGTTTTTCCATATGAACTTTGTTGTTATTTTTTCTAGGTCATTAAAATAGTTTTTTGGGAGTCTGATTTAGGAGTCTGATTAGCGCTAAATAAATAGATTAGTTTAGGTAGTATTGGCATCTTTATTATATTTTTCCAATTGTTTAGATCTGACTTTATTTCTGTGGAAAGTTTTTTGTAGTTTTGCCCATATAGTTCCTGATTTTCCCTTGGCAGATAGAGTAGGACAATTATTATTAGCCCTGTCTTACATAGGAAATAGGGGCAACTAGATGGTGCAGTAGATAGAATGGTGAGCCCACAGTCAGGAAGACTGATCTTCATGAGTTTAAATATGGTCTCAGACATTTACTATCAGTGTGACCCTGGGCTCTGTTTGCCTCAGTTTCCTCATCCATAAAATGAGCTGGAGAAGGAAATAGCAAGCCACTCCAATATCTAGTTGCACACAACTGGACAACTAAGTATATAAGATAATGGAGGAGCTTCATAGAGTTCTAACCATCCTGAGCTTATCCAAGGTTACACAGTCAGTATGTTGTTGTTTGTTGTATCAGGGAGGTGATGCTATAATATACAAGTGAATGGGATTTAATTTTAGGACATGAATTCAAATCTTCCATTTCAAGTTTTGTCCTCTGTCAATTATACTCCCTCAGTTGGTAAACCCACATGAACCTTGCTTCCCCCACTATAGTGCAATATCCTCAATAGAAATAATGATATATTTTTATTCTTTTGTATTCTACTATTGTACCCAAGGTATTACAGAGTACACTATAAATGCCTAACAAATGCAACCATTCAATTATTTGACTGTAGGGTTTACATTGAAAGGCTTGTATTCCTTTTTAGGAGCACTTGTTCAGTGAGGAACTTTGTTCCCTTTCTTTCCCATCACACGGTTGCACATTCCTGATCTCTCAAATGTCAATGCAGGGGGCAGCTAGGTGGCGCAATGGATAGAGCATCAGCCTTGAATTCAGGAGGACCTGAGTTCAAATCTGGTCTCAGACACTTAACAGTTCCTAGCTGTGTGACCCTGGGCAAGTCACTTAAGCCTAGCCTCAGGGAAAAAATATGTCAATGCATTGAGGGGACATAGTCCACCTAATGGTTGACACAGGGAGCTGTTAAATCTACAGTCTCTTCTCTACCATCTCCTTCCTTTCCTATCAGGAAGACATAGGATCAGAAAAGTTGTTTTGTTGGGTTTTGTATTTCATTTTTAGAGAGGACCAGTGACATCATGGAATGTCTTGACTTGTGTGTGAATTGGATTTAAGTAAAGCAGAGTTGCACAAAGCCATTAGACTTACTCTCCCTTCCAGAATCATTGAAGTCCAGTGGCAAGACAAAAGTCAAGATAATTGGCAATGGCCCAAGGACGCAGTAGATGTGTTTGGTGTCTTTGATGTTTGACCAAACTCTAAGAGCTTCACAGTCCCTATTTTAACCCTATTTTCAAGGCCTTTGGAACAAATTGTTCCAATCTACTCATTCTAGTGGGGTAGATCTTCACATGCTTTGGGTAGACATCTCCCATCAAAGGACATAAAATTTATAGGAATCTTAAACTAATATTCTCATTTTATAGTTAAGAAAACTGCGGCCAATAAGTCATAAAGTTGTTCTTTTTCTTTCTAAAATAAGTTTTTAATGATAGCTTTTATTTTTTTCTACAACACTTACATTTTTCTCTCTTTTCTATTCTCCATGAAAGCAATCATCTCCCCCTTTTCTTGCTCCCTTGAATCATTTCCTTATAATAAAGAAATGTCCTCTACTATGAACCAAAATATATCTCTAATCAGATTGATAAGCATTAGGATAATCCATTTGAATTAGGAAAAGAAAAATCCTACATGTTTTGAAGCAAAATTAAGTGAGAATAACGAGCTAATGCTAATGCTTACTTTTTAAAACTTGAAAGTATTCAGGGTAGCCTTTAAAATCTCCATAAAAGTCTCCTTGACCTTTGATTAAACCTCTTTTTAAATGAAGAATTAAGATCCCAGATAAAGTTTTTAAAACCTCTTTCTTGTTTAATATTATTGTCTTTTTTGTTTTAGTTACTGATCTGCAAAAATAGTTGCAAATATTATTCATTGCAAATGACTAGTGTTTGGCTCCATTATGTGGCCTAGCCCTGGATCCTAACCATCATTTCTAATTACCTTCAATGTTGTTTCTATGGGAAAATGTTTTCCAGGTGCTAAACAATTGACTTACAAGCTTAGATAAGATCAGATGCACTTATGGTGGGGACCTAAATCAACTAACTCAACAAATTAGCTTTTGGAATATAGCCCATTTATAATTTGAGGCTGCTGAATATTGAAGGGTTGTAAATTCAGGTGCATAGTGGGGCTGATGCAGGCCAAAGATGCTATTAATTAGAACATACTGACCACTTATTTGTTTAACTTGACCCTGGGCCATCCTGCAGTTTCTGTACCCTTCAAACCGCCTGGAACAACAATGCATAGTATTAAAATTCTCCCTCTCTGTAATTAACATAGGAAGGATATGCTTATTCTAGTTGTCCAGATTTAGACCCTCTGCTGTTGAGGAGAAGAGGGAGGGTAAAAGACAACATTGACATATTACAAAACCCTAAAGAATGGAGTTGAAAGGAAAAGTATTGCAAAGGGTAAAGATCAAAATCACAGCATTTTGGGTGGTACTTCCCTGCATAAAGTATACTGTACTCTGGGCCCAGTATCTCAGAGATAGAGCAGAGCAATGCATGCACTGCATCTCCTCCATAGGTTTGTAGGGGGTACCCTCGGGGAGGCGGGGTTTGGTGGTATCTCTTTAGAGGGTGTCATAGACTTGATCTCACATTTCCCTATTAGTCACCAATGAGTAGATTATAATTCCATTTAACAACTTAATATTACTTAGCTTTTACAAAGGGATATTTAATTTGATTATAGTAATAATAATAATAAACTGTTAGAGAACTCTTTCCTTTTCCCACCTTGATCTCTGGAGGGACTGGACTTATCCTTAGTTCAATTCCTACATAGAATTAATTCCACCAAGTTCAAGTCCAAATATCTTGTTATTTGTCTTTTGTTTTTGAAGAGGACCAGTGACGTCACAGAATAATGTCTGGACTCCTGTATGAACTGGATTTAAGTGAGGAAGAACTGCACAAAGTCATCAGCTTTTTTTCCAGAGTCATTGAAGTTCAGTGGCAAATCAAAAGCCAGGATGACTGGCAATGACCCAGGATATAGTGGATGACTTTGGTATCTTCAATGTGTGACTGAACTCTAAGCTCTCCACAACACCTGCTTCAACCGCCTTTATGGCCATTGGAACAAATTGTTCTCATCCGCTCATTTGTGTCCAGATATGACATAACTAATGGATGAGTTTTCATCTCATTTACCACTGGGGTGCGTCCCAAAGGTCATTCCTCACTCCTCAAGACATCGATGCTGAGCAGGTTCCAAAGCCTAGACCCTGGGACCAGGACATCTGGAAGTTCTCTCTCCTAATCTTTCAGAGCTCACAAGGTCGCAATCTCCAATCACTTCTTCTAAGATGAAAAAGAATAAATTCAGAAGCAGAGGAATGTTTAATCAAATCAAATGTTAACCTTAGAAAGGAGAAGGCTCAAAGCAACAAAAATGGCCAAAGTCTATCTTCCTGGTGAATTCTGAAGGCACTCCCAGTTCCAACCATGGAGCCAATATAAAAGCCTTTTTCTAACTTTATAGCTAGCAGAACCAATTACAGAATGTCTCTCTGGATTTTTTTCCAGGCACATCTATTACTTATCATCACAACTCTTCCAGAAACTGAGTATCCAGGTTTCTCAAGATGGGAAGACATAATGGAGGCACTTTTCCAGTATATGGCTTTAAAATTCTCCAAAATAAGAAGCATACAGAGATGTATATAATCAGCCCTTCCCATGGAAACAAACAAACAGAATCACCTTGGTTCCCCATCCCTAGCTGCCCAGAGTCTTTAGGGAAAAGGGATCTGCAAAAGACTAAAGTTAGATCCGAAGAAGGTTCTCCAAGGATTCATTGTTTCATTTTGTAGCACATCTCCATGGCACTGGAGCTTCAAAGATGAGTCCTTTGCTAATCTCTCTAAGGGGGACAATAAGTTCATATGCTGAAAAGACTTATTTTTTTGTCAGAGATGCTTATTAGATTAGATATACTTTAACATAGAGGAACAGAATTTTTGCATTTGAAAGTATTTTGTTCCCCAGAAGTGGAGTGAGTCGGTTGGATGATGATAATGATTATGTTTGGTATTGATCTTTATCACCATCATTGATTTTTTTTCTCATCAATATAATACACATCAACAAATACGAACATTTCAGTGTTTTTGTTGTTGTTCAATCATTTTGGTTATTTTTATCTGACTCTTTGTGATGCCATTTGGGCTTTTGTTGTTGTTTATTGTTTTGGTAAAGATACTGAATTAGTTTGCCATTTCCTTCTCCAGCTTGTTTTACAGATGAGGAAACTGAGGCAAAAAGGATTAAGATTGGAGTGACTGGTTATTTCCTTTTTCCAGCTCATTTTACTGACAAGGAACTGAGGCAAATGGGATCACACAACTAGTAAGTGTCTGAGGCTGGATTTGAACTCATGAAGATGAATCTTTCTGAGTCTAGGCCAGCATGCTATCCATGTACCAGTATTCAAAGAACAACAACAAAAAAAGACATTGTGAATTGAGGTTATGTTTAGCTTGGTTTGTTATTTTATACTAAATTTAAGCTTGTCTTAAAAAGAATGTATAGAATGCTGGGATAAAATTTTAAAAAGAATGGATAGAGTCAGGACAACTCAGGTTCCTACGTTCAAGTCTGGCCTCAGATATTTAATAGTTGTGTGATCCTGGGGGAGTCACTTCACCCTGTCTGCTTCAGTTTTTTCATCTATAAAATGAGCTCTGTGTGTGTGTGTGTGTGTGTGTGTGTGTGTGTGTGTGTGTGTGTGTGTGTGTGTAGTCAAACAAATTGACACACTGGTCATGTTTGAAAATGTCTATCTCATTCTGTACATCTCTAGTCTGTCACTTCTCTTCCAAGAGATGGGTAGCAAGCATGAATTTCTAAGCAATTTGTAGATAACAAATGAGTCCTTGTACTGTCCCGTGGGACAGTCCAGTTACATCATCACTGGATTATGGAGGAGAAATGGAGCACTCTAAAGGCTTACATAGCTATTGGTAATACCATGAGTCACAATTTAACTGAAGTTATGACAAGTTGGGGGCAGGGTTGCATTAGGCCAAATTTAGAGAGAGGTGAGCAAGTATAATAGAAAAATACATTGGATTTAAGATTCAGAAAACAAGTATTCAAATCCCAGCTCATCTACTATTCAATCAATCTTGAGAAAGTTATCTTATCCCTAAGAGTCTTCAGCTTCTTCATCTGTAAACTGGATATAACAATTACTACTTAACTCACAGGGTGAGGAAAGCAGTTTGCAAATTGTAAAGTGATAAACAAACTGGAATTATTTCTGAGAAGCTTTGTAGTACAGGTAGGAAACATGCTGAATTTGGAGTTAGAGAACATTTACTACTTTTGTAACCTTGGAAAGTACCGTAATTTCTCTTGGCCTCAGTTTCCTAAACTGTAAAATGAGTATTTTAAATAGACGACCTGCCTGAGGCATTTTTAAAACTCCTACTTTCAGATCCATATTCAATTAGGAATATGGGGATGATATTTCTCAGTTATTAGAGGTGTTTAATAGTCTCCCAGAGAGAGAACTTTTCTTGGGACTCCTAATCCAGAAAAGTAAACAAGATTCTATTAAAGCCAGAATTCATAGTACAGGGTAACCAAATCTCAGGATTAGATAAATATCAGAAGGTGATGGTAACCACAGTCCAGGGTCAGGATTATTTATACGGAGTACAGAGAAGAGCAACAGTCATTGGTAAAGTAATAGTATGCAACTCCTTCAACAATACAGTATTTTGTTATGGCAGCCATACATTAATCATATCTCCTGTTTTGTTACTCTGGGATTGAACAGTTACATAAAAAGAAACATAATATGCTTGCATGTGTGTGTGTATGTATGTATGTATGTATGTTTGGAGATCATAAGTGGTATTTCAAGTGTGAAAAAAGGGTGCATTTCTTCAAAGAAGTTCGAGACTGTGACTATGGAATATTGAATATAATGTCAGAGTTTTTTGGTTAATTTTGTTGAACTGTTTTTCTATTCTTATCTTTTGTTATAAGGGTTTACTCTTTGGAAGGGAGAGAAGGAAGAGACATATTGGGAAATGTAGATGATGTGAAAACAAAAATGTCAATAAAATTTAATTTAAAAAGAATGAGGGAAATTATTTTTTTTCTAATTTATTTGTTTCTAATTTATTCTAATTTTATTAAAGAATCCCTCTGCCTGCATTGAGATTTTTTTGTATATTGTTCCCCCCAAAACTGGGATCTGAAGAATAGGTCAAGAAGTATTATGCTCAATATTTAACTAAACTATGAAACTGTACTATATAGGAACCTTATAAAGTACACATGCATTGATAGATTTTGCTCATTGACTTTGTTTTGTTTTGTTTTTTCTTTTTTAATCTTTGTTACAAAAATAGGGAAGTAGAGAGAGGCATGTTTGGAAATTAATGTGATGTAAAAGCAAAATTAGCAATAGAAATTAAAGAGAAATCAGGTAAATGAACACCCAAAGCATCATTCCAGTAAGTTAAACAGCTATGATCCCTGCTACCAATGTATTCATTGCAATGTTTAGAGAGTCATGGCAAAAGAGCATAAAGATATTAAACTAGGAATCTAAAGACATAGTTCCCACTATATATTTTGTAAGAAATAAATAAATAGCAGTGTGTAGGGCAAAGACATTGATATAGTGAATTCTCAGATGAGAAAATTCCCTTTAACAGTGCAGGTTACAACCTTCTTTACAATTTATAGTCTCAGATACTTAATCTTATTGTTTGTCCTTTATTTCTGAAGAGGAACAATGACATCATGGGGTTATGTCTTGACTTGTGAATTAATTGGATTTAAGATAGAGATAGAGTTGCACAAAGTCACTGACTCTTAGACAATCATCCAAGTCCAGTGGCAAGACAAAGTCTTGATTGGATGACTCCAGTTTGACCATGCATTCAGTGGAATGAAGAAAGAAGGAGGAAGAAGGAAGGAAGGAAGGAAAAGAAAGAAAGAAAGAAAGAAAGAAAGAAAGAAAGAAAGAAAGAAAGAAAGAAAGAAAGAAAGAAAGAAAGAAAGAAAGAAAGAAAGAAAGAAAGAAAGAAAGAAAGAAAGAAAGAAAGAAAGAAAGAAAGAAAGAAAGAAAGAAAGAAAGAAAGAAAGAAAGAAAGAAAGAAAGAAAGAAAGAAAGAAAGAAAGAAAGAAAAAGAAAATCAAGGGTAGTCTGGCATACTCTGTTCTTGGCTAACTTTTTTTTTTTTTTTTTTTTTTTTGTGGTTCACTAGTCATTCCTTAATAATATGTTCCAGGATTTTGCCAAGGATGGCTTATTTTTCACTAAGGCTAACAGGTTCTGCTCTTCTCAGTTTTAAGGAACATGTGCAAAGTAAATACCAGAAGAATATTGATGGAAAATACTTCCAAAGTAAAAAAAAAACAAACCACTGACTTGAAACATACCCCTCCCTCCTCCTTCCTTGCATGTCTCTACCAGGAAACTAGAGGACATTTCAGAAAGCTTTGTGGATTCCCCTCAATGCAGCAGCTAGACATAGAAGATATCAAATGTATCTTCTTCAAGCACTTCATATTTTGGCTCAAGCCTTCCTTTCTTTTGGGGGGAGGGGTCTTGGAAATCCTTGACTCCTTCTAGCAGCTCCTAGCTGGAACCTTCCTGACAGCAAAAGAGTAAAGGTTTCCCAGAGCCTCAGAGTTCATGTATATCACTCTTAAATCTGGCATAGAAGAAGTGGGAAGAATACACTTGCTGCATGGATGTGGCTCATGGGATGCCCTTGTCCTGGCAGCCATTTTTCTCCCTACTTTCAAATATTCCCTAGTATCTTTTTGAAAAACTGCCACCTTTTTGTGTGAGAAAATTGAAACTCAGAAATACAAAATTATTTGCATAAAATTCCACACACAATCATTGGCACTTATTAATAAGGGCATCATATATTAGAGATATTAAATGGGGCAATTTGAAGAAATGTATATCTTAAAGGTCTATCCACTTTACCAGGAGAACCACCAAGTCAGGGAATTGTTCTCCAACCATAAAAGAATAATAATAGTACCTATCTCAAAGGATTTTGGAAGGATCAAAGGAGATAAAATTTGTGAAGTGGTTAACAGTACCTGGCCCATGGTAGGTGCCTTATAAATATTTGTCCCCTTCCCCTCTCTCTGATACTTGGCCCCATAGGGAGTAGCATTCGTGAAATTCTTGTTGATTTATATGCATATTCATTTGAGATATAAGGAGCTACCAAAATCAGCATCCCAGAAATCAGTACAAACTTTCTGTTAAACAAGCGTGATTGGGGGGAGGAGTTATTTAAAATTAAACACAGATATTTAAATGAGACTCAGTCAATGCCATTACTAACATAGATATTTATGGCATAGTAGGTAGAGCACACTTAGAACCAGGAAGACTTGCCTTCATGTTCTGCTTCTGATACATACAGGTTACTTAACTATCTTTAAATATCTGAGGTCATATCTGGACTCAAGTCTTTTTCCTTCTAGGCCTAGCTCTAGACTTAGCTGCCTCTTCTCTTTCATCCATTCATCCACCCATCTATCTATATATCATCTATCTATCTATCTATCCATCTATCTATCTATCTATCCATCTATCTATCTATCTATCTATCTATCTATCTATCTATCTATCTATCTATCCATCCATCTATCTATCCATCTATCTATCTATCCATCTATCTATCTATCTATCTATCTATCTATCTATCTATCTATCTATCTATCCATCTATCTATCTATCCATCTATCTATCTAACATCTATCTTTTTGTCTATCTATATCCATGTCTATTCAGGTTATTGGAAGGGAAATAATATATTTTGGATAATATTATTGTTGGGATGGTAGATCTTGGTAATTCATTTAGTTTATTGCTCAATTTCCTTAAAGATCAACTAGATTAACATTTAAAAATAGAGATGTAGCCAAATTTAAGTTTTACAAACATCATTAATATTAGAAAATTATTAAGTGTTTTAGAAATATTATCATAAGGGATTGTCATTTATTGTTATTGTTTATTTTCAAAGCAAGTATAAGTTTTATAAATATCATTATCACTAGAATATTATTAAAAAATAAAGGAAAAATCCCTTCTTCTGGAACATTTGTGAATGTTTTATGAATACAAACCCTTTCTGAGATAGGCAATTTCCCTACTTAACAGGAATTTATAGGATCATGGAATAGCAGATCTCCCAGGAAGTTCCTTATATATATTTTAAGCCATAGCTCCTAATTCCAAATTTAATTCTCATATTCTATTTCCTTAACTAGCACTTTGCTTCCCAAATCTTCCTCTCAACTGAAATCCTCATCTTTGATCAGCATAAGTAGTTTAAAAAAACACATGATGTTAAATTTCTTTAACTGGATTTAATAATACATAGTATTATAGAAACTGTTAGTCATGATTAGGCTTGACAGCTCTTGGAAAGTAACCTGTCATGTTTCAGAAACATGCTCAGGAAGACAATGAACCTTTATATACCAGTCATGCTGGCTCAGAATTATTTCTAAATAGTTCCAGGGATATCAACCATTAATGAACCTATAACAGAAGAAAAAGAGACCACCATAATCTGAAGAGGCCAAAAGTCAAACACTACCAAGTCTTTTGGGCTTCGTGTAGCAAGGTTAGCTCAACACCTGGGCAAACCCTCAATGCATCTTCAGTATTTCCTGTGTACCCTGTCCTGTTCTGGTCAGCTTAAACAGAGAAAATACACAGCTGCCTCCAGGTTCTGTGGTCACATTGACTGGTTGTGCCTTCCTGGAGGTGACTACAATTTTCCTACTTTATGAAGTACAACAAAAGTTGTTACATGAAGTTGCTGAATGAGCTGAGGAATGAGTCCTGATATACCCTAGAGCCCATCAGCTTTGGGACATTGCAGAAAGTTTTGTTTTCCAGTGTTTCATCCTTTGATATTCAAATTCATGTATTTTTAAAGTAAATATATTTATTATTAATGAAATACTATGCATGATTTCAGAATGAAAGATACTATTAAGAAACTTTTCTCTTATGTTCCACTGTTCCTTTAAAAATGCCTTTCCCTTAAGAATTACACAGAACTTGGTTTGCTTTGGACAATTAAAAAAAGCTTAGAATTTAGCTGAAAATCATAAAATTTAAAAATATATTAAAAAATAAAAAAGTTCCATTAATGGTTATGACTACAGACATTAAATTATTATACAAAATTAATCTTGTTTTTTGTAATAAAATTACCAATGAAAATGCAATATATAGCAAATCCTTAATTATAAAGAATGTTATAGGATAAAAGATGTTTAAGATTATCTGATTATACTCTTAGAATATAATGATATGAAGTGATAATTACATTGTCAGTTCTTTTGTGGACAGGGGATAGTAAAGGTGAAAATCTTCAGTTTCCCAAATGCAGGGGTACAAACAGACCAAATCAACACAGTGAATTTTTCATCATTAGAATTAAACTACTAGGCTTGAGAAGTACATTCATTTGAAGTTAAGGTTGAAAAAATACAATTTGTTCAGTCTCTTGATATGTCAGAGCTCACTGCCTATCTGTTTCTCCCTCTGCTTTACAGTGTGGTATTAGAAATCAGAGAGAGTCAAAGATATCATGGATGATATTCAGTATCTTTTCCATAAAACCTCATTCTGATTCTTGATACAAAAATATCTGGGATCAAACTTCAGGTCTCAAATACATCTTAAATGTACATGTACTGGCTTCTGTTTGACCTCTTTTGGTATTTAAGAGTTTAAAACATATCTCTTACTGATAGATTAGTATAAAATTTTTAGAAATAGAATGTTGTACTAGAGTAAGATATCTAGGATCTACAAAAAAAAGGAATAAAAGAACAGACAAACACGAAGCAGTGAGATTTTTGACAATTAAGACTTTATTATTATTATTATATTTATTATATTTACATTATTATTATTATTATTATATTTAACTTAAAAACTCTAGAAATAATATTTCCACTTAAATATATTAACAGAATGTTCAAAGATTTTTGAAATAAAGATCATTCCTGAAAATTGTATAAAAAGATACAATGTGAATGGAATTGACATGAAATCATTAAAATATTTTGCAAATTATGCATGTTAATGATAATTGCTAACATTATTGTCAGTCCTGATGTGAATTTATCAATGCAGATAGGCAGCTCACTTAAAATTTATATTGTCCCAGAGGGTATTCAGAAGTTAAATGTCTTGCCCAAGGTCACACAGTTAGTAGCTTTCACAAGTAGGTCTTGAACTGAGGTCATTCTAATTTCTAGACTGGCCCTTAATCCACCCAACCCAGCCACTGGACTGTCTCATTGATTGTCTGGCAAAATTAAGAAAATAAATGAGCAAACTAGTTTCTGTCCATCCTAGAGTATTATTTCCTCCAGCTGGGCTGGTATCTTTCCAGTAGTGAATCCCTAGAGATACTTCTTGATCCTGGCCAGATCTGCCTGTCCATTTCCTTCCACCTGCAAATCCCTAGCTGAATTATCAACTGACCAGCTCCCTTTGAGAACTTTTCTACCCTTCTTCCTTTAATCTTGCATCCCACTTACTTAGACCTCTAGTAGGAAGAAATAGTTTTTAACTTCTGTGCTAGTCTGTTGTTCTAAAAGTCCCTAAAATAAATGCATAATTCCTTTTAAGGTTTTCTAAGGGCATTGGCTGCTGATAGTTACAAATAAATTGAAAGGGGGAAGTTAAAATCCCAAAGAAAATTATAAGATTATAAAAATGGTCATTACTGTTTTAGAAGTAAATTGGGGGACCACAATCCAGTGGATTATGCAGAGAAGGGAGTATAAATTTGGAACACAAGTTGATAACTACCTGTTGGGATTACTAGATTCCTTTCCCCCATCCTCTCCCCTAGAGAGCAAGTAATCCAATATATGTTAAAAGTGCAATTCTTCTACACATTTCCACAATTATCATGCTGCACAAGTCAAATCAGATCAAAAAGGAAAAAAATGAGAAAAAACAAAATGGAAGCAAACAACATTAAAAAGTGAAAAATACTATGTAGTGATCCATGTTCAGTCCCCACAGTTCTGTCTCAGGGTGCAGATGGCACTCTCCATCACTGGACCTTTGGCACTGACCTGAATCACCTCACAGTTGAAAATAGCCAAGTCCATCACAGTTGGTCATCACATAATCTTGTTATTTCTATGTACAATGTTCTCTTGGTTCTATTTAACATCAGTTTGTGCAAGTCTCTCCAGACCAGTGGTCCTCAAACTTTTTAAATAGGGGTCCAGTTCACTGTCCCTCAGACTGTTGGAGGGCCAGACTATAGTAAAAACAAAAACTCACACTCTGTCTCTGCCCCTCAGCCCATTTGCCATAACTGGTGGGCACATAAACGTCCTCAGTTGGCCACATCTGGCCCATGGGCCGTAGTTTGAGAACCCCTGCTCCAGATCTTTCTGAAATCATCCTGTAAATAATTTTGGAACCACAATATTTCATAATATTCATATAGTATATCTTGTTCATCTATTCTTCAACTGATGGGAATCCACTCAATTTCCAGTTTCTTGCCATTCCTAAAAGAGCTGCCACTAATATTTTAGCACATATGGGCCCTTTCCTCTGATTTATGATTTCCTTAGTTTACAGACCCGGTTGAGACACAGCTGGATCAAAGGATATGAACAATTTGTTCATCCTTTGAGCATAGTTCCACATTACTCTCCAGAATGGTTAAATGAAGAGATTGGGAATAGTTTCTTGTAAAAGGTGGGATTTTAGACAAGGAAAGCAGGAGACAGAAATGAAAGGAAGAGAATCGTAGGCATGAGGAACAGCTAGTTAAAGTGCCTGGGTATCTAAAGATGGAATATTGTATATAAGGAACATCAAGGAGGCCAATGTCACAGAGTCTATATGGTAGAGAAGTAAGATTAAAGAAAACTGGAAATATAGAAAGGAAGCATGTTATTAAAGGTTTTGACTGCCAAAAAGAGGATTTTATATTTGATTTTTGGAGCTGATAGTCACTAGAGTTTATTGAATAAGGGGATGACAGAGTTAGATCTGTACTTTAGGAACAGAATTGAGTAAAGGAAGGATTGGAGTGGGGAAAGACTTGGAACAGGGAGATTAATTCAAAGGCTATTGTAATAATCAGACATGAGGTGATGATGACCTGGACAAGGGTGATGGCAAAGTCTGACAAGAGAAGAGGCTACACTTAAAAGGTTTCTGCACTGCAAGAGGAGGGAGAGTGGGACAAGGAGAGCTAGGAGTCAGAAAGTGGAGATAGGGACCACTGAAATAAAACATTAGAGAAAGAGAGAAAGGGAGGGAAGAAGAGAGGGGGAGAGAGAGAGAGAGAGAGAGAGAGAGAGAGAGAGAGAGAGAGAGAGAGAGAGAGAGAGAGAGAGAGAGAGAGAGAGGGAGGGAGGGAGGGAGAAACAGAGAGAAACAGAGACAGAGAGAGACAGAGACAGAGACAGAGAGACAGAGAGAGAGACAGAGAGAGAGAGAGAGAGAGAGAGAGAGAGAGAGAGAGAGAGAGAGAGAGAGAACGGAGAGAAACAGAGAGAAACAGAGAGAGATACAGAGACAGAGAGCGAGAGAGAGCGAGAGCGAGAGAGAGAGAGAGAGAGAGAGAGAGAGAGAGAGAGAGAGAGAGAGAGAGAGGGAGGGAGGGAGGGAGAAACAGAGAGAAACAGAGACAGAGAGATACAGAGACAGAGAGCGAGAGACAGAGAGAGAGAGAGAGAGAGAGAGAGAGGAGAGAGAGAGAGAGAGAGAGAGAGAGACAGGGAGATACAGAGAGAGAGAGAGAGAGAGAGAGAGAGAGAGAGAGAGAGAGAGAGAGAGAGAGACAGGGAGAGAGAGAGAGAGAGAGAGAGAGAGAGAGAGAGAGAGAGAGAGAGAGAGAGACAGGGAGATACAGAGAGAGAGAGAGAGAGAGAGAGAGAGAGAGAGAGAGAGAGAGACAGGGAGATACAGAGAGAGAGAGAGAGAGAGAGAGAGAGAGAGAGAGAGAGTTTGAATTCACATGGTTCAACTCATTTCACAACCCAGCTTCTTATTGACCCCCTCATGTTTTCAAATCACACTGAGGGAGATTTGAGCATAAATTAGATACAATTGGGGAGTTTTCCCCTTGGCCAATATCCCCCATTTCTGCTGCTTCCTCTCTCAGCAACATTTCATTTGTGAGAAACAGCTCTGTGTAGCAGGTATATATGAAGGAAAGTTCCTTGATCATTTTCAGTAACAGCTGGGTGGTGCAGTGGATAGAGCATCAGATCTAAAATCAGGATAAAACCTGAGTTCCAATCTAGATTCATATATTTACTAGCTGTGTGAGCTAGGCAAGTCACTTTAATTTCTGTCTGCCTCATCTGTGAAAGAGATAATAATAGCATCTACTTCCCAGGGTTATTGTGAGGACTAAATGAGATATCTGTTAAATCCTTAGCACTGAGCCTGGCACATGGTAAGGGCTATATAAATGTTAGCCATTAGTATTATGTAGCAAAGTACAAAGAGTGCTGGACCATAGCAGAAAGGCAGAAGACCTAGATTCAGACTCTTGATCTGAGTCTCACTATGTCTTTGAATTTAAGAAAGTTGCTCATTCCAATCTTTGTTTTGCTAATTTTTCAAACTTCTCTGGGCTCTTGTGAGTAAGACCTTTACAAACCTTAAATCATCACAGAAATATAAGTCAGCACTATTTCTATAGTTACTACACTGTTGCTAACAGGGATTTTACCATCATGGTAAAGCTTAGTTCTCTCCCCTGCTATTCTAGGATTAGCATCCTTGGAAGCCATGTAAATTAACAACCTCAAAGTCTCCCTCACTGAAAGAAGCCATCATCCCTTGGAGCTGTGTTCTTCATTTGCAGAACTGGGACGACTGACACATTCTGAGTTTAATGACTGATTAAGTCTTTCCCTGCTCAAGTTACAATTTTATCCATCCATTGCTTTGATGACACATGTCCCAGATGCCTTCTTTCCATAGGGAGTGGTTGCCCAGAACCCTATCATTATAATTATCCCATAGAAAGAGTTACTTTTATATATACTGGTAAGTGCTTGCAGTTCTAAGAGAAGGGAATGATGCAGAAATGCAGGCATTGACTTTGGAGATTTGCTTTGTTCCCAGCTTTTCTATGGGGTACTTATGTGATCTTGAGCCTTTTAACCCTTAAATTAAGATTAAAGTTAGGCCTTAGTTTCCTCATCTATAAAACAAGGATATAGGACAAGAATTATTAGATGATCATCATTAAAATTCCTCCCAACTCTAAACTCTGATCATAGAGTTCTTTTGTCACAAATTGTTATATCCTCTTTCTTTTCTCTGCTCATATATATACCCCTCTAATTCAGGTCTTTATCACATCTTGCCTGGACTGTAGCCTCCAGATTCCTCTTTTTTATATATATTCTCCACATAGCTACCAAATGGATACTCTTAATGTAGAGATTTGACCTTGATTCTTTCTCTATTTAATAAGCTTATTGTCTCTAGGATAAGATATAAGATTCTCAGGATCAAATTTTGTGTGTGTGTGTGTGTGTGTGTATGAGGGAGGGAGGGAGGGAGGGAAGGAGGAACAGAGGGGGAGACAGAGAGACAAAGACACAGACAAAGACAGAAGGAGAGAGAGACAGAGAGACAAAGAGAGAGAATGCACATTGTTTCCTTTGATTCTTGCAGATGGAGCACAGGTCTTATCAAGGCCCTCTTAGGCACTAAATTACTAAGATGGTTATCTTGGACTTTGCCTCAGAGCACCTACATTCAGAGGGTGAAAATACTGAACATTATTTTGGTAATTACAAACAACTGAGCACAGAACTTACTTAGAGAGAATACTTCAATAGGAAGCAACACGATATACCCATTTGTACATTTACATGTGCATCTTTGTACATGTACATAGAGCCACTGAAGTAACAAATTCCCTCTCTTTTTCAACTGAACATGCCTTTGTTTTTTCTTCTATCAACTTTTCCATTATAAATTGAAGTTGGGTTGAGGGAATTTTTTGTGCTGCTCTTCTAGGAGCCAAAATCACTAATTATGGTTCTGAAAAGAAAAAGAAAAAAAAAAACCACCACGTATCACTTACTGAACTGAACATATCCAAAGTGGAATTCCTCCATTAAATTCCTCCACCATAACTCAGAGACTTAGAGGCATTTTCCTTAGCAAAAATACAAAGCCACTGGGGACTTGGAAGAAGGTATGTGTTCTGTATTAGTTAATTAATAAAAGAAAAACAAGTTCTCAATTTTTTCTATCTCTGCTGTGCCTAGTTAGGTGAAGGTTTTCAGAGAAAATATAATAAAGCAAAAATAAAATTACTGTTAAGTGACTGAAAGAGCTCCCTGCCTATTGGCAGGAAATGAGTAGGATTTTTCTTTTTTATTGGTCTCTCTCTTTCAATTTCTTATGTTTTTTGTCTTGATAATTCTGTAATTTGAAATAGAAGACAGTGCTCTATTTTAGAGCAAAGGTTTGTTAATCTTAGGTGTGGGAGGATGGTGATGATTCTCTCACAGGAATTTTCTTCTTTAATTCTAAACTCTCATTATGGGCTAAATTGTTATGTTTTCCAGTGCATTTGAGGTTTTTGCCGAGGTCACTGAAGAAGGGACTCCCAAGAGGGTGTGAGGGGGAGGGAAAGAGATACACAAAAGAATGTGAAAAAATTGTTTTTCTGGTTTGCCTTCATTTTCCAATCTGGAGACTATGGTTTGACTGAATCACAGCCAGGGTGCTTGCTGCATTCCCATCTGTGGAAAGGGGCAGAATCTTTTCCAGGGGAAGGCCCCCACTTAGAGAGACAGGGCCACACAGACACTGAGCTGAAACTGTAGGAGGCTCAGAGTAACAGCCACTGAACAGGTGGGAGAGAAAGTAAGTTTGGAGCTTAGAGAGTTGTTAATGCCATTAAGCTTTCCACATACTAAATATTATTAAAATGATGAAATTTTTCATGAATACTGTTTTCCATTAAATAGAACAATCTACCACAAGTGCCATTTATGTGAACCCACCCATCTCAAAACTCAGTTTCTCCTTGATGTAAGCCATTGCTGATCCACCACCTAAAGGGGAAAAAATCCTATAAATCCATTATGAGATTTTTATATTGATGTATGAGACAATTGGTGGTATTTAGATAATGCAGTAGATAAAGTACCAGGCCTAGAGTCAGGAAGAATCATCTTCCTGAGTTCAAATCTGGCCTCAGATGCATAGTAGCTGTGTGACCCTGGGTAAGTCACTTAGTTCTGTTTGCCTCAGTTTCCTCATCTGTGAAATGAGCAGGAGAAGGAAATGGCAAACCATTCCATTATTTTTGCCAACAAAACCCAAATGGGGTCACAAATACTCAGGCATGACTGAATAACAACAAGAGACAACTTGGATTCATTGTAAATTTTTAAGGAAGTTCTCCTAGAAAAGAAAAAGAATCAGAATTGGGGTTGGAAGACCTCGGTTTGAGTTCCAGCTTTGCCGTTCATTAGGTGTATGATCTTGGGTCAGAGCTGAAACAAAAACTTATTGCACCAAGGAAAATGCCACAAAACACAGTCATCCAGGCATAATGAATCAATCCCTTCACTTGGGTGAGTGAATGTGTGTATAGACTGAGGAGGAGGAGAAGAGACAGATAGAAATCACTCTCTGGGATGGGGAGGGGCAAGACTGCTACTGCTAGAGGTATAGGGTCGAAGGTGGAAGAAAGAGCAGTGTCTGAAAATTTTCCATTTTTCATCATTTTTGTTGCTCATAGATGGTTTTTTTTTTTGTCTTTTTTCTTCTGCTGAAGGACTACAAGTATGATTTTGTTTTCTAAAATCATCATCCTAGGTCCAAGTTCTCACATTTTAAAAATAATGATAATAATCTGCATCATTAAAATTTTCTCCATTGCTTTATTAAATTTAAATTATCAACAAAAATATGTCAATCTCCAAACCCAAAGATACCAACATTAGGGATAAAAATTCATTATTTGGAAAAAACTGTTGGGAAAACTGGAAATTAATATGGCAGAAATTAGATATGGATCCACACTTAACACCATATACCAAGATAAGATCAAAATAGGTCCATGATTTAGGCATAAAGAATGAGATCATAAATAGATTAGAGGAACAGAGAATAGTCTACCTCTCAGACCTGTGGAGGAGGAAGGAATGTATGACCAGAGGAGAACTAGAGATCATTATTGATCACAAAATAGAAGATTTTGATTACATCAAACTAAAAAGTTTCTGTACAAACAATACTAATGCAAATAAGATTAGAAGGGAAGTAACAAATTGGGAAAATATTTTTAAAAGTAAAGGTTCTGACAAAGGTCTCATTTCCAAAATATATCGAGAACTGACCCTAATTTATAAGAAACCAAACCATTCTCCAATTGATAAATGGTCAAAGGATATGAACAGACAATTCTCAGATGATGAAATTAAAACTATTTCTACTCATATGAAAGAGTGTTCCAAATCACTACTGATCAGAGAAATGCAAATTAAGACAACTCTGAGATACCACTACACACCTGTCAGATTGGCTAAGATGACAGGAACAAATAATGATGAATGTTGGAGGGGATGTGGGAAAACTGGGACACTGATCATTGTTGGTGGAATTGTGAAAGAATCCAACCATTCTGGAGAGCAATTTGGAACTATGCCCAAAAAGTTATCAAACTGTGCATACCCTTTGACCCAGCAGTACTACTACTGGGCTTATATCCCAAAGAAATACTAAAGAGCAGAAAGAGACATATATGTGCCAAAATGTTTGTGGCAGCCCTTTTTGTAGTGGCTAGAAACTGGAAGATGCATGGATGTCCATCAGTTGGAGAATGGTTGGTAAACTGTGGTATATGAAGGTTATGGAATATTATTGCTCTGTAAGAAATGAGCAGCAGGAGGAATACAGAGAGGCTTGGAGAGACTTACATCAACTGATGCTGAGTGAAATGAGCAGAACCAGAAGATCACTATACACTTCAACAACAATACTGTATGAGGATGTATTCTGAAGGAAGTGGAAATCTTCAACATAAAGAATATCCAACTCACTTCCAGTTGATCAATGATGGACAGAAATAACTACACCCAGAGAAGAAACACTGGGAAGTGAATGTAAATTGTTAGCACTAATGTCTGTCTGCCCAGGTTACATGTACCTTCAGAATCTAATGCTTATTGTGCAACAAGAAAATGGTATTTACACACATGTATTGTATCTAGGTTATATTGTAACACATGTAAAATGTATGGGATTGCCTGTTATCAGGGGGAGGGAGTAGAGGGAGGGGGGATAATTTGGAAAAATGAATACAAGGGATAATATTATAAAAATATATAATAAAAAAATAATAAAAATATGTCAATCTCTGGTTTGTAGTTAATAATTTCTGAGGTGTAAATGCTTATACTAAAAATTTAACACTTATTTTTCACAACATGTTTTGAGCTGTTTCAGTACACCCCTGTCAGCAATAGGATTTAAACTGGAAGGAATCTTAAAGGTTACATACTTGGAGAGTAATCTGGAGCTATGCCCTAAGTTATAAAACTGCCTATACCCTTTGATCCAGCAATAGCACTACTAGATCTGTTTCCCAAAAGAATTAGAGACAAAGAAAAAGAACCTATATATTCTAAAATATTTATAGTAGTTCTCTTTGTGGGGACAAAGAACTAGAAATTGAGAGGATACCCATCAATTGGGCAATGGTTGAATATTATATATAATTGTGATAGAATATTATACTATAAGAAAAATGAGCAGAGGATGATAGGAAAAGATAATGATAAATGATGGAAGGGATGTGGGGAAACTGGGACACAAATAGAATATTGTTGGACATGTGAAATGATCCAACCATTCTGAAGAGCAATTTAAAACTATGCCCAAATGTGGTACAAAGAATTGCCACAGCCCAAATAAAATTTGTAGCTTCCAATATATATCAGCTCTTTAAGGAACTTCAAGAGCAAGTGAGAAAGCATCCAAGTAAGATTTATATCTTGCATGTCCACTCTCATAGTGGAATTCCAGGTCCTATTTTTGATGGTAATTCAAAGGCAGATAGCCTTCTAACCATATTGGCCAATACTCCATTATTTCAGGAAGTCCAAGAATCTCATTCTAAATATAATCAGGCTGTTCGAGCTTTATGTTTACAATTTGGAATAACAAGAGAGGAAGCTAGGAGCATAGTAAAAGCCTGTTCAGCTTGCCTTCCTTTCCACATTCCTACACTCCCTCCAGGAAAGAATCCTCATGGTTTGAGACCCAATGAAATTTGGCAAATGGATGTGATCCATTATAAATCTTTTGGTTGTCTGTCTTTTATCCATGTTGTGGTAGATACCTTTTTAAGATTCACTTTTGCAATACCAGCAGCAAAAAAGACAGCCTGAGTGGTCACTGAATTCCTTATACAAGCATTTGCAAGTATGGGTGTGCCACAAGCAATAAAAATAAATAATGGACCTGCATATACTTTTAAACATTTAGCACACTTTTGTGCACAGTATAAGATTTTACACACCACTGGCATACCCTTTAATTCTCAAGGACAGGCAATAGTAGAAAGGAGAAACAGAAACATTAAGACGCTCCTCCAAAAACAAAAGAAAGGGGGAGCCACAGGTAATCCTAGAGAACTTCTAAATTTAGCTCTTTATACAATTAACTTTTTGATTTTTGACAAAGATGCACTGGCTCCAGTAGACAGGTTTTTTAACCCACCAGAAGGGCAGTGTCCAGTGCAAGCAACTCCACTATCTTCAGATAATCACTAGGTGATGTGGAGAGATACAGAAAGTAGAGGAAGGGACCAGACAGGTTAACTGCTTGGGGGAGAGGATTTGCTTGTATCTGTACAGATGGAGAAGGAATCATATGGGTGCCAATGAGTATTCACCTTGTCCATCAGAGAGAGATGGAGCAGATCCTTGAAATGAAGAAGAAGACCCAAGAAACATCAGGTAGTTCCATTGCTGATTGTGCCCACTACTGAAAGAGCATGGCAGTTATGGCAATTGATGCATGGACAACAAAAATTGTTGGATTTGAAAACCCTCAGAAATATTTGGATTCTCTGAGACATGATAAAACTGTTGCAGGACTTCAAAAACTTGCAGGGATCATTGGCTTCCCTGATATATGAAGCAATGGACAATAGATTGGTTTTGAACATAAAACATAAGGTTTTATGAAGCTGAATGTTGAAAAGTATCTTTGCATGTATTTGGGAAAATAAAATACTATTTTAAAAAGAAATGATGAGCAGGTTGATTTCAAAAAAGCACAGAAAGACTTGCATGAAATAATGAAGAGTGAAATGAAGAGAATCAAGAGAATGTTGACTAAAGTAACAGCATTATTTGAAGAATACTGTGAATGACTAAGTTATTTTGAGTATTATAAATACTGAAATCAACTACAAAGGGCCTATGAAGGAAAATACTATCCATCTCCAGAGAGAGAATCAATAGAGTAGCATAGTATGGTTTTACAGATTTATATACACACATAAACATAGCTACACACATATGTAGCTATATGTGTATGTGTACATATAGCTACACACTTGCATATATGTGTGTATATACATGCCTACATATGTACATATACATATACACACATATCTATGCCTAATGATGTCCTTTTCTAGTGTATGGGGGGAGAGGACAGAGACAGTTTGGAACTTTCAAAAGTAACAAAATAAATATATTAAAAATTTTAAAGTTAACTAGTCCAATGTCCTCATTTTATAGGTGATAATACTGTGGCTCAGAAAATTTAACATATTTGCCCTTTTTTCCCCCTGCTTGTCATTACTTACAGGGAGTAAGTTGTAGAGAAAGACTTTGAATCCCACTTTCTGACTCCAAATCCCTATTCTTTCTGCAATACACTATATTGGTCATCAGGTTGCTGGTTCCTCATTTGAACTATGTGTTTTCTAAGCCTCTTCTAGTCCTAGATCTTATAAACACACGTCCATAATGTTTTAAGGATTGCAAGGCACTTTCTTTACAACAATCTTAATTATAAGTATTATTAGCCTTATTCATGAAGACACTGGAACTCAGAAATTGTCTAGAATTAAGAAAGTGATAGAGAAAATGTTAATACTCCAGCTCATTAATCCTTCCTTCTCTTTTCTCCTCAATGTTTTTTATCTTTAATGTAAAAATAGCTTTACTTGCTTTTCTTTGTAGTGATAATGACCTACCTCTGACTAACATCTTGATCAAAGATCAGATTTCAAGGGTAGAGCAGGAAAGGAGGACAAAGGGGATGGGAAAAGGGAAGGAATTAATTTAATGGTAGAAAAATTCTGTTAGTGAATTGTATCATGTAATAAAAATCATCTGTAAATGCAGCAAATTGAATCTATTCTCTCTAGTTAGAGGTTATGTCAGCAATATAATTTCAAGTCAGTTTAACTAAGGGCAGCTATTGGAACAGTGGATAGACTACTTGACTTGGAACCAAGAAGTCATTTTCACGAGTTCAAATCTAGCCTCAGACACTTATTAGCTGTGTGACCCTAGGTAAATTACTTAATTCTGTTTACCTCAATTTCCTCATCTGTAAAATAAGCTGGAAATAGAAAATCACTTTAGTATCTTTATCAAGAAAATCCCAAATAGGGTAATGAAAAGTCACACAAAAGTCACACATGACTGAAAGAACTCAAAGCAAGGAAATAAAAATTTATGAAGCACATGCTATGTGCTAGCCATAGTGCTAAGCACTTAACAAATCCTCTTTTATTTAGCAAATTTAATCATCCTTTAATTTTGTTTAATCCTTACCCAGACCCTGGGAAGTGGGTGTTATTATCATCCCCATTTTATAGATGAGGAAATGGAGGCAGATTAGCTAAATGCCTTGCTTGCCCAGGGTCACAGAGATATTAAGTTGAGATCAAATTTGAAGTTAGGTCCTCCTGAGTACAGATCCAGCATTCTATCCACTGTACCATACAGCTGCCTCTGAATTCTCAGGTTTTCTATTTCTTGATCATATGACTTTTGGAAAACTATTTAACCTCTCTGGCTCACCCTTTCTTCATCTGTGAAATGATAATCTTCAGACTTGTGCACTCTATCTCACAGTACTGAGTTGAGGGAGGTGTTTTATAAACTCTAAAAGCAAATGGTTATTATAAAGTATGAACTATTAATATGTAATTAGGATTGACTCTGCTTCTTCATTTTCAGGAGACATAACTCCTAACTAGAATGTTGAAGCAATTCTGTGTCTCTGCTCTACTTTTTTTTTTTTTAATACTAATAGCTTTTTGTTTTTTTAAGATACATGCAAAGATAAATATTTATATACATAGTGGATTTAACCTATATTTTAACATATTTAATTAACATGTATTGGACTACCTGCCATCTAGGAGTGGGAGTGGGGGGAAGGAGGGGATAATTTGGAACAGAACGCTTTGTAAGGGTCAATGTTGAAAAATTATCCATGCATATGTTTTGTAAATAAAAAGCTTAAATAATCAAATAAAATACACGCAAAGATAATTTCAACTTTCACTCTTGCAAAAAACCTTGTGTTCCAAATTTTTTCCCCTCATTCTACCTCTCCTCCCTCCCTTAGATAACAAGTAATCCAATATATGTTAAACATGTGCAATTTTTCTAAACATTTATCATGCTGAACAAGAAACATCAGATCAAAAGGGAAAAAATGAGAAAGAAAACAAAAAACAAGCAGACAACAAAAACAAAGATGAAAATACTATGTTGGATCCTCATTCAGTCCTCACAGTCCTCTTTCTGGGTTCAAATGGCTCTCTCCATCACAAGTTTATTAGATTGGCCTGAATCACCTCATTGCTGAAAAGATCCACATCCATCTGAGTTGGTTATCCCGTAATCTTGTTGTTTCTACTTCTTTATTTTCAGGAGACATAACTTCTAATTGTAATATAAGACAATTCTGTGTCCCTGCAAAAGGAGTCAGGCTTGTGCCAGAGGTTTTTGGGAGACACATTTAAGTAACTCGTATAGATAGACATGTCTCACACATAACCACATGTCCTCCAAATATTACTGTTATTGTCTATCCTGAGCTAGCAGGTGGATTCTTATTCTAAGATTATTCACTATGATTAGGGCAGTTGATTTTTTCAGCAGTCTCCTCCTCAGAAGTCACCATTCACAAGTATTTTCACACAGATACAAGAAACACACTGATAGTTAAGGGTCATAATGATGATTCAGAGGCTCTGAAAGAGATTAAAGTGTCTCCTGAGTAATTCAAGGAAGATCAAATAAGGCTCAGTAGAGTATTAAAGTGAAGGAGATTTAATTGTGCTCTGATCCTTTGCAAATTGATCATCTATGTTTGGCACATGTAAATGCTAAATGCTTTCTTCCCCAGCCATGTTTCATAATAAGTATTAAGTGTTACTATATCCCAGACTCTGTATTAAGCACTGGAGATACAAAGAAAGGCAAAAGATAATTCCTGCCCTCCAGAAGTTTACTTAGTAGTGAGGAAGACAACATGTGCATAAATATACATGTGTGCATATACACATATACATATATATGCATAATATTACATGTATAAACAATGTATACATGCATACATAATTTATATAGACATATAAGTGCACATATAAATATATAATGTATACACATTCGTATATAATATATACAACATAAGCACACATATAAATATATATGTATAACACATATATGCATAATATATACATATATAAGTATACATATATAAATATATGTATAACATATACACATACATATATAATATACACATACATAAGTATTAGTATATATCTAAATATGTATATAATGCATGCATAATCTATATACATTTATAAGTATACATATAAGTATATCTGTATAATATACACATGCATACATAACATATACATATATAAGTACATGTATAAATATATGCATAATATATACATATATGTATACACATAAGTATAAGCGCATAAGCGTGTGTGTGTGTGTGTGTGTGTGTGTGTGTGTAGGAGAATGGGAAAAGCCTCCTACAGACCATAGCATTTGAGTTGAATTCAAATTTGATCCCAGACACTTACTAGTTGTGGGACCTTGGGCAGCTCAATCAATCTTTAATAACCCTTTTCAGGGTTATTGTGAGGATCAAATGAGATAATATTTGTTTAGTACAATATCTGGCACACATTTTGTTTTTCAGTCAATTCAGTCACGTCTGACTCTTTGTGAGTCCATTTGGAGTTTTCTTAGCAAACATACTGGCACCATTTGCCATTTCCTTCTCCAACATATTTTACAGATGAGGAAACTGAGGCAAACAGCATTAAGTGACTTGCCCAGGGTCACCAAATTTGTAAGTGTCTGAAACCAGATTTGAATTCAGGTAAATGAGTCTTCTTGATTCCAATCCACTGAGCCACCCAACTGCCCCATCCCTTTAAGTCTACACAATTAACAAAACAAGATAGAAGCATATAGTATTAATAATCTACATTATTATTTTTGCCCATTATTTTCTTAAGTCTAAACAATCATCCAAACATTATTCATTGAAGTCTGTCAAATAGTAGGTCTTAAGATATTTTTGTTTCCTTCCTTCCTTAAAGAAAACCAAGATAAAAAAAAGAGGTAAGTGAATCTTCCTGGCATGAAGATAATGACTAAATACAAAGGCAAAATTGGAATGGGAAATGAAGTGTCACATGTGAGAAAACAATAAGAGTATGGTCTGTGGATATACCCTACATGCTTGTGGAGAGGGAGTAAGGTATAAGAAGGCTGGAGGGGTCCAGATGCTGAAGAGCTTTCCCTGAACTCAACCCCTGCAGCCTGCTTCCCTTTATTTTGGTGGGAACTCTGTCTCTACAACAACCGATGTGTGTTTGGTCTAGTATGATTCTGACGCCGGACACTGGCCAATGTAGCTGTCTCGGGACACTGAGTGCAGGGTATCTTAGTTCCCTGCTCTGAAATTCAGTTCCTCGGAACTCTTTCTTCATCTTGGTTGCAGACTAGTCATTTTAATTTCTTTCTGGATACTACAGCTAACCCTCTGGAGATAAGAATAAACAGAATGCCTCCCTACACGTTACATCAGAGCAGTGCTGCCTCAGCACATCTTTCCCACTTATCATCCCCTTAAAGCTTTTAAGGATTTGTCTTCCACATTTGTGAACACCCCCAGTGGACTGTTCGGGTTTGGTTTATCCCTGAGAAAACTGGCATTAAAATAGACCTTTTCCCAGCAATAATAATCTCATTTACCATAAATTATTCTATTCTCAGTACCTTTGAGACACATGAGAGCTTTTATGTAATAAAAAAGCCATTTATTTCAGAATATTTTAATGCACGTTTCCATATTTTTCTCATTTTTAATGCAGGGGCCATTGAACATGATTGTAAGTGGCTGTGTTTTTTTTTTTTTTTTTTTTTAAGGAAATTTACGGCAAATGGAAGCATGACAGAGACAGCCCAGTACGTCATTTCACAGCAATACTGGTGAAGAGAACAATGTAAAGGCATCCTGATTCTCACTGACTTGCATCAGGAGAAGCTTTGCAGGAGAAAGACAATACCACTGAAAGGATGGGAGATGAGAGAGCTAGTTTTAATGGGGAGCCCTTTCTCTAAATGGTTCTGGGCAAACCACTTAACCCACTCCAGGTTTCAATTTCCACTTCTGAAACATAAGTGGAAAAGTGACAGATGTGTGACTACATTCTGAGTGTTTCCTTGATTAACTAGGCACATGAATTGAAAAAGGGGATCTTAATATGTGTGATTAAAAAAGAAAGATAGTCAAGAAGAATAAAAAATCAAGGAGCAAATGGAGAGGTTTAAATACAAGTTTTCCTCTCATTTTTTTTAAATTCTAGTACCCATCCCTTTTTGACAGAATGATGAATTAAAAAAAAAAACCTATAGACTAAGGAATGGTACACCAGACTTATATACTTATAGAAAAGAAAAAATCACATACTGTATGTAATTAACACTTGCATGTTTCTTTTGCTACCTTTCTATATAATTTATGGGACTTAAGGTGTTAGAAGGAGACAAATAAAGAGACAGAGAAACAGACCAAGAGAGCACTTTTTAAAGTGTTTACTAATCTAATTATGATGCAAATACAAGCAAAAAAAAAGGCATGCATGTTCTTCCACAGCTTTTTTTCTAACCAGGAAAGACATCATCCAAAAGGAAGCTGGAAGGCTAAGGTGAAAAGAAGGAAGGATACTTATGTACTGAAGTCTAAGGTGGAAGAATGGAGAGGCAGGAAGGGAACTAAGAAAGAGTAAATATGGAAGGCATAGATACTTCCTGAAATGGTAGTCTTGGATAAGAACTCATGAAATGGAAAAGAGTTAAAGGCATCTACGTGCTGGTAAATGTTAAATATTTCTTTCTGGGGAAATAATTATACACATAACATGCTTGTAGTTTAATCTGCATTATTTACATTTTCTCCATCACTTTCTGAAGTCCAAAATTCAACAAAAATAGATATCAAACCTTACTTCATAGTACTGACTGATTTTTGAGGTATAAATGTCACTAGATATGGTTGGTTGGTTTTTACTATTCTTTCTTCTGTAAGAGGATCAAAATGACATCACTATGCTGAAGTCCAAGTCCAATGTCCAGATCAGACCAATGTGTGCTCAGAAGGCTATATCACTGGTCAAACACAAATGGCCCATGTGAACATTATGAAGTAGAGATGTTTCTAAATTTATACATCTCACATTTCTTTTGAGCTATTGCAACATAGCACTTTCTTTGTTACAGGCACACCATGTGGGGTTCTCCATGAAATAGTCTTTTAGGCTAGCATATGTTTGGCATTCAAATAGTGTGGCCAGCCCATTGGAGTTGTGCTCTCTGTAGTAGAATTTAATGTTTGGCAGTTTAGCTCAAGAAACGACTTCAGTGTCAAGTACCTTATCTTGTTAGGTGATCTTCAAATTCTTCCTAAGACAATTCTAGTGGAGGTGATTCAGTTTCCTGGCATGACAATGGGAGACAGTGTAGGATTCATAGCCTTACACCAGCTTTGCAGACCTTCAGTGTGATAGGCAGCCCAGGACTTCTTCTTTCCCACACTTTCCTTTGGAGCCTCCCAAACACTGAGCTAGTTCCAGCAAGATATCCTCATTGAAAGCTTCACAATATTGCTGATAACATCATGCAAAAAATCATGGGAGCAAGCACAAAGCTCTGCTTCACTCTATTGGCCCACAAATAGCCTTCAGAGCAATGTAAAAGTACTTTGGATTGTTACTATCAGTATAAAACTGAATTTCATCTGACTTCTTACTGAACCAAAAATCCTGCATTTCTCTTAAGTTTCACTTGTACTTTACTTTTGATAGAATTAAGTGCTGTTTTAGAGATGGATAGATTACCTTGCTGCTAAAGCTTGTGTGTTCTTGTTTCTAGTATAGTCTAAATTTCCCTATCATTTTCATTAAACCAATTTTGATGCTTGCAAGTGTTTTGGCCCCAATATACCAAATCTCTGAAAGCTGTCCACTCCTTTTCTGCTTCATTGTTGCCAATTGTGTGTTGGCTCAGCTTTCCTTCCAAGTTAGAAACTAACTTCTTGTTGTTAAGTCTTCTGATAGTCATCTTTCCCTGGGGCCACCACTTCTGGTGAAAAAAAAATTTAGTTTGGAGAAGTTAAGTTTATAGTCAGTCCAGCACTCTGCCCCACACATTGTCTTTATTACTTTCTTATCCTGTCTTTTTTCCTTATAACAACATAGTCTATTAAATAACAATGTTTGTTTGCTATGAGTGTGTATCCATGAAGTTTTATTGAATTTAGGTAAACGAAAGATTGTTGGTGATAGGGAGGATCATGACATTATAAGTCTTCAGGTAAGTGACTACTGTTGTTGCTGTTTCCAACTCCATTCCTCCCAATGACTCCTTGTCATTTCTTGGTAGTCTTTGTTATTCTTGCATTAAACTTATAATTTAATTTATAAGATTTATAAGTTTGTCTTCTCTTGCATATTGATGATGAAGGCCAGGTCTTCATAAAGTTTTTATTTTACTTCATCAAACAAAGTGGTGGGAACATATGAACTGATAATGTTGGTCACAATTGGATTGTCATGAATTCATTATTTGTTACTTTTGGTAGGCTTGTTGACTGGATTTTAATTGCAAGATATGTTCTAGCAGGATGCGTTCTCCTTCATTGTGGATCTTCTAGAACAACATATATCCAGCTCTGACCTTGGTAAGCTAGTCTTGTTTTGCTCAAGACTAGTATTTGGATGTGGTAACTCTTGTGGTAACTCAATAAAAGCTATTCATCCTTCAGGTCTATTGGATTCTGTGTTATTTATAAATATACACATATTCCATGTACAGATGGTGAATGAAATTAACTTGGCAAACATTTTTGTGCATTAGTGTGTGTATGTGTATATGGGTGTGTGTGTGTGTATTTTCATCAGAGTAAGTTCCTGCCTGCCTCAGTAAGCAGGCCAGGACTAGGTGAAGCAGACAAGTTTTAGTGTATCATTCCTAGTCTCTTCCTCACATCAGAAGGTAAAAATGTATGATTCTTAAAAGGCTGCTCAGATGCCCACTGTTGCTGATCTTGTTAAAGTATACCCTAGAGACATCTCTTGGGTCAAAATTTTGCTCTTGTGGCTTTCCAAAGAGCCAGGAACAAAGTCAGGAAAGAAGTAAGATATGAGAGCTATTACTAGAAATTGTTGTATCTGGGATAAAGTCACTTGATGTGAGGAGGGAGGGGAACAGTAAAGAAGAGAGTTTATTAGTTTATACCCTAAAAAAATTCTTTTTTTTTTTTTTTTAGAAAATAGTAGCTGAAGTGCATATTTCACTTTAAAGTTTAAAAATGTATTTCCTTGGAAAATAAATGCAACTTTCAGTCTAATAGACCATTTAGGCATACACAGGTAACTGTTTTACACAGTAATTCACAATTTACCAGACAAAATAAAGAAAAGGTATAGATAGGTATCATTAAAAAAAGTCATAGAGGCAGGAAATTTCAGGATATGTTGAAAAAGACCAAAGACTGAGTCCAGTTTGGTTGATATGCATGGTGGACAATAATACAAGTAATATGGAAATTCAGGATAGTTCTGATCGGAAAAGGCCCTGAATGCCAGGGAGAAGAATTTGAACTTTAGTATGCAACAGGAAAGCCCGGAGGATTTTGAGTAAAGAAGGGAAATGACCAGAAATATACATGTGTACATTTTGGAGTTGGTTAAGACACTCCTGATCAATTGATTTCTCCTAGTTAATGAAAAATCACAAAAGAAGGATATAACAGGGACAACACAATGTGAATGTTGTTTGTTTGTTGTTTTTTTTTCCAAAGGAAAACATGACTATATTCAATAACCTTTTACAAAATGTGAAGTTTCCCTTGATATGACTAGAGAGCATATGTTCATAAATTTATAAGTAGAAGGGACTCAAAGGTCATTGAGTCCAGCCCCCTCATTTTACAGATAAAGAAATAGAGGTTGGGAAAGTACATGACTTAACTAGACATATTAGTAGCAAGCATGATAGCAATTCTGAACCTAAGTTTTTGATCTTTAGAATCAGTACTTTCTTCATAAGATCTCTTTCAACTATGCAATTTATAATTACTTAACTTATTTAATTTTAGCTTATTTAATATATTTCTTTTCCAAATTTCAAAAGTTAAACTTACATTCTTTATTCAGGAATACTCATTCTTTTTTCACAGAAAAAGAAGCTGGGGTAAGGGGGTAGTAGCAGGTACTGGAGCATGTTGAGATCCTGCAGTCAGATGTAGTCCTAAGCCCCCTCCAAAACGGAGGATCTAGGAAGAATCCTCCACTGTTGTCTCTCCCCCCTTTACATTCAGAAAGAGGGAAATGCCCCAGTGGTAGGGGATACCAAGGAGGTATGAGTTTAGAGTTGGTTCCATCTCAAAAGAATAAAAATTGCAGGTTACTCAAAAGTAATGAAAACTGTATGATAGGTTCAGGTAGGCTCTAATGAACTGCCACAATGATATGTCTTAGAAATTAAGAGATATTATCAAGAAAATATAGAGCTAGAAACAGAGGTAGGTCAGTAATAGAGGGAGAGTAAGACCCAGTAGATGAATTGCCCAAATGGCACCACCCTGGTTTCCATGAAATATCTAAAAAGAACTAGATGAAGACTTCCAGAATGTGGATCTTCTCTGGGCAATTAATGAAAAAAAAAAGGGGGGGAAATTATTCCAAATGAGAAAACATTTTGGAGCTGGCAATCTGTATTGTGGGGAGGAATTATCACCCTAGTGGAGTCTCTGATCCATCAAAAAAGAAATTGAAAAAATATCCTTATTTAATTTTTTTTTTTAAATTTGAGATTCCTTGAGATGTTGGGAAGTGTAATTTTTTTTAAACAAAATGCCTAATTAACTAGAAACATCTGAGTGGATAACTTCCAAACACTATTAAAAATGTTTTTTTTTTTTTTAACAAAATAACAGCAACATCATGTGATGATCAACTTTGATAGACTTAGTTCTTCCCTGAAATACAATGACCTAAGACAACTCCAAAAGACTCATGATGGAAAATGCTACCCATGTCCAGAGAAAGTACTATGAAGTCTGAATGAAGACCAACGCTCACTATTTTCACTTTTTTTCTTCTCTCATGGATTTTCCCTTTTGTTCTGATTCTTCTTTCATGATATGACTAATATGGAAATATGATTAATATAATTATACATATATAATCTATAACAGATTGCTTGTCTTTTTGGGGAGGGAGGAAGGGAGGAAGAAAAAAAATGGAAACAAAAATCTTATAAAAGTTAATGTGGAAAATTAAAAATAAATTTAATAAGAATGTCAAAAATGTTCACTTTTTGCTTTGGATAAGCAAGGAAAAATAATTTAAATACAAATTATTAGTAAACGATAAAATTTAAAAATTATGAACTCATAGTCACCTATCAGGTGGTCTCCAAGGGAATTTGAACTTTTTGGACATGTCCAATATCAGCTATGTGGTGCAGTAGATAAAGTGCATAGTTTAGATTCAGAAAGATTCTTCTTCATGAGTTCAAATCTGACCTCAGACATTTACTAGCTGTGTATCACTGAGCAAGTCACTTAATTCTGCCTCAGTTTCTTCATCTGCCAAATGAACTGGAAAAGGAAATGGCAAACTACTCCAATGTCTTTGCCAAGAAAAGCCCAAATGGGGTCATGAAGAGGTGGACATGACTGAAATATTACTGAAAATTATATATTATAGAGCAACAGAATCATAGCAGCTAGATGGCCCAGTATTCAGAGGACTTCAGAGACATCTGAAAAGATTTATAGGGACTGATAGAGAGTAAAGTGAGCAGAACCAGGAGAACAATTTATGCAAAAACAAGATTGTAAAGAAAACTTTGAAAGACTTAAAAGCTCTGGCCAATTGCCATTTCAGAAGATCAGTGATGAAGCATGCTACTGCTTCCTGCAGGAAAGGTTATTGACTTAAGGTTCAGCATGCTATTTCCATCTCTACTTCTATCTCTTTCTCTGTCCATATATGTGTATATGTATATGTATATGTGCATAAATGTATATTCAAACATCAGTGATAGAATTTATTTTGACTATACATATTTATTACAAGAATTTTGTTTTATTCTCATTTGGAGGGGAAAGATGGGAAGAAGAGAAAATGCATTTTGTTAAATAAAAGCAAAATTTAACTTTAAAAAGTCTAAAAGAGAGGTGAGAGTGATGAGTGTGATCAGAAGCCCATTCCACCACCAGAGATAAGTGTTCAGCTTCAAGGACCATAACAGATAGGAACTAAAGCTGAGCGGAAGATGGAACAGATATATGTAAATGATAGACTAGGTTAAGTTTGGAGAAGCCAAGATCATGATGGGGCAGGAGCTAAAGTGAAATTAGACATAGACTCTTCCTGATGGAAAAAAAATTTCCTGGCCAATGGGTTTTTAAGTGTTTCTTGCACAGTTTAGAGCTTTCTAGAGTGTTCTAATGGGTTGATAGAAGGATAGAATATCTTACTTTAAAAGGGATCCTAGTGACAGTCTTTCTCAGCCCAGTAATTCTGTAATCTGATGAGAGAGGTGATACTAGTATGTGAATGTAATGAAATATTACCTTAAAATACAGTGGATTTTTTTAAAAGTACATCACAGTAAGACTTGTACAAACTGATGAAGAGTAAAATGTACAGAGCCAGGACTATTTACAAATAACACTAGCAATAATGTGAAGGAAAGCAACTTAGAAGACTTTAAAACTTGAATCAAAACAATGAACAATTAGAATTTCAAAAGACTAATAGTGAAATACAGCTTCCTGAGAGAGGGAAAGTGAGATGCAAAATGAGATGCATTCTTAGACATGGACAATGGCTTGAGATAGCCTGAACTTTATGTATTTATTACATGGGAAAGCTTCTCCTAGATTGTATGGGATAGGAGGTTATGGGTAATGATAGATACACAAATACATAAATCAAGAGAAAACTTTTTAAATGTGCAGAAAGAACCAAAAAATGCAGAGGAGTATATGTAGCAGTTTTATTACTACCACCTTGCTAAATTTCATGTATAATATATATGTATGTGTGTGTGTGTGTATGTACATACATTGTATGTGCTTGTCTTTAAAAAACAAATAACACAGAGGCAGCTAGATAACAGTCAGGAGGACCTGAGTTCAAATCTGACCTCAGACACTAATATTTCCTAGTTGTATGATCCTGGGCAAGTCACTTAACCTTAATTGCCTCAGAGAAAAAAAATAGCACATAAGAGAGGTTCAAAGAGAGATTTTATATAGGTTACTTTCTGATTCTTTGTGCATTAAAATGTTTTTGCTTATGATTGTTAACTTGACAAAATTTTTTTAATTGAGGAAAAAAAAGATAATAAATGGTACAATCAGTGACATAAGCCACAAAGAAAGTAGTCTGGAGTTACTGGCAAAGCCTTATGGATGAAGTAGGATTGAAGCTGGACCTTGGAAGATAGGCAGGAATAGGGTTAGAGTGATCCACAGATGTGGAAGAAGACATTAGGGGGAAATGTGAATGAAGGTATGGAGGCAAGAAAGTTTTAAAAATTGTTAGCAAATGTTAATTGAATTTCAACACTGTGCACAGTCCAGTCCCTTCCTGTCTTTCCAATCCTATGACCCATGATTTATACCTTCAAACCTTTTTTTACCTGCACTGATCTCTGTCCTGTCCCTTAAATATATCACATATATTCCAAACTCAGGCTAAGTGTATTCCTTGCAATAGAAATATGAACTGAAGCCTAAACTAAGGCCCAAAAATGACAAGATGGAGCTTGAATTGGACCCTCAAGATTAGATAGGCTTTGGACAGAAAACACAGAGGTGTGAGGGCACCAAAAGTGTACTATAAAGAAGGTTTGTTTCTCTACCCTGTACTATATATGTGTATATATATATATATATATATATATATATATATATATATATATGACCTTGAATAAGGAATTTCCGCTCTTTGGGTGTCATTTTCCACATCTGTAAAAGGAAGGGGTTAGACTAACCTCTAAGGGCTATCGCAGTTCTAGATCTATAATCTATAAATGTGCAAAGGTGTGAGACATGACTGTTCATGAAATCTTTCCCTAAAGGTTTTGTTCTGTGCTAAAAAAAAATAAAAACAACTCTTGAGCTTTCACATTCTTGCAGGTGGAATATAATCTGCTAGGAACTGAATTGTTCTTGTTTGGACTTAATGTTGTTCAAGAGAATTATGTCTCAGAGCCAAGCCCTTGTCCTCTGAGGTGATATTTGGTTGTAATTATTGGCTGGAGGATTCAAGTAAGAGTGGGGGTAGGGTATGCAACAGCAGGCAGACTCCTGGAAGCTATCCTCCTTGAATTTACATTACCAATTTATTTATCTTTTTTGTCTCTGGCTCTTAGGCAGTAAAGAGGAGCCAAAATGTTAATTAACACAAAAGGTTATAAGTTTTTGATCTCCACCTTCTTCCCAACACTCCCTTCCTCCCAGTTCCCTTTCTGCAGGAGGCAGGAGAAGGGGACATGGGGAGCCAAGGAGGGGAGGGGGGAAGAGGAAGAGGAGGAGAAAGGAAAGGTAATTCGATCTTTTCTCACTTTTGCTTCTAAGAAGTTCCTTTTCACTCACTGATTTCACAGCCTAACTAAAATATGTAAGGATGTGATCACAGGGAGTAGTGGTAAATGGGAGCCCACTGTGGTTTTTGTTTGATCCTGTGGGGAGATTATGGTAAATTTTGTTTTTTCAAATTTCCTGCCACCAGCCCCCTGAAAAGATCTGAGGAAATCAGTGATGCTGACTTGGCATTCTTATCTCAAGCATAATTTGCATGCATGTGTTTTAAACTGCTTTCAATATTTTCCCATTAGTCCTAGTCAACCCAGTGGGACTATTTCTGTTGTCTTTACATGAGATAGATGTAATTGTTTTTATGATTCTTAATTATTTAATAAAGGCAAGTTTCTCTCTTCAAGTTGAATTGTAGTTGGATGATTGAGAAATTGTAGAGATATTATTTATAAGTAGTTAAAATAGATGGATTGTTTTGATGTAGCAGGTGTCTGTTTTATCCCTGCATTTGTGGAAGAAAATCAACTCTTAGAGATTCCTGGGCTACTGAAAGAGGTAAACTACATATAACCCATGGTCCCTGTTGCTTCTGGATTCTTGGAATCAAAACTTCAAATTCTTGAGAGTTTTGATAGTAATTTACCTATCTTGGTTGAAAAGCCAAAAACTTTTGTAGTTAATTTTGGCCAGTTCACCATGTGAGCAGACCCAAATAAGGAACAGAATTGAAGCAATTAAACATTTATTTAAGACAGAAATAAACAGTAAGATAATGGAAACAATACAGGTTGTCCCTAAAGTTTAATTCACTTTTAAGTAGTTAGAAAGCTATACTTTTGGGACATTCTATATAAGATCATTTTTATAAATGAGTACCATTTTCCCTTGTCCTTCTGACAAGGGGAACCTGAAACTGAAGGGGGGACCCAAAACTCTCTGAAAATTCCTTCAAGGAGAAATTCTCCTTGAACTCTGCCTTTGTGAGACCTGCCCCAAGGAACCATGGTTTATCTTGGTGAGACTAGTTGAAGTAATCTCATTAGCTGGACATCTAGATTTCTATTGACTAGTATTGTTGGCTCAAAACACTCCCAGTAAGTGGTCTCATCTAGGCCTGGGGGCAGTGATAGTATTGAGGGAATTTCATTGAAACTTCTGTCTCAGATTTCCTTATAAAAATGGCAACTTGGGGCTCAGTCCTTGCAGAGGACCTAATATGCCATCTCTGGCATAGCAGCAACCTCTGCCCACTGAAATGATATTCCCTCTCTTAACTCCCTCACCTATTTCCCTAACAATACTTTATACCTCTCTGTCAAGATTTCTCCACTAAAAACTTTACTTCTCTGCTGGGACCTTGACACCAAGGAATTCAGTCTTTCTATTCATACATAGCAAAGGCTGACTTCCCAATGCCAATAATAAACTTCTTTTTACCAGTCTAGCTTTTTGGGTTAGTAAATTCCTTTATGAAGGACCTCTGTGCCGCCAGAAGAGGGTTCCCACAACTCCCTACCTTATGCCGAATCCTAAGGGCATTTAGGAGAGCCAAACCTCTTCATTTGGTTCCCTGAACCCCAAACCTGCCTCATCATTTAATTCCCTGACCATCAGGAACCCTAATCTCATCACTTCTACCTTCCACAAGTACAGCTTGGGAAAGGAATGCTTTAAAGCTTCAATAAAGGAAAACATGGACTTATGCCTTTCTCTGAAGTTAAAGTGAGACAAGGCAAACTTTGGTACAAAGAAATTTCTTCTCTTTGCTTGAAAATCACTTCAGCCATTATTTCCTGACAGTTGCTTATTTCTCCCCATCTTTGATACTGCTCTTCATTTGTCCTTCCACTTTGCATAGCCAGGAACTCAGAAAAAAAAAAATTTCTCCATTTTCTTTGCAGGAAAAAAAAGACAGAAAATTGGAAAGGAAGGAAAGAAGGAAGGAGGGAGAAAGGGAAGAAGGAAAGTGGGAAGGAAGGAAGGAAAGATGGAAAGAAGGGAAGAAAAAAGGGAGGAAGGAAAAAGGAAAGGAAGGACAGAAGGAAAGAAGACTAGGAAGGGGAAAGAAGAAAAGATGAAAGGAAAAAAGGAAGGAAGTAAAGAAACACAGGAGAAGAGAAAAAAGGAAAAAAGAAAGGAAAGGAAAGTGAAAGAAAGAAAAAAGGAAATAAAAACAGAAAGGAAAGAAGGGGAAAAGAAAGGCAGGAATGGAGAAAGGAGAGAAGGAAAGGTGGAAGAAGGAAGAGAGGAAAAAGGAGAAAAGAAAGAAAGAAAAATGAAAGAAAAAAAGTAATGAAGGAGGAAAGAGAGGAAGGAAGAACAAAAAGGAAAAAGGAAGAGAGGAAGAAAAGGATGGAAGAAAGGAAAGAAGAAAAGGAAGGGAGGAAGGAGGGAAAGTAAGAAGAAAGGATAGAAACCATTTCTTTCCTCAGCTGTTTCCCCCATAGGAGGTATGAGAGCTTCCAACCTCATTCTTAGAGGAAAACTTCTGATTTGGAGTCAGAGAACCTGAGCTGACATCTTCACTGGGAGAGAGGGGATGAAGAGGGAAAGACAGAGACAAAGAAAGAGAGAGACAGAGACAGAGATAGAGAGAGATAGAGACACACACAGAGAGAGTCATCATAGTCCCACAATCCTTATGATTCACCTATAGGCAGTTTGGAAGAAGACTGGTATAAATTAGGATGTGTGAGAGTGACCTTGAATATAAGAACTAAGAAAGATACATGAATTCCAGAATCTCTTCAATGTCTATTGAGTGGCCAGGGGTACTTGGGTTTCACCTGAGCTATATATACTATCAGATTCCCCTAGCAGAGGATGATAAGACAAAGAACCTTCATCTGTCCCTTGGAGCTCTTTCGTTTTGGGTATATGTGCCAAGTATTTTTGTAGCTTCAGATACTTTTCAGCCCCTTATGAAAAATTGGAATTTCCTAGGAGTTTTCAAGTAAATAGATGGTTACATCATGTTTGGAAAGATGATAGAAAAGCTTGATAGAAAACTTCTGACTAATTTGGCTAGAAATCATTGATCTGAAGCTGTCACTCAATAAGTGCTGGTATTGAAGTATCTGTTTCACATGCTTACACTCTTGGCGTGAAGTATCAACCCTGAGAAGACAGAAGTATTTGTCATCTGGCTACAAGCGGAGAATTGTCACAGGGCAAAAGTTCTTCTAGACTTTTGATGGTTACTCTCACAAAATTGTGAAAAACTACTGCTGTCAAGAAGCATCTCAATGATTGTGCCAATGGATAGATAAAAAACAGGGAAGAGTATATATAATCTTTTTTGGTTTCAGTGACCCACATCTCAGGGCTCACTTTCTCTGTAAGGGTAATGAGGTAAAGAGGGATGGGGGGCACGAAGCTTTGGTGCAGGCAGCTTTGGTGTTCCTACTGGTATCTCCCGTGTACTCTTTGTCACCTATCCACTGCTCCTGGTCTCTGAGGTACCTTTTTTCTTCTCCTAGTCATGACTGGTAGAGATGTCTATTACTCCTCCATTCTCTTAGTGGAAAAAAAAATTTCCCCAAGCAATTTCCCTGGTCAGAAGAATGAAAACTGTATTCTTCAAATGGGGTGGAAAAAGAACTCCCATAGCTTCTGGGCTTTCTCTTTCTAGGTCAAAAAGGGAATAGGATCAGAGTTTTACAAGTCTTCCCTTTTACCTAAAAAGTTATTGGTTATAGACTGAATGACATTTTAAAGTCCTGAAAGTGTTTAATGCATTTCCAAAATATGAGCAAGTAGTTTCCTTCTCATTGATAGAACTAGATTCAGGAAATGGTTATTCATTGAAGATCATTTCTTAAAACCATACTGCACTTAGAGGAGCCTAGAAACCTAAAAATCCAATAGTGTATGTGAAAATACAAACTTATAAAAAGAATAAATGGAGTGGGTGAAGGGAAAGGAAGAAATGTACTAGCAAAAAATTCTGAATTGTGGCAATCCCACAACATTTAAGTTGTTTTTTTTTTTTTTTTTTTTTTTTTTATTGACACCTGTACTTAAGGACAGTTGTATGTAAAGAAACTGAAATTCTAAGTATGATAGGTTACTAGATAGAAAACAGAAATAAAGTTATTGTATTTTTTAATTTGTAATGTATCAATGGGAAAATGATTTGATTTTCACAAAGCTGTTTTATTGTATCACTTTTCAGAAAGGTATCTATTCTATAAAAGAGCATACATTTGAATATCTATCTCTATCTAGCTATCTATCTATCTACATATACTCACACATGCATACATATGAAAATATGCTCTAAGTATTACATAAGCCAGAATTTCAGAAAGGTCTTTGAAATCCTATCATTAAAAAGCACTTGAAAAGAAATATTGTCTCTAGCATAAAGTAGCAAGTAAATAGCTAACAAAGTATTTGAAATTCCCAAGCAGTTTTGTGTTATGAAAAGAACCCAGAATTGGGAATCACTGAGTACCTAGATTAATTAGAACTCTACTGCTTACTGGCTATATGACTTTTAGCATGACCCTTAAACTCTCCAGATTTCATCTATAAAATGGGTATTGAAACCTGCTAATCTTTAATGTCTTCCCAGCTTTAAGTCCATGATTCTATAAATTCTTTGCTTCCAAGGCAGCACATTCCATTTGTGTGTGGCTCTAATTGACAGGCTTCAGTATTCAGTATATTTTTTTTTAACATTGACCCTAAATCTTTTCCATATATTTCACCCATAATTCCTAGCTTTGCTCACTAGGACCAAGCAAAACAAACCTAATTTTTCTTTATAATACACATCTTCAAATATTTGAAGACAGCTACCATGTCACCACTAAGTTTTTTTTCTTTTCCGGCTTAAATTTCTGTTTCTTTTGTTCCTTTACAGTTAGAATTCGAGTTCCTCAAGAGCAGATGTTGCTTTTGCCTTTCATTCAATATACCATATACAGCACAGTGATTGTCACATAGTAAACACTTAATGGTTCATAATCTCTTATGTTTTCATATCTTTTAGTTGCCCTCCTTTGGATTTCTTCTGGTCTGTCAATGTTCTTCCCAAAATGCTATATACAAAGTAAATACAGTCTTCTACATGTGAACAGGACAAAGCAAAGAGGGATTAATATCTCCTCATTCTGGAAATTATGTCTCTATTACTATACATACATGCATACAAACACACATCTTGTTCATAGGAGATAAAGGAGAAGTGACCCTGAATATGGATGATATATCTCCAACCTCAGCTACCTCCCCCTTTTCCCTAAAATCATTTCTTGGGGCCTATCATGTTTCCAGTCCAAGTTAAATAAGAAAGGGTAAGATTTGTAGGTTAGAAACCTTGGAGAAAAGTGTGGAATTTTTTTCCCTGATGACTCATATGTTGATTGGTTTTTTCCCATGGTCTTCAAAGCATGGCTCTATGTCTATCCATTGCAGAGTGAATCTAGTTCCCTGAAATGGGGGGGAGAGGGAGCTGTGGGGGGGAGAATAATCAGAGGTACCTTGTAGGATCAGTTTAGGACATTACTCCACCTCATCTTCTGCACTGAGCTGTGACTGAGAGGAGAAATTGAAACAAATTTCAACCTACAAAATGATTATGGGGCTAATATAGGAAGCCAAAAGGTTTGTTAAAGTGTCAATGTGGAATCTTCAATATTGTAAAGGTTGTTTTAGAAAGGCACTAGGAATTAAATGAGGGATCCTTAGCATGCAAATAAGAATTCTGATTCTTTGAAAATGGATACTTTCAGGTGATCTAATAATATCCTCAAAGAAGAATTAAAAGTGGTTAAAAACATGCAGGAGACTTTTCCCAATCTCTCTTTCTCCTTTCTTCCCTACTCACTGCCTTCCCTTTTCATCTATAATATATTCATTTTACATTTACATAGTGTTTTGCATGTTGTCTCCCCATTGGAATTTTTTGCATGTTGTATCTCCTCTAGCATATGAGCTCCTCAGGAATTTACAGACCCAAAAACCTAGATTGATAGAAGAGGTTTATTATGGGGTTTGGAAGTAAGGCTAAAATCTAGTTAGTAAAAGGTGTTAAGTAAATAGAAGAGGGCACCGGAAACAGTACTCCAGTGGGCAGAGAGTCCTTGGTGCCAGTACACAATTCTGGCATGTTTCAATCCTCTGAAAAGAGAGGACTCCAGCTTGGCTCTTTTTAATGAGAGATTTAGCTAAAGGGGCTAAAGGGTGAAGTACCAAATTGGCTCAGATCCAATGGGGGTTGTGAGAGCCCAGTTGGCTCAGAACCAGTGGGGGCTGGGACAAGCCCAGATCTCTTATTAGAATTCAAAACGATGCTTTTGACCAGGATTTGTGAATCAAAGGTCCTATATTCTTGAATTGATAATGTATCAGCTAGAATCAGAAAGGAATAAATCGATCTGAAAGGACTAGTTTCTTAAAGGAACCACAATCCGCTTCAGTATGTAGTAAGCATTTTATAATAAGTATAAATAATCACAAGCATTTTTGATGATTTAAATTGAATTAAATCAAAAAAGAAGTCCAAGGGTGTGTGTGTTGGGGGGGGGGGAAATCAAGTCCTTGAAAGAGCTTGTGAAAAAAACAAAACAAAACAAAAAAAACTAGAGAGCTGGTAATAGCATATCTGGTATGTGCTAATGCAATACCAAAGATCAAGAGCTGGCCCTTTGAGAGATGAGAGAAAGCAGGATTCCTAGAGTAGAAGCCAAGTGATGTCACATAAGTTGGTTTTAAAAAATGGCAGAGGGCTCAGCCCGAAGAAGCCAGAAAGAACAGACCTGAATTTTAATCAAAAAAGTGCTTCTCAATAGCTGAACAAATTGTGGTACATGAAGATAATGGAATATTATTGTTCCAAAAATGATGAACAAGCTGATTATAGAAAAGCCTGGAAAGATTTACATGAACTGATATTAAATGAAACAAGTAGACCAGGAATACATTGTGTAACAGCAAGAATGTGTGATGATCAGCTATGAAAGATCTAATTCTTCTGGGTAGTTCAATGATTCAAAACAATACCAATAGACTTTGGACAGAAAATATCAACTGCATCCAGAAAAAGAGCCAAGTAAACTGAAAATAAATCAACACATGCTAAGTTCACTTCTTTTTTCTTTTTTTCCCTCTCCCATGGTTTTTCCCTTTTGCTCTGATTTTTTTTCTCTCTCAACATGATTCACAAAGTAATATTTATCAAAAATAAATAAATTTACTAGAAAAAAATTTAAAAGAAAATATTTATTACTCAAGAGATGAAAGATGAGCAGAAGAAAATAGCTAAACCTTATTCTAGAAGCAGAGTGCTGAGGAGAGGAGAAGATAGAGGGAAGAGGCATGGACTAGACTAGAAAGGAGAACTAGTATCTGGGCCTCAATGGTCCCAAGAAATCAAGGATTAGGATTTAGAGAAAGGGCATGTAGAATAAGAAAGAAATGATTCTTGGGAGCAATACTCAGAGGAAACAGGTTTTTTTTTGTTTTAAACTTGAACCAGGATGACATAATTGAGTCAAGAATAAACTTGTGGCAAGGAGACAGCTAGCTAGCTCAGTGGATAAAATCCTGGGCCTACAGTCAGGAAATCTAGCCTAGACACTAACTATGTAACCCCATTTGCCTCAGTTTCTTTATCTATAAAATGATTTGGAGAAGGAAATGACAAACCATTCCAGTGTCTTTGCCAAGAAAACTCTATGGATAATATTATATGATATGATCATGAAGAATTGGGCACAACTGAACAGCAACAACATAATCATGACATAGATTCAACTATTATACAGAATTTGTATGCAGAGAGATATCTCAATATAGTGGCTCATCTTTGAATTTGTATCTGAATTTTTTGACTCTGTGAGGGAGAAATCTCTACCTTGAGCAACACAGTGAAGTATGAAAGATCTATCGAGAATGAGTTGCAGAAAATTTCCATCAGATTTGACTGCCCAGATTAGCCTTTCTTATGGCTACAACATTGACCCCTTTTTTTTTTTATAAAAGTAGTTACCCCCATTTCTGACCAGAAATCAGAAAGCACATATTTTAGATTCTTATTTTCAGAGCTGTATGCAAAGCAGAAAATTCAGGTCTATAATTTAGATCTAACTAAAATTATGCTGGCACCATTTTTGTTCCCTGCTACAAAGCTGAGACCAGACAGTTTGTATGAAGTACTGTATTTGATACAAAAGCACTGACCATCAAACTATTTGCTGCAACTTGATCTTGCTTTACTCCACCCATCCCAAGAGCCCTGGCCTGTGGTTTTAACATTCTAATCACCTGGCTACACTGCCCATGAGTCCTGTAATGTTATAAGCTTTTATGATGTTTATAAAGGGAATGTGCCTGTTTAGAGAAGAGTATTTCTTAGGCATTAACACCTTGGAACAATGACAAAGGGAAAAATTATTTTATTTTATGTTGACCAGGCTAGTAATATCATTGTCAATAAGTAATTCAAAATATCTGTAATTTCAATGATATGGATATTCTCTCTGACTTAGATGGAACTTCTCTATAACTTAGTAGAAAATGTTCATGAGTTTCTATGAACAAAAATTGTCACATTGTGTCCAACTTTCTGAAAAAGAATCCCCCTAACTTAGGTATCCATGACCATAAGCAGCTCCTGTCCATGAGCTCATACTTCAAGGCATTTTATCTTGGTGGTAGCTGCCAGAATTCTATTTATTCTATTATGCCTTTAAGACATTGCTCTGACTAAGGCATTAGAGGAGGATTTTATTACAAATCTTACAGCAGGGTACAGTGGAAGGAGAACTGTATCTGAAATCATGAGACCTGGATTCAAGTGCAGCCTCTATTTATAGCCTTTTTATGTTAGAGAAATGACTTAGAATTATTGGATCTCAATTTTCTCATCTGTAAAATAGCAGGGATGTTTGTACTGTTATCTCAAATGTCCCTTCCAGTTCTAAACTTATGATCCTATGTCTAATTTCATATGTATAAATAAGTAGATGGATAGAGATAGAGACAGAGATAGCAAGAGAAGGATAAAGATACAGACATACAGAGATATAGACACAGGTAGAAATTTAGAGATAAAAATAGATATATAGACATAGAGTAATATTAATATGAAGACACAGACATGGACTACATATACATATATATATAGGAATATAGATATAGATTTATTTATATTACCCATGAACTCTCTTATGTTATAGGCTCTATCCTATGATATAGGTAATAGATATAGATATTAGATGAGTTAGATATAATCATAGATGTAGACATAGGCATAAACATAGAAATAGAGATATAAACATATATGTATATATGCAAACAAAGATATAAGTTAGATACAGATAAATACAATCACAAAGATATAAAGAAGCTTAGAAACAGAGATAAAGGTAGATATCCTGTCTTATCTTCAGCTTTAATTTGTAAAATCAGTTATAGAGATATTTTACTAGATCTTTTGGACAATGCTGTGCACCATTATGTATATAGTCACCACTCAATAAATATTGGATGAGTGACTTCTACAACTGCAAGTGTAATTATGTGATCTGTAAGATGGTATACTTATTTTTGAAAACCTAAGCAATTCCAAAAGCTCAGAAAAATCTATTCTGTAGCAGATATAGAGGAAATCTGAATCTACAAAATAAGAAAATAGACTTGGCACAAGTTAAAAACCTTATGAATAGCATTATAGAACTTAAATATGTTAAACAAATTATTCTCTCCCTCTTTTTTTGGTTAGACAATTAGGGTTAAGTAACTTGCCCAGGGTCACACAGCTAGTAACTGTGAAATGACTGAGGCTGGATTTGAATTCATCTTCCCGATTCCTAGGCTGGTGCTCCATCCACTATACCATCAAACTGCCCCAATACTTTCAAGTTGAGAAAGAAAATATGTCAACAAAATTATAAAATCAAAATGACCCAACATCTAAATCAGATTTTAAAAAAGTAAAAAAAGAGAACTAGAAATTGGTAGGAAATTTTTTAATAGGGGTGGCTAGGTGGTGCAGTAGATAGAGCACCAGCCCTGAAGTCAGGAGGACCTGAGTTCAAATGTGGACTCAAACACTTAACATTTCCCCGCTGTGTGACCCTGGGCAAATCATTTAACCTCAATTGCTTCAGAAAAAAAAAAAAAAAAGAAAAAAAAAGAAAAGAAAGAAAAAGAAAAAAAAAAGATTGTAAATAAAATCCTAACAAAAAGATCATATAGTTATATTGCTATAAAATACAAATAGTATCCAGAAAATCACTCATTATGGCCAAGTTAGATTTATATCAAAGATATACATTTGGTTAAATAATAGGAAAAGAGTTTATATAATTAATCTTATTAAAAACAAAACCAAAATGTCCCAAGGCACATTATTCAATTAATAAATGCAAAGCATTTGACAAAGTACAAAATTCATTTATGCCAAAACAACAACAGAAAAACAAGGGCATAAAAAAGACATTTTTTCATATTCTTAAAAATACCTTAAATCAAAAGTTTGTATTATTTTCAATGGAGAAACAAAAAGATTTCCCTAACAATACAAAGACACCACCCCCTCCTTTGACATCCAGATAATCAGCAAAAAACTAATCAAGACAATCACCTCAGTAAAATAGTAGTGTACAAAATAAATACATAAAATATCAGTATTTCTATGTAATCATACCAAAATCCAAGAAATGAAATATTCAAAATAATTTTTAAAATTCATAAAATATTTGAAAATCAATAACAAAGATCTGGCCAAGACATAAATATAATTATGCAACACTATTTTAAGAAATTAAGAATTATGTTTATTGCTCATGTTTGTCCCATGCTAATATAAACAAAAACCATAGCACTATCTAAATTACTTTGCAGGGTTAGTGCCATATCAATCAAACTAGCAAAATATTTTATAGAACTAGACAAAGTAATTACCAAATTAACATGGAGGAATAACAGGTCTGGAATCTCTAAGACAATCAGAAAAATGTAGGAATAAAGGGGCAGTAATAGCACTTCCAGACCTCAAAATGTATTGTAAAATAATAATTATCAAAACTATTAAGAATTGGTTAAAAAAATAAAAACAAAAAAAAGTAACATGAGAATTAGAGGAACCAGCCAATGGCAGGATAAGAGAAAGAGATACATTTCAGTTCTCACTTTACCCCCAATGTCCTGTGCCACAACTACTTCAACAATTATGCAAGAAAATATGACAGAACTGTGAATGGGAAATTGAAGAAGAAACCACAAGCATCATCTTTCCAGCCCAAGATCACAAATTCACTCTATGGGCAAGTGACCAGAGAAGGGGCTGTATAACAAGGGTAGATTGGGATCACAGACTTATTAGAACTCTGAGATAGGACAGCAGCATAGAGATACCTGGAGCTGATCTTGTACTCATCCTTAGTTTGGGCTTTGGTCCTAGAACATGAGCTCAGCATAGATGCAGTATCTAGAATTCCAGTGCATGAGTGCCCAGAGATGATTTAGCATACCGTCTTTCACCCAAATAGAAACTTTCTCTTAGAAGGTTCAGAAACTCAGAGTCAGTAATTAGAGCTCCTAGTTAGGCCAGTTGAGTTGCGCACAACAAAATGCTAGAAGAATAATTAAATAAAATGACAAAGAGCTCTAATAAGGCCATAAGACTATTTATCTAATAAAACAAAAATCAAGAATAAGAGAAAAACTCCAAAATTCCTACAAGGGAAACATCAAATAATTAGTTAAAATTTTTAAAAGAAATGATGCAAGAATTTAAAATTCTTGAATTTTAAAAAATAAATATAAAAATACAATTAAAATTGTATTATAAATGAAATGAGGATAATAGAAGTAAGAATTTGAGAAAAAAATAGAGGGACTTGGAAAAAGAATTAATGACAATATAAATGTCAGAAAACCCAAGTTACCCACCCAGGTAACAGAATCCCTCAAAATTAGACTGGATCAAGATTCCATAAGACAATAAGTGATATTAAAATAAAATAAAAAGATTTTTAAAAAACATGAAAATGTAAAATTATCCTGTATTAAAAAACTAACCTAGAAAACAGATCAAGGAGAAATTATTTTAGAATCACTTTAAGAATAATTCAAGAATCACACAAAAGCCATGACCAGAAAAAAATGATCCTGGATAAGTAAGTACTCTGAGAAAGCATTAAAAAAAAAAAAAAAAAAAAAAAACCTCTTATATCCTGAGGGAAAAGTGAAAATTAAAGAATCTATTACCTCCTAAAAGAAACTCACAAATGAAAACTTCTAGGAATATCATAGCCAAAATACTGGGCTTTCAAATCAAAGAAGAAAAAGTGCAAGATTCCAGAATGAAAAAGTTTAAGTATCAAGAAACCATAGTGAGGATTATACAAGATTTAGCAGTTATAAGTATAAAGAACAAGATAATACAGAATATGAGCACCAAAAGGCAAGAAATATATAAGTGTATAGCCAAAAATAATTTTCCCAGTAAAATTGAATGTAATTCTGTAGGGGTGAGGAAGATTAATTTTTAATGAAATAGAGGACTTCCAAGCATTCCTGATGAAAAGGCTTGAACTTAGTAGAAACTTTGAAATATAAACACAAGAGTAAATAGAACCAAGCAAATGTAAATTCAACTCAAGAATAAGAAAGGATTTTATAACGATGTAATGTGTACATTCTAATGGAAAGAAAGAGTTGATATAAGTATCTCACAAAAACACTGAAGTTAACAGGTGTCAAAGAGTCAAATAAAAAAAGGTCTTAGAAGTGATTTTTTAAAAAATCATTTATTAGTTTATTATTTATTTATTTGTTTGTTTGTTTTGATGAGGCAATTGGGGGTTAAGTGACTTGCCCAGGGTCACACAGCCAGGAAGTGTTAAGTGTTTGAGGTCAAATTTGAACTCAGGTCCTCCTGACTTTAGGACTGGTGCTCTATCCACTGTGCCACCTAGCTGCCCCCAGAAGTAATTTTAAAAACTTTCTGATAACTTTTTTAAACAGAAAGGGAGAAGAGACTATCCTTCACAAGAAAAGAAGGACATATATATATAATATACATATATAGTATATATATAATGGGTGACACAATTTGAAGTCTATTAAATGAGGAAACAGTAGGGGGAATGGGCATTACTTGACCCTTACTTTGAACTGAGATAGATTTAAGAGAATAGAAAGAATCAGAAGAACAAGTTATACTGTACAATATGAAAACAATTTTAAACTCTTATAAACATATTGATGAACCAAGATTGCAGAGAACCAAGTATTTAAAATATTGCCCACCTCTTAATAGAGAGAAAATGGATTTAAATATGTGGAATGAAACCCACAGTTTTGGATTTGACTACCATGAGAATGTATTCTGTTTGTGCATATTTTTTTGCATGAGTTTTATTTCACTTTTTCCCCTGGGGAAAGGGGAAGAAAGTGGAAAGAAAAGAAGGCAAGTGTTTGTTAATTGAAAAAATTAATTTAAAAAAAGAATAAGAATACATTCAACAATTTAGGTTTGATAAACTGAGAACACAATTTGGAATGGATTGTCCTATTTGGCAGGAATTGTTGATAAAACAAGAAAATAGTTTGACAAAGTAGATTTAGGCTATTATCTTACATTCTGTACCATAAAAAATTCCAAATACTTAAACAGCTTAAATATAACAGGTTGAATTATGAGAAAAAAAAAAAAGAGGAAAATAGAGGGAGGTATCTTTTACAATAATGGCTGAAGCAGATTTTTAGCCACATAAGAGATAAGGAAGGTCACAAAAGATGAAATATGCCATTTCAAATAGATGAAATTGAAAATTTTTGCACAAAACCTCAGTGCATCTAGAATGAGAAGGGAAACTTAATTAGGAAAATATTTGATCAAGTATCTATAGTATTATAAACACCTGTTTTCCGAGATACACTGGAAAATAATGCAAATATTTGACCAATGATCATTCTCCAATGAACAAATAGTCAAAGAGATGAAGAAACAATTCTCATAAGAATTGAAAACTATTAATAGACATATGTAAGATTGCTAAAATCAGCAATCATAGAGAAGTGCAGATAAAACCAACTCTGAGTTTCATATTGTATTTATCAAATTGGCAAAACTGACTAAAAAAGTCGAAATAGTAAGTATTGGAGAGACTACAGGAAAATAGACATGTGCACACATTATTGAAGGAACTGTGAATTGTTCTAACCTATTTGAAAAACATTTTAGAATTATTCTAAAAAGTAGCTAAAATGTTCGTTCCTTTTGACATAGAGATTCTGTTGTTAGGCATATGTCCTGAGGGAGTCAAGAGCAAAAGAAAAGATCCCATTTATGCAAAAACTTTCATAGTTGAACCTCTTATAGTAGCAAAGCATTAGAAACACAGTAGGAACCAACAAATCATGGCACAAACTTACAATGGAATATTACTGTTATTAAAAAAAAAAAACAATGAATATGAAGAATTTCGAAAAGCAAGAGAAGACTCATATGAACTGATTCAGAGGGAAATAATCAAAATCAAAAAACAATGTTTAGGTTTAATGGAAATTAAACCATTGGGGGTGGAACTCTCAATTTCTCCTGAGCTCTCCCCAATTATCCTCCACCTCAAAATGAATTTTGAAGTAGCAGAACCAACAAAAGCATGAGGGAAGCAAATTTTCCAGCCTAAGACAACTTGAAAGTTCAGCAGGAAAGTGTGATAAGTGTGGAGTATAGTCCAGTACATACCACACCAACCTAGGCTGTGCCCAGAAAGCTAACAGGAAGCACTAGAGGCTAACTTAATCAGCAACAGTGATTTCCAGAGCTCTCAGCCTACAAACCCTAAGATTAGATAACTGATAGTAAGGAGATTACAGAAGACTTTTTGCTAGCACTGGGAGCAGGATTCTGTTGCATTGCCCATATATGGTTCTGGGTTTCAGTCTCAGGATAAAGAAAAACACCAGCAGAAGCGGGGACTCTGGTCTCAATTCCAGGGCAGAAAAAAGTGTGTGTGGTTTCTTATAAACCAGAGCACAGTCCAGGAAAGTAGTAACACACCCTCCTTAGTAAAATTGTACAATTGGAAGATAATGACTCCATGTGATTTCAAGAAATAATAAAACAAAGCCAAAAGAATGAGAAAAGTAGAAGAATGTTAAATATTTCATTAAAAACCCCAACTGAACTGGAAAATAAATTGAAGATAGATAATTTAAGAATTTTTTTTTTTACAAAAGAGCTAGATATTGTATTTTAAGATATTATAAAGGAAAACTTTTCTGATATCCTAGAACCAGAGGGTAAAATAGAAATGAAAAGAATCCATAAATCATTCCCGAAAGAGATCTCCAAATGAAAACTCACAGGAATATTATAGTCCAATTCCAGAGCTCCCAGGATAAAGTGAAAATATCATAAGTAGCCAGAAAGAAACAATTCAAATAGCAAAAAGTCACAGCCAGGATAACAATCAAAGGACTGGAGAGCTTAGAATATGATATTCTGGAAGGCAAAAGAACTAGAATTATAACTAAAAATGATATACTCAGAAAAATATAGCATAATTCTTCAGAGGGGAAAATGGATGTTTAATGAAATTCAGGACTTTCAAGTATTCTTTTTAAAAAGTATTTTATTTCCCCCAATTACATGTTAAGTTAATTTTTAACATTAAAAAAAATGTGATTTTTCAATTCCATCCCTTCTTCTCTCACTGCTCTGCCCTTCCACTGCTCACCAGAGATGGTCAGCAATCTATTATCAGTTATACATGTGCATTCATGTGAAACATTTCCATATTAAAACAAAGACCAAAGGTGAAGAGAAAATCTGACTTTCAAAATACAAGATTCCAGAGAAGCATAAAAAAGTAAACGTGAAAAAAAAATCATAAGAGGCTTCATATGGTTAAACAGATTATATTCCTATATAGAAAAGTGAAAATAGTAATTCCTAAGAAACGTTATCATTATTAGGGCAGTTAGAAGGAGTTTACATTGACAGTAACATGAGTATGAGTTGACTATGAGATATTCTCAAAAAATATAATTTAGGAAGGAAAAAGAAGATGGGGGAGGTAGAATGGGGTAAATTACCTCACACAAAAAAAAGGCACAAAAAACTTTTACAATGGAAGCGAAGATAAGGAGTGGTGGCAGGAAATGCTTGAACCTTAATATCATTGTAATTGGTTCAGAGGAAATAATATCCACACTCATTTGGGTATAAAAGTTAATTTTACTTTTATAGAATAAGAAAAGATGGGGTTGACAGGAGGGATGATGGATTGTGAAAGGCAGTATTCAGAAGCAAAACTCCTTTGAGGATGTACAAGGTGAAAGGAGAGATAGAGAGAAGGATAAACAGGGGGGAAATAGGATGAAGGGAAACAATAACTGTGAAGGTGAGTGACATGAACTCATCCATAATTTAGCTGAGTTTATTAAAAACTAGAATCCTATAAAATTTTGTTTACAAGAAACATATTTGAAGCAAAGAGAAAACAGAATAAAAATAAGAGACTGAAAAATAATCTATTATTCTTCAGCTAAATTTTTTTTTTAAAGCAGGGGTGGTAATCATGATTTCAGATAAAGCAAAAATAAATATAATTAAAAAAGAAAACAGAGAAATGACATTTTGCTAACAGGCATAAGACACAATGACATAATATCAATATGAAACATATATGTTCCAAATAATATAAAATCCAAATTCTTAAAGGAAAAATTAAATGATTTACAGAATGAAATAGGCAATAAAACTATAGTCTGGGTGGGAAAGACTCAACTTTTTGCTCTCAGAATTAGATAAATTTAACCAAAAAATAAACAATAATGAAGCTAAAGAGATGAAAAGAATTTTAGGAAAGTTAAATATGAAAGACCTCTGAAAAAATTAAATGAGAATAGCAAGAAATATGCTCTTTTCTCGTTGTACATGGCACTTACACAAGACTTGATTATGCACTAAGGCATTAAAACTTCACAACTAAATTCTGGAAAAAAACAGAAATATTAAATGCATCCTTTCCAGCTCATACTGGAATAAAAATTATATTTAGTAAAGGGATGAAGAGAGATTAAAAATTAACTTGAAACTAAATAATCTAATCGTAAAGAATGAGTGGATCAAAGAATAAATCAGAGAAAGACCAGCAATTTCATTAAAGAAAATGAGAATAATAAAAGCAACATATCAAATTTTTGTGGGCTGTTGCCAAAGCAGTCCTTAGGAGAAAATTTATGTCGATGAATGCATATATTAATGAAACAAAGATCAGATTAATAAATTGGGCAGAAAATTTTAAAAATAGAGGATAAAACAAATTTAAACTCCCCAATTAAACACCAAATTGGAAATCCTGAAAATCAAAGGAGAAATTGATAAAATAGGAAGTAAGAAAATCATTGAATGAATAAATAGTAAAATCTAAGATCTTGTTTTATGAAATAATTAATAAAATAGATAAACCATTGGCTAATTTGACTTAGAAAAGGAAAAAAGAGAACCAGATTACCAGTATTAAAGATGAAAAGGATGAACTCATACCAAGAAGAACAAATTAAAGCAATTATTAGGAAATATTTTGCTCAATTATATGCCAATAAATTTAATAATCTAAGTGAAATGGATGAATACTAATAAAAATATAAATTGTCCAAATTAATAGAAAATGGAATACTTAAGGAACCTGATGTTAGAAAAAGAAAATAAATAAGCCATCAATGAGTTTCCTAAAAAAAATTTCCAGGACCAGATGGATTCACAAGTAAATTATACCAAACATTTAAAGAAGAATTAATTTTAATATTATATAAACTATTCAAAAAAAGACACAAAAAGGAGTTTTTCAAATTCCTTTTATGATATAAATATAATGATAATATGTAAACCAGGAACAGTAAAAACACAGAAAAAAAAAACTATAGACCAATTTCCCTAATGAATATTGATGTAAAAAATTTAAATAAAATAAAACACTAGCAAGGAATTTACAGCAATATATCATCAGGATCATTTACTTTGACCAGCTAGGATTTGTAGCAAGCATGCAGTACTTACTCATTATTTGAGTATCAATATCAATATAATATTAATAAAAAAGCCACAGAATTTTATGATTATGTCAATAGAAGCAAAAAAATCTTTTGACAAAATACAACATGCATTCATGTTAAAAACATTAGAAAGCATAATAATAATTGGAACTTTCCTTAAAATGATAAACATTATCTGTCAAAAACTATTTGCAAGCATTATCCACCAGGGAGATAAACTAGAACTTTTCCCAATAAAATCAGAGGTGAAGCTAAAATGCTTATTATTACCACTATTATTTAATATTGTATTAGAAATATGAACTATAGCAATAAGAGAAGAAAAATAAATTGAAAGAATTAGAAGAGGCAATGATGAAACAAAACTATTATTCTTTGCAGATTATATGATGATATACTTAGAGAATCTATTAAAAATAGAGTGGAAATAATTATCAACTTTATCAAAATAATAGGGTTTAAGATAACCCACATAAATCATCATCATGTCTATATCATGTCTAAAAAAGAGCAGCATCAAGAGATAGAAAGAGAAATTCCATTTAAAATAACTATAGACAACATAAAATATTTAGAAATCTACCCACCAAAATAAACCCCAAAACTATATGAACACAATTATAAAACAATTTCACACAAATAAAGTCATATATGAACAAGTGGGAAAATATTAATTGTATAAGAATAGGCAAACTGATATAATAAAATGAAAATTCTACCTAAATTAATTTATTTATTCAGGGCCATGCCAATCAAACAATCAAAAAAAAAAAATCTATAGAGTTAGAAAAAGAACAAAAAGCCAAGAATATTGAGTGAATCAATTTTAAAATGTTAAGGACTAACCATACTGATGAGATGCAAATGATGAGGTGTGAGAATAGAGAGAAAGAAATCCCCTAACAACAATCCTCTTGGCTAGTGGCAGGCTTTGCAAAAGAATTCACAAACCCCAATGAATACAGGCATGAGGTTTGTGGCAGAGAATGGGATTTATTCACACTAAGTAGCCAGCTTGCTAGGATGACAGACTTCTTGTGGAGTAAAGATTATAGCAAAGATGGGTTACACTGAGAAGGAAATATCCTCAGCAGTGGGCAAAAATCCTGTTAGGACTTCTGCAAAGATAAGTCTGACCAACCCTTGGTTACTAAATAGGATATACCTTGGCCTGGGGGCTGGGGAGCAGTTTGAGCTACTCAATAGAGGACTATTGACTATGAGATTTCCAAATGAATGAGATCACTTAACTGGGAGTTTGAGCCACTCCATGTCAACTATGCCATGGTTTGAGATTTCTAATTAAATGAGATCACTTAATTGGAAGTTGTCCTTATGGACAGAAGGCTGTGCCCCTCCAGAAGAGAGCTTGAGACCCCAAATCACCATTTTCTCACAGATTAAAGGGGACACAGCTTTAGGGCCCCTCTCAAAGATTAAAGGGGACACAATTTACATCAATACCAGATTCCAAACTATTGCAAAGCAATAACTATCCAAATGATTTGGTACTAGGTGAAAGAATAGAGTGATGAATCAAGAGAGAAGATTAGGTACCTAATACAAAGTAATAAATGACCACAGTGAATCTAGTGTTTGATAAAACCAAAGGTACAAGCTTTTGATGAGGTTTAGGTTTTGGGGTTCCCTTTTGTCAGGGAACCAAAAGATGAGGTCTAGATTTAGGGAACCAAAATGAAATTAGAGTTTCTGGTGGTCAGTGAATTAAATGATAATGTCTAGTGGCAGGTTCAGAGTTCAGGGAACCAAATGGAGAGCTTTGGCTCCCCTATACAGTCTTGGGATTTGATGCAAGGTTAGGGAGTTTGGTTAACCCCCTTCTGGCAGTGCAGAGATTCTCTGTAAAAGAATTTACAAACCTGAAAAGCTAGATTGATAAAAAAAAAAAAAAAAAAAAGGTTTATTATAGGCATTGGGAAGTACACTTTCTAGTAGAGAAATCCTGACAGAGAGGCATAAAGTCTTATTAGGGAAATAGATGAGGGAGGTAAAGTGAGGGTAGTGCTGGAAGAGAATATTATCCCAGCAGGCAGAGGTTTCCTTGGCATAGCATGGCATAGCCTAGCATGGCATATCAGGTCCTCTGCAAAGAAATGAGTTTTTAATTGCTGTTTTTATAAGGAAGTCTTTGGCTACATTCCAAAGCCTGCTCTCCCTTCCAATGAAATTGGTAAGTGGAGTTGGAATCGAATATAAGATTTTCCATTGAATAGGGTTAGTATCTCCAGCTCTGAGCTTAACTTTCCCCATCCACACCACAGAATGAAGCTGTTTGTTCTCAGGCAGAGTCCCCAGCAGTGGCAGGATTCAAGAGAATTTGTCCTTCAAGGAGTTTCAGAGTTTTGGGGTCCTTTCACCCTCGTCACTTTGGGGAAAAGAATCTACTATTTGATTAAAAACTACTAAAAAAAACTGGAAACCAATTTTGTAGAAACAGCTCACATCATATTAAAAAATAAAGTCAAAACACATAAATAAATTAGAAGAGCATGGAATAGTTTACCTGTCACATCTATGGAGAAAAGAAGAATTTATTACCAAGAAGAGATAGAGGTCATTACAGGATATAAAATAAATAAATTTTTATTACACTAAATTTAAGAAGTTTTCATGCAAATAAAATCAGCACAGCCAAAATTGGAAGGAAAGCAAAAAACTGGGAGGAAATTTTTACAGTATGTTTCCCTGATAAAGGCATCATTTCTCAAATATATAGAGAATTGAGTTAAATTTATAAGAATACAAGTCATTGTGCAACTGATAAATGGCTCAAGAACATGAAAATGCAATTTCCAAACAAAGAAATTAAAGCTATCTATAGTCATATTTTTAAAATGCTGTAAATCATTAGAGATTAAAGAAATGCACATTAAAACTATTGTGAGGTACCATCATACAACTATCAGATTGGCTAACATGACTGAAAGGGAAAATGATAAAAGTTGTTAACAATGTAGGAAAACTAGGATCCTAATGCCCTCTTGGTAGAATTGTGAACTAATGCAATAATTCTGGAGAACAGTTTAGAAATATACCCAAAGGGCTACAAAACTGTGCATACCCTTTAATCCAGCAATACTCTTACTCAGTCTGTGTCCCAAAGAGTTTTTTTTTAAGGAAAAGAACTTATTCTTACAAAAATATTTATAGAAGCTATTTTTGTCGATTGATAAATGGTCAAAGAGTATGAATATACAATTTTCAGATGAAGAAATTGAAACTATTTCTAGTCATATGAAAAGGTGCTCCAAATCATTATTGATCAAAGAAATGCAAATTAAGACTACTGGGAGATGCCATTACATACCTCTCACATTGGCTAAGATGACAGGAAAAGATAATGATGAATTTTGGAAAGGATGTGGGAAAACTGGGATGCTGATACATTGTTGGTGGAACTGTGGAGAGCAATTTGGAACTATGCTCAAAAAGTTATCAAACTGTGCATATCCCTTGACCCAGCAGTATTTTTACTGGACTTATATCCCAAAGAGATCTTAAAGGAAGGAAAGGGACCCATATATGCAAAGCTATTTGTGGCAGCCCTGGCAAGAAACTGGAAACTGAATGGATGCCCAACAATTGGAGAATGACTGAATAAATTATCGTATATTAATGTTATGGAATAGTATTGTTCTGTAAGAAATGACAAACAGGATGATTTCAGAGAGGCCTGGAGAGACTTACATGAACTAATGCTAAGTGAAATGAATAGAACCAGGATATCATTATACATGGCAACAACAAAACTATATGATGATCAATTCTTATGGACGTGGGTCTTTTCAACAATGAGATGATTCAAACCAGTTCCAATTGTTTAGTGATGAAGAGAGCCATTTTTACCCAGAGAGAGGACTGTGGGAACTGAGTGTGGACCATAACATAGCATTTTCACTCTTTCTGTTGTTTGCTTGCATTTTGTCTTCTTTCTCAGATTTTTTCCCTTTTTGATCTGATTTTTCTTGTGCAGAAAGATAACTATATAAATGTGTATACATATATTGGATTTAACATATATTTTAACATTTTTGACATATGTTAGACTATCTACCATCTAGGGGAGGGGTGGGGGGAAGGAGGGGAAAATTTAGAACAGAAAGTTTTGCAAGAGTCAATGTTGAAAAATTCCCATGCATATGTTTTACAAAGAAAATGCTTTAATTAATTTTAAAAAGAAGCTTTTTTGTGATGGCAAATATTGGAAATTGATGATATATCCATTGATTGGGGATTATCTGACCAACTTGTAATATATCATATGGTAGAATAACATTGAGCTAAAAGAAGTAATAAGGATGTTTTCAGAAAAACCTGGAAAAACTTACATGACTGATACAAAGTAAAGCTAACTGAACTAGAAGAAAATTGTACGTAGTGAAACAATATTGTATGATTATCAACTGTGAATGACTCATGATGAAAAATGCTACCCAAATCCAGAGAAAGGACTAATAGAGTTTGAGTTCAGATTGAAGAACACTTTGTTTTAAATTTTCTTCATTATTCTTGTTTTGCTTTGTTTTTTGGTATATGTTTTCTTTCACAAAATGAATAACATGGAAATACATATTGCATGATTGCACATTTATTTTTTGTATGTAAATCCAATATAGGCATACATAGTTATACAATTATCTTGCTGCACAAGAAAAATCAGATCAAAAAAGAAAATAAAATTCAAGCAAATTACAACAAAAGAAGTGAAATTGCTATGTTGTGATCCTCATTCAGTTCCCACAGTCCTCTCTCTGGGTGTAGATGGCTCTCATCATCATAGGATCATTGGATCTGACCTGAATCATCTCATTGTTGAGAAAAGCCATATCTATCTGAACTGATCATCATATAATCTTGCTATTGCCATGTACAATGATCTCCTGGTTTTGCTCATTTCACTTAGCATCAGTTCTTGTAAGTCTCCCCAGGCCTTTCTGAAATCATCCTGCTGATCCTTTCTTCTAGAACAATACTATTCCATAACATTCATATATCATAACTTGTTCAGCCTTTCTCCAACTGATAGGCATCCACTCAGTTTCCAGTTTCTTGCCACTACAAAAAGAACTGCCAAAAACATTTTTGCACATGTGAGTCCCTTTCCCTCCTTTACAATTTCCTTGGAATATTATTAAGTACTATAATGAAGGAGTGGGCCAGTTCTGCAGAAATTATGTGAATTATAACACACTTGAAGGAATTACAGAGCAGGCTTTACTAACGTAGATGTTGCTTGTGAATTGGGAATGGACTAAATTGGAGGCAATTGGGAAGAGGAGAGAAGTCAGAGAATTCCCACTGCCTCTCAGTCTCCTTATATCTTTATCATCTTCTCACATGAAGGGATCTATTCTGCTGGTCAGAATTAGATCCCCAGCAGCCACTAGCAGGTGGCTCTCATATCACTCCACAGCTCCCATAGCAGTATATAAGCCCAGTGGAAACACTGCTGGATCAAAGGGTATGCACAGTTTGATAACTTTTTGAGCATAGTTCCAAACTGCTCTCCAGAATGGTTGGATCAGTTCGCAATTCCACCAACAATGTATTAATGTCCCAGTTTTCCCACATCCTCTCCAGCATTTATGATTGCACATTTATAACCTGTTTCAAATTGATTGCCTTCTCAATGAGAAAGGAATGGAGAGAATTTGGAGCTCAAAATTGAAAAAAAATCCAAATGTTAAAAATCTTACATGTAATTTGAAAAAATGAAATATTTTGGGGAAAAGAAAACAATTAAGCAATTTGGAATTATGTACAAAAAAGTTAAGGAAGAATGACTTTGACTCAGAAAGATCACTACTAGTCCTATATTTCAAAGAATGAAAAAAGAGAGGAAAGTCCTTTATGTTTTAAAATACTAATACCACCTTCTTTTGTAGTAACAAAAACTAAAAAATAAGAGAATGTCTAATAACTGAGAAATGGTTGAATAAACTGTGATATATGAATGTAATGAAGTACCATTTTGCTCTTAGAAATGAAGAAACTGATAATTTCAAAAAAGACGTGGGAAATTTAAATGAACTGATGCAGAGTGAAGTAAGCAGAACTAGAAGAAAGATTTACACTGTAGCATAATAAAAATGAACAATTGTGAGGATTTTTATAAAATAATGAAGAGTAAAATGAGCAGAACCAGAATAACATTTTATATAATATAAAATAACTTTAAAAGCTATAAGATCCGTGACTAATATAATGACTGTTGTGATTCCATAAATCTGATAATGAAGCACTCAGTACATTTAAAGAATTTAGGGTATACAATGAGATACATTTTGTATACAGCAGTGGAGGGAATTTATTTTCCTTAACTATGCATTGATGCTACAAAATTTTGAGATTTTTCATTTATTTTTTTCTTCAATGAGGTTAGGATTGAGAAGGAAATAAAATAGATTCCTGTTAATAAAAAACAACATATTTATCAGAAAGGTGTATGTATGTGTGAGAGAGAGTGATTATCCTACAAATGTGAAATGTTGCATGCATTTTCAGATGAAGTCATTGTGTTATTAATTTTGCTTTACTTTGTTTTAAGAAAACTCTTTCAGGAGTAATCTGTAAATGTTTTCAATGTAAAAACAAAACACATCAATAAAACTTGTTTTTTAAAGAAAGAACACATATAAATACTTTGATTTTGGAAAGAAAAAAATACTTCATGGAGAATTTAGTTCATTTGATTCCCACCAATCCTGACCACCCTCATTGCTCCCTGGAGGTCTGGGAGAAATTCCAAATGCATCAGTATTTGAAAGCCATGGAAGGATGGGGAGGGGTAGAGGAGAGCACTGACTGTTGTACTTCTGGGGTCTAAATCAGAGTCTGACATTGTCACAAAGTAAACCATTGGGAAGTGGGAAGTAATACTTCATTTCTTCCAAAATGATTTTCACAAATTACCATTACGGAGATGTTACTATCTGTTTTCTTCCAAAACACCAGTTCTTCACAGGAAAGCTGGTCCTATATTGTAGAGGTGTGGGCCACACTCAAAATTAATCTGAATATCATGTCTGAACCTTCTTGGTGGCCAGCAATAGATGCTCTGTGTTCAACTCTCTCCTCCCCTTTTAAATTCTTGACTGGGAAGTCTTCTCAAGGATAGAAGAAAAATTAGAAATTTAGAGAAATATATACCATATACAATTTCCTGCCTTCTCTAATGTTTCATTGATTTAGTCCTACATTTTAAACATTTGAAAGGGGAAAGGAGTTGTATCCCTGTTCCATTTGTAGAATATGGTACTTAATTCTTTTGCAAGCTTCTGAGGTAACAATACATTTATTGGATGTAGAACAGACTTTATTCTCAAAATATTTGAGTAGAATTGGTTTAGGATGAGAGTAGAAAACAGACAATGTGCAATTAGATGTGAAAGAAACATCCCTGAACTTGCCTCATTGAAATGGAAGATGAAAAACTGAAATGATACCTTAAAGATGACCACATATCCTGTTTTGTGCTACAGTCACAATACTATGTTAAGAAATTCAAGGCTGGGGATCTCCTAAATGATTCATGACTTCTGTGACAGGCCATAGACACCAAAGAAACCACAGACAAGATCAGACACTCAGCAGAAGCCAGGAATGGAGGCTGTTCCAACACTACCATTTATTTCCTGATGCAGTGGGAGTTCTCCTATAGCCACACAATTTTAACCCTAATCTAGATTTATCATTCTTTTCAGCAATGTGCTCCAGAAGGATAGGACAGTGCATTTGAATGTGGCAATTATAGCCTGGGGTTTTTTAGAACAAAGGGTCCCCTATATAATTGATTACTAAGTAGATGTCAAAAAACTAAATCAAAAAATGGTAATGCCATTAAGGATCTTAGATATGTTTCTTATAGCAACAAAGAAAGGAAGGGAATAAACATTTATATAGCACCTAACAGGTACTAGATAAGGTGCTGCATACTCTACAAATATCTCATTTGATCCTCAAAAAAGACTGAATGAGGAATCCCCGTGTTCTAACAGATAGAAGTTAAGTGACTTGACTGAACTAGTTAAATGTCTGAGGCTAGATCTGAATTCTGTTCTTCCTTATTCTTGACCCAGTACTCTGTCCACTGTATTTCTTTGCTGCTTATATAACAATTATAGAAAGAAAGATACAGAACTAGAAGAACCACAGTGGTAATCCACACCAACCTACTCACTTTCTAAATTAGGAAACTGATAAAATTTTCATCTTTTCAGAAAAACAAAGTAGTCTATCCAAAGGCAAGCATATGTTTTTGGGTATAGACAAGACCATGTTGTAGGTCTTTTGACTCCAATCTAAATGGAGATCAGATACTATAATCCTTCCGAAATCCAGTTTAGGATGCTTAACATACCAGATGTTTGCACATTCCTGGACCACAAGTTCTGCCCAGAATGCCATTTTGCTGATTCTCTTATTCAATGAATTCAAACAATATTTATTAAACACATACTATGTGCTTGGTATTGTATTATAAATAAAAAATGAACTTGTCTGAAGGAGAGTAAATTTTTACAGAGGTATGAAATACAATCTATATACAAACAAGTGTGATACAAAGCAAGAAATGAAAAGTAAGGGAAAAATTATAGTCCTCACAAAAATTGAAGACAGAAAGAATCTTAAATGTTGGGGTAATCAGGGAGAGCTTCATAGAAGACTATGGCTGAGTCTTGAAGATAGCTAAGCATCCTGAAAAAAAAAGTCTCTCTGAGATGAGGAGAGAGCCCATTATCTGACCCTGAAGATAGGGGAATGGAGAGGAAAGAAAGAAATAAGCATTTATTATATACTTATTATGCACCAGGCACTGTGGCCTAAGCATTTTACAGACATTGTTTCTGTAAATTTGGCTTGTTTGGACATACCCAGTCTACCTAACTCAGAGGCACTCTTAAGGAGAACATCAAGATCATCTAATATGGAAGTTACCTTATTCCCTACCATATAGATAGAGGCAGTCTCCTATATTTGGCTGCTAGTGTCTTTAAAACTATTGGGATGAAACAAGTTCTCTCTTCAGGCATTCTTTCCTGTGTGTCCTGTCTTCCTGAGCATTCATCCATATACCTATAGCATGGATACCATGCTAAATGAAAAAGGAGTATTTAGGACAACCCTTTACATTTGAAGGAACTCCATCAACAGAGGCTGCAGCCTATGGCAGAATGCCTAGACATTGGACTCCCCAATCCCCAATCCTCTTAAGGGTACCAAAAAACCCATGCAGAATGATGAAAAGTAACTTACCCAGCCTTCAGAATATGAAGAACAGGATGGTCTGCACCACACCTCACTTGATCCTCACAACAACTCCTGGGAGATAAGTGCTGTTTTTATTCCCATTTTATAGTTGTAGAAACTGATGCAGACAGAAGTTAAGTGACTTGCTTAAGCTTACCATACATTTTGTAAGTTATCTAAGGCCATATTTAAATTCAAAAACTTCCTGCTCTGAGTATATTACCTAGCAGTCTAACAACCAATAATGAATGATAGAACATTGACTTTGGGAAACATCTAGTGATCTAGTTTTCTCATAGAATAGAGTTGGAGGAAAATCACATAGATTTAAACCAAAAAGATACATGGGAGTCTAATTATGAACATATGAAATGCAGAGCTGAAGAGTTTGTATTTTATCTGAGGGGTGAGGAAGTTATATCTAGAAATTGCCCTGGAATAAACTGCAGGTGGGACCATAATAAACCAAAGAAAGAAAATGACCTTTCTGAGTCAGCCCTCAGGATCAAGTCCAGATTTCTTGAGCCAAAAGTATTAGGGATCGTGAGCCAAAAGCTACATTTAGATTTTAGGGACAAATGCCCCTTAACCTTTGTAATTACCTCTTTGTGCTTCAAAGTCTATCTTTCCCAGAATGAATAGAAAGAAAAAAAGAAAGGAAGAAAGGAAGGAAGGAAGGAAGAAAAGGAAGAAAAAAGAAAGAAAAAGAAAAGATAAAGATATAGATAATGGGTATATTTGATTGACAGATTTTGTGCTGGTGTGATGGGATAGTTTAAGTCATTCCTTCATTTCACAAATAACACTTATCAAGTACACATTGTATTCTTAAAAATAGCATAGGTACTATGAAACAGATCATTAGTTTGAGACTCAGAGACTGATCTCTATGGGCTACCTATTGATTTAGCTTTAAAATGTATTTTCTATAATATATTGTATTTTAAAATTTTGTTAAATATTTCCCAATTACGTTTTAATCTGGTTCAGGAGTGCTGTGGACCACGTTTGATTCCTCTGAAGTAGATCACCACCTGTGTAATACTATTTCCTCATTTTATTCATTCCTAACCATCTGAGTACAATGGTGCCATTCAGATGTATGATGAATGTGAGGATTAACTTTTTTTTCAGGTCTTGAATATAAGATGGTGATTTTTTTCTGAATAAAAGACAATACTATGCTGCTTTATGTCATAAACAGTCTAAGCATCATTTCAAATGTATATATGTGTATATATATGTAGCATTTATGATATCATTATGATATTCAAATCTGCACACAATCATAGTCATTTCATAACATTTTAAAATTGGAAAGGACTTTAGAGTGACTTTAGTGAAGCCCTTTCACTTTAATCTATTTTAGTTCAGAGAGGCTAAGTCAGTTGGATCAAGGACACAGAATTAGTAAGCAGCATAACAAGAGCCTGAGCTTGAAAAGGTAGGTGGGTGGCACAGTGGATAGAGTGCTTCATCTAGACTCAGGAATCCATGAATTAATTAATCCATGAAGTATCTTGCTTCAGACATTACTAGATGGTGATTCTGTGCATATTACTTCACTGCTCTCAGTTTTATTTTCCTTATCTGTAAAAAAAAAAAAGATGGCAATTTTTGCTTTATATGATTGTTATGAAGAACAAATGAGATATTTGTAAATCATAATAACTGCTGTTATTATTAAATCCAATGCTCCTTCTGCTCTATTACATTGTTGTTCAAACGCTGAAGAGAATCATGTACAGTTGAAATTGAGGTGACCTGTGATCCTTTCTTGATTTCCATGTGTTCATTGAAGTTCACAATAATTAGCCTCTATTTGAAAAGGAGTCCAGGGCTAGAGGTTTTGCTTTCTTAGTATACAAAACAGAGCATTAAGCATCCCACTTCCCTTGCACTTCCTATCTATAAATGACAGTGCTAATAATGCTTTCAGGCTGAACTAAAATGAACTCTTAACAAATTAATTTCAGTTCAAAAGGGCACTGGATTTTGAGTTAGAACAGATTTTAGAGGTAATTTAGTTCAGTTTCCTTATTTTATCAATTCAGTTTAAAAAAACACTTGGTAAGTACCTACTATGTGCCAAGAATTTAAGTATTAGAAATACAAAAAGAGGCAAAACTCAATCCCTGCCCTTGAGTAGCTTTCAATTTAAAATGATGAGACTGAAATCCAGAAAGGTGAAAAGTTTAGTTTGGGAGTCACAAAAATGATAAAGCTAGCACTTGATCTTGGGCTCTCTGACCTCAAATTCAGTGCTGTTACCACTGTTTTTGTGTAATGATGGAGAAACTGAGGAAAGACAGAGATTAGAGGGTTTTAATATTTTAATAGTGGAGAGTTTGGATCGGTGGACATACTAGCCATAGCATAGCCATCCAATGGGATGGGACTCTTGTCTCAAAGCATCCAACCACAAGTGAGTAATTTCAGAGACTTTATAGGGCTCCAGCGATCAGGGAAACAAAGTCAAAGGGGCAGAGTACTGGTTGGGTGGAAGTTCCAGGAAAGGACCATAACTTTTTTTAATTCTGACAGGTTGGGAGTGAAGAAGAAAGGATCATATGTTCTGATAAATTGGGAGTGAAGAAGCTAAGAGACAGTAAGTCTGAGCCAGAAAGATAGAGAATCCCATCTAAATATCTGAGATAAACCATCTGGAGTTTTATGACGCTGGAATGTCAGAGAGCTTCACAGCCCTAATTATCTCAGTTCTAATGGCCAGGAAGGGGAGGCTGTCACCAGGGAAACTGAGGCATAATATTTAAATGGCCAACATACAGGAGTTATCCTCTAGTTCATTGTCCAGCTACTGTTTTGGCATTGCCTAAATTAGAAATTTACTTGGGAATGTAATTATCATCTTGTTGCTGAAAGTCAAGAACCAGCTGTTGGGATTCTGTATTAAATTGTAGAGTCCTTGAGGACAGGGAAAGTATCTGAAATGTAGAAATATTTTTTAAAAATTGTTTAATTGTACTAAAGAGATCATAGACAGAACCAGAATGAAATGTCTAGCTATTTCCAATAAAATGTAAATTCTTTGAGGGAAGGATCAGTTTTAGTTTTGTCTTTGCATTCCCAGAGCCTATCATAGTCCATGGCACATAGTAAGTGCTTGATAAATTCATGCTGATTGACCTTAAAGATCTTTTAGCTCAGTCCTTTCCTTTTTAAAGAAACTGAGATTTAGAGGAGGTAAATTATATGCCCCAAATTCTTTATCAATAAGTGGTAGATCTGAGGCATGAATCCATTTAATTTAAATTAAAAATTCAATGTTTCTTCACTTATAACAGATTGTCTCTCTTGTAAACTTACCTTATAATTTCTCCTTTTCCCTCTTTCTACTCCATCATAGCATTCCTCATCTACTATTAAAATCACCAAGCATTTATTAAAGACAGAGCCATCTCCTCTCTTCTTCATTTCTTAATCGAAGACAGAGTGGAGGTTTTTGTTGTGTTTGTGTTTTAAAATTTAGGACTATTAATCATGTACTGCCTAAGGCAGTACAAGCACATGCCAGTAATTAGAGAAATCTTTAGGGAAGAGGGAAGAGCAATAGGGAAAAATGAAGGGTAATCCCCTATCAGGGCTGGGATAAAATTAGGCTGATGATGGAAGGAGAGAAAGTATAATCCAAAAACCAGATCTCTATCAATTGACATCATAAAATGTTCTCTCTGTTCAGCCCCATAGACAGTCCACTAGACACAAAAGTGATCCCTTGAGAATTGAAAAAAAACTCCTACAAAAATATTTCTTCTATTCATCTTTCTTAGCTGGTGTTGGTGAGGACTTGAAGACAAGGGTCTAGAATTGAGATAATTCTATTATAGCAAAGATCAATGTTACATCCTTGGGATGTGGAGTGAAGAGGATAGTTCTAGAGAACAGGCCACATGCTTACTCCTTTGGTGATGGAAGGCAAATTGACCCATAACCCCTTTTTGCCCATTTCCAACAACATCTGTTGCAGAGGTTAAGAATGGGTAGCTATGTCTGATAGCTTCTTCTCAAGTATTATAGAGTAGGAACATGCAGCTCCTGTGGACCATAACTGCTATCCAGCTAGACTAAATGCAATTGGAAAATAATTAACAAAGTAAATAAAAATACAATAGAATTGGTAATATTAATATTTGTTTTTCCAAAGCAATATGAAACTCACAAGAATCCTTATATAAAGTTTAATGGTCTCTAATAATTGAGTTTAGCACCACTGTTAAAGAATCTCAGAATTGGCTAGTACATCAAAGACCAATCCAAACTTATATAAGAATCCTTTCTATAACTGACAGGTCAGATGATGTCTAGACTTTATCTGAAGATCTCTAATTAAGAATAACTCACTATGCCCTAAAATGACACACTTCACTCTAATCCTTAATTAAAAGGAAATTTTCCTTGTATCAAATCTTGGGGTATAGTGGAATGTTGGTCCTGGTATCAAGAGTTCCAGTGTGACATCATTTATTAGCTGTATGACCATGAACAAAGTCGCTCAACCCTAAAATAACTTTCTTTCTGATTCACTGCAATCTTCATTCAGTTCTCTTAGTAATGCCCTCTGAGGCCAAGAAGAACAAGTCTAATCTGGCTTCTGTATGATACCCTTTAAATTTTTGAAAATACCTTCTTTCCTTCTTATTCCTGTGATTGACACATGTCAAACAGTCCCCTTATACTGCCTTCCTGGTGTAATCATACAGAGCAGACATCCCTTCTCTGTGGTAGAGGGAGAACCAAAGATCCTTGCTTCTAACTAGCTGATGGGTTTGGGCAGAATGGAAACTCTTCCATTTCTTTCCTTGGAACTCCTATACAGCTTCCAGATCTGGCCAGGTCCACTCGGTTGGGATGAAAGCTCCTAGAGACAGATATATTACTCAATGTGCAGGAAATTTCTCATCCTCCACCATGTTAACCCTGCTCCCAAAGTCCTCATTCTGAGGATTGTAGAGCTAGAAAGGACCTTAGAGGCTATTGAGTCCAGTCTTCTTATTTTATGAATAAAGAAAGACACTAAGAAGATTTTTAACTTGCCTGAAGTCACACATGGAATTAGTGACTCCAAAGTCAGTGTTCTTTCCATGGTATCATCTCAGGAAGTTCTGGTTGTGTTATGTAAAAGAGAGATCAGGAAGGTGACCTTCCCTTAGTCCCACACAATGGCTAATTTGGGCTCTCTGACCCACTGAATGCTTCATAGGACTCCTGGAAAGAGAAGAAAGCAGATTGTATTTAGACTAAGCATACTGCAGTGTTTCCCTACTCACATATTTCAGTGCTTGGCATTTAAGTCACTATCGAAGAGATGCTACCATTTTTTTTTTTTGTTGTTGTTTCATTGAAGTAACTAATTACCCAGGTTAGCAGGAAGTTCTCCAAAGCATGTGGTCTCTTGGAGAGCTATTTTCTGTGAACTAAGGAGGCCCAGGAGGCAGCCTATAGTCCTACATAGACACCACAAAGTCTACTTTGATCTATGAAGAATTCTTAGAGATGAAATGCAGTGGGGGAGGGGGTCTTAGGCCCAACACATTTCTGGAGACCCCAAGTGCTATCAGAGGCCAAAGTTCCACTTCTTCCATGCACTGCCTCAGTCGGAAATATGTATCCTCCAGTGAACTCTGGTGCTCCCCACAGGGTGATTAGTGGTTAGGAAATTTGGGACAATGACCATTGTAGCTACATGGCCTCTGGAGCCCCCTGTTGGGATCATGGGAATATGGCAGCCAGCCATAACAACAGCTGTAAGCCATCTGCTTGGAGACTTACACAATATTAAGTGTTGCCTAAGACAGGATCTACACTTGCCAGGAATTAAGGAAATGGGGATGGGGGAGTAGTCAAGGGTCATCCTTATTGGAAAAAGGTGGAACTTAGGCCGAAGATGAGAGGAGAGAAAATAAAATCCAAAGGCCAGCCTGACTGGTTGGTAGTCATTGATGTCCAAAGGATTGAGATGAAAGATGGGATGGTTTGTTAATGTTAGCTAGATTAAAAAAAAAAAAACCAATGGAATTTGTTGGATATTATCAAGGGAAAATGTAGGGAGCTAAGGCAACTAACATCCAGGGTATCTGAAAGGGCATAGTGCTTTTTTAAGCTATATATTTACATTGCAAAAATATCAAAGACTACATTTGTTATCTGCAAAAGGTGGAAGAAGAAAAGTGGAAGATTATTTGAGTCAGTTGAGTCAGTTTTCTAAGCAATAATCATGCAGAAATCTACCTTCTCACATTGACAAATTACTCCAAGGAAATTAACAACTGTAATTTCAGGAGAGAACTGGATGAAAAAGAAAGAGTTGCTTCAACAGAAGAAAAAGATCATCCAACTGAAGAGCCCACAACATTATTGGCTGTGTCTAAGAAACCTCAGTTAGATAATTCCTTAAGCAAACCTGTATACAGATCATGGAATTGATGAGGGTTTTGAGTTAGAAGATGATGATGGTACCATAATTCTATGGGCAGATCTGTAAAATTTTTTTAGATTGAAAGTTGAAATTGAAAGATTGAAAGTTGAACAGCAACTTGGAAGAAACAGGATCAAGACCAAAAAAATCCTTAGAATCTTCAATGAAAAATATTCTAATTCTAAAATATTCTAAGTAAAATCCTCTCCTTAATCTCATTGGCCCATCTCAGCCTCAGGTCATCTTTGAAGCAAAGAGAAGGTGGGATAATGACATTGTCTTTAAGAAATATAGATGAGTGGATGAAAGAAAAGGAACTTGTAAACAGTACAATCTGGTCAGAATTTCACAAAAAGTTCAAAAAGAAATATATCAAGTAGCAATCGGTGAACTTAATTATTAAAAATCCTTCTGGCTTCAGTTTGGTCACAATGTTCTTCCACTGTACTTGATGGGTCATAGATCTCCTGCATTTTAAATTTCAAAAGACCATTTTTTTTTTGGTTAGTGATATTTTATTTGATAATAGTATTTTAGATCTGGGAATTAGTTTAACCTTTCTTTTACAGTATTGATTTATCATTTAATATGTGTTGTGGGAGAAGAAAAATTCATGTTGACTTCATAGTCCAGTTTTTGTGAAGATTTTAGAGATCATAAAGCAGGTATTTGGGTAAAAAAATTACTGAATCTTGATTGCTTTTTTATTAATAATATTATTTATAATCTTTTCCTTTGCTTTAAAATCCTTAATAATGTGCAAAATATGCAATGTGCAATAATATATGTAAGAATTCAATGATCTTTATTCAGAGATATCTCATGAAGATAATCAATCATTAATCTTTGTAAATAATATGGAAAATATTATTCCTAATTCCAGTGATGTGACTCAATGAAAAATAAAATAAAAAATATAAATCATATAAAGGTAGCAGAAGGAATTGATAGTAGCAGGTATCTGAGATAAATTGTTTATTCCTATAATGTTTTGTATTTGACTCTTTCCCTATTGCTCAGGGAAATGCTGTATGTATATGCCTTTCACTTTCTTTTTAAAAATATTAATTGTTTTTTACTTTTCAAAATACATGCCTTACCTAGAATAGATTCTCAATATGAACTCCCAAACTTTCAGGAAAAAAAAGCACTACATCTTAAAGGCCTACATGGATCAGGAAGATACAAAATGAACCACTGAATGATGGTGGATAGGACTCCAAGCTGAATCATTTCAATGTTGGTGAAGCATTTAAAAAATACAATTATAGAAGTCACATGAAAAAATGCTCTAAATCACTATTGATAGAGAATGCAAATTAAAACAATTCTGAGGTTCCACCTCACACCTATCAGATTAACTAAGATGACAGGAAAAGATAATGATAAATATTAGAAAGGATATGGGAAAACAGGGACACCAATGCTTTTTTGGTGAAGTTGTGAAATGATTCAACCATTTTGTAGAACAATTTCAAACTATGTCCAAAGTGTTATAAAACTGTATGTACCCTTTGAGCCCTTAGTGCCACTATTGAGTCTGTATCCCAAAGAAATCATAAAATTGGGGAAAGATCCACATATGCAAAAATATTTGTAGCAGCTCTTTTTGTGGTGGCAAAGAATTGGAAAATGAGTGGATGCCCATCATTTGAGGAATGGCTGAATAAGCTATGGTATATGAAAGCAATGGAATATTATTGTTCTTTAAGAAATAATTTTAGAAAAGCTTGTAAAAATTTACATGAATTGTTGCTGAGTGAACAAGCAAAATCAGGAAAACAGCATACCCAGCAACAGCAAGATTGTGTGATGGTCAACTATGATATACTTAACTCTTCTTAGCAGTTCAGTGATCCAAGGCAATCCCAAGAAACTTTACATTGGAAAATGTCATCCACATCTAGAGAGAAATCTATGGAGATTGAATGTAGATTGAAGCATACTATTGCCATTTTTTTTTTTCTTCTGTTTTTTTTTTTTTTTTCTTATGGCTTTCCCCTTTTGTTCTGATTTTTCTCTTCCAACATGACTCATATGGAAATGCATTAAAAATAAGTGTACATGTACAACTGAAATTTAAAAAAAAATATACAGTTAGAGGAAAAAACTTGAATGTAACAAGACTTCCAGGAACAATCTCCCCTATCTTCCTGAACCCCCAAAACTTTTAAAATTTAAAACTCCAAGGCTATGTTCACTGCTGACTGATAGATATATCATTTGAATAGAAAGGAATGTTGTTTTCATTCTTGCAATGTTGTCTCTGAAGCAGAAGCAAAGGAGTTTAAAGGATAGCTTCAATCCAACAGCTATTGCTGACTTATTGGTTAGCTGATTGGCTAGGTGTGGCTATAAATCTAACTCATAAAAGAGCTGAAATGTCTCATAACCCTAAACTGAAGGGTATATCACAAAAAATTCTGACCACTTCTAAGAGTAGGGATTAGAACTGCATAGAAATTGAAATTCATTAGGAGTAGAAGATGGTAATTCCTTAGAGAAAATGAGCTAGCATCATAAAGCTATCTCCATGAAGCTATATATTAGTGTTAGTTATTGTCAAATTCATAATAAAAAGAAAATTTTAAATTTAAAAAGTTTAAAATTAAAAAATAACAACTCAGCACATGATACCAGCATCTTGCTCGTTTGTGAAAAAAGCAGGCTGAGAGGTAACACCACCACATCTAGATATCTCAACAATCCCAAAGGAAAACAGTACTAAACAGGGACTCTATAATGGAGATGGCAAAGGAACTTGTCTCTGACATGAAATACTAAGCCAGGAACTGAAGCAAGAGTTAGAAGAAAATACCAGACACAATAAAGAAATAATATGGGTCAAAAATACTAAAGATGTAAATCCAAAAGAAAAGAATAACTCCATAATAATCAAAGCCCCTGAAGAAAAAAGAGGTGGGGTGGGGAATTTGGTCACAAAGACTATAAGAAGACCTACAAGAAATAAAATAAGAAGTAAAAAATGAAATGATGTCTGGAAGAGAAAAAATGAGAGAAAAATAAATAACTTTGAGCAGAAGGTGAAAAGTCTTACCCAAGTAGTAAACTTCTTGAATATTAGAACGGAACAAGCAAAAAATTATTCCAGAGGACAACAAGAAACATTAGAACAATTTGAAAAATAGAAGTTCTTTCAAAACTGATTCATCACTTTGTTAATAAGATGCATTCCTATCCTTTTTCATTTTGAGCCATTCTAGCTCTGGTTACAATTTATCCAATCTACAGACTCTGAGATGTTGAGCTTTTGTGACAACGCACTGCTATAATTTCCAGTTTTTGTGTGTGAGATTGTCATGTCTGCTGTCATGATAGGTTTGGGTTTGAAAGGCCAATACTGAGTAGAGATATTATATTTTCTCTCAGGTACTTGATTTATAGTAAGGATAAACTGGCTCAACTAGGAAGGTGGTGCCTATCATATCAAAAAGTTAAATCCATATGATGAATTAAAATCAAGACTAGTTAGTGTTTTGTTCAATTGTGCTTTGATAAAATAAAGTTTTAAAGCCACCTACTAAAATAGCTAGATATACAGATATGAAAAGAGCAAGATTTTAAGGAATTAAACTCCTCAATACAGTTTGGTTTCACTATACTAATAATAGTTTAGTTCCTTTAGCACTGATCAATTATCCTGTTAGTAAAATATCCCCATCTTTTTCCTTATTGAGCCATTCTAACTCTGATCACATCACACCTATACTGAAAATTGCTATATTAATGGAATTTACCATATTCATTTGCTTTAGTAGCTTCATTCCTACAAGATAATCTCAATTTTGATTGGAGTGTTGCTTTACAACTTTTTTGAACTTCTTTGCCTTTGCTCAGAAAATTCTTTCTATATGACATATTGCACCTTAATGAAGAAAAAAAGACCATGGATGAAGTTTCAATTTAATTTAAATGATATTTATTAAAGCCATATTATTTATTTGCAAGTCCCTATGCAGTTCAATAACCATAGAAGATCACAGTCATATAGCAGTTTAATATTTGCAAATTTTTACACAGTTAATTAGTTTCATTATAAATTCTCTCTAAGTCACAATTAAGGAAACTAAAACTTAGAAATGTTAAAGTGACTTGCCTAAGCTCTCATTTTAGTAAGTAGCAGAACCAATAATCAAATCTAATCCATTACACAACATTCTCTTCACAAATAATAAAAAACAATATAATACCTGCTGTCTGAGTTAAAATGGAAGGGTGATATTTAAATCATTTTTCAGTTATGTCCAAATCTTTTTATTCTATTTTGGGGTTTTCTTGATAGATATTTAAGTGGTTTATTTTCTTCTCTAGCTAGATTTCCCTTCTTCCTTTTCTCCATTATGTGTTGTCTTCTCCCATTAAATATAAGTTTCTTGAGGATAAAGACTATCTTGTTTGCTCATATTTGCATCTTTAGCACTTAACAGAGTGCCTGATACAGTAAATACTGTCTGGCCATTATATTACTCCACTTTGCATTTTCTGCTCTAGCTGCTTTCAACTCCATGAAAAAAGATGCCCCTCTGAGGATAAACTCATCACTTCCAATCTCATCACCAGGATACTAACTGAAGTCTTAATACCACTTCCCTTAGACTTCTCAATCCTCTGATTGGAGGGAGGACCACCAAACTCCTCCCAATGCCTTCCTGCATAGAGAACAGAAACTGGACTTCAAGCTCAATTCACTTTGCACCTACTATTATGCCTGGCTTCAATTCCATGGAATAAGAAGCTCTGATTTTCTCCTTCCCCAACTTGCCTCCTGTTGTGTATTGTCTTTCCCCCATTAGACTGAAAGCTCTTTGAAGGCAGGAATGATCTTTCTTTTTATTTTTTGTATTCCAAACCTTTAGCATAGTGCCTGGCATGTGGTAAGTGCTTAATAAATGTTTATTTTATATTTATCTACTTAAGTAGAAAATGACAGGATAGAATCAGAAAAATAGCTTATAGTTCACTTTGATCAGAGATTAGAATATGAAAATATTGAATATGTGGGAATGAGAGGTAAGGAAAGGGGAAATAAAAATAACTCTCAGGTGATAAGTTTAGGTGACAGAGGAAATGATAGTGTCTTTAACAGAAAGGGGAAGTGGAGAAGAAGGACAGGTTTCAGTAGAAAGATGAAGGTTATTTTCAGAAATGTTGAGTGTGAAGTATTGGCAGTTCCATTTGCATGGAAGTGAGACATGAAACTACCAAGGTGGAAGATATAGAGAAAAGAGAAGTGTTTTGGAGGCAGATCTTTGGACGACATTGAGAGCCAGGAGGAAGATGTGATAATGATGAGAGATAGAAGAAGAAAGAATCAGGAGGAGCCAGGAAAATAGTAACTGAGCCAAATGCTGTAGAGAGGTCAAGGAAGATTAGGACTGAAAAGAGTCTATTAGATTAGGCAATTAGGAGGTTGGTTGAGAACCTTGGAGAGAGCAATTCTTAACAGAGTGGTAGAGAGATAAATCTGATGGCAGGAAATTAAGGAATGAATGAGTCGTATGGAAGTGGAGGCAGCTGAGTGTAGACTACTCTCTCTTAAAGTCTGAAGGTAAAAAACCAAGAGGAAAATAGCTTGAGAGAATAATATGAATAAAATGGAAGAGGGCTTTTATTTCCTTGTTTGTTTTAAGATAGGGAAATGAATAACTTTGTAGAAAAAGGATATAAAACCAATAGTGAAAAAAGGAAGATGAGGAGGAAGAGAAAAGGGTGTGTATGGGTGGATGTTTCATTCATAGAATAAAACTTTTATTTCAGACTTTTCATTCATTCAGATTGGTTTTCCCAATGAGAATGAATTAGTATCAAAGTCCTGGATTAGAACAGTATTTCTCAGAAACATATCACTTGTCTGGTAAATTTCTAATGCTGCCTTGGGACTTCCAATCTCCTCTGAAACCTCAGGGACTAGGCCAATTCTACTCATTTCCACTGAGTCAAAGTCCTATTTTTCCTAACCCAGAGAAGTAACTTGGGGGGGGGGGGGGAATGGGGTGGGTTAGGTCATTAGGTCAGGCTTACACCTTCAAGTTGGATTGAATATGAACATCTAGATACACACATACGGACACACATGCACATGCACATTATGTGATGGAACAGTTTTTCTTTTAAACAATCAATTTTTCTTATTATCTGATTTCCTAGGATTTTCTAAATAAACCATCATGTCATCAGCAAATTGAAATTGTCTTGAATCACTTCATTGTTGAAAAGAGACAAATCACATAATTCTGTGCCCCCTCTTTGCCCATCTTCATACCTTTAATTTCTTTCTCTTCTTTTATCATTATTGCTCGCATTCCCTGACCTATAATAGCAGAGGAAACAGTTTTTGCCTAGCTTTTTATCTGCCTACATTTGTAACTGTTAGAAAAATTAGTATAATTCTGCAAAATGATCCTCTAACACATAGGAGTGGGGGACTTTATTCTACTAAGGACCATTTGGATATTTCCATTATAATTTATGGGTCATACAAAATTATCAACTTAAAAATTAGCCTGCTATATTTGGCCAAACATTTAATTAATTCATCTTTTGTGCAATGGCTAGAAATGCTTCTCTTGGTTAAGCCATTTGATATAAGCTGAGTTTATGATGTTGCTACTCCCACCTGCTACTCTAATTTTGCATTAGTCAGCTCAGAGCATAGTTCATTTTGTGATGGTAAGTTTTGAAAAGAACTGCTTGCAGCTATGAATAGTTCCAGACACAGGTGCATATTTCTATGCATGTATCCTCAAAGTGAGAAATTCATCAACTCATCATCATTTTGCAGTTGAATGATTTCATGCTGTAGGTTATCTGGCACATCAGATGGTTCCACATAGAATGGTTGCATTTTTTTTTCATGTCCCTGAATTTTTTATTAAATGCCTTAATTAATTTTGCATATTTATCAGCATATTCAAGTGCTATAGAAGGTTTTTTTCAGAGTGAGAAATGCACCATATTATTCCTTTTGAGTTGAACTTTTCACAGCCTTAACTTAGCATTAAATGATTTCCCATTTAAAAGTAAGAGATAACTTTTTTTGTAGTGCCAAGGAATTAGAAATTGAGGGAACGCCTGTCAGTTAGAGAGTAGCTGAATAAGTCATGGCATATGAATGTAATGAAATATTATTGTTCTGTAAGAAACAATGAGCAGGTTGCTTTCAGAAAAGCCTGGAAAGACTTATATGAACTGATGCTGAGTGAATTGAGCACAACCAGCAGAATACTGTACACAATAACAACAGCATCATGTGATGATAAACTGTGCCGGACTTGGCTCTTCTCAACAATGAAGTGAGTAAGGCAATTTCAATAGATATGATGAAAAGTGCCATCCACATCCAGAGAAAACTATGGAGACTGAATGTGGATCAAAGCATAGTATTTTCACTTCTTTGTTTTTTTCCTCTTATTTTTTCCCATTTGATCTGATTTTTTTGTATGCAGCATGAGTAATATGGAAATATGTTTAGAAGAATTGCACATGGTTAACCTTTATAGGATTGCCTGTTATCCTTGGGAAGGGAGAAAGGGAAGAGAGGGAGAAAATTTTGTTTTACAGAAGTGAATATTGAAAATTATCTTTGCATGTATTTGGAAAAATAAAACACTATTTAAAAAAAAAGAAAAGAAAAAGTAGGGAGCTGAGAAGCTGGTTGGGATCTGCAGTTTGCTTGATGTTCAGCTCTGAGAGGAACTTGGCAACAACCACCATATGCTAGACCACACAGCCATTTGCTATCATTGAGTTCCCAGACAGGTTTTTCCCTTCATCTCCATGAACTCCTTGACTTCATGCCATAGTTCATACAACCTCATGAGCATGTTCCCATGCCTTAACCACCATACTTCACAGTGACAAACAAGATCACCTACGCAGCATCAAGATCATTTAGTAATTTCTTAAATTGACAGCTGTTAAACCCTCTGATTTTGACAAAATTTAATACATGACATATTGATATCACATTGTTTAACTGCAATGATTGTGCACAGAGACTTTCTTGCTGTATCATATAGCATAGACATAATTAAATCACTTGGATCGAGACTATGAGGATTCAGTTCTTTCTCCTGCCATCATAGATTGCAGTAGATTCATCACAGTTTGTTAACACTTTCACAGCATGAACATTTCTAGCCTGCCTGACACCTATTGTCCTTTAAGTCACTGCAGATTATGGGCAGCTGTCAAGAAGCATGTGTGTATGTTCCATCATGTATTTGTATGTGTCCTCTCTATCCTGTAATGAACATTCTCTGCTTGTCCCTCAATATTTATATTATTATTATGATTCACTTATTATAAATATGTTGCTATGGGAAAAGATCCTAGATTTAGTTATTTCAATCTTGTCTGATTCTCTGTGACTCCATTTGAGGTTTTCTTGGCAGAAATACTGAAGCAGTTTGCCATTTCCTTGTTCGGCTATTTTACAGATGAGAAAACTGAGGCAAAAAGAGTTAAGTGACTTTTCCAGTGTCACATAGCCAAGTATCATGAAGATGGGTTTTCTTGACTCCAGACCCAGAACTCTATCCACTTTTCTACCTAGCTTGCTGACAGAAGACGTAGCTACAGGCTCCTAGGCAAATTCTCCACAAGAGTGCTACTATAACAAAGCACGCTCTTATCTTAGAGCCATCTTTAGGACAAGGCAACTGGTTCTCCACTGCAGTATGGTAAATTAAAAAACTATTGCCAATATTTACAAGAGAGCTTCAGCAGGGAGAGAGATAGAGAGACAGAGACAGAGATAGAGACAGACAAACAGACATGACAGACACAGCAGACAGAGAGAGAACTTTATATCTAATTAGCAAGAATAACTATTTAAAATAGGAAGTTATCACAATGAGATAGCAATAGCTTTCAAATGGCAATCATACCCTTGAAAGGGGTTATTTTATAGTTCTTACCTCTGTGGGGAAAAAAGATGATCAGCTCTGTTTTAATTTTACTATAGGTTTCCTTTATGTATATTTTCTTAGACTCAGGTCTGAAGCATGGACTTTAAAAATGTTCTTTTTATTGTGAGCTTAACAATTGTCAATCAGCACAATTTCATTACACTAAGAAGAAATTATACACTACTTTTATGTACAGTTTATTGGAAGTTCAGCACCAATTTTAGATCTCTGATCAAAGTAGTGATCATTTGTGACTTTAGCTGACTGATAAGGTGTTATGGGCCAGAACTTGAAACAAGGTGCTATAATCCTTATGTATTTAGTTCACACCTTTAAAGGAGTTCACATATTAGACATCACACCTTTAAGAGAGCATATATAAAAAGAGGACAAGCCCACTCTTGGACTTCACAAGTTAGAGGTCAGAAACCCACAACTATACTCTCTGGGAAGAGGAATCAAGATTCATTCCAACTTCCACCTTTGTGATGGCTGGAGACATTGAGAGGATGAGAGGATGAAGCAGGCTGGAGGCTGAAAGATAAACCTTTAGATCCGGAGACATTCAGAGAGAGCTCTCGGAACCAAGGAGAGATAGGCCTCTAAGAAAGGTAATCCGGCCCAAAGACTCAAGACTTTGAAGGACACAATAAAGAATCTGGACTTTTAACTCCTGGCTGCATTTGAGGTGATTAAATTGAACTGAAACTAAGGCTGCCTCCAGAAGCTCCCCAACAAACCTGCTCCAAAGAGAACAATTATAATTTAAAGAAGAGAACATTAGGATAGCGAACTCATGCCAAAGGGTCAATAGCCTAGAAATACAGACTGATCCATGCATTCTCTGATAAGGCTAACATACTGATTTCTTTTGCTCAAATATACATATTTGTTTTAAGGGGGAGCTTCTATTTGGAAGTGTATTTGGTGGTGATTGGAGTTAGTGGATAAGAATAAATACGAAAATCATGGACTTTTAATGACAACTGGACTCAATGATTTCATTTGTCCTTATGCAATTTGAAAAAAAACTTGGAACACCTAAAGTGAATTCAAATCTAAGTACTTAGTTGTTCTGTGATGGAATTTCAAACTGTTGTTATTATCAGAATTTCATCAGGGGCATTCAATTTACTTTTCAGCATCTTGGTTAAAGTGGTCTGATCTTAAACACAGAAAAAAAGCACTTATCCAAGCCTCTTTAGGAAGCTCCCACAAACCTCTGGAGGAAAGGTGTGAGTTTTATGGATAAGAACCACATCAGTATCTTGCCTTCAAATATGTGACCTAGCTTGAATTAATCAGCCAAGAAATTGTAATGCTACATCAAATGGATTTTGAAACCCCAACATGGGGAGTCTAATTTGTTTTCTGTCATTCTCTATTTTTAAAAATTCAATCCAAAAAACATTAGCAAATTTGCTAAGATTGTTTTGTTCCTTCTAAATCCCCAAAGCCACACATTTCTCAGGATTCTTTGGCTGTATTGGGTCCTCAATTAATGGACTTTTCCTATAAACTTGTTTGCTGGCTATATTTTAGCACTTAGTGATCCAAATCCTCCATCCCAAGGAAATGACTGCCTCCATGAACTGAATGGTACCCTGGTGGTCTTAAGGAGTTAATACAGCTTTTGAAAGAACCTAATTTCCAACTAGGGAATAGCATATGTGCTGGGAGAATCTGGCACAATCTGATCAAGTAAATGAATTCCAAATAGGGTAGCTGTCCAGCAAAAAAAAACAAACCAAAAGACAATTTCTGCTTAAAAAGTATCATCTATTGAGAAAACTCCACAAGGTTGAGCCAAAATGTCAGTAAGGAAATGTATTAAACAGGCTTGCAGCTGACATAAATCTTTTGAGTTTTAGCCTTCAGTCCTTTAACAAAAGAAAATTCATGGCTCTACTATTACATTTTATACTTGACTATATTTTGATTACTGTTTAATAACAAATATTATTTGGCATTACTGTAGCACCTTTTTTTCTATAAAATCCCAAGTAGTCTAGTCACATTGTCTTATTAATATACTTGGTCTTTCTTGAAAGTGTATATAGAGATAAAATCACTATTCCTCTAATATATAATGTGGGAGAAAAGTATCAAGTTAATGAATAGTGCTACTCTTTACACATTTTTTCTAAGACTAGTAATAATGTGAAAGTGTGTGCTGAACTTGCTTTCCTGTTAGGAAATTCAAGATATTTGATATCCCTCTGAGGTACCACTGTATACCTCTCAGATGACTAAGATAATAGGAAAAGATAGCAGCAAATGTTGGAGGGGATGTGCAAAAATTTGGACACTGATACATTGTTGGTGGAACTGTGAATAGATCCAGCCATTCTGGGGAGCAATTTGGAACTATGCCCAAAGGGCTTTCAAACTACACATACCCTTTGATCCATCAGTATTCCTACTGGCTTAAATCACAAAACTATCTTAAAGGAGGGAAAGGGACCTATATGTACAAGAATGTTTGTGGCAGCCCTTTATGTAGTGACAAGGAATTGAAAACTGAGCGAATGCCCATCAGTTGGAGAATGGCTGAATAAGTTATGTAAATGAATGTTATGGAATATTAATTTTCTATAAGAAGTGATCAGCAGGATGATTTCAGAGAGGCTTGGAGAGACTTACATGAACTGATGATGAGTGAAATGAGCAGAACCCAGAGATCATTATACATCACAACAGCAAGATTTTACAAAGACCAGTTCTGAGAAGTTCAACGATGAGATGATTAAGGCCAATTTCAATGAACTTGTGATGAAGAGAGCCATCTGCATCCAGAGAGAGGACCGTGGGAACTGAGTGTGGATCACAATATAGTATTTTCACTCTTTTTTGTTGTTGTTTGTTTTCATTTTATTTTCTTTCTCATTTTTTCCTTTTTGATTTGATTTTTATTGCATAACATGCTAATTGTATAAATATGTACATATGCATATACATATATGATGGATTTAACATATATTTTAACATGTTCAATGTATATTGGATTATTTGCCATCTATGGGAAGGGATACAGGGAAGAGGGTGGGATTTGGAATGCAGGATTTTGCAAAGGTCAATATTGAAAAATTATCCATGCATATATTTTAGAAATAAAAAACTTTAATATTTGAAATTAAATATTGTATGATATTCTTATGAAGAAATATAATTGATTAAAAAAAAACATAATAGAATCTATTTTTGCTTCTAATCAGCTGCATCATTTTAGTCAATTCACCATTCTGGAACTTAGCTCTCAGATAATAAGGTGACTCTTTTTTTTTCTTTTTTCAGTTTTTTCAATGCCTTTTTAAAAAATTAATAATTTGCAGAAATATTCTTCCTCTACATACAAATTGACCCCGATTAAAATCATACATTTTAAACTTAAAATTTAAACAATCTAAATGGTAAATGGAAAAAGTTAAGCAAAAAATGAATTCAATACAGTGGCCTACATCTGATGAACAGTCCTTTGTTTTTGTGCCAAGAAAAATGTATTTAAAAAATATATATGATAGATTCTTGCAGACTATTTCCTCCCCCCCAATTTCTCATAATGATTTTTAGTGATATCTATGTATACATTATTATAGTCATTGCATATAATTCTTTCTTCATAGTATTGCTTATTTTACTCTATCAGTTTACATAAATTTTTATCATGTTCTCTGAATTCTTATTTTTCATTTCTTAATGTACAATAATAATCTATTATATTCATATTCCATCGACTCTTTTAAGATGTTTCTCAATTAATGTGTATTTACTTTGTTTCCAACTTTTGGACATCACAGAAAGAAAGTTGCCATGAATATTTTGACACATGTATATGCATGTGTGTACATGTGTGTACATATACATACATGTACACACATCTGGGCAGCTAAATGGCACAATGGATGGAGCACAGGCTTGGAGCCAGAAAGTCTCATCCTTCTAAATTCAAATATGGTCTCAGACATTTACTAGCTGGTGACCCCTAGGCAAGCCACTTAACCCTGTTTGCCTTAGTTTCCATATCCATAAAATGAACTAGAGAAGAAAATGGCAAACCATTCCAGTATCTTTGCAAAAAACGAAACAAATCCAAATGGTGTCATAAAGAATTGGCACAACTGAAATGACACAATAATAGCATATGTGTGTATATACATATAATACAGGTGTATATATTTAATTTACTTTTGCTTTTCTCTTTAAGGTCTTTTGGAGTATAAGCTGCTTAGGAGAGGAGTTGCCAGATCAAAAACTATGATGAATTTAGATACCTTTCTTGAATTATTCCAATTTGAAATCCAAAACAGTTGAACCAATTTATAGCTGTACCAGCAGTGCATCAGTGTGCCTTCCTTCTCTTAGGTCCTGGCACAAGGTCAGCTCTTAATAGATGCTTGCTGACTTATTGACATATTGACTGTTCCTGATTTTGTCTCTCTTGCCTATTTGAAAGGGGTGAAAATATGGATAACCAAATATGACTTCCAAGCCTAAAAGAGCAATCAGGTATGTAATTGAAAAAGAAATCAAATGAGCCCAAAACATTGTGGAAAATAATCTCTTTCCAGCATCCCATTGTCCTCCTAGTTATTTTTTCCCCAAATATCTTCCAATTTTTTTTCATCATACTCTTCCACCTATACAAATGTTATCAAGTTCTAAGGTAGAGGGTGAGGAGGTTGTGAGGAAAAAAATTGCTCATATCCTTTGACCATTTATCAACTGAACAATGGTTCTTGGTTTTATATGTTTATGTCACTTCTCTATATATCTTAACTATTAGACTTCTCTCAATGATATGTATTTACTTACTTTTCCCATTCCATAACTTCTATTCTTATCTGTCTGTTGTTTTTGAGAACATTTTGATGACTTCTTTTATAGGAACTGCCTTCTCAATCTAGTTTGTGACAAATATCTATTTTTTGAGATGTTATATAATCTTCCTGAGTTCCATTTCCTTCATTTGTAAAATGAGGAGGGTGGACAAAATCAGAGGTTCTTAAGCCTTTTTTCTCTATAATTAGATTGTTTGGCAGTTTAGTTAAGTCTGTGGACTACTTAGAACATATTTAAATGTACAAAATAAAAGACATAGGACTACCATCTGGATGGAAAAAAATGGATAGAGTATTAGACCTAAGTTCAAATCCAGCCTTGGATATTTACTAGCTATGGACTAGTTACTTAATCTTTATATGCTTCAGTTTCCTCATTTATAAAATGAGTATTTTAACAGCATCTATCTCCCCAGATTGTTGAAAATCAAATATTGTAATATTTGTAAAGTGCTTTCTAAGCTTTAAAGCATGATATGAATGCTAGCTATAGCAATTACATAAAAGAAATCAAGTTTATTGAAATATAATTTTCAAAATATTCTTAAAACAAATTATGGATTCTAGATAGATTAAACATTTTAAGCACACTCAAGTTATGCCAGGCATCATGCTATTAGCTTGAACTAGATGCATAATATTAACTATCCTTGTTGGAATTTTATTTATGGAAACAGCCATAATTTACTGGGAACCAAAAGGTGGGCAGTTGATAATGGGTAATACTGCTCTCGTTCAAAAAGACACTTAGATAATAGGGTAAAATGAAGCTATCCTGTTATTACTTATAAATTGGCTAGAAGGGCCACTCCTAAGCAGAGCCCCAAGCAGATTCCAAGCCCTGGAAGCATCACTAATATAAATGCATAACTTTCTAAAGTGCCTAGCTTTGAAGGAGACACACAAATCCTGTTTAAAATTTTTTATTATAAAAACTAAACCCCATAACTTCATGTCTTTCAACTTGTGGAAAGGCTTCATTAACTAAGGACACAAGATCAAGAAAAATTCTCTCTTACCAGCAGTCTTAGAAATACTCAAATAGAATAGATAGAAATATTCAGAGACATTGTTCCTCAATATGGCCACTGTTCTCCCTCGCTATAGACTGTGCTTCAGTTCAGCCTTTAGATGGAGTATTCATATATAAAGCACAGAGAAGACATGTAAATATTTGTGGAATTCGGTGAAATATTATCATATTCAATTGTGTATATCATATACCCTATACTAAGTATTTTCATACTTATTTTAGTGTATGCTCTCTGAGAACAGAAACTGATCTGTTTTTTATTTTATATTCCTAGGACCATCATTACATAATATGACAGTCTGATAGATTTAGTGCTGTAAAGTACCTCAGAGATCCTCTAGTCCAATACCCTTATTTAAAAGATAAGGAAACTGAGACCAGGGAGGTAAAGAACTTTGTCCAAAAGTCATTGTGAGTGGACAATGAGTTGGGCTGAAAATAGGACAGTAGATGGAGGGAGAGTTGGATTTTTTGTAGAAATTCTTTTAATTACCCCAATCTTTTCTTTGAAACAAATGTCATCTTATTATTTAAAACGAAACAAACAAACAAACAAACAAACAAAAAAAAAAAAAAACAGGTTGTCTATTCTTGGACTTTTATTTCCATTTCCCCCTGAAAGAACCTTGGAATATGTTTCTGGAACATAAATTCTGATTTGTGAGCTTTATTTTGTCCCAAAGATAACCTCCATGCCATTTTGTGACAAACACTATCAAATCACCCTTCTTCTGTCCTTTACCAGATCCCCTTTACTTGTTGTCTTCTCCCTTTAGAATATAAGCTCTTTGAGGATTTAGGGACTATTTTGCTTCATTCTACCTGCATGTTTGGCATATTATACTGTATCTGACATATAATGCTTAATAAATTATCTATCCATCCATTTATCTAATCCCATTTTACAAGAGAGAAAACTGAGACTCAGAGAGAACAATTGGCTTGTCCAAGGTCACTAGGATATTAAGTGGTAGATACAGGATGCTCTAGAGCCCAATGTAAAGTCCAGGCTAGCTTCCTGGAGGCCTCAGAATCAGCCAGAGTCAGGATAAGCAAAAGTCTTTAATCTTTAGGGGGAGACATAAAGAAGATGGACAAAACTGCCAGGAGTTTTGCCAAGGATCCTTCCTTGATTCTAGAGTCCAGAATCTCCACAAATCTCCACACTTTTCTCCTCATCCTCCTGAGGCCAAGTGAAGTTCTCTCACCTCTCCCATTCCACCCCCTAATCCTTACCTACAATTCTCTTAACCCCAAGCATTGAGCTAGCATCAACTGTGAGAAGAGAAATTCCAAACACATGCTATTAGAGTTATTGTCCAACAGGTAATTAGCCTTAAGTACTCGGCTGTCTGATTCAAGTACACTTTTTAAGAGTTTCAGCCCTTTATAACCCAAATTTCCAATTTTGTTATCAAGTTCTTCTAAATAACATAATGAGTCATATGCATTCTATGTATGTGGAGAACTTCCAGACTGAACCCAGGCAAGAAGACTGAGTGATCAACTGAGAGCAGAGTACTGCTTAGCTTTTTTTTGGCAAACAATGTGGAAAAAGTATGTAAAGGGCAATGACGTGTCCCTAGAGAAAGGACCATATGCATTAGATTATACAGCAAGTCTGGAAACAACCATTATTAACAAGAAGAAAATGGGGATAAGTTCAATTGGAGGAAAATAAGGACATTGAACAGGACCTGGGAAGTCTCTTTTAAGAGGACCCTGTCTATGCCTGAGCTAGTGAAGGCCAGGGAATCTTTCTAGGAAAATCCAAGATTTTTGTTTTTGAAGTCCAGAATGTCATGAACTTGTACAAATCCTTGCAATTTTTATATTTATGAGCTCATAGCAAGTGACCTTTCAGAAAGGGTGATTACTAGGGATTTTTACTTTACTAGGGAGTATAAACATTATTTTTTCTTAGTAGCATTTTTCCCATTTACATGTAAATATCTTTTGCAGCATTCATTTTTGTAATATTTTGAGTTCCAAATTTTTCCTCCCTTCTTTCTCTCCTCCCCAAGATAGCAAGCAATCTAATATAGGTTATACATGTACGATCATATTAAACATACTTCCACATTAATTATGTTGTAAAAGAAAAATCAGACCAAAAGGAAATAACTATGAGAAAGAAAAAAAAAGTGAAAATAGTATGCTTTGATAGTTCTTTCTCTGGATGTGGACAGCATTTTCCATCATAGTCTATTGAATTGTCTTTGCTGTATTGCTGAGAAAAGCTAAGTTTATCAAAGAAGATCATCGTACAATGTTGCTGTTACTGTATACAATGTCCTCCTGGTTTGGTTCACTTCACTTAGCATCTGTCCTTGTAAGTTTTTCCAGGTTTTTCTGAACCTCATCATTTCTCATAGAAAAATAATATTCCATTACATTCATGTACCACAACTTTTTAGCTATTGCCCAAATGATGGTGATGTCCTTTATTTCCAATATTTTGCCATCACAAAAAGAGCTATTATAAATATTTTGGTACATGTGGGTCCTTTTCTCTTTTTCAGTATCTCTTTGAGAGACCTAGTAATAGTATTACTGAATAAAAGGATATGCACAATTTTATAACTTTTGGGGCACAGTCCCAAATTGCTCTCCAGAATGGTTAGATCAATTCACAACTCCATCAACAATGCATCAGTGTTCCAATTTTCCCACATTTTCCCCAACAATTCTCATTTTCTTTTTCTGTTATAATAGCCAATCTCATAGGTATTAAGTAGGCACCTTAGAATTATTATAATTTGCATTTCTTTTATCAATAGTGATTTAGAACATTTTTTCATATGACTATAGATAGCTTTAATTTTTTTCATCTGAAAACTGTCTATTCATAGCTTTTGACAATTTATCAGTTGGGGAATGACTTGTATTCTTAAATATGACTCATTTCTCTATATTAGAAATGAGATCTTTATCAGGAACACAAGCTATAAAAATTGTTTCCCAAATTTCTTTTTTCCTTCTAATCTTAGTTGCATTGGTTTTGGTTTGTGTAAAACCTTTTTAATTTAATATAATTAGAACAATCAATTTTGCATTTCACAATGTTCTCTATCCTTTGGTCATAAATTCTTCCCTTCTCCATAGATCTTCCTTGTAAATTATTCTTTGCTCTCCTAATTTGCTTAGGGTATCACTCTTTGTCTAAATCATGTACCCATTTCAACCCTATCTGAGTACAGGTTGTGAGGTATTGGTCTATGCCTAGTTTCTGCCAAAGCATTTTTCAGTTTTCTCCATATGCTAGAGTCTTTGAGTTTATCAAACAGTAGGTTGTTACTATAGTCATTTACTACTATGTGTACCCAATCTATTCCATTGATCCACCACTTTATTTCTTATCCAGTATCAAATAAGTTTGATAGCTATTTCTTTATAACATAGTTTTAAGTCTGGTACAGCAAGGCCACCTTACTTTGCATTTTTTTTTCATTAATTTCCTTGATATTCTTGACCTTTTGTCCTTCCAGATAAGTTTTGTTATTACTTTTTTCTAACTTTATAAAACATTTTAGATAGGATGATTGGTATGGCACTGAATAAGGAAATTAATCTAGATAGAATTGTCATTTTTTATTTTATTAGTTTGGCCTATCCAATTCACAGTCATGTTTATTGTGTATTTCCCTCCATCCTCTTTTTCCCTTTTTTATATTTTTCTCTCTCCTTTCATCCTGTACTCTTTCACAGATTTTGTTTCTGACCATAATCCCTCCAGTCTGCCTTCCCTTCTTTTAGACCCCTTTCCTCTTCTGTTTCCTTATAAGAAAAGATAGATTTCTCTATTCAGCTGAGTGTGTATGTTATTCCCTCTTTTAACCAAAGACAAGGTTCAAACAATGATCACCCCCTCCTTTCTTTCTCTTTATTGGAATAGTTCTTTAATACCTCTTCAGGTGTTATAATTTATCCCACCTTATTTCTTTTTCCTCTTAGTACAATGCTTTCTTTGCCCCTTAATTTTTAAAAAACTATTACTTTAAAGTCAACTTATATACACACCCTCTATGTATATTCCTTCTCACTGTCCTAATAGAGATTCAGTTCTCAAGAGATTCAAGTACCAATTTTCTATGTAGGAATATAAATGGCTTAACATTATTGAATACCATGGTTTTTTCTTTCCTGTTTACATTTTTATGATTTTCTCGAGTATAGTATTTGAATATCAAATTTTCTATTCAGTTCTGATCTTTTCATCAAAACAGTTTTAGAGTCTCCTATTTCATTGAATATCCATCTTTTCTCCTAAAAGATTATGTTCAATTTTTTTCAGGTAGGTGATTTTTTATTATAGTCCAGACTCTTTTGCTTTCTGGAATATCATATTCCAAGTCTTCTGATTTTTTAATGTAGAAGCTGCTAAGTCCTTTGTAATTCTGACTGGGAATTCTTGATATTTAAATTATTTCTTTCTGGCTGCTTGAAGTTTTCATTTTGGGAACTCTCTGAGGAGGTGATTGGTGGATTCTTTCAATGATTATTTTATTCTCCAGTTATAGAATATGAGATGTTTTCCTTGACAATTTCTTGAAAGATGCTGTCCAGGTTTTTTTTTTTTTTTTTTGATCATGGCTTTCAGGTAGTCCAATAATTCTTAAATTAATTTTTCTGAGTCTATTTTCTAAGTCAGTTTTTTTTTCCAATGAGGCATTTTACATTTAATTCTATTTTTCATTCTTTTGATTTTATTTGACTGATTCTTGACATCTCATAGAGTTATCACTTATCGAATTCTAATTTTTAAAGAATTTTTTTTCAATTAGCTTCATTTCTTCTTTTTCCATTTGGCCAATTTTACTTTTAAAAAGAGTTATTTTATTCCGTAGATTTTTTTCCCTTTTAGACAATTCTATTTTTGAAGGAGTTGTTTTCTTCAGTCAATTTTTGTGCTTCCTTTTCCAAGCTGTTGACTCTTTTTTTTCACAATTCTCTGGCTTAACTGTCATTTCTTTTCCCAATTTTTCTTCTACGTCTTTTATTTGATTTTTAAAATCCTTTTTGATTTTTTCCAAGACTTCCAAGACTCATAATGCCATTTTTTTCTTTGTAAAATAAGTTTTGTATCAAACAATAGGGTTTTCAATACACAGAAAGCAAAATATCAACAATTTGAAAAAAGGCTCCAAATCACTAATAGCAAAAAAAATTAATATCAAAACAATTGTGTAATTCTGTTTCACACTCAGATTTACAAAGATGATAAAAAATGGGGAAGTGACAGTTGTTGAAGAGACTGCAGATGGATTAGAATATTAAAAAAATATTGGTGATACTATATATTAGACTACCTTTTCTGGAAAGAAACTTTGAATTATCTATAAAAAGTTACTAAAGTGTCTCTACCTTTTGATCCAGTGTTAGCACTACTAGATACATGTTATTAAAGAGGTTCATGATGCAGGGAAAATATTCACATATCCAAAAATATTTATAACATCAATTTTGTTGATGTTAAAAGAAATAAAGAATATGGAAACAAAAAAAGTATACAATACAGAATAAAACAAATTATGAGATATTATTTCTCTATAAGAAGTGACAAAGGGAACTAATTGAGAGAAATCTGGGAAGATTTATGTAAACTGATGAAGAATGAAGTAAGCAGAACGAGGGGAATTATTTATATAATCACCATATTATAAATGAAAATAACTGAAAGACTTAAGAATTTTGATCAATACAATGACCAATCAGAAATCCCTAAAACTAATAATGAAACACTAACAATGATGAAGGATTAGAGGTATAGTATAAAACATACATTTTCAGACTTAGCTAATGCATGATTTTTTTTCTTGATTGTGCTTTATTTATTATGAGTTATGGCTTAAATTTTGTATTTTTTTATTAGGAGGGGAAGAAGTTGTGGTGTCATGGAGTAATTGTTGATGTTATTCAGTTGTTTCAGTCTTGTTCAACTCTTTGTGACCCTATTTGGGGTTTTCTTAGTAAAAATACTGGAGTGGTTTGCAATTTCTTTTTAGCATCTCATTTTATAGATGAGGAAATTGAGGCAAAGAGGATTGTCTTGCTTAATGTCACAGAACAAATAAAATCTGATGTTAAATAGCTAGTAAGTGTTTGAGGTCATATTTAAATCCAGTTCTTCCTGGTGCTCTATCCACTGCACCATCTAGCTGAATAGATTAAGAGTGATAAAAGAAGAAGAAATAGAGAGAGGAAGAGGAAGAGCAGGAGGAAGAGGAGAAGAAAGAGGAGGAAGAGAAAAAAAGGAGGAGGAAGAAGTGGAGAAAAAGAAGAAAAAGAAAGGAAGAAGGAAGAAAAAGAAGGAAGGAAGAAGAAGGAAAAATAGTAAAGGAAAAAGAAGAAAGAAGAAGGAGGGAAGGAAGAAAGAAGAAGAAGAAGAAGAAGAAGAAGAAGAAGAAGAAGAAGAAGAAGAAGAAGAAGAAGAAGAAGAAGAAGAAGAAGAAGAAGAAGAAGAAGAAGAAGAAGAAGAAGAAGAAGAAGAAGAAGAAGAAGAAGAAGAAGAAGAAGAAGCCATTTGTAATCAAATGTAACCAACCCTGTTTGTCTCATTTTCTCATCCATAAAATGAGCTGGAAAAGAAAATGGCAAACCACTCCCAAGTCTTAGCCAAGATAATGCTAAATGGAGTCACAAAGAATTGGAAATGCCTGAAAATTACTGAATAATAACAATTATGTTATCCCTCCCTTGCCAGGTCTTCTCTTCTCCAGGATAAATATATTCAGACTTGAATATCCCACAATGAATGACAGGAGAGATAGTAGTGCAATAGGGAAAAACACTGATTTAGAAGCAAGGTATCTGAATCTCATCTCTGCTTTTTTGTTCTCTGAGTACTCTAGGATGGGCAATTTAACCTCTGTGGACCTCAGTTTCCTCACCTGTAAAATGAGGGTTTTAGATTATCTCCAACATCAACAAATATTTCTAAGTATCTAATAGAAGTCAAGAGTTTAATTGAATGCTGTAAATATAAAGAAAAAATATAATAGATGCTCTCAAGGAGCTTCTTTTGAATGAATGAGACTATATATTCATCTACAGATATTTATAACAGATAAAAGGAAACCTTACATCTTTCAGGTCCCTTTCATCTCTGAATCCTAAAACTAAACCTGTTCATAGGACATTCAATGGTACTAGATAAACCAGACTAGTCCTTATTTTATATTTCTTTATACCTCCCTGAGAATACCTTGCCTTTCACCTAAGTGTCCATTCATATTTTCAATATTTCTTTCATTTTCTCTACTATTAATTCCTGATTCTTGGCATGGCTCTGGTGAATTCTTTCATACTAAGGTATAAATGCCTGTGATAATTTAAATGCAATATTTCGTAATAAATTCTACTCCTGCTCTTTATTTTGTTTGTGAGTATCTCTCATTTTTATAACATTCCTTAAAAGCAACAACATTGTATTGCTGAGAACGAAATCTGTCACAGTTGATCATTACAAAAAGCTTATTACTGTGTGCAACGTTCCCCTGCTTTTGTTTACTTCATTCAGCATTGGTTCATGTATGTTTTTCCAGGCTTTTCTGAAATCTGCCTGTTCTTTATTTCCTAAAGAATAATAATATTCAATTACATTCATATACTATAATTTATTCAGCCAATGAGTGTACATCCACTCAATGTCCAATTCTTTGCCACTACAGAAAGAGCTGCTACAAACATTTTTGTATGTGTGGATCCTTTCACCTTTTTTATAATTATCTTTTTGGGATATGGACCCAATAGTGACACTGCTGGATCAAAGTGTATACAGAGTTATATAGTCCTTTAGCCCAAGACTTTCTTTCAAAACACCCAAATAAAAATGACAGTCCTAAAAGAACTGATCATATATGCAAAGGATTTGACCTTATTGAGTCCCTTACAATTAGTTTTTAACATTTATATTTCTCCTGGATTTATTTGTCAAATTTTCCCTCAAGTTTTGCTATTTTTGTTACAAAAACCTGAAAATCTTTCATTTTGTTAAGTATTGTTTTTCTTCATTCAGGATTATACTTATCTTTTCTGGGTAAGTTACTTTTGGTTGTAACCCCAGATCTTTTGTTCTACTGAAAAAATATTTTAAAACTTATGGCCCTTAAATGTAATAGTTACTACATCTTGTGTAATCTTTATTGTAGCTCCACAATATTTAAAATTTATTTCTTGTTGTTTCTAATATTTTTTCCTTAAACTGGTAAGTTTTCCTTCTGGGTGCTCTTTTAGGTGGTGATCAGTGGATTTTTTCTATTTTTGCTTTGCCTTCTTGTACTAGAACTTCAGAGCAATTTTCCTTGATAATTTCTCATTATATTGTATCAAGATTATTTTTATCATAATAATAATAATTTAATCATAATCATAATTAATTTTTAATCACAATAATTCATAATTTATAATCATAATCAACTATTGTCATATTATTTCTCCTTTATCTGTTCTCCTGATCAGTTGTTTTCTGATAAAATGTTTCATATTGTCTTTTATTTTTCATTCTTTTGATTTTGTTTTATTATTTCTTTGTGTCTTATAAATATCATTAGTTTCCTTCTGCCCAATTTGAGTTTTCAAGGAATTATTTTCTTCCTTAAGTTCTTGGTTCTCTTTTTGAAGTTGGTTGACTTTCTTTTCAAAATGTTCTTGATTTTCTTGCATTGCTCTTTTTTCCTTTTTTTTTTCCCTTGATCTCTCTTATTTAATTTTTAAAGTCCTTTTTTTAGTTCTTCTAAGAGCTCTTTTTGATCTTGGTACTATTTGACATTTCTCATTGAAAAAGAAATGGCTCTATTTTCCTCTGAATATGAACCCTGATCTTTTCTATCCCCATAGTAACTATCTATCTTTGGGGTTTTTCTCCTTTGTTTCTCATTTTTATTTATTTTTATTTTTTTTCAGCAGCTATTAGTTTGGTCAAGTCTCTGAGGTATGGGGAATTATGCCCCAAGCCTTAGATCCCTGTTACTGTTATTTTCTGTGCTCAGTCCCAGGACTCAACCTTGGGTTCTCCTCTCCACTTCTAAACTAGGGCTAGAGTCCTCCCCATCATACCTCCCATCCCTTCATGTTTTCCTGCCTACGATCTCACTCCCTGAAGTCCCTCTGGTGGCTGCAAACTAAAGCAATCCTTCTCTTCCCTGGCACTGAAACCTGGAACTGATTCTGCTTTCCTGATGGTACCCATAACCAGCAGAGTCCCCTGCCACCCTTCTGCTATTGCACTTACCAGGTGCCTGGTAGCTCCTTCTCTTAGACAGCAGCAGCCCACCCTGGGAAGGGACTGGTCAACATAGCTCTGCTTGGCAACCCTCAACAGTGGAAGGTCCATTAATCTTCTCCTACTCCAACATCAGACCTCCCCACTGTCCATGAGATGAAAGCTTCTAAGAGTGAGGCAGCCTTCCAACTTTAGCTCCCCAACAAAGTTTGTTGTTTGTTGTTATAGCAAAATTGGTCTGGAGGCTTTTCACTCAAACTGAACCTCTGCCCCTGAAGATCAGGTCTTTACTTGGTCTTCTTAGGATAACAACTGCTTTAATATGACTTTTTTTTTTTTATTTCTGCTGTTCTCCATTTACTCTGAGGCAACCTTCTCTCTTTTTCTGTGGGAAAATTTAGAAAGCTGAAAGTTTTCTGCCTATTCAACCATCTTCTCTGAATTTTCTAAATGCTATCTTTCACAGAAGCTTAGTATATCATCTCAGTGTTATCTTTCCCACTAAAGTAGTGTTTCTTATCATTGAAAGTATTTTAATATATCAACAAAGATCAAATCTTGAGTCTTATGAGTAGCATTTCAGGCAACAGTGAATGTTTAAGATTATTTGTGACAGGGGTGAGGCAACCAGAAAATGGGAAAGAAAGGATCATAGAGCTAGAGGAGATGTTAGAGGGATTTTGGTGCACTCTTCTCATTTTGCAAAAGGGAAAGCTAAGGCCCAGGGAGGTTAAGGGAATTGCCCAATGTCACACAGAATAAATGACATTTTTGGAATTTATACCAAGGTCTTTGACTCTAAGTACTATATTCTTTCCATTGAACTATACTGGTCTTCCTAGTGTCCCTGAAACCATACAAACTTAGATAATATTTGTGGGTATAATTTGTGATTTGCAAAGCATTCTTCAAAGGTAAAGGGATTTGTTGTTGCTGTTATTATATAACTCAAGGTGTCCATATGAACTTCTGAGGCTGGTTGTGGCCAAAGGAATTCTTATAAACATTGAGCTGCCAGGGGTAGAGAATTGATTCCTCTCCAGACCCAACCTTGGCAGCCTAAGGATGACATCCACATGATCTCAGAAGAAGATCAAAAGGGCAGTTCTTCTAGTCATCTCTTAGGAAAATATTCTTTTTAACTTTCAGGCAGCATGGGATAAGGATGCTCTGTGGAAATCCATGTGAGCTCAGGTAGGAGACTACAATCCATAGCTAGTGTAAAACACACAATATCTTCCACTGTTAAGGTTTAGGCAGTGAGCACAGCACCTACCAAATTAAGATGTTATGGAGCTGGGCCTTATCTTAGCTGGGCTATTGCCAAGAGAAATGAGAATCCTGGAACAGTAGTGCTGAGAAAAGACCTAATCTGAACCGGATAAGATTGTACCCTCAACCAGGTACATACTTGGCAAGAGAGCCAAAGTACCAGGAGGTGCAAAACCTGAGAACTATTGAAATATAAATGCCCCATCACACAATTCTATGGTAACTGCAGGAAGTCAGAAAGTGTAGGACAGTAATCTGCTCTAAGAATAGGATAAAAGAAAGGCAGTGGGGCTGTAGCTTACTGTCCCTTAGACAAAGGGAAGAGGAGGATGGGAGGAAAGAATTTGGAGCTCAAAACTTTTTTTAAAAAGTATTTTAAAGTTGTTTTTAACATGTAATTGAAGGAAATATTCTACAAAAATAAAGTGGTATTAGGGAAGATATTCAAGATGGTGACAATAACAACAATCCTCAATCATATGGTGCATTAAAGTTTATTTTCTCTGTTGCAGCTCTGTAAATTAAATAGAATATTACAAGTATTAAGATTCCCCATTTTATGATAGGGAAACTGATATTTAGAGATATTAAGAGGCTTGTCCAAGGCTCCATAGTTAAGTTATGCTCAAATGTTTGTACTAGAGGAATTCTGAGTTCAGAAAGATGAGTCAGACTCATAAAATGTCAGAAATAAGAAATAGGGTCTTAGACCTTCTACTCAGACTCCTTCTTTTATAGCAAAACTAAGTTAAAAAGCACTCAGTGCATCTAAGCAATAGTATACAAAAAAGTGAAAAAAATTGCAGATGAAAAAATTAAGGGATTTTTCCAAACTCATTGAATTTCAGAGACATTTTTCAATGTTTATATGGCTCTTTGTTCTCATTCATGTGGTCACTTCCCCCAATGAGAGAGGTTATAAGTCGTCCATGGCTGCCCATCCTCAGCCATGTCCACTTCTAAATTCAGTATGCGTATGTGTGTTTGGGGTGGGGGTGGGGAGTTTCTAAGGAGTTTCTACTGTTTGCTAACAGTAGAGCAGTCCAGGAATGGAGGTAAAGAGTGGTCTGTTACTAGAAACATTCAGGTAGATGAGGAGGATCACTCTATGTTGAAGAAATTCCTGGATCTGGTAAGAAACTGAACCACACCTCTTCAGTAAGATGCTAATTCCAAAATGTTGTGCTACATTAGGTTCCACCTAAAGCTCTTGGCCTTGAATATTCCTTCCTCTGTGCCCTTAACTCATGTGGCTCTCCTCTCTTATCTCTCTCTCTCCTGCCTATCCTAATTCCAGGTACACTTAAAGAGTCAAATAATTAGATTACAGCTCACGTATATGAAGTATCTTATATTTTATAAAGTATCACTTTCCCTTTTTTCTTGAGAATTTTTATTTTTGAGTGGGGGAGATCTATGTTTTCCTTTGTAACATGACTTTTATGGAAATGTTTTGTATAACTTTACATGAGCCTTTGTTTTACATGTAACTGGGGAAAATGCAAATATTTAAAACATAAAAAAGTAATTTTTAAAAAAGAAGGTAATATTCAAGGTCAAGAGCCTTAGGTGAAGTTTTCTTGGCAAAGAACTGGAATGATTTACTATTTATTTCTCCAGCTCTTTGTACAGATGAGGAAAATAAGGAAAACAAGATTAAATGATTTTAGTGTCAGCTAATAAGTATCTGGGTCCACATTTGAACTCAAGAAATTATCTTTCTGATTCTACTCATAGCATTCTACCCCATGCATCACCTAGCTGCCCATAGACAGCAAATTATCATGATCTCTGTATTTGGGTATGTTAGTCAGACAGTGAGAAGTCTGAGAAAAGAGATGTTTATTTTGAATTTAGGACATCAGGAAACTATATTAATGTTCCAGGTAGTCTCCTGAGTCAACCAGCATTGAGGTACTTTCAAAATCTATTAAGAGAAATCTAGCTATGATTGCTATATAGGAAATTGCTACAAAGTGATTTGAAAGTGAAAAGTCCTAATTTAAGGAATTAGGTATCACCTTACATAGAAAATGATGTTTGCACTGAGTATTTAAGGAGATTAGGGATTTTCAGTGGTACTGTGGATAAGGCATTGGGCCTGAAAGCAAGAGCTGAATTCAAATCTGTCCTCAGACACTTACTAGTTGTGTGACTCTGAGGCTAGTCACTAACCCTTTATCTCAGTGTCCTCATTTGTAAAATGGGGATAATAATAATACTATCTACCTTGCAAAATTGCTGTGAGAATCAAATGAGATAATAACATAAAATGCTTAGCACAATGTCTGATACATAAACATAATAACAATAATAACATAAATAATAACATAAAACAATAAACATGTGTATAAATGTTATCTACTATTATCATCATCATTTTAAGAAGCAGAGGTCTATTGACTAATTCATTCTCTATATAGTCTGCAGAAACCAACACAGTGTTTTGCCCCATAATTCCTCAAACATTTGTTGAATAAAAGTGAATTTAATTGTATAGTCCTCAAAGGCAGGAGCATGTGTTATACTTCTAGGAAAATGTTGAAGACAAAGTATAAATTCAGTTAAGTACTTGTTAATTGACTGATTTCCTGGCCCACTACTTCTCTTCCCCTCACATCCCATTCCCAGCCTACTTGGGGCTGTTATATCCCAGCTGGTGATTAAAATGGTTATACTTCTGCTATAATTTTAATCTTTATTAAATGGTTTTATCTGGGAATATGCCATGAGACCCTCAAGCAAAAGAGAGCCTCCCTTTTGATGTGTATGCAGATATCATGTCATAATTGAACAAAACAAACTTTCTTCCTTCAGAATTAAGTTTTTAAGAGAAGATACCATTATCTATTCAGAATATTAACTTATGGCCACAGAAGATTTGCTTCCAACATCAAGATAATTCTTTTTCTATGTCCTCAGCTTTAAGAATTTTAGTCTGTGGATATTTCTCAGAGGTTGATTGAGAACAGGCGCTACTCTGGGGCAACATTACTTTGAGGGGCCCTTTTAAGGGACTTCATTATTTAGAATGTAATTTGTAACAAGGAGAGGCTCCCTGGGATGCATCAGTCTTGGGGGCACTGGGATTACTGCCTCCTTAGCCTTTTGGGTAATTCATCCTTGGACATGCAACAGAGTGTCCTTGAGCAGGGGCTGTGGGAGAGAACCCTTCTCTCTCTCCCAGCCTCAGCTTTGCTTTTTGGGCTGACCAGTGACCTGCGTGAACCTATTCCAGATAAATTGAGGGCAGGGTTCAGTAATGCATCATTGCAGTGAACTTCCCCAGGCCCCCTTCTGCATGAGCCAAAAAGGATGGAGCTTGCCTGCCAGGGTATCCTTATCTGGAGCCTCAGCTCCCAAGAGCTAATGAACTTTGTTGCATGTTAGGCAGCCAAGCTCATTCCCAGGTTTACTGAACATGGGATTTCCTAAATGTCACTTTATCTGGAGTCCAAAGGCGTTCAGTTAAAAAACTAATTTTAGTGTATGGGATAATATGCATTATGTGCAATAAGAAGTATGTCTGTGTCTCTATGACCTCTTGCACAAGAGAGCCAGTAATCCTTATTTCTTTTCTTTCTGTCTCCATAGTTACTGATCTTTCCACTCCTATCCTAGAGCTAAAGACTTAATATAAAGAAAATTTTTAATTTAATTTTAGGGCTTTTGTTGTTTCTTTGTTACAGACCCCTGATTTCATCAATGTAGGAAATCCCCTATGGGAAAACTTCTCCCATGCAGATAGCAACTTATTGGTAATTTTTAGACCCAAAGAGCTTGTCCTTGGTAATTTTTTAATTACTTAATTTGTTGAACAAAACTGAATTAGATTGATTAGTTACTGAGGGCAAGGACCATGTGTTAAACTTCTAGCAAGGGCTTGGAGACATAATCTAAACTCAAGAAAAAGCAAGAGAATGAAGAATGCTTTTTGTTCAGATTTCAACATGCATTTGGATGGACACTCTAAAGAATTTATCCAGCAGTGTGATTTTGGACAAACTGTACTTTTCCCCTCAGAATCAAGTTCTTAAGAGAAGTAACACCTATCTCCTTGGGATATTGAAGGACAGACTATATAAATGGACAGTTATCTAGGATTAGAGTTCAAAAGGGAGGAGAGTGGATGCCATTTCTGACTAGGAAATTGCAAAACTATTTTATTTTACTTTTTTTTAAACCTCAAATCTCCCATAAAATCAAAGACCCATCTTTTTAGTACTTGTACATTTTACCAGTTTTATTAGAAGGTGATGAAACTGAAACTCTGAAGAACCAAACATAATTATCTCATGGAAAGTAATGGAGAGAGAGGTAATAGGTAAAAGGAACTGTAGCATGTAAACAATGAGGAACTCCAAAGAAGAACAGGAGTAAAGGATATCATCAAGAAATTATGTGACAAAAAGAAAGGATGGACTGGTCATATTGAGAGTATGAAGGATGCTGGGTAGACAACTAAGAAGCCCCTTGTACTGGTAGATAGATTGCAATCCACATCATTGGAAGTAACCCCAAACAAGATGATGTTATATAAATTTTAAATATTTGAGCGTTGCCTCATTTGGAGGTGGGAGGGTAGGGATGAGGGGAGGAACTGAGATAGTGTGATTTGCCAAGGTCATCTCATCAATATATTGGAAAGTCAGGAGCTGATCTCAGATCTTCTTGATTCAGAGGCTATTGGAATTTATTATTTCCTATATTCTCTAGATGGGATCAGAGATTTAAAGTTCCTTCACCATTTTACAATGAGTAAACTGAAGCAGAGAGAAGTTAAATTGCCTTAGGTCACACAGGTAGTATGTGACAATGCTAAGATCAATCAATCAATTAATAAATATCTATTAAATCCCTGCTATGTATCAGACACTGTAGTAAGCACTGACTAGGATACAATAAGCAAAAGACAATCCCTGTCCTCAAGAAGTTTACACTCTAATGGAAAAGACAACATGCACATAGACATACATAAAACAAGTTATATACAAGATAAATAGGAGATAATTAACAGAGTGAAGACACTGGAATTAAGAGGCAAGGTTCTCTGTCTCTAAAGCCAGTGGACTCTTTCCATTGTCCATGATGCTTCTCCAAAGAACCTTAACTTTGTTAACCAGACAACATTTGGTTCTTACATGAGAGTATCCTATAGAAAAGCCAAGATCATGTATTTTAGAAGTGAAAAGAGTTCTAAAGAACAATAAACTCATTCATCCTTAAAGCAATAAGCCAAATTATTTATAATCAAATGTACTCAAGATTTGCTTCTCTACAGCAAATTCCTACTATAGAATAGCCAGGAAACTAAAGTAAAAAAATTTTTTTCTCATCATTGACCTCTTTAAAAAGAAGTTTTTAACTCATTTCTGCTACATTTAAGGGGAAGGGATCTAAAACTCTGATTTTTTTTTAATATGGGGAACTCAAATAAATAAACTTTTCCTACCAAAGCAGTAAATACTTCTTTGAAACTTGTATTCTTAAAGTGCAGCCTAGGTTACTAAGAGGTTAAATGTTTAAAGTGGGATTTTAACTTAGGTCTTCTCGAATTCTAAAGTGTCTTTCTACTATGGCACATTGTTTCTACAGTAAAGTGTTTTTAGATATGTCCTTTCCTTTCTTTATTACCTATTGAGGAGCTGTGGCATGTGGGAAAAGAAGAGAAACAAAAATGGGAATTTTTTCTTTGATAATTTAATTCAATATAGTGGAAAACCAGGGTGATTTTGGAGAACACACTCAATTGGGATGAGAATCCAGATTTAGTTAAAATTCATGAAACCCCTTAGTTTATATTTGAAGAAATCAAAGTTCAGAGAGAGGAAGAGAGATAAGGATAAATGCTTGGGGGAAAAAATTCTACTTTCGGGAATTAGGAAGAGCCAGGGAAGGAGTAGCTCAATAAGTAGGAGGAGAACTAAGCAAGTAAGTGAGCAGAAAGTATCTAGAAAAAAAGAGTAGTCAATGGTGTGAAACTCAGTAAGAACTACAAAAAGACCATTGAATTTTGCAATTGAGAGGTTCTTGATGGCCTTTCAGAAAAGATAGGAGACAGATTTGGAGAGTGTTGAGAAAAGAGTTGAGAGGTGACCTACAGAAAATATTTTTATAAGAATTTAAGTCATCAATAAACATTAATTAAACACCTATTATATACAGGCATAGTGCTAGGAATACCAGGAAAGGCAAAAAAATTGTCCCTGCTCTCAAAGAGTTCATTACCTAATGGAGAAGTGTAGGAAGTAGAAAGAGAAAGTACTGTAGCTGAATAGGATAGAAAGGTCAAGAAGTTGTTTTTTGTTTTTTTTTTTTTTGTTTTTTTTGTTTTTTTTTTGTTTTTTTTAGTATTTGGAAGACTTGGGCATATTTGTAGACACATGGAAAAGAGCCAGCAAAAAGAGAGAAATAAAGTATTTCTGGCCTAAGATATGGGAGGGGATAGAATTGAGATTACAACCAAAAAGAGAGAAAAGAGAATGTTAACACTTAGATAAGGTGTAAATATAGGATATTATGAATAGCAAAGTAATACTCTCTCCTCCTTAAATTTCCAAAGCACCATGCTCTCCTGGTTCTCCTTCTATCTTACCAGTGATTCTTCTTCTTTATTCTTCCCTAACTCTTCAATCTATTTCTGAGCCTTCATTATAGTTTTTCTCAAAGGACCCCTCCTTGGCCTTTTTCCTTTCCCTTTCTGTTCTCTTTTCCCTGGCAAACTCACTCACTCTCTTAGCTTGATCTATTTTCTTGGTTTCAGATATATATCTTCAACTCTCTACAGAAAACTTTCCTTTCTGAGAAAATTAAAAAGCTCTCTGAATGACTCCAAACTTCTCTTTTGAACAAAGACTCGCCTTTGTAATATCAATATTCTGCAGTTGTTATATGATTTTGAATCATGAAACACTATTCTCTGAAGAATTAGAAAGAGTATCATTTAGAGGGCAAGAGAAAGGCAGACAGTGAATGGGATCAGGCTGCAGTACACAATAAGCAAAGAATGGAAGAAATATATATTTTTTAAAAAGCTGTAGAATAAAGAAAGTTATAGAAAATGTATAATGGGGATGGAAGGTGCGGGGGCCATGTGGTGAGAATGAGGACAATACCATGTGCTCCACTGTGATAACAAAAGAAAATCAGGAGAAGAACCTGTAGTCCATTATATGTGTGAGTGAATTTATTGGGCAAACATGGGCAAGAGGGGTCCAGGAAGGGCAGGATATATGGACTGAATCACTTTTGTTAAAAGGAATTTCTTTGTTGACATCACAGATCCATTGAAGTACAGAGTAAATGAAATATATCAATTATTTAAAATGTTTTTCCCCCACACATTGAAATGTGGTGTCAATAATCAGATCTATAAAATGAAAAGAATATTTAATTTAAATAAATTATATGGGACCAATTTCGAGTGGCCCCCTATATTTTAAAGTGTTCAGAAAAGTGATAACATTCATTTTCATTAACAGCCATCAGACTTTCCCCACTCTTGATGGTCCCCAAAAGCTCATTTGGTTGTTTAGAAGTAAGGCAGCTTGAAAGGGAAGGTTCTGAATCTGAAAGTATCAAGAGTCACATTAAGTTCTAGCCCATGGTCTACTTGGCTCCTGGACACATGACTCTGAAGTCATCCAGGAACTAGAAACCAAGAAGAAATGTTATAACCAAGGGATAGTAAACCAACCCACCCAAGATATGAACCAAACAACCAATTTCAGATAGGGTTACTCAGGCCACTAAGAACTTAGTGTTCCAACTGAGAACTGTGGAAAGGCTGTTCTAGCATGGAACAATTTATGGCACCTTGATTTCAGATTTCTACAGAAAGGGCCTTTTAAAAACAAGAGTTTTACAATGCTGTGAAAACATTTTACATATCTTGAGGAACTATATTTATCTATGATAATAATTTTGCTGTGCACTTCCTAGGAGAATTTCCAGTTCCATTCAATCTAGGAGATAATAAATTTAGAAATTACAGACACAACATGATAAGAAAAATGGAATCTGTGAACTCATGTAACAGAATTGAATCCTGAAGAATGAGGCAGGTAAAGTGGCATTAGTGATGAAGAAAGCCTTAAGAAAATTAAGTGAACATTAGGGAATCTACAGGACAGGAATGGTAGATAGAAGATGGACCTCAGAGTCAGAAAGATTTGAGTTACTGACATGCCTCTGACACATTTTAGTTAAGTAACCATTGGCAAATCATTTTATCTCTCAGTGCTTTAGACAGTCTCAGATTATAAACTGTAGATGAGTTGCAATTCACCCTTCATGTAGGAAGTATTCCATAGTACAAATTTCCTATACTAGTGAAATTACAGATTTAGCTCCCTCACCACCTCATAAAATATGCTCCTATTCGTAGGTGTATAGGTATTGTGTGTATGTATGTATACATATATATATATGGAAGGAAGGAAGGAAGGGAGGGAGGGAGGAAGGAAGGGAGGAAGAAAGGAAGGGAGGAAGGAAGGGAGGGAGGAAGGAAGGGAGGGAGGGAGGAAGGGAAGGAGGAAAGAAAGGAGGGAGGAAGGAAGGAAAGGAGGGAAGGAAAGAAGAAGGAACAGAGGAGGGAAAAAGAAGGAAGGAGGGAAAAAAGGAAGGAAGGGAAAAGAAGGAAGGAGGGAATGAAAGAAGAGAAGGAGGAAGGGAGTGAGGAAGGAAGGAAAAAAGAAAGAAGTCAAGAATAGATGAAAGAAAGAAAAGAAGAAAAAAAGAAAGAATGAAAAGACAAAAGAAAGAAGAAATGAAAGAAAGGAGGAAGGAATTTAAATTTTTATTAAGAACCAACTATGTACCACGCACTGTATAAATATAAGTAAAAGACTAAGATTTTTGTTTTACAAATATTAACTCAATTGATAATATGCATGTAAATATACATTCTATTTCTGGCTCTGATCCAATGTGTAAGGTCTTGGCAGGCCTGCTATGTCTTAGGGGCTATTTCCTCAAGTTCACAAAAGAGTTACTAACATTGAACTTTCTCACTAGGACAATATGAGGAAAAATTAAAGCAACAGGCACTCTACCCTTAGAAGTACTATATCAAAATTTAAAACTTGCTCCCTAAAAGCAACATAAAGTCTTTCTTAGAGATGAAGGAGTGATATTCTCATCATGGAGGTGTGTTTTCCTTGCTTCCTTTATAGCCAGAGAAATTTCACAGGAAAATTGACCCCCTGCCTTTGCAAAATATCCACTCTTTTCCGCTTGTTTTCTCAATGTTAAATATTTTTGAACAACCATTCTTCAGGGCCCCCTATTTATAGTTTTCCATTTTTGGCAGGTAGAAGAACATTTATAATGGAGTCCTAAAGTGGTTTGTTTTTTTTTCTCTCCACAGTGTTGATTTAGGGAGCCGGAGCCAGTGAAACAATTGGAGGCACTTTCAAGGAGAACAAGGTCTGTTTATGGCTGATAACAATGTCAAGGCAAGATAATTCAAAGCAGAGATTCTTGGGAGGTCAGGTCACTTCAGCCAAACTTTAGAACAGGAGGTCAATGGGAATATTACATGGCATGAACATTTCATCTTTATTCTCTTTTATCCTCTTCAGAGGAAGTTTCTCCTCGTGTATAGGAAAAGAAATCTCTTCAACATTTTTTCTAGTTATAGTAACTTGGGTTGTAATTAATGTGATAGGCCATGTATTAAGATAGATTTTTTAAGTCTTGCTACATCTGGGCTCTGATTTATTGGAGGTTTCATTGTAAATATGACCAATTCCTGGCCTTCACCAAGTTTTATGTATTGACCAGAAGCAAACATTAGTGGTTCTTTTGTTTAGGGGAGATGCCTGGAATTTCTGTGTTTAGTTTCATAAATAAAACACACACACACATGCACACACACACACACACACACACACACACACACACACAAGCTGAGAGAAGGAAAAAGAAGAGTCTATTTTGCTTAACTCCTGTTCCACACATCCCCAACCCTGGAGGGTAATTTTGGAGGTGGTGTGTTTGGTTTCTTCAGATTTTCTGCTGTTGCTTGTCTGTAATTTGTGGGCATGGAGAAAAGTCCCCCTTTCTCCTTTCAATGTGAATGGTAAAATTCTTATGCTGCCTGATTTCTGTCTGTGGTGCCTTGTTGGAGACCACAAGAAATAAGGAGCCCCCCAAAAAAGAGGAGATAAATTTTCAGCTGGATGAATACAGTCAGGAACTGGAGGGGATAGGAAACAAAAGCAGGCTCAATGGGAGGATGGGGTAGGGTGTACAAGAGAGAGGACCAAGCTCTTTTGTCATGGGAGGCACAGAAATGCTGATGTTTCCTCATCAACAGATCTGGCTGGATGGTAATCTGTAACAGCCCACAGATTAATATGAGAATTGTGGGGCCTTTTATAACTCTCTCTCTCACAAGGCCACATAAACAATAATTAATCCTCAAAACACACCTGGGAAGCTGGACATTTTTTCCAGTTTCACTGAAACTGAGGTGGCAAGGGTAGGTTATTTTTTCCAAGGTCACTCATCAGTTACCACCAAACCTAGTCCCAGAATCAAAGCTTTCCAATCACTCACTCTGGGTCCTAATAATTTGTAATATTCCTTTCTCCCTTTTTACTGATTCTGATATTGTAATGCTTGGGGATCTCTATACTTTTAAGTCTTCTAAGTGCTGAATTGTTGTTGTTCATTCTTCATTTTCTTCCTTCCTACCTCCCTCCCTCTCTTTCCTCCCTTCCCTTCTCTTCCTTCTTTCCTTTCTTTTTCTTTATTTCTTTCCTTTCCATTCTTTTCATTTTCCTTCCTTCCTTCCTTCCTTCCTTCCTTCCTTCCTTCCTTCCTTCCTTCCTTCCTTCCTTCCTTCCTTCCTTCCTTCCTTTCTTTCTTTCTTTCTTTCTTTCTTTCTTTCTTTCTTTCTTTCTTTCTTTCTTTCTTTCTTTCTTTCTTTCTTTCCTTCCTTCCTTCCTTCCTTCCTTCCTTCCTTCCTTCCTTCCTTCCTTCCTTCCTTCCTTCCTTCCTTCTTTCTTTCTTTCTTTCTTTCTTTCTTTCTTTCTTTCTTTCTTTCTTTCTTTCTTTCTTTCTTTCTTTCTTTCTTTCTTTCTTTCTTTCTTTCTTTCTTTCCTTCTTTCCCCTTCATTTTCAAAGAACCAATGGCATCACAAAATTATATCTTTACTTGACAGTGAATCTGGTGCTGGGATAATAACAGCACCTACATTCCAAGGCTATTCTGAGAACCAATTAAGATGATGCATGTATAAAACTAAATGTAAACTACTAAGGTGGCTCTCCAAAAAACACAATTATGGAGAACACATGTAGGGTTTGGAATGGGAAGAGAAACTTAAGAGATTCTTTTGCTCCAATACATATATTTTGCAAATGAGGAAACCAAGACTAACAAAGTTGAAAATACCAAAGCAAGATTGCATAAGTATCCAGGAAGGATTTGTATAAGTCTTCTGATTTTGGAGTTATTGCTCTTGCAAACTGTATAGTACAGAGCAAGGTCTGCTGGCCAATAAGGAAATACAAAGAAGGATAAATTTCCAGAAAGGTTGAGAGAGATTCACAAAAACTTCTGAAGATCTATTCTGATCTGAGTATGGTCCTTCTGCTCTAGAGACTGGTCACCAATGGCATACTTGTCTCAAGTTGTAAAGTTGATCTTTAATAGTATGGTGTGGAAAGTTTGAAAATAGGTATATGTATCAACTGGGTTGACTCTGGACAAAACTGTCAGTGCTCTGTCTTCTCTCCTGAACAAGCTATTCATTGTCAGGTTACTATGGCACAATACAAAGAGCTCTTTGTCAGTCAACAAGCATTTATTGATCTCTTATGGATTAGAACCTCTAGTTGAGGGCTTGCTAAGCTTTTCAGGGCTACTCTTCTACCATTGATAATGACTCTGGCACCCAACTCTCACCTGTGGCTCCAGGAAAGTGTAGCATGTACAGTGACCATATCCTGGTAAATTATCTCAGTAGACAGGCTGAACAAAGTTGAGGATGATTGACAGGCCTCAAACCAGTCAATGAATTGGGAGAATATCTGCAAGAATGTGAAGACTTTCCCTGGTGGAATGGATAGATAGAAACAATTTGTTCCAAGAGCCTTGAAAGTGGCTAAAGTAAATTCTCTGGAGTACATAGAACTTGGTGAGATAGCAAAGTAACCAAGATCATTCACTGTATCCAAACCACTTCCATTGTCTTGACTTTTGTTACATCACTGAACTATGGAAGTTCAGTGGCTATGGAAGATAGAATGAAGCTGATGACTATGCAACTCTTCCCTATTTAAATCCAATTCATTGGCAAGTTAAACATCATCCTATGATATCATTGGTTCTCTTCAAGAATGAAAGATGAACAGCAACAACAATGTGATAGACATTGTATTGAGTAAAGACTGAGATACAAAGAAAGGAAAACATGTAGTCTTTGCCATTAAGGATTTCTCATTCCCTGTGGAGGAGGCAACAGGTATGATAACAGGCCTTTTAAGATTATATGCAGTAAATTAAGACAACTCTGAGATACCACTACATACCTGTCAGATTGGCTAGAATGACAGGGAAAGAAAATGCGGAATGTTGGAGGGGATGTGGGAAAACAGGGACACTGATACATTATTGGTGAATACATCCAGCCATTCTGGAGAGTGATTTGGAACTATGCGCAAAAAGTTCTCAAACTGTGCATATCCTTTGATCCAGTAGTGTTACTACTGGGCTTATATCCAAAGAGATTTTAAAGAAGGGAAAGGGACCTATATGTGCAAGAATGTTTGTGGCAGCTTTCTTTGTAGTGGTCAGAAACTGGAAACTGAGTGGATTCCCATCAATTGGAGAATGAATGAATAAATTGTGGTATATGAATGTTATGGAATATTATTATTCTGTAACAAATGGCCAGCAGCATGATTTCAGAAAAGCCTGGAGGGATTTTCCTGAACTGATGCTGAGTGAAATGAGCAGGGCCAGGAGATCATTGTATACTTCAACAACAATACTATATAATGATCATTTCTGATGGCCGTGGCCCTCTTCAACACTGAGATGAAACAAATCAGTTCCAATAGAACAGTAATGAATTGAACCAGCTACACCCAGCAAAAGAACTCTGGGAGATGAGTGTGAATCGCTACATATAATTCCCAATTCCTCTTTTTTGTCCACCTGCATTTCTGATTTCTTTCACAGGCTAATTGTACACTATTTCAAAGTCCGATTCTTCTTGTGCAGCAAAATAACTGTATGGACATGTATACATATATTGTATTTAACATGTACTTTAACATATTTAACATGTATTGGTCTACCTGCCTCTGGGGAGGGGTGGGAGGAAGGAAGGGTAAAATTAGAATAAAAGGTTTTATAATTGTCAATGCTAAAAAATGACCCACGTATATATCTTGTAAATAAAAACTATAATAAGAAAAAAGATTATAGGCAGTATAAATGAAAGATAATCCCATACTTTACCTCTAAGATCTATGGAGAAGGAAGGAATTTGTGGCAAAAGAAGAACTAGAGTACATTATGGAATGCAAAATGAATAATTTTGATTACATTAATTTAAAAGTTTTTGTACAAATAAAACCAATACAGACAAGATTAGAAGGAAAGCAGTAAACTGGGGGAAATTTATAGTCAAGGGTTCTGATAAAGGTCTCATTTCTAAAGGATGATTTCAGAAAAGCCTGGAGACAGACTTGCATAAATTGCTGCTAAGTGAAGTGAGTAGAGCCAAAAGATCATTGTACACGGCAACAGCAATATTATACGATGATCAATTCTGATATGACTCTTTTCAATAATGAGGTAATCCAGGTCAGTTCCAGTGGATTGGTGATGGAAAGAATTATCTGCATCCAAAGACAGGACTGAAGAGCCTGAGTGTGGATCACAACATAGTATTTTCACTTTTTTGTTGTTGTTTGGTTGTTTATTGTTTTATTTCTTTTTTTTTCCTTTTTGATCTGATTTTTCTTGTATAGCATGATAATTGTGGAAACATTATAGAAGAATTGCACATTTAACATATATTGGATTACTTACCTTCTAAGGGAAGAAGTGGGGAGGGAAAGGAGGGAGAAAAAATTTGGAATACAAGGTTTTGCAAGAGTGAATATTGAAAACTATCCATGCATATGTTTTGAAAATAAAAATCTTTTAAAAATAAAAATAAAAGATAATCCCTAAAGTAAGATATTTCAAGGGGAAGGGGTTTAAGAGGAAGATAAGAACCACCATTTGAATTGAATCTTGAAGGAAGCTGGAGAAGCCAGAAGGTAAAGGTGAAGAATGCGAGCAATCCTCACATGGGGGCCCTTTAGCACAAAAGTATGGACCATCAAGTGTTGGTGAGACCACCTATAATGCGATATAATCTTGATATAATCTAACAAGAAAAGGGCAATTCTGGAGAATTGGATTCCAGTTTTGGTTATGTCATTATTTTGCTGCATGATACTGAAGAAGTCACTTAATGTCTCTGTGGGTCTCAGGGACCTCACCTATAAAATGCAGTGGTTAGACTAAATCAGAAGTTCTCAAACATTTTTTTGCTCACAACACCATATTATTCTTTGTTGTGAGATATCATGATGTCTAGAGAGGATCTTCGAGAGATTTATGCATAGATCTACAATTGCCAGTCTAAATTCCATCAGATTTAAGATCCATTGAACTATAGTCTTTAAGGTCCCTCCCAGCTGGAAAACTACAATGCCTTTAGGTGCTTGAAGATAGCTCTCAAGAGAAGCAGAGTGGCAAAGTGGAACCAATGCTGGATTCAGAGTCAGAGGATCTGCATTTGAGTCCAGACAGTGGAGATTCATAATTTAATTTTAATTATTGATTTGTTATGGATATTTATTTTTATTTATTTGTTTGTATATTATTATTTTATCACCTTGTATAAATCACTTAAGAGCAGTTAGGTAGTGTAGTAAAGTGCCAGGCCTGAAATCAGGAAGACCTGAGTACAAATGTGGCCTCAGACAATTTCTAGCTGTATGACTTTAGATAAGTCATTTCACCCCATTTGCCTCCATTTCTTCATGTATAAAACGAGCTGAAGAAGGAAATACAAACTACTCAAATATCTTTGCCAAGAAACCCCCAAATGGAGTCATAAAGACTTGGACACAACAGAAACAACATAACTCATTTCATCTTACTGGGTGTCAGTTTCTCTAACTGACACCCACTTATTAGGGTTTTTCTAGACAGCCTCAAAAGCCACCTTTAAATCTATGATTGGGGCAAGTGGCTGGCATGTGAACAGAGTACAGGCTCTGGAGTCAGGAGGATCTGAGTTCAAATCCAGGCATATATATATATATATATATATATATATATATATATATATATATATATTTACTAGTTATATGGACCATGACAAGTCATGTAATCTTGATTGTCTCACCAAATAAATAAATATATTAATCTATGGTCCTATGATGGAATGATCTCTTAAAGTCCCTTCCAGCACTAATTTATAGTCCTACGTCCTACATTGGACAGCAATTCTGAATAAATCAGCTATTCAACAACCACTTCCTTTTAATGCTAATAATAATAACTCAGGTCTTTCTGATTCTAGGTCTAGGGCTCGTGTTCTCTGATACTGCCCAGCTGCCCCTTATCATGGTCCTATAATCTGACTGTCAGATTCCACAACATCTGATACAGACCTGCCCTGCTCTCTAAAGTAGGAGGCTGTGGTTTGACACCAACAAGTGTGTGATCAAACAAATGGAGGGTGGGAAAATGGATTGTATCTTACATCCTCCCAGGAGGTAATCATGGAGTAGCCCCCAACACATCTGAGCTATTCCCTTCAAAATTGTCCACTTAGCCTTCACTAATAGCCTTCTACATAGCTGCCCCAGACATGGAGATAACAGCAGCAGGTATGCAGACAAAAATTCTCCACTCTGAGCTCTACACCAAACCCAATGGTCCCTTGACCCCAGTTCCTACAGTGCCAGGCTCTTTACTCTATGGCAGTGGCCAGTAATGTTGCAAAGAGTGAGATGCATAGGATGAGCTGAAGTGGGATAGATTTTAATTGCCCTCTCATCTCTTCACTGTCTTTCACTCCCCATATGTAATCAGTTGCTAAATCTTGTTATTATATTCTTAGTTCACTTCTCTCTATTTATGTAGCCACTACTCTAATCCAGGCCCTTACTCAGAGTATTGCAATAGCCTTCCAATTTTTACTTCCTGTTTCTAGTCCTTCTCCTGACCATTCTTCTCACCTAATCATTAAATGCTAGTGTCTCCCTATTGACTATAGGATATTATTTTATCATTATCTCATTCTTTAAATATTTTGACTGTATCTTTAATAGTAAACATAATTGTCAATGTAGGAGAATGTGCTTGTAATTTATTATAAATAAGTAAAGTCATATGTGCAGAATTTGTGCTTTTTTTTTTTTTTTTTTTTTTTTTTTTTAACTGAGAGGATCCCAATCAAAAAAGTTTGGAAATCACATCTTTAAACAGTAGGGAAAGGTTCAGGGAAAGTTGTCCAAAATATGTTTAATACTAACCTTGTGAACTTGAAATACAGTCCATTGCATGTGACTTTCCAGAGAAGGCACACACAATGCTGAAGACAAGGAGAAACACATAAGTGAAATCATCACACCTCTAGAACACCTGGTTCTTTTTCTACACACAATAGTCAGATCTGCAGTATGAACGCTGGCTCAGACGTTTGCACTGTTGCTGCTTTTATGAGCTGGCTGCCACTGGATTCAAAGAGGAAAAGGACAATAAGCCTCATTGGGACCATTGGCCATAGCTATTACCTTCTCTTGCTCTAAAGATCAATTGAAATTGTCCCCTAATTGTGGCAACAGTGTCCCTTCTCTAAGATTTGCCTTCCCTAAGTCCCTTCAGAGGGAGATGGTGTGTGATTCAGCTTCCTTAAAATGTACCTGGGGTGGAATTGGCTCACACCAGCAAGGGCACAGACATCCTTCCTCTGTTCATTGATGTGCCTTGTGGTTGCCAAGATCTTTCCAACCTTCTTCCCCAGAGGCAACAATGGCTGTCCTGTATAACTAAAGGCAAATACCACATGTCTCAAAGCACCCATGCTCAACATTTTCTACTCATGGTCCTTCCTTCTGAAATTTCTTTTGAAAAAATGATTAGATTTAATGATGGCCTCAAGGGCTCCCTCTTTCCTCTTTGGGCTATTAGGCTTCTGTTGGATGAAAAAATTGCCGATTTCCACATCTTCCTTTCTTTGAATGACTTCTTTCTGAAGGGCAGAGACTTGAATCTTAAAAGCTTTGTCCAACTGAAGGACTTCATCTCACCTTTATAAAACACTGTAACTGATATTGTCTGCTGCAAGTTAGTTTAATTTGACAAGTATTTATTAAGTGGCTACAGCATTAGATCCTAAGTCAGGAAGACCTGAATTCAAATCAGGCCTCAATATGCTTCCAAGGTGGATGATCTAGTCACCAAATCTATTTGCCTGTTTCCTTATCTGTAAAATGAGGAAAATAATAGCACTCATCTGCCACGGTTGTGAGAATCGAATGAGATAATATTTACAAAACACTTAGAAAAGTTCCTGGAACATAGTAGATGACATATATTTATATTTAGATATATTTATCCATCTATTCATTCATTAAGCATTCATTTAGTTATTCATCTATTATGTACCATTATGCTCAGGCATGGGGCTAGATTTGAGAAATACAAAGACAAAGGTAAAAAGACACTGCCTTCAAGAAGATTCCTTCTATTGGAATATGATTTCATTTTTCATAGCATATCAGCCAAACCCTCTTCCAGGATAATTTGATTGCATAGCTCCAGCTGTTATTTGGGAAGATGTGAAGCTTTATCCTGGTCAGCTGAGTTCAGGAAAGGGCCATTGACCCGAGTCCCAATTAGTGGAGAAATTTTGCTGCCTGAGCCATTGTGGTTAAAACACTACCCTTTTGGTGGTCATGGTGACCACCTCAAACTTAGCGACTATTAAGGCACTAGAATGATTTCTTGCCAATCAACTCTTCTCCCAGAGGCTTCCCTTCAGCTGTAACATCTCATTTAAGGTTAATCTTTCTCCAAATTCACATACTCCGCTTCCCTGATAAGGTTCAGGGAATATAAACTCCTGAGGTCTGAGAGTCAATTAGGGATTTTCCTTGCTGGTCTTTTTCATTCTTTGGTCCCTAGTGAACACTCTCTCCAATTTAATCAACTGAGAAGTCTTTGCTACATGTGCCACCAGGATTCCCTCCTCTGGCATTACTAAGTCTTCTCCCTCTAGTTGGTTGCTGCACATATATATATATATATATACACTGCCAGATATTTGGTTCCACCTCATTGAAAACAATGACCCTGTTCAGTAGGAGTTTTAGGTCTCTATAATTCTGACCTGACTACAGTTAGTTTGACAGTAAGCATGCTTTAACAATAACAACAAAACAATACAAAACATTTTTAACAACATATTTTTACAAGTATTTATTTAACTTTTATTTTTTCTTCTCGTGCAAGGATATTTTGAGTCTGAGAGCCCAGATTCAAATTTGTCTGTTGCTCACTTATCTTTGTGGCATAGAGAAATTTTCTTCCATTTTTGGTGACTCATCTGTACAAAGTGTTAGACAATTCAGACTCGAAGTTCCCTTCCCTCCTTAAATCTATGATTCTAAGATATCTCCCATAAGGAGCTCTGGGTTTGGATTCACAATGATCAAGTTCATTATGGGGGGGAGGTTTGCCCCCTAAAAGGAGAAGGGGGAGAGATCAGACTTTTCTTGTCAGCTAGATGATGCAATGTATAGAATATTGGACATGGAGCCAATAAGATCTGAGTTCAAAATCTGGTTGCAGGCATTTCCATGTCTGGACCTGAGCCATGACTTTGTCCTTGATCAGACCTGCTATATCTCTCCCTGCCCTCCCCTCCCCTGGGCAAATTACTTAACTGCTGCTTGCCTCAGTTTCCTCATCCATAAAATGAAGATAATTACAGTTCCTACCTCTGAGGGTTGTGGTAAAGATCAAATAAGATATTAATTTATAAAATACTTTGCAAACATTAAAGTACTACATATAAGCTAACTATTGTCATTGTGATATCTTTTTGGCTCATTGCCCCTAGTCTTAAGTAACTACAAAGAAATTTAGGTAAGATTCATATCTAGGGTCTCCTCAAAAGGAATTATCTAGTTTCCTTGTAGAAAAAGTCCCCTGGGTACTTGTTGAGTATTGTTCCTTGAAATAATATAAATATCGGGCATGAGGACCATAGGTTCTACCTCAGATTTCTCCTGACTCACTGATTATCTTCAAATTACCAATAAGAAATTGTTGTTATTTCAGTATCACATGTCCACAGAATGGGACTGGTCTCTTCAGATCAGGGAGCTAACCTGAACATTCTTAGCTATACTAATGTCAGTGTCAGGGTCCCAGAATTTCCAACATAATCATTCCCTAGAGAATAGGAGGACTATGATGATTAAGAGCAACTTTGTAACTACCCTTGTCATCAGAACTCATTGCTGTCTTTAACATATGTTGTGCCTGATTACCTCCACAATCTGTATATAGTTCAGCCCAATTCTCAAGACTCTTGAAACAAAGATAAAGAAGGAATACCCCAATGACCAGATCTCTAGAGTTATGCTGCTGTACTACATAGGAGAGTTGTTAGGAGAGCTATGTGAGCTCTCCTAACAACATAGTTCTATGTGCATTTTGAAGGCCATGGTAGAAACAGTGGCCTTGGAAACCTGATCTACTCATAGCAGCTACTGCTTTCCTGTCCACAGATTAATTGTCCAACTTTTGTCATTATGGTTATAGATATTATCTCTTCTATCCACCACCATTGAGTCTTAGGGTGTCCGGCTTATTAATTTTGATTGACATATTAATAGAAGACACTTAAAGACGCAAGGAATTTGTATTTAGTGGTAAGGAGGGAGAAGCAAAAACCTGATCTCTAATCCTTAAATCTCACATCTAATTCTTACTGTCTTGGGTAAGTCAGTTAATTTGCCTGAAAATCATCTATGTAGGCTCGTGCATGTAAAATGAGGAGGTTGGATTTGAGAGCCACAGGGGTCCTTTTTCAGCTTCTATATTTCACAATCTCATGAGGTTGTGATTCTGCTTTCCCTCATGTTCTTTAAACCATCTATGTTCATTACCTTTTAATACCTGGAATGTCCCTGATTGTGCCTCTGCCTCTGAGTTCCTTTTGCTGGGGACAGCTGTTACTATTCCACTCCCCTCTTCCATTCCCCATGGAGTAAGCCCACAGTTTTCAGTAAAATTCCTGACCTCCAGTCTAAAAGGCAAAGAGTTGGGCTAAATGACCTCTTCCAGCCCTATGATTATGTATGTCAGCAAAACATAGTGATAACAATTAAGACTTCAGGGCTATATCAAAATTCCACCACCAAAAGGCTATTGTGAATGCTCCCTTCAGTTACAGGACATCTGGATGACCCTGTTTTTCTGGAGATTGGAATGCACATCTTTCTTCAACTTTTCCTAAAGAATCAAAAGGTTATAGATGAGAACAATTTCCTCTAAGCTGTACTACAGAGGATGTTGTTGCTTTTAGAGATTTATGGGCCTTTAGCATTTATTAAGTACCCTCTGAAGGTGAACTCTAAGCACTTATGGCAGTGCTGTGTGGACCTGAGCCATGACTTTGTCCTTGATCAAACCTGCTATATCTCTCCCTGCCCTCCCCTCCCCTGGCCCTCCACTCCTTGCTCATACCTCCAATACAATCAAGCTCCTCCTGTATTTTACTTTAGCATCATACATTTTCAAGAAAATACATCAAGAATATATATTTTTAATGTTTTAGATTTGTTTTCCTGCAGCATTTTTAATGAATTCACCATTGTTACAATCTGTCCCAATAACTTTAATATGGCATCAGGATCAGGGCTTCATCTACCATTTTGTTCCCCAGCTAGCTAATACCCCCTGCCCTCAGACCTCTACCTAACCTCGACCTCCTGCTTGGTGAGACTGCCCAAGAATGCTGATCTCCAGAGGGAAGGCTGTGGCTTTTGTCCACTGAGTAGAGACTCAGAAATGGAAACTGGAACAAACTTTGGCTAATGTTTATTGGAATTGAGAAAATGAACTTTGCCATCTGCTTGCAATTCAGGTTGCTATAGAAGTGGAAAGAGACATTAGCCCCCACCCCCTTGGCGGCTCAGTGGGTCACATAACGTTGTCTTATTGTAAAATCTTTTCTTCTTTCTTTAAAAATAAGAATTCTGATCATCACTGTGGAAATCCGTTAGGAATAACCTGCCCTCTCCTGGCAGAATCAAATGGGCTGTAGGGCATAGGTGTGGCTAGGGAACCAGGGTCCCACGTGGATTTTATATCCTCCTAGAATAACTTATTCTTTGCTAATTGCCAACACACTAATTTCAATGTGATTCCATTGATCTCAGTTGCAATCTTGTAGAACTAGACAGCAACAATGCTAAAGGGCTCTGAATCTCTTGGGATGGCGTAGAGACCATGGGTGGAGCAAGGCGCAAAGCGCAGGGGCAGACAAAAGCAGGAACCCAGCTCAGCCCCCGGCTTTGTGTTGAGGCTGCCCGGCCTCTGCTAGTTAAATAATAGCAGTGTGAACAAGAGCCGGGCCCTGCCTTTGATATGCCTGCAGTGAGTGCTGCCCTTATCGATCCACAGAGGGAAATGTTCAAGTGCATTACATTAGGATATGTCGACAAATGGCTTTTCAGAAAGAAATTTCCTGTAACTCAATGGCAGAAATTGTGCAGAGTTGAAAGAGAGGAAGCTAGACAGCTGACTTGCAGGAGGATGGAAGGTGGGGAAGGGCTGGAGTGGGTGACCCAGCCCTCTCGGTGTGAAGGCCCCTCTTTGTTCTCAGTGGAGGACCAGCCAATTTCAATTTATTAGTATCTTTATCATAAAATTCTATGCTGAATTTTTTTTAATGGGGGAGGGAGTTTGAAGCTTGATTTTATAGAACTCACAGTGTACAAACTACTACCTCATTTCAAAGTTCCAGCTGAATGTGACTTTGCCATTACATACATTTAAAAAAAAAAAAGACTTAAAAAATCATTTTTGAGAATGTTATATTAAGCTCCACTTTCTCCCTGAGGATCTCCTTTCCTAAATTTAGTATTAAATGAAAGCAAGTCTCAAAGACTTCAAGGGGATATCAGAATCAAAGACGCTTCTCATGTCCTCTCCCTCCCTAGGATTCCCTCTTCTCAAATCTCTACTTAGGCAAACCCTAGCCAGCCTTCAAATCATGGGATCATAAAGTTGGAAGAGACTTTAGATGTTATCTAAGCTAACACTCTTATTTTACAGATGAGAAAATTGAACCCAGAAAGATTAAGTGACTTGCCAGTGATCACACAGCTAGTTAATAATAGGCCCTCTGATTCCAAATCCAGTGTTTTTTTATTATCCTACACTGTCTTATAGTTCTTTCTCCTTTAGATAGTTTTTCCTATCTATTTTTGCACTCACAGATCTTACCCTTTTCCTAGTAACTAAAAGCACTTTGAGTCTATGCCACATCATTGGACATTTAATTACATGCTTGAATAATTCTTATTGTTTCATGTTTCTATAATTAGATAATAAATTCCCAAGGAACAGGTTCCATGTCATGCTTTTTTTCCATCCCTCACAATATCTACCCCAGTGCTAGCTCAGAGGGCCTAGGTTCAAATAATTGCTACTTAATAAATAGTTATTGATTTTCTTAATCCATTACAGTCCTCAAAAATAAGAATGATCACACTAATTCATCCAATTAATCTTAATCCATAATCTTTTTTAGAAAAAAGGTCAAAAAAAAAAAGGATATGATTATACTTCAGCCATGGGCCAATGTGCACTTACCACTGAAGTACTCTAATCCTCCATCACATCTTTTAGTAAAGATTCTAAGAGAATAAATATATAGTTTGGATGGTCTCCCTTTAAATGAAACAAAAGAATGGAGAATGGAATTTTGGGATTCCTAAAGGTGATACTCTTTTCAAATGAAGTTCCTTCTTGGCCCAGCTCAAAGACTTCAGGGCAGCAACGGTAAGTCATGATTATTTCCAGTATTTCTATTTCTGACAAGCCCTAGGGGCTATTACTGCCATTGCCAACAAGTTGCTCGTAGATGAAAGAACTAAAAAGTATCTCTGGTTTGCATGATTGATCAAGCAAAAGGTAAATTACAACCACTGAATTTCAGGGATCTGTCTGAGAGAAACAAGGAATACAACAGCAGATATAGAATGTAGAATATCTGCTGGTGCCTTATTATGTGGATTATAATAAATCATAGTCCTTCCAGATAATATGGCCATTCACATCCATAAGAGTGGGAGGGAAATAAAATAAGGACCAGAAAGTCTGTATCCTTGGGAAAAGAAGGAAGGGAGAGAAGGAAAGGGGACAGAGAGGGAGGGTCAAAAGCAAGGCCAAAAAAAAGGGCTATATATAAAATCTCCAGGTTCCTTGGAGAAATATTAAAATGATGTAGTGGGGCAAAGACTGATGAAGTTGGAAGGCATTAGATTGAGTCCTATCCCTATGATTTCATATTGATGTGTTCATCTGCCAACCATTTTACCTGTGTACCTCAATTTCCCTCTCTGCAAAATGAGGTTGCTGGACTAGGTGGTTTCTAAGTCTCCTTTCAATTCTAATCATTAGAATCCTTTCAATTCTAATGCATCTAGTATTCTAAAACATCATTTTTCAGGAATACATCTATCTCAAAAAGTATACCTGCATCCTTAGCGAAAGATCAGCAACCTTTTTTCTTCTGTCTAGAACAGGAAGATTTCAACCTAAAGAGACCTAAATGCATCTTTTCTAAGTATCACCTTCTTATTCCTTATTAAATGAGGCATTGAAGACAAGAGACCCAGTTTTGAACCTAAAAGAGCTAAACTCCATTGTTTAAGAGTATGTATGTATGTATATATATATATATGTATGCATATATGTATGTACGTATATAGGACCATTTAGCAAATCACATAGCTTCTCTGCCCTCTCAATTTTAGTACTTACCTCACAAACATCATTAAGATGATGGTAAAATTAAGTAATGTGTAGAAAGTGCTATTCAAATGTCAGTTAATCAATAATAATAATATCAAATTGGAAAGAGTAATTATTACTAGTTAGAGAGGATCATATGATCACAGACTTGGAATTAGCATGAACCTTGGAGGTCATCTAGTCCAATATTTTAATTATACAACTGTGGAAACTGAGGCTCAGAGAGATGAGTAATTTATCTAAGATAATTCACATAATAAGTAGCAGAGCTGGGATTTGAATCCATTTCCTCAAAATCCAAATTCAGAGTTCTTTCCATGGTCTCACCAGTTAGATCATGAGGACAAAGAGCTAGAGATGGAAGGAACCTCTGAAACCACAGATTGTAATCCTCTTACTTTGCAGATGAGGAAACTGAGGCTCACAAAGTAAAGTTAGTTGCTTAATTGTCCAAAGAACTTATACATCTAAGGCAAGATTTAAACTAAGTCTTCTGACTCCTTCTCTTTCTACTGGACCAAGTAGACCTCAAAACTAACATAAGAATGGCTGGAAGAAGCTGTTTGGAATGACATATAATCCAGTGTTACATTCATTGCATACAAAGGAAGTCTGGATTTCACTGGGAAAACTTACTGAGTGTGCTTGATTAGTCCAGGACTGACATATTCATTACACATATTGTTCTTGTCCAGTATGACTCCTGGGCCAGAATAACCTTTCCAACATTCCCAGCATTGTTTGTGGCATGTAAGTGCCTGATAATGCTTTTCTGTGCACAGAAACACCTGTGAAAGGATCTTCAACAATCAGAAAATTAGAAAAGTCATTTATGTTCATTGTTTAGACAAGATAAGCATGAGGGCCTCATGGTTGTTATTTACTGAAAGATTTATTTGTCTAAGAATATTCAATTGGCTGTCAGGGAGATGGCTGAAAGGTAGAGGGTTAACAGGTGTGCCTGCTGTGTTTAAAATTCTTCAAATAAATGTCCATGGATACAGGTAGACATTGTCATCTGCAAAAAAATATTGAATATCAAATAGTCTTGTTCTCTTTGTGCTTGGGGTTTTATAGGTGTGGCCTAATAATGACAAAGGTTGAACAAGGTACTTATGTCAGCCATTTCTTTCTGAGCAAAAAGCAGAATATTAATGAACAAAACCAAAAAAGAAAGAAAAGATAAGAAACTCCAATGGTTATTTAGCCCAGGGTAAAAAGGTAACCTTAATAACTATCTTCAGGTACATGAAAATTTACTGCAGAAGATGGTGACTAATTGTTCTCTATCTCAGCATGAAATAATGGAGAGAGTGAGGGGCTTGAAGACTGAAATATCTGGATTTAACTCTTGCTTCCATTTTCTTGCTTTCCAAGAAGAAGGATGTTTGGATTGGAAAGAATAGAATAAAAATTACTAATAGTTGAAACTCTTCAGTAAGTAGGAAGGTAGAAAAAAAAACAGTTTTTCATGAATTCAAGTTACTTCACTCAGACAAATGGCAGTTCAGGGTGCTAAAAAGAAGTGGTATGTGTAATTTCTTGGCAACTATAGACTTGAGAATGGAGGAAGTATTTATTATAGGACTGGGAAAAGGGAAAATGTTATTATAGTTTTCAAAAAATGAAGGGAACAAAATCGGTGAAATAGTGGAATACATGGGAAGAAAATAAATTTGGTTATAGATTTAATTGTTTGTTGTAATAATTAGAGTTATTTGAAAGTATAACAAACTGCTTGAGGTAATTGTGAATGGCTCTTTATTAGAGATCTGTAAGCAAAGACTAGATCAAAGTTTCATAAACTGTTTGATTTTAATCATTAAATGTTTTATTTACATACCTATTTTATATACCTATGTAGGGCACTTAAGAATTTCTTGGGCAAGAAAGGGTCACAAGTGAAAAAAATATATAAGAAACCCTGAACTAGATGATCATTTGGGTGGTATGTAATAAAAAAAAGACATTCTAGCATGGATTAGACCAAAAGAATGGATGGCTGAGGTACCTTCTCTTCCTTAGAGATTCTATAATTTCTGGGATAAGAAATTATGACTGATGTCAGTAAGAAAGAGACTAGATTTCACAATTAGAAAAGTATTGAGCTTGAAATTAGAAGACTGAATTTGAGGTCTCTACCTAATAATTGAGTGGTTCTGGGCAAGACACTAACCCAAATAGGGTTAGTGTCAATTCAATTTCCTTCTCCATAAAATGGGGATGGACTAGATGATTTCTAAGTTCCCTTAAAATTATGTTTATAGTCCAGATTGACATCTAAGACATGCATACATTTTGTTTGTACAATGTGTCCCCAAAGATGGTGATGAGGAGGCACACAGCTGCTTGAGCTCCACATTTTCTCTCAGCACTTACTTCATGACAAGCCTTGGAATTAATGCTTGACCAGAAAAGAAACCCACAAATAATCACCAACAGAAGACATCCTTAAAATTCACCAGAAAAGGTCTGTGTTTGCTCGGGGGAGGGGTCAAACAGACTGGGCACAGACTAAGGGCAGGCAGCAAGAGTGAGGCAGGGAGTGGTGCAATTTCTTCTGTTTCTGTGAAAAGACTTTTATCCCAGAGCAGATACTCCATATTGGCATCAAGCCAGGAGCAGCAGAGGTATAAACACCAGAGGTAAAGAATAAAACCCCCGGAAAGCTAGTGTCTCTTGGGACTGGCTACCCCCACCCCACATGGAGTGACAGTGCATTCTTAGAAACTCAGAGGGCAGACAAAGCACAACCATCGCTGTCCTGCTAGTGCCTCACTGCTATCTCCCGTAGTCTGTAGAGGAAGCCTGGTAACACCATTCAGCCCCATCCCCCTGCCCAGAAACAGACCAATTGTTTCTTTTGTCAATTTGTTTTCTTTGATTCAGCTCTGACAAAATGAACAAAAAATTTAAAAGTACTCTAACCATTGACAGCTTCTGTATGGACAGAGAGCAGACTTCAAACTCTGAGGAGACTAAAAGCAGACTGTCTCCCGAGGAATCCCCTAAGGGGGATATGATCTAATCCTCAACATACAAGACTCTCATAGAGGAAATCAAAAAGGCTCTCACAAGAGAGCTAGAAGAGAAATGGGAAAAGGAAAGGGAAGCTTGGCAAGAGAGTCTGGAGAAGTCATCCCAGGCATTTAAAGACAGAGTGGATAAAGAAAACAAATCATTGAGAAATAAAATTAGTGAGTTGGAAAAAGAAAAACAGCTCTCTAAAAAATAAAATTGATGAAATGGAAAAAAATTCCATAGAAGAAAAAAACTCAATTGGACAATTACAAAAAGATATTAAAAAAGTAAGTGAAGAAAATACATCATTGAAAATTAGACTCGAACAAGTAGAAATGAATGACTCAAGGAGAAACCAAGAAGTAGTCAAGCAAAACCAGAAAAACAAAACAATTGAAAAGAATGTTAAGTACCTTATTGGAAAGACAACAGACCTGGAAAACAGATCCAGGAGAGACAATTTGAGAATAATCAGACTCCCTGAAAAATGTGAGGAAAAAAAGAGCCTCGACACTATTTTCCAGGAAATTATCAAAGAGAACTGCCCAGACGTTTTAGAAACAGAGGGTAAAATAGACATTGAAAAAATTCATCGATCACCTACTGAAAGGGACCCTAAAATCAAAACGCCAAGAAATATAGTGGCCAAGTTCAAGAACCATCAGACGAAGGAAGAAATATTGGAAGCTGCTAGAAAAAAGCAATTCAGATATGGAGGAACCACAATAAGGATAACCTAGGATCTACCAGTGTCCACATTAAAGGAACGAAGGGCCTGGAATATGATATTCCAAAAGGCTAAGGAACTTGGTATGCAGCCAAGAATAACTTACCCAGCAAAAATGAGCATCCTTTTCCAGGGAAGAAAATGGACATGAAATGAAATAAAAGAATTCCATCTATTCTCGATGAAAAAACCAGATCTACACAAAATGTTTGATCTTCAAATACAGAACTCAAGAGATTTCTAAAAAGGTAAAAAGAAATCTTGAGAACTATATTTCTGCCATAAAGATATGTAAAGAACACATGTATAATTTGTCCTAGAAACCAGAGGTAGAAAGGAAATTATATCATAAAAAAGGGTCATGAAGAGGCAAAGGTAACCTATTATATCTGAGAGAAAGAAAGGAGGGAAATGAACATAGTGTGTATCAATTGACATATTCGATTTATGGTGAAACTTCTTCTACTTCATTGAAAAGTGGGTGGGAAAGATTAAGCTAAGGGGAAGGGAATACAGAAATTGTGAGGAAAAAGGGTAAAATAGGGGGAGGAATTTTAAGGTGAGGGAGGGATACTAAAAAGGGAGGGCTGTGAAAAGCAAGTGGTGCTCACAAGTTTAATACTGGGGAGGGGGGGTAAGAGGGAAGGAAAGGAGAAAAGCATAAGCAGGGGTTAACAGGATGGCAAGCAATATAGAATTAGTTATTCTAACCATAAATGTCTATGGGGTAAACTCCCCCATAAAGAGGAAGCAGTTAGCAGACTGGATTAAAAGTCAGAATCCTACTATATGTTGTTTACAGGAAGCACACCTGAAACAGGGTGATAGATTCAGAATAAAAGTAAAAGGGTGGAGCAGAATCTACTATGCTTCAGGTGAAACCAAAAAAGCAGGGGTAGCCATCCTCATCTCAGATCAAGCAAAAACAAAAATTGATCTAATTAAAAGAGATAAGGAAGGGTATTATATCTTGCTAAATGGTAGCATAGATAATGAAGCACTATCAATATTAAACAAACATATACACACCAAGTGGTGCAGCATCTAAATTCTTAAAAGAGAAATTAAGAGAGCTGCAAGAAGAAATAGACAGCAAAACTATAATAGTGGGAGATCTCAACCTTGCACTCTCAGAATTAGATAAATCAAACCACAAAATAAATAAGAAATAAGTCAATGATGTAAATAGAATACTAGAAAAGTTTGGTATGATAGATCTTTGGTGAAAGTTAATGGAGACAGAAAGGAATACACTTTCTTCTCAGCAGTTCATGGAACCTATACAAAAATTGATCATATACTAGGACATAAAAACCTTAAAATCAAATGCAGTAAGGCAGAAATAGTAAATGCATCCTTTTCAGACCACAATGCAATTAAAATTACATTCAATAAAAAGCTAGGGGAAAATAGACCAAAAAATAATTGGAAACTAAATAATCTCATACTAAAGAATGATTGGGTGAAACAGCAAATTATAGACATAATTAATAACTTCCCCCAAGAAAATGACAATAATGAGACACCATACCAAAATGTGTGGGATACAGCCAAAGCAGTAATAAGGGGAAGTTTTATATCTCTAGAGGCCTACTTGCATAAAATAGAGAAAGAGAAGGTCAATGAACTGGGCTTACAACTAAAAATGCTAGAAAAGGAACAAATTAAAAACCCCCAGACAAACATGAAACTTGAAATTCTAAAAATAAAAGGTGAGATTAATAAAATTGAAAGTAAAAAAAAAACTATTGAATTAATTAATAAAACTAAGAGTTGGTTCTATGAAAAAACCAACAAAATAGACAAACCCTTAGTAAATCTGATTTAAAAAAGGAAAGAGGAAAAACAAATTGATAGTCTTAAAAATGAAAAGGGAGAACTCACCACTAAAGAAGAGGAAATTAGAACAATAATTAGGAACTACTTTGCCCAACTTTATGCCGATAAATTCAATAACTTAAATGAAATGGAAGAATGCCTTCAAAAATATAGCTTGCCCAGATTAACAGAGGAAGAAGTAAATAGTCTAAATAGTCCCATTTCAGAAAAAGAAATAGAACAAGCTATTAACCAATTCCCTAAGAAAAAAATCCCCAGGACCAGATGGATTTACATGTGAATTCTACCAAACATTTAAAGAACAACTAACTCCAATGCTATATAACTATTTGAAAAAATAGAGATTGAAGGAGTCCTAACAAATTCCTTTTATGACACAGACATGGTATTGATACCTAAACCAGGTAAGCTGAAAACAGAGAAAGAAAATTATAGAGCAATCTCCCTAATGAATATTAATGCTAAAATCTTAAATAAAATATTAGCAAAAAGACTACAGAACATCATCCCCAGGATAATAAACTATGACCAAGTGGGATTTATACCAGGAATGCAGGGCTAGTTCAATATTAGGAAAACTATTAGCATAATCAACTATATCAATAACCAAATTAACAAAAATCATATGATCATCTCAAGAAATGCAGAAAAAGCATTTGATAAAATCCAACATCCATTCCTACTGAAAACACTTGAGGGTATAGGAATAAATGGGCTATTCCATAAAATAATAAGGAGCATATATTTAAAACCATCAGTAAACATAATATGTAATGGCAATAAACTGGAACCTTTCCCAATAAGATCAGGAGTGAAACAAGGTTGCCCACTATCACCATTACTATTCAATATTGTACTAGAAACACTAACTTCGGCAATAAGAGCCGAGAAAGAGATTCAAGGAATTAGAGTAGGTAAGGAGGAAATCAAGCTATCACTCTTTGCAGATGACATGATGGTATACTTAGACAACCCCAAAGACTGCTAAAAAGCTATTAGAAATAATTCAGAACTTTAGCAAAGTTGCAGGATACAAAATAAATCTACATAAACCCTCAGCATTTTTATACATTACCAACACAATCCAACAGCAAGAGATACAAAGAGAAATTCTATTCAAAACAACTGTCGATAGTATAAAATATTTGGGAATATATCTACCAAAGGAAAGTCAGGAGCTATATGAGTAAAATTACAAAACATTTGCCACAAAAATAAAGTCAGATTTAAATAATTGGAAAGACATTAAGTGCTCTTGGATGGGGCAAGCAAATATAATCAAGATGACAACACTCCCTAAACTAATCTATTTATTTAGTGCTATACCAATCAGACTCCCAAGAAACTATTTTAATGACCTACAAAAAATAACAACAAAATTCATATGGAAGAACAAAAGATCGAGAATTTCAATGGAAGTAATTAAAAAAAAATCAAATGAAGATGGCTTACCTGTACCTGATCTAGAACTATATTATAAAGCAGCAGTCACCAAAACCATTTGGTATTGGCTAGGATATAGACTAGTTGATCAGTGGCATAGGTTAGGTTCACAGATAGTGAATAAAAATAGCAATCTAGTGTTTGACAAACCCAAAGATCCCAAATTTTGGGATAAGAATTCATTATTTGACAAAAACTGCTGGGAAAACTGGAAATTAGTACGGCAGAAACTAGGCATGGACCCACACTTAACACCAATACTAAAATAAGATCAAAATGGGTCTATGATTTAGGCATAAAGAACGAGATCATAAATAAATTAGAGGAACATAGGATAGTTTACCTCTCAGACTTGTGGAGGAGGAAGGAATTTGTGACCAAAGGAGAACTAAAGATCATTATTGATCACAAAATAGAAAATTTTGATTACATCAAATTAAGAAGCTTTTTTCAAACAAAACTAATGCAAACAAGATTAGAAAGGAAGTAACAAATTGGGAAACATTTTTACAGTTAAAGGTTCTGATAAAGGCCTCATCTCTAAAATATACAGAGAATTGACTTTAATTTATAAGAAATCAAGCCATTCTCCAATTGATAAATGGTCAAAGGATATGAACAGACAATTTTCAGATGATAAAATTGAAACTATTTCCACTCATATGAAAGAGTGTTCCAAATCACTACTGATCAGAGAAATGCAGATTAAGACAACTCTGAGATACCACTACACACCTGTCAGATTGGCTAAGATGACAGGAACAAATAATGATGAATGTTGGAGGGGATGTGGAAAAACTGGGACACTGATTCATTGTTGGTGGAGTTGTGAAAGAATCCAACCATTCTGGAGAGCAATTTGAAACTATTCCCAAAAAGTTATCAAACTGTGCATACCCTTTGACCCAGCATTGCTGTTATTGGGCTTATATCCCAAGGAAATACTAAAGAAGGGAAAGGGACCTGTATGTGCCAAAATGTTTGTGGTAGCCCTTTTTGTAGTGGCTAGAAACTGGAAAATGAATGGATGTCTATCAATTGGAGAATAGTTGGGTAAATTATGGTATATGAATGTTATGGAATATTATTGTTCTGTAAGAAATAACCAACAGGATGAATACAGAGAGGCTTGGAGAGACTTACATCAACTGATGCTGAGTGAAATGAGCAGAACTAAAAGATCATTATACACTTCAACAATGATACTGTATGAGGATGTATTCTGATGGAAGTGGATATCTTCAACATAGAGAAGAGCTAATCCAATTCCAATTGATCAAGGATGGACAGAATCAGCTACACCCACAGAAGGAACACTGGGAAATGAGTGTAAACTGTTAGCATTTTTTGTTTTTCTCCCCAGATTATTTTTACCTTCCGAATACAATTTTTCCTTTGCAACAACAACAACAACAAAATTCGGTTCTGCACATATATATTGTACCTAGGATATACTATAAGATATTTAAAATGTATGAGAATGCCTGCCATCTAGGGGAGGGGGTGGAGGGAAGGAGGGGAAAAATTCGGAACAGAAAGGAGTACAAGGGATAATGTAAAAAATTACCTATGCATATGTACTGTCAAAAAATGTTATAAATATAAAATTAATATAAGTAAATAAATAAATAAATAAATGGATAGATAGATAGGTAAATAAATTGCTGGAACTCTATCTTTCCAGAAATCAGCAGGAGTCAGGATCACTAAATGTCTTTATTCTAGATCTTTACCGTCGCCTCCAACGCCAGGTCACGAGTGCAAGTGAGTGTGAGTTCCACCACCCAAGTTTCTCTTACTCCTCCCACACAAGTCACTTCCCTCTCTTTGTCTCACCAATCAAGTCAGCACAGAACAGCTGGGGAGGGTCAACCATAAACAAGTTAATAGGGAACCGTCCAATTGGCAATTAGTCTCACGTGCTTCATTATCCAAGTGCATTGCTCAGTTCTAGCCCTTTACAATAAATAAATAAATAAATTGGGGAACAAGCAAATGAATAAATAAATAAATAACAGTGTGTCCCCAAAGAAGGAATTGATGAAGAATAGTGGCATAGAATATTCCCCATTTCTATTCTGAAAGTACCTCTTGCTCTGTCCTTTTGGTGCTCTCACTATAGAAATACTATAGTGAAGATTATAGAAATACAAAGCCCATTTTTCCTTGCTATGAGCATAGGCTATCTGTGCATGTTCATTAGCATTAATTGACACACTGAAGAATTGGCCATGGATTAACATTAATACTACTTTCAATAGAAAGATTGAAATCCATGTAGCTTACCTCTCTTTTATATAATTGTCTTCTCATTCTCATTCTGTGATCATCCCACACCCTTTTTCATCATTCATGAAAACTTTTATACTGATCTTTGTGTGCATAGTAATATACTACAGCTTATTGACTCCCACTATATGCCTGTTCCTGTGAGTCACCAACAATTCAGATTCCCAGAGATTGTGGCATTGCATTATTTACAATCATATAGCATTATCAAAAGAACATTGTGACTAAAATAATGGGACTTGTTTTAAGGGAAAAGCTTGAGCTCATTGAAAGTTTTTCATGGTTTCCCAAGTATGATCCAACTTGATTTTTTTCTTCCTATTCAGTTCTAAGCCTAACTCATTGTCCATGTATAATATCTCCCCAAGAAATCTGTTTGACTCTATCATCTATCTTTCTATCTATCTTTATCTATTTATCTGTTATGGGCCAGAACTTGAAACAAGGTGCTAAGTCACTGGAATTGATAGAGACAATGATTATATATTTAGTACTTATTAGACTTCACACCTTTAAGAGAGCATGTATAAGGAGGAGCTCTCATAAGTCCACAGAAGTCCACAAGCCCACTCTCTCAGAGGCAGAGTCAGATTCATTCCAACTTCTACCTTTGTGCTGGCTGGAGATATTGGAAGGACAAGAGGCTGAAGCTGGTGGAGGCAAAGGACTAGCGGCAAGAGCTCTCAAGACAAGGAGAGAGCTAGGCCTCTATTAAAGCTAACTAGGCTATTTTAGAGAAGAATTTTGGCACCCAAACATGGGCCTGACATGATCCTAATTTCAGTGGGAAATTCTCTGATCCTGATTTCAGTGGAAAAGTCTCTCTAACCCAGAAATTAGGGTGAGTACAACAAGGAAACTTTGTTAAGTTTGGGCCAGATATTTAGAAAAAGCCTTCTGTTCCTCTTCAAGGAAAATGTTTAGAGAGCATTGTCAGGATTATGAAAAGCCAAGGATTGATTATAATTTGGGAGCAAATCACTGAACTTTTAGAAACTGTACAGTATATACATCTCCTTGGTTTTCTATGGAAAAAGAATTGGATCTAGAGGAATGGAAATTAACAGGAGAGTAACTTTGTCAGTGCTACAATAAAAATGATCCTGACTCAATTTTCAAAGACACACAGTACATATAATTTATTACAAGTGGCTTTAGGAAATGATATGTTATAGAATAAGGAAAAAGAAGAAAGAGCAGGAGGGGGAGGTGCCAACTAAACTAGGTGAAAATGATGGAAGAATCAGATAAGAATGGAGTATCCCCCTCAATTAACCCTTCATGGGTGGAGGGAGAAGGAGGAGGAGGATAGGCAATGATACAAACAGAATCACCTATTAAGCAGCCTATGACAAGATTACAAAAAGCACTGGTCAAGGCAAAAAATGAAGTTCAGGATGTATCTGATTTTATAAATGCATACCCTATGATTGAAGAGTTTGACTCTTCAGGTCAAAAAAGGAGAAGATACACTCCTTTTGATTTGGAAAAAATTAAGGATTTGAAAAAAGGTTGCACTTTTTATGGGCCTATATCATCTTATGTTAAGATGTTACTAGATAATTTGTCTTATGAAATCCTAATCCCCAGTGATTGGAAATCTATAGCAAAGACATGTTTAGAACCTGGACAAAACTTGTTGTGGCTTTCAGAATATCATGAATTATGTAGGATTCAAGCCAGATGCAATAGGCAAACATGAGTTAATGTACAAATCACTTTTGACCAACTAGCAGGTGAAGATCAGTATGGACAGAATTCAGAACAGATTAATTACCCCACAACAGTTTATGAACAGATCACTGCTACTGCAACAAAAGCTTGGGGTTCTCTCCCAGAAAAAGATGAAAGTAAAGTCTTCAAAAAAAACAGAGCAAAGTCCCAATGAACCCTTTGCAGATGTTGTGGGATGTTTGCAAACAGCTGCATTGGAGAAAATGTAGCTAAGGAAAATGCCAATGAGATTTGCAAAAGAATCATATTGGGACTACACAAAGATGCTCCTTTAGAGGAGATCATGAGACGCTGTGCCACAGTGGGCACAAATGCTTATTATACCCAGATTATGATGAACATAAAAAGACAGGGTCCCTCTTGGCAAGAGACTTCTAGAGAAACTCGTAGATGTTTTCAGTGTGGAAAGATAGGACATTTGAGTGCCCAATGTAAATATGGAGATAGAGTGAAAAGACAGGGTGAGAGAAGACCTAAAACCCTATGTCCAAAATGTTACAAGGGCTTGCACTGGGCCTCAGAATGTAGATTGACAGGGAAATGAGAGGCAAGGCCCGACTCTAGGGCCCCAGTAATCACATGGCAGAAAGGAATTATATGATCAGTCATCCAAAAAGCAGATAGCAGGAAGGGATTACAACTGGGGAGAATACAGGATTTTTAAACCAACAGGGCAGTGTCCAGTGCAAACAACTCCAGATGATGAAGACAGATTTAGAAAGTGGTAAATAGAAGGGATCAGATAGGTTAACTGTTTGGGAGAAAGGGTTTGCTTATATTTCTGCAGATGGAGAAGGAATCATATGGATGTCAACAAGCCGTATTCTCCTTGTCCATCAGACAGAGTTATAAAAAGAGAAAAATCTAGAAACAAAGGAGAAGATCTAAGGAAAAAAATCTGCAGCAATCATTGGATTCCTTAACACAAGATAAGTCCTACAGGCCTTGAAAACCAGCAGAAATCATTGAATTCCTTGAGATGAAAAATTGTTGATAAAGACTGTTGTAGGATTTGAAAGCCATCAGGAATCATTGGATTCCCTAATACAAGATGAGACTATTGCAGGACTTCAAAACTTGTAGGAATTATTGGATTCCTGGCACATGAACTAATGGACAATGGATTCCTTTTGTACTATTTCTAGGACTTATGGACATGTATAATTTCTTGTGTTGATTCATGTTATTTGTTACATCACTTCTAACCTGTGTTATATTACTAGTAACATAACTGTTTCCCATACTGTTTCAAGTGAGCCCCTTCAGAAATCCGCTAATCTGATTTGATTTCCCATTTCCTTTGATGTTTTCATCTCCCTTCCTGAGATGTGAGGGAGCGTGTGATCACCTCCTCTTTTTATGGTGTTTTCACTCCCTTTTTTGAAGGTGTGATCCTCTTCTTTTTGAGGGTTCTCACCTTCTTGAGAAGTCAGGGAGGTCATGACCACCTTATGTTCTAAATCAAAAAAAAGCGGGAGATGTTATGGGCCAGAACTTGAAACAAAGTACTAAGTCACTGGAATTGATAGAGACAATGATTATGTACTTAGCACTTATTAGAGTTCACACCTTTAAGAGAGCATATATAAGGAGGAGCTCCCACCAGCCCACAGAAGCCCACAAGCTCACTCTCTCAGAGGCAGAGCCAGATTTCTTCCAACTTCCACCTTTGTGCCGGCTGAAGATATTGGGAAGACAGGCTGAAGCTGGCAGAGACAAAAGATTAGCCGCAAGAGCTCTCAGAACCAAGGAGAGAGATAGGCTTCTATTAACGCTAACTAGGCCCCAGGAAAAGATTCAAGACTTTGAAAGAGAAAATAAAGGATTTGGATTTTTAACTTCTGGCTGCATTTGAGGTGATTATTACACTGAACTGAAACTAAGGCTGATCCCAGAAGCCCCCCAAGAAATCTGCTCCCAGAGAACATTATATTTTAAAGATGAATATTACATTTATCTATCTATCCATTTATTCATCTATCTCTGTCTCTTATATATCTGGATAACTATATAACAGACAGATTTGTATCACATATTCCCATTTAGATATATCCATATCATAGGAAAGTATGTGTGTATCTTCCTGTCAAAAGATAGCAATTGAACTGAATAGATACTGATGAACCAGTTCTTTGGACTATCTATTCAGCTGTAAGTACTCCATAGTCTAAAAGCTGGAATTTATGATCTACTTAGTTTTTCTCATATGAATCAAAACTTGTGAAATTGAAAATTGGAACACATTAAGTCCAATTCTTTTAAGTGACATTGGATCTCATTTTAAAAGCCCTTCAATATTCCTGAGTTTGACAGCCCCAGAGCCATGTAATTCACAACCAGAAGCATGTAGTAGTCCTCACCATCTGCACAGTAATGTCAGTAATTTTTTTCATGCATTCTGTATCTTCTAGCTTTTCAAGAATCTTAATAATCTGTCCCTGGATGTCCATAAAATTGTTTTATCTTTAGTACACAATCAAGTGATAACTTGTAGCAATTCATATTTCCACTATGTTTTAAGGTTTCTTAGGTTACCTTGCTCATTTCTATATGATTCCACCCTGAGGCCAGCTCATTGATTGGGAGTCTCTAATCTGACTCACCATTTTTTAAGGGCCCAACTATGCTGTTCATCCTACTCCTGGCACAAATCACTCTTTTAACTGGTCTACCTATCCAGTGGAACTTGCTCCTTCATGGATATCCTTAACTTTATATTTGTTTTTCTCTGTTAGGAAATAATTTTCTCGAAAATAGGAACTATCTTCTTTTCCCCTTGAGGGTGGAATTTAATAGAGTATCTGATAATTAAAATCAAAACCAATTTTAAAAAATATGTCAACAAGTATTTATTAAATATCTACTATTAAATACCTAATACTTAGCTGTGAAAAGCAAAAACAGTCCCTGCTTTCAAGGAGCTCACAATCTAATTGGGTGGGTGGGTGGGGATATGAAAAGGAGAATTAACATATAAACAACTATGTATAAACAAAATCTGTACAGGATAAAATTGAAATAATATCAGAAGGAAGACACTAACATTAAGGAGGATAGGCAAAAGCTTCTTGTAAAAGTGGAATGCCAGGGCAGATGGTGAGTACTTAATAAATGTTCTGTCTGTCTATTATGCTTATATTTCTATGTAAATCTACTTGTCTTGTCTATCTGTTTGATCTCTCTGTTCTGTCTATCTATGTTTATCTATCTGTCTATTGGTCTGTCTATATTTATCTATTTATCTAAATCTATTTGTCTTGTCTATGCCTGATTTCTCTGTTCTGTTTATGTTTACATATCCATCTACCTATCTGTCTGTCCCTCCATATTTACTTATCTATCTGAATCTATTTGTCTTGTATAGGGCCAGAACTCTGAAAAGGTATACTTGAATGGAGGACAGCAGGTGCTTATAGTTAAGCACTTACTCAGTGTGAGATAATGATTCTTTTAATATATACTTAATGTGATATGGTGATGTAATGGTGCATGCTCATTGTGCTGTAGTAATATAATCATATCTAAGTATTTAAAGGCTAGGAAGATTGGGAATGAGTCTCTCAGCCATAGGCACAGAGAAGATTTGGGACTTCATCTATCCTTGTGAATCTCCTGCCTCCTTCACTCCTCCACTAAGACCAAGGGCTCAGCCTGATCTTGAGGTTCTTAGAGAGCTAGTCTGGACATTACTGTCTATCTGTCTATCTCTTCTCTCTTGCTATCTTTACTCATCCATATATCTATCTAATCTAATTATCCATCCATCCATCTATCCACTTACAAAGCCCAAAAACCTTGTGATAGAAGTAAAAAATATCATTATTCACATCTTACAGATCAGGAAAGTGAATCACACCAACACTCTATAAGTTTCTGATGAATGATGGGATTGAAAGTGATAATTTTATGGCTCCTTCCAGTCCTACATCTGGGAGCCTATGGCTGGAAAGTATTCTGTTCTGTGTGTCTGCTAACTATGTTTACCTATCTATCTGTATATCTATTTATCTAAATCTGTCTTGTCTATGTCTGATTTTTCTATTCTGTTCTATCTATTTATATATCCATCTACCTGTTTGTCTGTCTATGTTTATTTATCTATCTAAATCTATTTTTCTTGTCTTTCTGTCTCTTCTCTCTCACTATTTCCTACCTATCCATCTTTCTAATCTAATTATTAATCCATCCATCTATGTCCTGCACCCTACAACACTCTAAAACCTTGTGATAGAGGTAAAAATATCATCATTCACATCTTACAGATGAGGAAAATGAATCTCACAACATGTTATAAGTCTCTTATAAATGATGAGATTGAAAGTGATAACCTCTAAGGTCCCTTCTAGGCCTACATCTGTGAGCCTATGGATGGAAAGTGTTAGAATCTATTATGTTCTGTCTGTCTATCTTTGTTTATCTATCTATCTATTTGTCTGCTAGTCTGTCTATGTTTATCTATTTATCTAAATCTATTTGTCTTGTCTATGCCTGATTTCTCTGTTCTGTTCTATGTTTATATATCCATCTACCTATCTATCTGTCTGTCTATGTTTATTTATCTATCTAAACCTGTCTTGTCTATCTGTCTCTTCTCTCTTGCTATCTTCTACCCATCCATCAATCTATCTATCTAATCTAATTATACATCCATTCATCTGTCCTTCAGCCTACAAAGCATAAAAACCTTGTGATAGAGGTAAAAATATCATTATTAATATCTTACATATGAGGAAAATGAGTCTCACAACATGCTATAAAAGTCTCTGATGAATGATAGGATTGAAAGAGATAACCTCTAAGGTCCCTTCCAGCCTTATATCTGTGAGCCTATAGCTTAAAAGTGTTGGAATTACCACCTGAATCCTGGTCTTCATACCCTGAATCCTATTCTCTTTCCACTATGCTTCCCTAGGACAAGTTTTCATTAAGCAATTTGGTTAACAATTGTGGTAGACAACAGAATAGAACTGTTTTCAAAGGGACAACTGTTTTCAAAAATATTACCAAGAAAGAATACCCATAAATCACAATTCTAAGAATCAGTTTCTGGTTTTGATTTTGTTCATTTCTTCTTCATCTTCCTGGCTTCCCTTCCTTGGTTTCAGCTTCAAGCCACTTCCAACCATCTCATTTTGGGGGGGCGTCAGTTAGAGTGGCAAGTTGGCAGAGATTTTATTCATGGGAAATGTCTTGAGAGAATCTCAGAAGGATGATCGGTCAGAAATTAACCTATTTATGGTAACATGGCTATGGCAACAATGTTTTCCAAGAATGCATGAGGAAAAAAACCAAAGTTTTTCTTTCCTCCCACAAACAAACAAAATTGTAGTAACCCATCTAAATTGTCCCAGATTATTTTAGGAATTTGTTCAAAATTGCTCCTTTTAAAATTCCAATTGAACTAAATTTTCTATTATGTTAATAGGTTACATGTATATACATTTAGCTCCTAACAGTCCTGTTATATAGCATAAAGAGTATCATTCCTACTTTATAATCAGGAAGTAAAATTGAGGCTCAGAAAGGTAAGATGATTTGTCTGGGTCACACTCAAGTCTATTTTCAAAGCTGGTGTAAGATGCTGTGTTTCTGTCGAGGTCATCTGAGCTCAAAGTCAGACACTGAGAGATTAGTCATTTGTTTTCTCAGGCACATAGGTAGGAAGCAAAACCTCCCACTTATGTGACATTCAGCTTTGGCAGCTGTGGAATGGCTAATTCCTTCTGTTGGTACAGGCAAAAGAAAGAACTAGGAAGAAGCTTAGAGAACATCTTATTCAATTTTCTTATTTTATAGATGAAGAAACTAAGGTTCAGTGGTCTTGCGCTAGGATCCAAGGTCATGTAGATAATTGGTAGCAGAGTTAAAGTTCCCTGTTTAGAGTGTAAATCAAAATCTAATCACATGTTCATACTCTTGCCAAACTCTGTTGGGCATATGTCTACTGCTTCTGGAGCAAGCTTATACTTCTCTGCAAACCAGAGGTATTGATTTTCTATCATCAAAATAAATATAGCCATTATTAAAAGGAATGTGTTTGCTTCAGTCATTCTGGTAGTCATGGAAATGAATTACAGTCTTGGGTAAAAGGGCAGCCCTCAGTCAAGGGGATGTGGTGTGGTCTAGTGGTTAGAACAGGCGCCTTGGAGTCAAAGCTTTGGCTTCTATTTTTAGTTGTCACTGCCTCCTTTGGACCACTAGGGTGTTGTGGGCCAGCCCCTCTCTTCCTCTTCCCTTCTCTCTTCTAGTCTACAAGATAGGAAGACAGATTTAGTTCCTCCATTCCTATTGACTAATTTGGTTCTGGATTAGTATTATGTCAAGATAGTATAATAGAAAAAAAAATGTTCTAGGTTCAAATCCCAGCTCTGCTTTGGGCTATCATTTCACTTTTCAGTGCCTCAATTTCCTTATAATTGAAATGAGGGATTTGGGCTAGAGGATCACTTAGGTCCATTTCAATACTAGATCAATAACTCTATTTGGACTTAGTGATATAGGCATGTGTGTTTCACTTTGAATCAGGTAGTTTGAGCAACAAATGGATGCAAGATATTTTCATATGGCTTCTATGTTTTTGTTAGTTTATGTTGGTATTCTGTGCATCAGTGATTATATTAGGGTTTTTTTTGTCCTTTTTCTTGTGATTTCTTTTATACTAATTTCATTTTCCTTCTTTCCTTCCTTCAGTGGGCACTAATAGGCATCCTTTTACAATAATCATACCAATAATGCTCTATATACTACTGACATTGTCAAGAATAAAAGTAATGTGACTATTTTATGAAAGAGAGAGAATAGAAGTTAAGTGATAACATTTTCTCCCTTTGGAGTTGATAGTAGAAGGGAAAGATTTATTTCTATATCTTTATATGCAGTCCTCCTCCACAAAACGCTTGAATGGCAGAGTTTTAGATGCCCTGATTTCCTCCCACCCTCTAGTCCTTGCCATACCATCTCCATTTAAGAGCTACTGACACTAGTAATGGGGAGAGGTCAAGTTCCCAGAGTAAGACTATGGCCCTAGAATTCTATGAATAGTTTTTCTAATGCTATTGGATCAAGCTCTTTTCAAATGGGTCTGCTTTCCTCTCCAAAACATCACCCATAATTATTGTTTCAATATCATTTGCTTGTTGACAGATTCTAGCTGAGAATGAATATCATTTAACTTTTATAGAAGGATATTTACTGAAGAAATAGTAATAATGACTAGCATTTTTATAGTACCGACAATGTATCTAGTGCTTTACAATTGAAACCTCATTTAATCCTTACAACAATCCTGGAAGCTAGGTGCTATTATTATTATTATTTCCATTTTATAGCTTAGGAAACTGAGCTAAACAGAGGTTAAGTGAAATGTCCAAAGCTCACAGCTAGTAAATACATAAGAATGGATTTGAACTCAGGGATTCAAAAATCTAGTACTGTATCCACTGCACTACCTACCTTCCAACCATATAGCAGGAACCAAAGTATAACTAACTCTACCCAAAACTGGAAAAGTAGGTACAAACAGAGGAAGATTTCCCCTTTAAACTTTCACTGAGAACAGTGGACTCAATTTAAAATGAAGAATTCTAAATATTGACCCCTCTGAGTTAATTTCTGTTTGTGAGATAGCTAATGGACAAGTTATTTTTTTTGCCTACACTACACAGTGTCTTACATGATAAATAGATTCAGTGCTAGGCTGAATGGTTTCAATTCCCCTTCAAAGTGGCTAGCTCCTTTCTAGGTAAAATTGTGGCCAAACCAATGTGTCCAGGACTTCTCTCAACAGAACTCTGATGGCTTCAGTATCTCACAAGAACCTGAACCAAAGGAAAGAAAACACATGCAGATAGAACCTTGTCATGCACTCATTGCCTGGTGTAAGAAACATTCATGCCCCTAGCCCTCTGAACCAAGTCACCTATACCTCATGACTAGCAAAAGTGAATAAGTTCAAATTTCTCTACAAGAGACTATTGTATGAACACACATTTTCAGTTCCATAGCTAATAAAAAATAATTTTCATCTTTATACAATAAGGAAACAAGAAGCAGTCATGGAGGTCTATGAATAATCTGAAGGTGAGGGAAGAACCCACATGCTGGGAAGTAAACTCACTAAGATCTCCCTGCCCAACATGGGTTGGCATCAGGCACGGTATGCTGGAAATGCTCAAAAAAGAAAACCCTCTTTGGCTAATCCCAATTGTCTTCTTACAAAAGAATCATTAAAATCTAGAATTATACTCAAAATAGAGGATAGGAACTGGGGATTAGGATTTCATTGGTATGGGTAATTCCTGATGAAGAAACATTCCTTTACTTTCTGCAATTTATAATCTTAGAATTGTCTAAAGCAGTGGAATCAAGCCCAAACAGAAATGGGGGAAATTAAACTGAACATAAGAATCCCTACAGGGACAGCTAGGTGGCCCATTGGATAGAATGCTGGGCCTGGAGTCAGGAAGACCCATCTTTCAGAGTTTAAATTCAGCATCAGACATTTACTAGCTATGTGACCTGGGCAAACCATTTTACCCTGTTTGCCTCAGTTTCCTCTTTCTGTAAAATGATCTGAAGAAGTAAATGGAAAAAACATTCCAGTATCTGTGTCAAGAAAATTCCAAATGGGGTTACAGTCAAATGTGACTGAACAATAACAGAGGCATGTTCACTTATTAAAAACAGGCATTAACATTATATATGTTTTACTATATTTTTATTACTTTTAGGAAGATTTCCTAATTATATTTTAATCTAGTTTGGGCTCAGGAGCTTTGCACTCCATTCCTTGCTGCATGTTTGACACTTTGGCTTAGAACATTGAGAGATGAAGTATCTTACTCAGCGTTCTATAACCAGCATATGTTAGTTGTAGCAAGGATTTGAACCTTAGACTCCTGGTTCCAAGGGTGGCTCTCTACTATCCCAGGCTTTCTCTGAAAATAAACCTAATAATAATTCACATTTATATAGCATTTAAAGATTTACAAAGCACTTTTCTGTGGTTCTGTGAAATAAATGGACTTCATTGTTGCTATTGTTTTGGTTTAATCCCAATGATGCCATCACTGTAGCTACTCCAACAACTTCCAATGTACAGACTGAGAAATCCATTGCAAGTGGATTTCCAATTTTAGAGAGCTGCCTGGGGCCACACTAAAGTTTAAGTGATTTGATTTGTCCATGATCATCTTGATAGTATATATTAAGGGCTAGGCTTGTATCCAAGTCCTTTTGACCAAAGGCATGCCTTCTATCTATTATGTCTCACTGTTTCTCTGGTAGATAGAGGTAGTAGTAAGGGTATCTTTGTACAGACATTTTATTGATAACCTCATATTGGTATTGGGATCATAGGGGAGGAAACTCTTTCTCCTCATGCAACAATTCAAAGATTGGAAAAAAATTTGTAATTGTATGTAATATTCTCTTCTCTAAAATATAATCGTTCTCTTGAACAGGTTTCTTGGGGAGCTTCTGGAGGCAGCCTTAGTTTCAGTTCAGTTCAATAATCCCAAATGCAGCCAGGAGTCCAAATCCTTTACTGTCTCTTTCCAAATTTTATCTCCTTCACTTGGGGTTCGGCTATTTTTCTGGAGGCCTTGCAGATCTTGGTTTCAGTGTTCTCCACAGATAAGTCTGCCACCACTTCTCTGTCTTCTTTTGTTCTGCCCACTTTGTGAATCTCCTTGACTGAATCCTGACTCTGAATCTCCGGAAGTCCTCCCAATGTCTCCAGCCAGCACAAAGGTGGAAGCTGGAATGAACTCTGCCTCCAAGGGAGTGGGCTTCTGGGTTCTTCCTGCACTTGTGGGAGCTCCTTAAAAGTATGCTCTCTTAAAGGTGTGAATCTCGTGGAATTCTAGTAAGTATATTACTGAATTAGAGAACTGTTAGGTACCATGCTAAATTAGATAATTATTGTCTCTATTCATTCCAGTGACTTAGCACCTTGTAAGAATTCTAACAATTTTAAGTCTTAGAGAGTTATATGCTTAAAGATTAAGTGATTTCCTGAAGGTCATACAACCAATATGTATCTGCAGAAGACCTGGATCTTCCTTCCTTTGAAGCTGGCTTTCTGTTGACTACATCATGTTGTTTCTCATCATCATTCCTCTTATTTTTGTTGTTGTTCAGTCTTTTGGTTGTGTCTGCCTCTTTGTGATCTTATGAACCCTATTGTCCTTGATGTTTTCTTGGCAAAAATACTGGAATGGTTTGCCAATTTTTTTCTCCAGTGGATTAAGATAAAGTGATTTGCCCAAGTTCTCACAGCTAATAAGTATCTCTGGCAAAATTTGAATCCAGATATGCCTTACTCTAGGCCCACTGCTCTATACTAGCTCCAATTTTAGAGATGAAAAAAAAAAGAGAGTTAGAAAGGTTCATTATGTGTATTATGCCACTAGTTAGTAATACACACACAGTTAGAATTTAGGTGTCTCAGTTTCCAGGACTGTGTTATTTTCACTTATAACCCATCACTTCTTTCTCCTACATAGAAATGGTTGTCTAGGCTAAGTCATGTCTGTAGTTAGCAGAAAGCCACTTCATGGTACAGAAACTTTGCTTGTTTCAACTATCTTCTTCATTGATCCTGTACTCTGTGGTCACAGTAATTATGTGATCATTCCACCCAGTTGTTAAGAAGCCCTAAATGAATGGGTCAGCTCTGTTCTAGTTCAGTCATATTAGGTCTAGAGAACTTGAATTTAGATGTAACAAAATTAGTGGTCACAATTATAGTACTGAGTGTTTGAAATTAGTTATGAGAAAAGAGGAAAGAATATTCTGTGTTTGAAGACAAGGAATTGGACCAACTGACCTCTGTATTTCCCACAGGATTGTTAACTCTGTGAAAGCAATAATCATATCTTATATATTTCTCTATCTCCTATCATCCCATATCATTGTATATTACAGAAAGTGGAATCTTACAAAGTGTTATTTCAATGAACAAAGTTTCTTTTCAGGACTTTTATTGAATGATCCTGAGTGTTCCTAAATTATCACTTCCATGAAAGATATCACTACAAACAAACATAAATTCTAGCCTGTTTTACTCTTTATGAGAATGTGAGGGAAATTTTGGACTACTTTCAAAATGAATGAAGTACATAAGGCTTTCAGAAGCTTCAAAGAAATAAAGATAAACTTTTTTTTAATGATTTAGGATTTCAAGAAAATAGCAAGTAATTAAAAGTGGGCAGAGTTAGCTTTATTTACAGGAGAAGATGGCTATGTATGTAGCCAAACCTTTTAGAGAGTATGTAAGGTAGTTACTAAAATGGATATAAAATCAGAAATGGATTCATAGAATATAATAATGAGGTTTTTAAAAAGTCTTATTTTGAATTAGTTTGTCTCTTCCTAATAAAATATCAGAACTTAGAGGTCTGGGGAAAGTAAGTTTTATAGAGAAATGGATTGATAAGAGGAAAATGTCAGCAAGAATGTAGAGTATCTGGATTTGTGAGTGGTTGCAGAGAGGGATCAAGAGTACTGGCTGACTAGAGATAGGATTTCTCCTTTACTTGACCCACTTCTTTTGATAGAATGGAGAAGCATTATTGAGGAAAATTAAAAGTAGTTTCTTCATTATTGTTTCCCTCAGTTCCTTTTCCTTTTGAGGAAGTAAAACCTTTGTAATACTTGGGGAATACCTCCAGTGAAGAAAATAGAATAAGAATGAGAACTAAAATTAATTTTGGATCACAATTTAAATGAGAATAGACCTGAGAGAAAATGGAGATATTGGAACAGTAGACATAATTTTAGCTTGCACATCTGCTACTTTGTGGTATAGCTTGGTTGATTGAAAAAGGCTCCTAGTCACATGGCTTAAAAGGTTGTATCTCATTCTTCTCTGAGGGAAGTTTATGAAGCACAGTGTGGTCTCATCAAAATGAAATAGGTGGTAAGTGGCCCTGAAGGCAAAAATTTCACTGAAGATTATGATCAAGATTTAAGAAAGGGATGAAAGAGCTTATTAGGGTGAACTGCTTATTAGAGAGATGTGCTGGAGTTCCTCCTTGCTAGGGACAGCCTTACTAACCACAGCATTCCTAATAGATGGTTGATAGAGTATTTGGTAACCTTGAAGATAACTGAAGAACTAGCTACATCAGAGAAGATACATCCATCAGGGAACTATGGAGAGTGATGTCCAGAAGAAAATAGACTCAGAAGAATGAAAAATATTATAAAATCACTAGAAGATATCATCCCTATCCATCATCAGTGGTATGAATTGTCCTTCCTTGTGTACCCCAGTCAAACTAATTCCTCAGTGTACATACCTCACTTATAACTGAGGTTTTATGTATTTATACATGAGAGTGAGTTTCTGATACATATAAGAATTCTATTGTTACTTTTATTATTATGCTATTATTTCATTAAATCCCCTTTCTTTGAAGTAAGTTCTTCCTCTGGCTGATCAGTCAAAGTAAAAACATTGTTGGGGGATTGTGATCTATGGTATGGAAAAAATATGGGCCTAAAATCTGGGGTGGCTTTCTAGGACCCTAAGGATGAATGGATCTTCCAGAGTTACCATATATAACCCAAAGAGGAAGGGTGAAAAATATCAAGCTGTTGGAAGAGAGAGGCGGCAAACAATTAAGACTTGGCACAAAAATAACATCAGGAAATAACAGGTCTGGGCTGGCAGGAAAGCAGGAACCAGTTGGGCAGAGACACCTTGATGTTTTTTTTTTTTTTAAGTAAAGGAGTTTTGTTGAATATTATAGACTTCATGCAAATCTAGTATCATAAAACAAACATGGAAAAGAAGGCAGTAAAAAAAGAACTATTCCCTCAACACTCTATGCTTCTTACTCATACAACTTGGTTCGGATTTAGCCTATACCAAAGTGGACAAAGTAGTCCCAGCAGATTTGGGCCATCTCTTTCCACTAAGAATGATTCAGAACTACTTTAACTCTCTCCTAAAGTATGTTAGGTCTATCCCAGGCACCCTCTTTTTCTCATCACTGTCTTACTATTTTCTACCTCATCTCTAGTCTAAAATCTTCACGCACCACATCCTAAGACTAGACCCATTAAGACTGTGTGGATAAAAACAAAACAAAACACCCTTTCCTTCCACAATATTCTTTTTTGTGTAGCATGACCACCCTGGAGGGAGAGGGAAGAAAGGAATCCTTACTGCAATAAACATTTAAGCCTAATTTGCACCATAGCACTAACTCCATTATGCTTTAACATAGTTATAAACAAGATTTCTGCTGCTCTTGTACAAAATCACAAACAAAATTTCACATAGTCTAAGAGTCAGAGAGATAGACTCAAAGGAAGAAAAGGTAGAAGGGAGGAAAAGAGACAGAGACAGAAAATAACAGCGAGAGAGATTGAGATGGACAGACAGAGACAGAGACAGAGAGAAGAAAGAGATAAAAGCAGAGTCAGCAGCAGAGACAAAAGAACAGACATGGAGAGATAAAGACGGGGACAAAGGATAGAGAAAAGGGAGGAGGTAAGATAGAGATACACAAAGAAATAGAGATACACAGAAAGTAGAAACAGAAAGTCTTGAAGATTGACATTAAATGTTTGTTTAAACAAACAGACAAACAACCTCTTCTTTTCTGTTTGGTTGGAGAGCTAAAATGCAAGTTTGGCTAAGAGGAAAAAAGAAATTGTTTGTTTTCTTTTACCCAGAACCCCCCACCCTACCTCACCCCCCCCATGTTTTCTTTACAATTTAGTTGGAGCAGCTTCAGTTCCTTTTCAGTGTTATGCATCAAGGGATGCCAGCTTACTTGGGGTGTGTTGCTGCAAATGCCAATTTCAGCTGCCACATTTAATTTTCATGCCCTTAGGGCCTCCTGTACTCCTTCTGATTCTCTTTAAGTGAATAAAAAATAATGAAGAAACATATAACATATGACCCTGATTCTCATGTTCAATTTCTTCCCTCAGATATCTTTGTTCCTTGTCTTATCCCATCTGGTTTTTTAAAGCAGAAATTAAACAGAAAAGGGAAGAGGGGAAGAGATAGGGAGGAGAGACCTTATCTTTCTGCTTCCATCTTATTTTTCTATAATAACTATGATTCTGGTATCCTAGAAAGAGATAAGCTTAGAGTGCATGTAAGTCATTGGGTAAGAGGATGTTGAACTGGCAGAAAAGGTCTTAGATGGTAGCTAGTTCTACATATCTTTTTTTTTAATCCTCCAGCTATGGAAACTAGAGTTTGAAGGAAATAATTCAGTTGAAATAGGGAACTGGAGTTGCATAACTTGCTAAAATTGACCTTCTGACCTCAGTAATGAGTTATAATTCCTACAGCTGGAGAGTTTAGGAGAGTACCACAAAATGAGCTCTGATTCTCAGAGCAGAGTGAGAGAGCCACTGGCTTGTTCCCTGCCTTTTTCCTCTCCTCCTGGCCCCTGAAGTCCCAGAGGGGAGCGCCATACTTAGCCTCAGAGCTGTGAGCTGATTCCAGGTCTCAGTGGCATGATGGATACATAGTAACCACCCTAGTTACATTGAAACAAGAAGGCTTTGAGAAAGCTACAGGAGGAAACTCAGCAATTCCCCCAAAGTAACAGAAGATACTTGTGCTCATCTCTGAATTTCCATAGAGGCAACCTCAGGTCCTGACCATTGACTTGGGAACTGCTCTCTTTCTTCCTCCAAGACCATGCAAGGTCCTTTAAAGGAGAGAAAAGGTCCTTTTCCTTTTGTGAAGCCTCAGAGGATGTGCCTTTGGTTAGAGGGAAGAGTCAGACTCCTGAATCTATGGAGAAGGACTCTCTAATGTGTGCATGTGTATGTGTGCATACATGCATGCATATCTGTATACATGTATGTATATATGTGAATAAGAATTCAAAAATTACTGACTTTAATTTTAAGAAATTCTGGAAATAGTCATGTACTTTTGACAGATCTAAAACTTTGGTTTTAATCCAAAGACAATTTGTTTTATTTCCCCTATATCAACATTTCTTTGAAAATCTAGAAGCCTAAATTATAGATAAGCAGCAGGCCTCAATACTTTGATACCATCATAGTTTCTAAGATGTCAGATTTTTTTTCTTTAAGTTGGCATTGAGATGGGATCTTCACTAGCTGAGGTTTAGAGTGTTGAGCAAATAACATATGCCCTCTATCTATGAAGATGCAGGAATAGAGCAAATGGCAAGATTTGATTGCTTTATTTATTTATTTTAGAGATTCAATTCAACAAGTATTTGAGAACTTAATCCAAAGGAAGCAGTCATTGCTAGTCAATGGAGGAGGTTCAAAATTTACAAATGATAGAAGTTCCTGCCCTCATGAAGTTTGCAATCCCAGTAGGAGAGATGATATACACAAATAACTAATAACCAAGAACTCAGAGAACTACACAGAAAGTGCTATGTTAGATCAGGAGGAAAGGTTGTTACTGACGAGAGAATCAAGGAATGTTTCATAGAAGAGATATTTTAAATGGATTTTCAAGAGGAGGATGGATTTCATCAGGAGACATGGGAGGACATTCCAGGAATCAGGGACAGTGTCAGCAAATGCTTAGAATAGCATGGATACAGATACAGATACAGGCATATACACACACATGCACACCCATACACAGAGCAATCTCCTGAATATATTGTACAATTATAATTATCAAACTTGTCCCCAAAGGAAAGAAGATTGAAATGTACCTCTGATCCTTTTTTGCAAAGGCAGGGGACTATGTATTTGCACATTGCATATAATGTCAGTCTTAACTGATGATTTGGCTAATTTTGCTGAATGTTTTTCCCTTTTTTTATTCTTAGTTATAAAATAGGGCTCTCTAGATGTAAGAGGTGAGAAATCATATTCCCTTTAATCTGTAAAATCAACACTCTAAAATTATGTACCCTTTGGTCTGTAAAGAAGGGAGATTCAAGTCTCAGACCCTCTTGGGAAGCATATCTCCCCAGACTCCAGAGAGTCTAAAGAGCATATCCTCTTGGCTGGCCTTTTCTAAGGCAAATCACCCTATTTTTCAGGAAATTCTAAATTCCAGAAGCCTTCAAAAGTGATTTCCCATTCAATTGGAGATCTAAGCCTGGGGAGTTTGGCTTTCTTTTCAACCTGAAACCAGAACCTCAAGATTCCCTATCAAAGTGCAATTTTAAATTCACTTCTTTGTAGAATGTCCAAAGCAGGATTATGCATTGACCCTTGGTAGAGCTGCCTGGCAGGACCCTGCTCGCTGAGAAAACATTCTCTTCTCAGTGCCAGACTCCATTTCCCTACTAGGACTTTGCCACTATGAAGTCAATCTCTTAGCAAAGTTGATTTCTCATCCAACAATAAAATTCCATTTTTGCCACCTCAAATTCTTTGGGTTCTTGAATTCTTTCACCTCTGTACCTCTACCTCTGACCAAAAGGAGATTTCCACAACTCTCTGGCTGTCACTAGAACTCTATCATAGATAAGAAAATGGAAAGGGATATATTTGAAAGTAAAGGTCATATAAAAAGCAAGAGATATCAATATTTTTTTAAAATCAAGAACTTCAAAAGATCTCAACATTTATTAAGTATTTTTTAAGTTTACTAGGCACCGTATTAAGCTCTAGGAATGCAGACACAACAACAACAAAAGATAATGCCTGGACTTCCGGCCAAGATGGCGGCGTGGAGGCAGACAGCTGCTTGAGCTCCTCGTTTTCTCTCAGAACTTACTTCATGACAAGCCTCTGACTTAATGCTTGACCCAGAAAGAAATCCACAAATTATCACCAAGAGAAGACATCCTTGAAAGTCGCCAGAAAAGGTCTGTGTTTGTTCGGGGGAGGGTCAATCAGACTGGGCGCAGACTGAGGGCAGCCAGCCAGAGCAAGACAGGCAGCTCACACAGCTCAGACCTGAGGGGGAGGGGTGTGATCTCGGCAGTTTCTGCGAAAGGGCTTTTGCCCCAGTGTGGATGCTCCGTCTTGGCAGCAAGCCAGGAGCAGCAGAGAGGGTGTAAACACCGGAGGTGAAGATTAAAACCCCAGAAAGCCAGCGTCTCTCAGAGCCCGGCCACCCCCAACCCCCACCTGGACTGACTCGGTGCGTTCTCAGAGCCTCAGAGCTCAGACTCAGTACAGTCATTGCTGTTCTGTTAGTGGCTCTCTGCTGCCCTACCCCCAGTCTGTAGAGGAAGCCCATTAATAACATCCAGCCCTATCCCCCGCAAAACAGACCAATTGTTTCTCTTGTCAGTTTGTTTTCTTTGATTCCTACTCTGACAAAATGAACAAAAAATTCAAAAGGGCTCTAACCATTTACAGCTTCTGTGTGGAGAGGGAGCAGACTTCAAATGCTGAGGAGACTAGGAACAGAATGTCCCCAGATGTATCCCCTGGGAGGGATATAAGCTGCTCCTCAATACAAAAGAACCTCATAGAGGAAATCAAAGAGGCTCTCACAAGAGAGCTGGAAGAGAAATGGGAAAAGGAAAGGGAAGCTTGGCAAGAGAGCCTGGAGAAGTCATCCCATGCATTCAAAGACAGAATGGATAAAGAAATCAAATCATTGAGAAACAAGATTAGTGAGCTGGAAAAGGTAAACAACTCCAAGAAAAACAGGATTAGAGAGCTGGAAAAAGAAATCAGCTCTCTAAAAAATAAAATGGATAAAATGGAAAAAAATTCCATAGAAGATAAAAACTCAATTGGACAATTACAAAGAGATATAAAAAAAGTGAGTGAAGAAAATACATCATTGAAAATTAGACTGGAACAAGTAGAAATGAATGACTCAAGGAGAAACCAAGAGGGAGTCAAGCAAAACCAGAGAAATGAAACAATTGAAAAGACTGTCAAGTACCTTACCAGAAAGACAACAGACCTGGAAAACAGATCCAGGAGAGACAATTTGAGAATAATCGGACTCCCTGAAAAATGGGAGGAAAAAAAGAGCTTGGACACCATTTTCGAGGAAATTATCAAAGAGAACTGCCCAGACGTTTTGGAAACAGAGGGTAAAATAGACATTGAGAAAATTCATCGATCACCTACTGAAAGGGACCCTAAAATCAAAACGCCAAGAAATATAGTGGCCAAGTTCAAGAACCATCAGACAAAGGAAAAGATATTGGAAGCTGCTAGAAAAAAACAATTCAGATATGGAGGATCCACAATAAGGATAACACAGGATCTAGCAGCATCCACATTAAAAGAACGCAGGGCCTGGAACATGATATTCCGAAAGGCTAAGGAACTTGGTATGCAGCCAAGAATAACTTACCCAGCAAGAATGAGCATCGTTTTCCAGGGAAGAAGATGGACATTTAACGAAATAAATGAATTCCATCTATTTTTGATGAAAAAACCAGACCTATATAAGAGGTTTGATCTTCAAATACAGAACTCAAGAGACTTCTAAAAAAGGTAAAAAGAAATCTTGAGAACTATACTTCTGTCAAAAAAATATGTAAAGAACATATGTACAATTTGTCTTAGAAACTAGAGGTGGAAAGGAGATTATATCATAAAAAAGTATAAAGTGGTGGTACTACATCTCATGAAGAGGCAAAGGTAACCTATTATATCTGAGAGAAAGAAAGGGGGGAGATGAACATAGCGTGTATCAATAGACATATTCGATTTATGGTGAAACTTCTTCCACTTCATTGAAAAGTGAAAGGGAAGGAGTAAGCTAAGGGGAAGGGAATACAGTAATTTCGAGGAAAAGGGGTAAAATAAGGGGAGGATCTTTAAGGTGGGGGAGGGATCCTAAAAAGGGAGGGCTGTGAAAAGCAAGTGGTGTTTACCAGTTTAATACTGGATAGGAGGGTAAAAGGGAAGGAAAGGGGAAAAGCATAAGCAGGGGTTAATAGGATGGCAAGCAATATAGAATTAGTCCTTCTAACCATAAATGTGAATGGGGCAAACTGCCTCATAAAGAGGAAGCAGTTAGCAGACTGGATTAAAAGTCAGAATCCTACTATATGTTGTTTACAGGAAACACACCTGAAACAGGATGAGACATTCAAACTAAAAGTAAAAGGGTGGAGCAGAATCTATTATGCTTCAGGCAAAACCAAAAAAGCAGGAGTAGCCATCCTCATCTCAGATCAAGCAAAAACAAAAATTGATCTAATTAAAAGAGATAAGGAAGGGCATTATATCCTGCTAAAGGGAAGCATCAATAGTGAAGCAGTATCAATATTAAACATGTATGCACCAAGTGGTGCAGCATCTAAATTCTTAAAAGAGAAATTAAGAGAGCTGCAAGAGGAAATAGATAGCAAAACTATAATAGTGGGAGATCTCAACCTTGCACTATCAGAATTAGATAAATCAAACCACAAAATAAATAAGAAAGAAGTCAAAGAGGTAAATAGAATACTAGAAAAGTTTGATATGATAGATCTTTGGCGAAAGCTAAATGGAGACAGAAAGGAATATACTTTCTTCTCAGCAGTTCATGGAACCTATACAAAAATTGATCATATACTAGGGCATAAAAACCTCAAAATCAAATGCAGTAAGGCAGAAATAGTAAATGCATCCTTTTCAGACCATAATGCAATCAAAATAACATTTAATAAAAAGCCAGGGGAAAATAGACCAAAAAATAATTGGAAACTAAATAATCTTATACTAAAGAATGATTGGGTAAAACAGCAAATCATAGACATAATTAATAACTTCACCCAAGAAAATGACAATAATGAGACATCATACCAAAATGTGTGGGATACAGCCAAAGCAGTAATTAGGGGAAGTTTTATATCTCTACAGGCCTACCTGCATAAAATAGAGAAAGAGAGGGCCAACGAATTGGGTTTACAACTAAAATTGCTAGAAAAGGAACAAATTAAAAACCCCCAGACAAACACAAAACTTGAAATTCAAAAAATAAAAGGTGAGATTAATAAAATTGAAAGTAAAAAAACTATCGAATTAATTAATAAAACTAAGAGTTGGTTTTATGAAAAAACCAACAAAATAGACAAACCCTTAGTAAACCTGATTAAAAAAAGGAAAGAGAAAAAGCAAATTGATAGTCTTGAAAATGAAAAGGGTGAACTCACCACTAATGAAGAGGAAATTAGAACAATAGTTAGGAGCTACTTTGCTCAACTTTATGCCGATAAATTCGATAACTTAAATGAAATGGAAGAATACCTTCAAAAATATAGCTTGCCCAGATTAACAGAGGAAGAAGTAAGTAGTCTAAATAGTCCCATCTCAGAAAAAGAAATAGACCAAGCTATTAACCAACTTCCTAAGAAAAAGTCCCCAGGACCAGATGGATTTACAGGTGAATTCTACCAAACATTTAAAGAACAACTAACTCCAATGCTATGTAAACTATTTGAAAAAATAGGGATTGAAGGAGTCCTACCAAATTCCTTCTATGACACAGACATGGTACTGATACCTAAACCAGGTAGATCGAAAACTGAGAAAGAAAACTATAGACCAATTTCCTTAATGAATATTGATGCTAAAATCTTAAATAAGATATTAGCAAATAGACTTCAGAAAATCATCCCCAGGATAATACACTATGACCAAGTGGGATTTATACCAGGAATGCAGGGCTGGTTTAATATTAGGAAAACTATTAGTATAATTGACCATATTAATAATCAAATTAATAAAAACCATATGATCATCTCAATAGATGCAGAAAAGGCATTTGATAAAATCCAACATCCATTCCTACTAAAAATGCTTGAGAGTATAGGAATAAATGGACTATTCCTTAAAATAATAAGGAGCATATATTTAAAACCTTCAGTAAACATCATATGTAATGGTGATAAACTAGAACCTTTCCCTGTAAGATCAGGAGTGAAACAAGGTTGCCCACTATCACCATTACTATTCAATATAGTACTAGAAACTCTAGCCTTGGCAATAAGAGCCGAGAAAGAGATCCAAGGAATTAGAGTAGGAAATGAAGAAATCAAATTGTCACTTTTCGCAGATGACATGATGGTATACTTAGAGAACCCCAAAGACTCTGCTAAAAAGCTATTAGAAATAATTCAGAATTTTAGCAAAGTTGCAGGATACAAAATAAATCCACATAAATCCTCAGGATTTTTATACATTACCAACACAATCCAACAGCAAGAGATACAAAGAGAAATTCCATTCAAAATAACAGTCGATAGTATCAAATATTTGGGAATATATCTACCAAAGGAGAGTCAGGAATTATATGAGCAAAATTACAAAACACTTGCCACAAAAATAAAGTCAGATTTAAATAATTGGAAAGACATTCAATGTTCTTGGATAGGCCGAGCGAATATAATAAAGATGACAATACTCCCCAAACTAATCTATTTATTTAGTGCTATACCAATCAGACTCCCAAGAAACTATTTTAATGACCTAGAAAAAATAACAACAAAATTCATATGGAAGAATAAAAGGTCGAGAATTGCAAGGGAACTAATGAAAAAAAAGTCAGAGGAAGGTGGTCTAAGTGTACCTGATTTAAAGCTATATTATAAAGCAACAGTCACCAAAACCATTTGGTATTGGCTAAGAAATAGACTAGTTGATCAGTGGCATAGGTTAGGTTCACAGGACAAGATAGTGAATAAAAATAGCAATCTAATCTTTGACAAACCCAAAGATCCCAAATTTTGGGATAAGAATTCATTATTTGACAAAAACTGCTGGGAAAACTGGAAATTAGTATGGCAGAAACTAGGCATGGACCCACATTTAACACCACATACTAAGATTAGATCAAAATGGGTCCAAGATTTAGGCATAAAGAACGAAATCATAAATAAATTGGAGGAACATGGGATGGTTTACCTCTCAGACTTGTGGAGGAGGAAGGAGTTTGTGTCCAAGGGAGAACTAGAGACCATTATTGATCACAAAATAGAACATTTTGATTACACCAAATTAAAAAGTTTCTGCACAAACAAAACTAATGCAAACAAGATTAGAAGGGAAGTAACAAATTAGGAAAAAATTTTTACAGTTAAAGGTTCTGATAAAGGCCTCATCTCCAAAATATACAGAGAATTGACTTTAATTTATAAGAAATCAAGCTATTCTCCAATTGATAAATGGTCAAAGGATATGAACAGACAATTTTCAGATGATGAAATTAAAACTATTTCCACTCAAATGAAAGAGTGTTCCAAATCACTATTGATCAGAGAAATGCAAATTAAGACAACTCTGAGGTATCATTACACACCTGTCAGATTGGCTAAGATGACAGGAACAAATAATGATGAATGTTGGAGGGGCTGTGGGAAAACTGGGACACTGATGCATTGTTGGTGGAGTTGTGAAAGAATCCAACCATTCTGGAGAGCAATCTGGAATTATGCCCAAAAAGTTATCAAAATGTGCATACCCTTTGACCCAGCCATACTACTACTGGGCTTATACCCCAAGGAACTACTAGAGAAGGGAAAGGGTCCTGTATGTGCCAAAATGTTTGTGGCAGCCCTTTTCATAGTGGCTAGAAGCTGGAAGATGAATGGATGTCCATCAATTGGAGAATGGTTGGGTAAACTATGGTATATGAATGTTATGGAATATTATTGTTCTATAAGAAATGACCAACAGGAGAAATACAGAGAGGCTTGGAGAGACTTACATCAACTGATGCTGAGTGAAACGAGCAGAACCAGAAGATCATTATACACTTCAACAATGATACTGTACGAGGATATATGCTGATGGAAGTGGATTTCTTCAACATAGAGAAGAACTAATCCAATTCCAATTGATTAATGATGGACAGAACCAGCTACATCCAGAAAAGGAACACTGGGAAATGAATGTAAACTGTTATTTTTACCTTCTGAATCCAAATCTTCCTGTGCAACAAAAAATTCGGTTCTAAACACATATATTGTATCTAAATTATACTGTAATATATTTAACATATATAAGACTGCTTGCCATCTGGGGGAGGGGGTTGGGGGAGGAAGGGAAAAAATCTGAATAGAAGTAAGTGCAAGGGATAATGTTGTAAAAAATTACCCATGCATATGTACTGTCAAAAAAATGTTATAATTATAAAATAAAATAAAAAATTAAAAAAAAAAAGATAATGCCTGATCTCATGAAATTTACATTCTAATAACAAGGGAAGTTGAAGGCAAAATGTATTTATATAGTGCCTATACTTACCACTTTTTACAGATGTTATCTCATTTGGTTTAATGGAATTATAACACATAAAAAGGAACTGAAATGTAGGGATTTGGGAAGTAGGTGGTGGATGAAGATATTCTGTGCAGGGGCACAGTGGAAAAAGTCTAGAATCAGGAGTGCATCCTAAAGAAGAGTGAAGACATGACTGGCCTGAGCTTCTCTTTAAAAATAAAGAGAGGAAGCAACCAGAAAGATATAGAGGATACTTCCAGTGTGTGAAGTTCAGAAATTGAGTAAACTTCTAGGATGAAGTATTTTCTCATGATAAAGAAAGTCTAGAGAACTGGGAATGAACTCTGGAGACAAAGGAAACAGACATAGGATAATCTAATGGAGGATTCTTAGCCTTGGATATCCAATATGTTGTACATAATTTTCAGAAGGTCTATCAAACTGGATCAGAAAAAATTACATTTTGCTTTCACTAATTTCTAATTGAAATTTAGCATTTCCTTCAGTTATGAATATCATCCTGTAAAAGGGTCCATAGATTTCACTGGACTGCCAAAGGATGGCAGGATATATGAACCAAAATGCCTTGTGATCTGTGTCAACTTCAACAAGTCACCTAACTTCGACTCATTCTTGTAAATGAATAAAAAATGATTTGTTAATCACTGTTTGCAAAGCATTTTATAAGCACTAGGAATACAAATAAAAAAGTGAGACAATTTTTTTCTTTTAAGAAGTTCACATTATATAGGGGTAGGAGGGAAACATATGAGAGATTTCAGCTGCAAGTCAGATGAAAAGGGATAGTAGTGATTAGGGTACAGTAGCAAAGTAATGCATCTTCCTTAATGTTGTTTGTGTTAAAAAAAAAAAAAAACACCATTAATAGTAGCAGCAGCAACAGCATTACCATTATCATTAGCATCATTGCTATTCTTTATATGGTACTTTAAGGCTTACAAAACCAATTTTTTTTAGTTCCAAGGACTTTGATAACAAGAACTTTCTTTTTTTTTGTTCTTCAATAGCTCATCTCCACAAAATTTGTTCCCCTAGATGATAGCTTCAAGGTCTAAGCTAGAAGCAAGGTAATGCTCTCCAGGCTGAGTGGGAGGGTTATTTCTAGGCTCTTGGGTATACCTATTGTTGGCAGGTTATCATTGAGTGGCTGGTTTTGTGTTATAGCAAGGATATTGGGTCCCTTCATTTTTCTTCATAATGATTGTGGGAGTCAGACTGGGAGAAGAGTCAATGTCTGGAATAGTGGTAGAGAAAGGATGTCATTCCCAAGACTCTTGATATAAGAGTCTTGGCCTATTTTTACCTGAGTCTTAGGGAAAATAGATAGTAGTAATAATTTGAGTCACCTGGTACATAACTCTCCCCCACCCCACCCTTGTTTATCTTCCTCAGAAAACTTTATTGTTCTAAGCAAGCTGGCTTGAACATCTCTTCAGCTGCTAGTTGGCTATGGGGGTTAGAGAAGAAGAACTAGTGGTCATAGAGGTGCAGGTATTTTAGGACCACTGTCCCAGGATAACTTCACCTAAATGTATCTTAACCTAATAAAGGGGAGAAGGTTAACCAGATGACTTCAAAAGACTTTTCCATCTCTAAGACTATGGTTTTATGATTATGATGGTAGCCATAGACTGTTTTGACAAAGGCAGGAATACATCCCAAGAAGAGGGTAGAAAGAGATTTCTTTTGAGGCCATAATTAGGAATTCTGAGCTGGACACTGAGATTAGTACCATATATAAAGTGATATTAAGATATTGTCTTCTGGTGGAGATGCCAGACTTTTCCCTATGAGCAGGAGAATATACAGGGCACAATAGCTAATATTTATTATTACTTTTGGTTTTTACAAAGCACTTTGAATACATTCTTTCATTTGGTCTTCACAATAATCAAATGAGATAGGTATTATTGTTTATTTCAATTTTACACATAAGGAAATTGAGGCTGACATTTACTAAATATCTAAGGCACAATTTGAAATCAGATCTTTCTGATGCCAAGTCTGGTGCCTTATCCATTTTTACCACCTATCATCCACTTTGATCCCCAGAGTGGTCTGCTACATTTGGGTACAGTCACATCATTACAGAGGATGCAACACCTAAAGAGTACAGTTATACCACTGAAACAGGATGATTTATCCTGATCCTACCCCTAGGAGGAGGTAAAAATAGCAGGCAAGAGAGTGAACCCCAGGGGAGAAGTGGCTTGGAGATAAAATAAGGTGAAGAGAAGAATAAGATGGAGAATACTTCTCTGAAGCATAGGACAAGGAGACTACCAAAAAGAAGAAGCATGCCTATTGAATGCCAATATTCAGGCACAAAGCCCTGCTCATTCAAACCTAATCAAGGTTCGTTCTCCTTTTCTTGCTTCATTGCCTAAAAGGTATGTGGCTATCCCCAAGAGACAGAAAAAAGTCCAACAAATTACAGAGATTAAATAAAACCCTGGGATAATCTGGTTTGACACATGATAGACTTTCCAAATACTTTCATCTTGGGGTGGTCTGCTATGTTCCCAGTTTGGTCCTATATGTATAAATAGGTTCCTGATTTATTTTAAAACCACACATTCCTGCAAACAAGAAAAAAGTCAACCATGGGAATTAAAAGGGAATCCTTTGAGAGTTGGTTAATGAGATCTACTAGGAGTTCAGCAATGGAATTTGGCTCTTTGGGAATATACTCTTTTCCTGACTCTACCTGAGGCATTCTCCCTGGAGGAAGTGTCAGAATCCAGGCCACTCACAACTTATTTTTAAATGCTGGCACAAAACATTCAGGAAATTCCTTTGTCAACGTGGACTCTGGCAACATGTGAAAATAAATTCAATGCAAAGGACATTTATACCTTCAAACAGTTATTTATTGCATATCCAGTATTTATTTAACACTAAACCATGAAGAAGGATTAAAAGAAGAAAAGAAAAGAAGGATTAAAATTAGAACATATATGTATATATATATGTGTGTGTGTGTGTGTGTGTTTCCTGATTTTGTTAGTCTTTTTCAAATTTTAATTTGATATCTTATTTTTCCAAATTGCATATAAAACCAATTTTAACATTTTAGTCAAATTTTGAGTTTCAAATTATCTCTCTTCTTCCCTTTCCCTCTTATTGAAAAAAGAAATTTGACATCATTTATACATGTGTAGTCATGAAAAGTACATTTGCCTATGTTATATTGTAAAAGAAAACAGACAAAAATGGAGAAAAATAAAGAAATTAAAGAAAATATCTTCATTCTATTCTGATAGTCTTGTTATCTTGTTAGAGAGATAAGACATGCATGTAGAAACAAATAGAATGTTGTACTGAGGTAACATGAACTAGTGTGTTTTAGTCTCTTGAGAACTCTGGGCTCTGAAAGGCAGATAATGTGTGGATCCCTTGCTTACAGAATCATGACTTTTCTTTTTTTTCCTTTTAAAATGCTTTAATGATTTTTTTTTCCTTTTCTTGCTACTTCCCAAAGACATGTTCTATAATAAAATTCTCTCTTTAATCAATGAAGTTAACTAAAACAAACTAAAATATTGTCCATGTCCATGTCTATCCATATCAAACATATTCTTCCTTCCAGAGCTGCAGTCCACCCACCACCTCTCTCCCAAGAAATGAGAAAGATGCTTCACCTTTGTTTTGTGAAGCCATAACTTGAAATTGTGCTTATTCTCAAAGAGCTATCCTTACCTAACTCCCACAGGCATACCAGACAAGACTGGATGTTTCCACTTATTAAATCTAGTAGAGTGCCCATTCACTGAATGGCATTCACTATAAGAATGAATAGATGGGTTCCCTTATGAGTTACTGTTCCTGAACATTTAATCAAGGATTATACAGTGTTCTAATATTGAGTTTGGCATATGTTGCAGGTGCATTTTTTATATGACTATGGGATTAAGCCATCATTCTTTCAGGTGTGGATTATCAGGAATTTGGGACTCTGTAGGGCCTATAAGGGATAAGAGAAACAGGTGTGGTCAAACAGAAGTAAAGAACTTTGTGAACCAATTTAGTGATTCATCTTCCTTAATTCAAATCTTGTCTCAGACACTTCCTAGCTATGTGACCTTAGAAAGTCACTTAACTCTATTTGCCTCAGTCTCCTCATCTGTAAAAATGGACTAGAGAAGGAAATGAAAAAACACTCCAGTATCAATGCCAATGATAAGATCAGATGCAAATGAAACAGCTGAGAGACAAATTTAGTGATGGCAGAAAGATGCCTCTCAGTTGATATTAGCAGGTTTATTAAAAAAAATTGGTATTAGGTTTATAAAACACTGCAGATAGGTTTGTGAGTATTGGTAGACAATGTAGTATTTATATGTCACTTTAAGGTTTTCAAAGCACTTAGCAATTTTTTCATTCTTGGGAGGTATACATTAATATTAACAATTCATATTTTACAGAAGAAAATGCAAACAGGCTTTAAGTGATATAGTCAGACAGTTTGCTAGGAAATGTCTCAGGGTAGGATTTTTTCTGAGTAACTTTTTCAGTAACTCAACCTCAAAACTTCAGTTTTATCTTTCCTTCCTCACTTTTATTCACTACATTTATCCAGTTTGTTGCCAGATCTTATTTCTTTCTTCACACCACATATATGTGTGTGTGTGTGTGTGTGTGTGTGTGTGTATTTAAAACTACAGGTCTGACCATATCCCTCCCATCTATTCCACTCAATAAATTCTAATGACTCTCTATAACCTCCAGGATCAAATAAAATATAATTTCCTTTGTTTGACATTCAAAGTTTCTCATTATTTGACTCCTTCCCACCTTTCTAGTAATATCTATGTTTTAGCAACATAGACTAACTTGCAGTTCCTCCAACATAACACTCCATTTCATTTTCATGACTTTGCATTGTCTGTCCCTCACTCTTACGATGCTCTATTCTCTCTGACTCTTAGTTCCTCCAAAACTCAGTTTAAATCCCATATTATGCAAGAAGTCTTTCTCAGAATTCATAGCTACTATTGCCTTCCCCTTTCATATTTCCTTCTGTCTGTAAGAGGACAAAAAGAGTCTTTTTTAACATGGGCAGCATACTTATTTTCATGCAGGCATTCAGTTATTATTTTTGGTCTGCTTATCAGAAGATGAGGAAAGGCTTCTGCGTCAGGAAAGAGCATGCACTTAAAAGGTCCAATGATTAGACCTTGGGTTTTTTGTTTGTTTTTTTTTTTTTTTTTTTTTTTTTTTTTTTTTTTGCCTGGCTGTGTTTGAGGAGGTGAAAACTACCAGAGGGTTAGTTAGCTAGGTGGTGTAGTGGATAGAGAGCCAGCCCTGAAGTCAGGAGGACCTGAGTTCAAATCTAGCCTCAGACATTGAACACTTCCTAACTGTGTGACCCTGGGCAACTACTGGAATCCTTTGGATGGAGATTGAGGTAATAGCAATGGTAGCAGTCATCTTCTGTTGTCATCTGCCTATTAGTTCTTTGCTTCCTTCTTCCTCTTTGCCTCATTTTGCTTTGCTTTGCTTTGCTTTTTTCTTTCCCTTCCCTTCTTTCTGCCCACATAGTATGTGTCATGCCCTTACTTGCCAGTACTCTGCCCAAAAGAATGTAAATTTTTATTACTGAAACCTGCCAATATATCTTTGTGGGCTAGATTTCTTTCTTAAGGACCATGTTTTAAACCAAATTACTCTGACTCTTGATGCTTCACCAACAATAGGTCCCAGGTCAAACCCCATTTGGCCATTGGTTGGTCTTTGATTGGCCCAAAATAAATGTAAATACCAGATGTTTATATTATGGCCAGAAACCTAGCAAGTCTTTCCCTTCCAGATTTATGTATATATGTATGTTTTATATATGTATACATGTATATGTACATACATACAGTGGTTATATTTGATTGTACATATACATACACATATATACACACATGTGTAGATGTGTATATACATACACACAAACATTTGACAAGGTAAAAGAGGTCGTTCTCTACCTCATTTTTTACGCAGCCTTAATCACCAATTGGTAAGTAAGTAAAGTAAGTAAAAATCTTACTTTAGAAAGGTCAAGGTTTCCCTCTGTATCAAGTGCCATCTCTCATCATCCTGATCTATATTTGGCCATTGGACCGGGAAAATAAGACTTGTGACTTTGCACAGCTTTCCCTTACTTCAATCCAGTTCCTTTGACATCAGTCTCCCTGATGTCATGGTCATCTCTGAGAAGGAAGAACAAACAACAACAGCAATCAGATTCTATAATCTGAACCCAATATTTTGATAACTGTATTTCAATATAATTGATCTCTTTTATTTTAATATTAAGTATTTTATGAATTTACAAAAAAATCTCCAAAAAGGTTCAAGACCTCTGCCAGGCACCCATGACACCAAGGAGATAAACATTCTAGCTTTAGAGTAATAAATATTTGTTGATTGATAAGTTTAAAACATTTCCCACCTTGTTCTGTTGGAAACAAATCTGCTTTAGCACTAGATAGCATATCAATGATTTCCGTCATATCCTGGATCATGATTCTCCTAGAGATGCATTCTTTGCATTTCTTGACTTCTCCGTCATCATCAACCATTCTACTATATAACTTCTAATGGTTGGACTGTATTCTCTCTCCACACACCAGGTGATGAGCATTATTAACTTGCCAAGCGGAAGGACTTAAAGAAGAATAGTCACATTGTTCTTAGAGGTTACATGACATTCATGAAAGCAGCAAATGAGCTAGTTTTAGTACATGTTGCATAAATATTTGTTTAAGCTGTGATAAAAGCCAAAGTGAGGGCCTGCAGCTGCATCCTCAGTGTGGGAAGGGACAGCAAGTCAGTCCCTAATCTGTTTTCCTCTATAGAGATATCAACAGCACTGTTACTTCAAGCATAATTAATTCTTGATTATTCAGGTGCTGATAATCATCAGGGAGGATTGGCCCATATCTTTTGACCTACCTTAGTTTCTTCTTGCTGTCAACATTTATGTCACTTCTTTAGTATGATGTCAAGGAAAACAAAGTATATTTGAAATCAAAAAGTATGTTTTCAAGTTCCAGTTCTGAAACTTTTTTGCTGAATGACCTTGGGCAGACAGGTACTGCAGTGCTTAGGACACTAGACTTGGAATCAGGAAGACATTTTTGAATTCAAACCTAGCCTCAGACACTTACTAGCTATGTGATCCTGGGCAAGCCAGTTCCTCATCTTTAAAATGAGCTGGAGAAAGAAATGCCAAACCACTCCAGTATCTTTGCCAAGAGAACCCCAAAATAGGACCCTAACTATTTGGATAAGACCAAAACAACTAAACAACAATGACTTTGGGCAAATCACTTTTAACATCTCTGAGCCTTAGGTTTCTCATCTCTACAATGAGTATATCCTTCAAAGTACTCCCCCTCCTAACTTCTCAATTTCCATTAAAAAGCACCACCATTATTCCAGTCATAGAATTTATTCTAAAACCCATGATCAAAATCTTAGGGTTATCCTTGACTTTTCACTTTCACTCAATCCTCTTCTTACTCTCCACATTTGTCAATTACTTAGTCTTTTCTTTTTTTTATATATTGCCTTAATATTTTTCAATGTATTCTCTTCTTTCTAGTCATACCATAGCTACCTTACTCCAGCCTAATATCTCTTCCCTGGACTGTTGTACTATCCTCCCCACTGATCTCCTTACCATCAGTCTTCCATCTTGCCAATATTTGCTACTAAATTGATATTCTTAAAGTGAACATCTGATTACATCACTCCTCTAGTTAGGAAGCTTCTATGATGCCTTGATATCTTTAGGATCAAATGTATGCACCTCCATTTGACATTGAAAGCACTTCACAGTCTAGTTCCAACTTTTCTTTTTTTTTTACTCACAAATTGTGTAATCTATGCACTAGCCCAATGTTTTTCAAACTTTTTGGTCTGAGAACCCTTTTACATTCTTAAAATTTACTAAGAATCCCAAAAAGCTTTTGTTTAAGTGGGTTATTTTAAAAATTAAAACTGATAAAAAATATTTATTAATTCACTCAAGTAATCCACTAACTATAAAGTAACATATTTTATGAAAAAACAATTATATTGATCAGAAAAATGCAAAATAATTTTTTGCAAATCTCTTTACTGTCTGACAATATAATATTGCTAGATTCTCATATCTGCTTCTGCATTCCATCTGTTGTGCTATGTTGTTTTGGTTAAAGTATATGAAAAAAAATCAAGCCTCACACAAATAGATAGTTGAAAAAGGGAAGAGTTTCAATAGGCAAATAATGTCAGTATTATTATGAAAAATAGTTATGATTTTGCATACCCCTGAAAAGGTCTCATGCTTTGACTCCTTCCCCAGAGGTTTTATGACCATATTTTAATAAACCACTGATCTACCTTGAAGCTTCTTAAACTATGGCTTGTGACCCCATATGGAGTCACATAACTGAATGTGGGGGTCACTAAATTATGATTTTGTTATTAGTAAATATTTGATTTGCATATCTACTTATATACCTCTATACCTGGGATCATATAAAAATTTCTCAGGTGAAAAAAGGTCATGAGTGGAAAAAGTTTAAGAAGCCCTCATCTAGTCAATCTACCCTATTTACTCTTTCCCATATATAATACTGCATTTTCGTCTCCTTCCACAGAGTTAGTTAGGTAGTGCTGTGGATAAAATCCTAGATCTGGATTCAGGAAGGCCTGAGTTCAAATTTAGCTTTCAGCATGTACTAGCTGTGTGACTCTGGGCAAGTCATTTAACTTAAGTCACCTTCTTCTATTACAAAATGAGGATAATAATAGTATTACCTTGTATAGTTGTTCAGAGGATTAAATTAGATAATATTTGTAAAGTATTTAGCATAGTGAATATCATATAGTAGGAACTTAACGAGTCCTCTTTCCTTCCTTCTTTCCTTTCTTCCTTCCTTCCTTCCTTTCTTTTCCATCTTGCATAGACTGTCCTCCATATTTCCCTTCTCACATCCATCTCTTAAAACTTCTAGTTCCCTTCACAAGGGAGATTAGTTGCCATCTCCTTCAAGAGGACTTTCCTGATTTCCCCAGCTATTAATCTCCCACCCTATCACTATGCATTTATTTTGCATACATCTTTAATTTAGTTATCTATTAATATGTTGCTAGTAATATATAAGCCTTGTGTATAATGGGTATTTAGGAAATATTTAAAGAGAGAAGTGGAACCAAGATGGTGGAGTAAAGGCAGAAAAAATTTGAAGAATAGATGAATTAGTGCATTTCTTAATGAGTATCCATCTTTGAATATTGCTTCCAGAGAAAAGGTTCAGACCTTGAGAAAGAATATGTCTGTAGACTTTCTTTCTAATTAATCTCCTTATAATAAATATAGTGACTTCTGTAGCCAAATTCCAGAAGCCCTTCAGGAGCCAGCTGAGGGCTGCTTCTCTATCAGAGGGATAAAAATTGTATCTTCTGCCTTTTAAAAGAACCCTAGAAAATCATCGTGATCTTGGTTTACTTTCTTAGTTAAAGAAAAATGGATTTCTGGGTTTAATTTAATGCTTCTTAATTTAGGATTAGCTGCAAGAAAGCATGGCACAGGGTGCTATTCCTGGAAGCAAACAGTATTTTTGCTTGTGGGAACTTCCACAAAACTCATTAACCAAACTGAAGACCCTGATGTGGGCTTCCACACTAGAGAAGTCAGCTGTATTTTAATTAGCTTGACTTAGTTTGTCACTTCACTTGTACTCTGCCCTTTTTAATGGAGTAACTGATTCATGAAATATGGGAATAAAATAACATTGACTTTGAGTTTCCTTGTACCTATAGAATGTCCAGATGGCTAAATTAAACAATTATTTCCCTTTATAGGTAAAGAAACTTACCTAATCAAGAGAGGTGAAAAAAATTGAACAAAGTACATAGCTGGCAAATGTCACTCAAACTCCGGGCTCTCCTGGCTCTAATGCTAATACTCTTTACACAGTGAGTTAGTGGAAATAGAAGTTCATTAAATAGCATTAAATATGACTTTTCCTTGTAGTTTAAAAAGGTCTTTCTTTGTAGAGGAGGAAATATCTGTGATAAGCATACATATTGAATTGTTTACTGATAAGAACACTGGCTCTTAGGAATTGGAAAACCCAGATTCTAGTTTTTGATTTGGCCCTGATCTATTGTATGACATTGGCAGCTCAATTAGCCTCTCAGAACTCAGTTTCTTCATCTGTAATATGAATGAATTAGATTAGCTAGCTCCTCATTCAGATTTTTCCAGCTCTTAATTTTCTGTGATTCTGAGGTTAGCTAGAGATGCTTAAAGAGTTAATATTACTGGCACTGCAATGTGAATGTTCTGCTAAGTATTTCATACTTATCTTTATGAGTAGCGGAAGTCAGTCTTTAGGGGATAACATTTCACAATATTCTAATGTAAACCTCACAAAAAAAATTTTAAATACATGAAAGTAATGGAAATAAGGAAAACACAGAGCTGTCTGAATAGCTTTCAGACAGTACTAAAGAACTTGGACCCTTTAGGGATTGTGAAGCAGCCATCTTATCCACCACTAAGAAGGGAGAACCATTGGCTAAATGAATCTTCAAAAGAGAGAGACCTGTCTTTCATTGCTCTTTGCTCTCCTAAGTTGTAGATCATATCAGGTCTATTCGAGTTTATCCCCAGAGGGATAGGGAAAGAAGACTGTTGCCTTTCCCTCCATCCTGAGAGAATTGTCAAACAAATAACACATATCAGTTAAGACAGTCAGTCATAGAAGCTGGAAGACATGAATCTAAGGGGGAATCATTTGGACAGTGCAGAGGCTAGGTATAATATAAAGTATCTATTTAGAAGTTCCACAAACTGTTTTTATGTTTGTCAAAGTCAGAAGAGTGTAACAGTTGTTATAAATTACTGTATTCTATTTTAAAACTGTCGGTACTGATTTATTAGTCTTTTGTGGTATTTAATTTTTGTGCAGTAAACAAATAACTGTCTCTTACCTAATTCATAACATTTTCTAAATTAAGGTCTTTATGCCTCAGTTTTTCTGAGGCAATGTCCCGGGCCATTTTTAGTCATTTAGACTTTTGTCACTGGAATTAGATAACTCTGGAGGAGTAAGCATGATGACTTTGCGCAATTCTACTTCATTCAAATCCAATTCATATCAAGTCAAGACATCACCCTAAGTGATGTCCTTGGTCCTCTTCAAGAATAAAGGACAAACAACAAAATAATAACTTTGAGTATTTTTTACTCTCCACTTTGGATAGATCACCAGGAGGCAAACATAAGCTTTAAATAAAGTTTTCTCTGGGAGGCTGGATCCAGAGCAGAGGGTCCCTTGAGAGAGAGGATATAGCACCCCAATCTCTTGGTTCTAGCAGTATATTCTAATTCTTTTAAGTATTTATCATGACTTTTTTTCTACTAGAAAGGAAAATCCTATTTGATGCTATTGACATGTACCCATCAAATCCACTAAACGCTAGTAGAAAGTGTATTGGCATTGGAATCAAGAGAAATCTTAATTCAAATATCATCCCTGGCACTTACTAGAGTGCTCACTTTGGGCAAGTTGCATATCTTGTTCTTACTTAACTCATCTGCAAAATGGGGATAATAATCCTTGTCTCCCTTGTTCATCTTAGTATAAATTAGGCTGGAAAAGAGTAGAACTCTTTCTTATCCCTGCAACATATAAGCCAATGTCTTCATTATAAAAGACAGTGAAATTGATGCAACAAATCAAGACAATTTAACAAAAACTATATTTTCATTACCTACATCACAGGCTTGCTATGAAGAAAGTGCTTTGCAAATTTCAAAGGATTGTTTCATCATATGTATTATCATAGAGGTTAGGCTGCATTGGAGTTCCTACCTCCTGGGAAGCCTGAGGTTCTTAATGAACTCTCAGGGTTACACAAGTATGGTGAAAACTGCCTATCCTTTCTTTTGATACAGTGGCTCTCAGAACTTTGGCAGGAACATTTCCTCTCTATCCTGGTTAATGAGGAACAGCCTTTCCAGGAAAATCATGCTTTATTTAACATGCTTTTGGAGCATGCACTAAATAGGCCAGCCCAAGAAGTGGCTATAATTAAATATGATTAAAAGTTAAAGTAGTAAAAACGACACCTTTGATAGGAGAAGAGCTGCAACAGGAAATGTAAAAGAAAGCAAATTATGGCCAAGGTATCTCTTGTTGCACCTTGACCCCGAGAGGAAGTTATCCAGCAACATTTAACAATAAAGGATTGCTGCTAGCACAAATCACTTTAACACTCAAATTAACAAAAATGCCTTAAAAAATAGAACAAAGGAAACTGTAAAGAGTTAGGCATAATCAAATCAGCCAATGTCATTTATAAAGCCACCTCATTAAAGAAGATAATCTAACACCATACTGCTTGTGTGCTGATTTATGTCAGTCAGGAGATGCCCAACAGAAAACCAGATGAACTGGTTTTGTCCAGTGGCATGGCAAACCAGTCTGATTATTTAACTACATGTAAACAGAACCCTAGCAGATGAAAATAGTATCCGAAATGCAAGAAAATTATCTGAAACTCATGAAGATAGATTGTAATCTTGACTAGGAAGTGAAGGTTGAAGTCTATAGATTACTGGGTATCTATGGATCTTTTAAGCCAGTAGATGGCAACTGATGATGGCAAAGATATGGTAAAGGTAAACTACAAGATGCTTTCTGGTGTTACAGGGTATATGCTAGGGAAAACAGTGTGTACAGCTATGTGTGCTCAAGAAAGTATTCCTTCTCACTCTTCCTAACTGTTCCTTTTCACTCCCGTCTACTGGAGCCTGAGGTTCAGAGGAATATTGCCGCAGGGTAGCTCCAACCATGATTGTTGATAAACTTTCCTGAACAAGTTAGGCTTCCTTTCCATACATATACATATACATGGACATTGAACATTCATTACTACTCTCGTCACTTTCTCCCATTGCAAAGAAGGAAAAGAATAGACAATACTAGTTGTTCAGGGGTAGAATTCTCATCTCCCTAGCAAGAATCCCAAGGTTTTATTTGTAGCCAAAGAAAATTAAGGATTATAAGGTTCTAAAATGTCCTATCTCAAAGGGAACTTAAAAGTCATTTATTTCATCCTTCTCATTTTATATATGAAGGAATAATTGAAATATGTATATATATATGGAATAATTGAAAGAGTAGAGAACTGCTTTGCCCCTAGCCAGATGTGACATTAGATCATTTATTTAATCTCTTTTTGTTTTCCTCCTTTGTAAAAAAAAAAAAAAGGGGGGGGAACAGAGAGGGAGGAAGGGAAGGAAGAAAGGGGAGAGACAGACAGACGAAAACAGAGACTGAGACAAATTAAAAAAGAGAGAGAGAGAGAGAAACAGAAAGTGAGAGAGAGAGAGAGAGACTGAGAGAGAAAGAGAGAGACTGAGAGAGAGAGAGAGAGAGAAAGAGAGAGAGAGACAGAGAGAGAGAGAGAGAGACACAGAGAGAGAGACAGAGAGAGAGAGAGAGAGAGAGAGAGAGAGAGAGAGAGAGAGAGAGAGAGAGAGAGAGAGAGAGAGAGAGAGAGAGAGAATGAGAGAGGGAGAGAGAGAATGAGAGACTGAGAAAGACTGAGAGAAAGAGACAGAAACTCAGAGAAAGAGAGGGGGAGTAGGTAAGGAAAGAGAGAGGGAGAGAAGGAGAAAGGGAGAAAGGGAGAGGAGAAAGGGAGAAAGAGAGAATTAGTCTTGTATGTGGAGTCACAAGACTTTCATTTGAATCTTGTCTTTTCTTACACTTACTACTTCCTTGACCTTGGGCAAATAAGTCATTCAACATTTCTGCATCTTAGTTTCCTAATCTATAAAATTAAACTGGATGACTTCTTTGAGCCTTTTCAGTTCCAGATTTATGATTCTATCATTTTTAATGTCTATTTCAACTAATTCTTGAACACTGTGATGATACGACTTGCTAATTTCTGCACTGAGCTGAGGGTCTCTATGGGCATGCAATGAAATTTCATGTCATGTGTTGAACGTGTATAATTTTCCAATATCAGAAGAAGCTAATAGTAGGTGCTTGTTATGCACATCTCACACCACTCATGTCGTGTTTCTGACATCTGGAAAATTCTAACCACATTTCCTAATATTGGTATTGATCTGAACTAAGTTCATAGCCATTAGTTTGACAGTTCCATAGAATCTATATGTGCATGTAAAATTTCATATGTGGATGGAGTTCATGAATCATTCTTTATTTACATGTCTCTTCCTGGGATGTGGACTTGTCATAGATAATATCATAGATTTAGAGATGGGTGTGGAGTGGGATGGAGGTGAGGGTATCTTGGAGATCATTTAGTCTAACAAATTTTACAGATACAATTTGAATCAATAAATTTTCAAGCTTGATGCATGAAAATACTGTGGTGCTGAGGGAAAACTAAGACAAAAATGAAGCAGTTCTTGCCTTCAAGAAGCTTAGGCTTTACCAAGAATATATCACATATTCAGACAATTAGTAAACTTTAAGGTCATTTGATGGGGAGAGACTATTGGTAGCTGGGGAATAGGGAGGCTTCTTGGAGGAGATAATTTCCAAACTAAGCCTTAAGGAAAAAATATTCATAGTAGAAATGTTAATCAAGAGTAATCCAGGCAAGGGAAATGACAACAAATATACAAAGTCGACAGGTGGAATATTAAGTTTAGGAAGCAGTTAATAATAGTTTAGCTTGTCTGGAAGTAGCATTGCCAGTCAAGGAACAAAATGAAATATACGTAGAAAGACAAACTGGAGTCAGATTATAAAAAGACCTTTAACTTTGAGATGAGGAGATTATATTTTATCATGGAGATAATAAAGTATTGCCATGGGTTGCATTAGATGACCTTGAATTTCTTTTCTAATTAAGAGATTCTTTGATTCTATTTTGGAGATACTGAGAAACACTGAAGATTATTGAAAATGGAGTGACTGTGAGATCTGTGATATGTGCTTATTTTGGCAGTTTTATGGAAGAGACATTGGTAAGGACAAAGAATAGAAGCAAGGAGGATGATTAATAAGTTATTACAGAAATCCAAGAAAGGGTGATAAGGGAATTAAATAAAGTGAAAGTTCAGAGAATGAAGACAAGGGGATGAACGCAAGAGACCAGGTGTTGAGAGAACTACTGTGAAGATATTTTTAATTTAGAGACCATGCCTTTTTGATTCTCCACTTCTATCTTTCCTCTCACTCCATTACTGGCTCATTATATCTCCAACCTTTCAGGTGAGCTTTATCCAATGTCCTCTTTCAAACCTTTTCTTTTCTTTCTATACCCTATTTCTTGACAATTTAATTCACTCCCATCATTTCAATGACTACATCTAATAAAGATGTCTCTGTGATCTATAGCCTTCATAGCTTTTCTGAGCTTTTGTCCTATGCCTTTTCTAGTATATAAGATAGATGGCAGCTGACTCCCATTCAACTTACAAATTCTATAAGCAATTCTTCCTGAATACTTTATCATCACTTCTAGCTCCGAATAAATTGGCTGTTTTTCTCACTCAATTAGTTCTTCCTATTATCTTTATTGTCTTTCAGTAACATCTTCATGTTATTTTTGACCTTATATTCAATTACTTTAGAAGTCCCATCAATTCTAATTTGGTTAAATATCTCATCATTTCTTTTGTTTTTATATTATAGCTACCTACTTAGACTATTGTAGTAGATTTTCTATTAGGCTTTTTTTTTTCAGTGATATTAGAGGTAGCTGTTGGTACAATGGATAAAGAATTGGGCCTAGAGTCAAGAAAACTTAATAGGCATCCTATATACACAAATTAGGTCAAAATAAAGGCATTAGCTAAGACAGCATAATAGAAACAATAATTACAAATAGGAGCCCTTGGAACAATAACTTTGTGCCAATTATGTCTAATTATTTCTTGAATCCATAACTAGCTCTCTTCTATGCTGTCAAGGGTCCCATTCCTGTGAGCTACTTATACTATCTCAGAACCCTACTGAGTACAATGTTTTCTATTGGATAACTATGTCTGGTGCAAATTAGCATGACTAATATGGGAAAAAAAGAAAATAAAATCAGCTCCCTCAATCTTGCCCTCTTTTATAGGTATAGTCTGTTGTGAGGAATGACTTGTTGTTCAACTAGAATACAGATTTTTTTTTTCCTTCAGCATCTTATTGTAACTTTATGTGATTCTTTAAGATTACATTTAATTTTTTTTTCAATTAACAGATATTATTTTCTTTCCTTCCTACTTCCACTCCACATACTGAGAAAAAAGGCTAGAGCACCAGCCTTGAATTCAGGAGGACCCAAGTTCTAATTTGAACTCAGACACTTAACACTTCCTAGCTATGTGACCCTGGACAAGTCACTTAACCCCAGCCTCAGGGAAAAAAATATATATATATATACTTAGTCAAGCAAAACAAACTCCCATATTGGTCATGTCAAAAAATATGTCTCATCCTACTGTCTTAAGATCTCACTTTTTTGTGCTTTTCTTTGATCTCTTTGAAGTATAGATCTATATATTGTATTGCTAGACCAAAGAATATGTATAGTTTAGTAACTTTTTTATCATACTTCCAAGTAGTTTTTCAGAATGGATACACTAATTCACAGTTTTTTGTCAATTAAAACTTTTTATTTTCAAAATATATACATGGATAATTTTCAACATTCATCCCTACAAAAACTGCGTTTGAATTTTTTTCCCTTCTTTCCCCCCACCTCCTCCTCCAGTTGGCAAATGATCTAATATATGTTAACTATGTGCAATTCCTATATATATATTTCCACAAATATCATGCTGCATAAGAAAAATCAGTTCAAAAAGGGGAAAAAAACAAAATGCAAGCAAACAATAACCAAAAGAATGAAAATCTTATGCTGTGATTCACATTCAGTTCCCACTACCTTCTCTCTGGATGCAGATGGCTTTTTTTTTATAACAAGACCATTGGAACTCATCTAAATCACCTTATTATTGATGAGAGCCATGTCCATTAGAATTGATCCTTACATAATCTTGTTGTTGCCATGTACAATGATCTCCTGTTTCTGCTCACTTCACTTAGCATCAGTTCATGTAAATCTCTCCAGGCCTCTCTGAAATCATCCTGCTGGTCTTTCTTACAGAACAATAATATTCCATAACATTCATGTACCATAACTTGTTTAGCCAATCTCCAACTGATGGATATCCATTCAGTTTCCAGTTTCTTGCCACTACAAAGAGGGCTGCCACAAACATTTTTGCACATATGGGTCCTTTTCCCTCCTTTAAGATCTCTTTGGGGTATAAGCCCAGTAGAAATACAGTTGGATCAAAGGGTGTGCACAGTTTGATAGAACTTTGGGCATAGTTCCAAACTGCTCTCCAGAATGGTTGAATCAGTTCACAACTGCACCAACAATGTATCAGTGTCCCAGTTTTTTCCCACATCCCCTCCAACATTCGTCATTATCTTTTCCTGTCATCTTAGTCAATCTGAGAGGTGTGCAGTAGTATATCAGAGTTGTTTTAATTTGCATTTCTCTGAGCAATAATGATTTAGAGCACCATTTTATATGATTGGAAATGGTTTTAATTTCTTCATCTGAAAAGTGCTTGTTCATATCCTTTGACCATTTATCAAATGGAGAATGACTTGCAATTCACAGTTCTATAGTAGTACATTATTATGTGTAATCTTCCATAATCCTGCCAATATTTGTCATTTTTTTTTGTCATTTTAGCCAAGCTGATGGGTACAAGGTAGAATCTCAGAGTTATTTTAATCTGTATTTCTATACTTGTTAATGATTTGGAGCGTTTTTTAAAATGTAGCTACAACTTATATTTCTTTCTTAGAACTGCCTGCCCATATCTTTTGACAATTTATCAGTTGCAGAATAACCCTAATAAATTTTAATCAGTTCTTTATGTATCTTGGAGAGATCCTTATCAGAGAAACTTAGTACAAAGATTTTTTACCCCTTAGTTATCTGTTTCCTTTCTAAATTTAGCTATGTTGGCTTTCTTTGTGCAAAATGCTTTACATTTTATGTAATCAGAATTCTCTATTTTCTATGATCTTTTGCAACCCATATTTTAGTCATGCTAGGTTTTCTCTATCTATAAATCTGAAAGATATATACTCCCATGTTTCTCTAATTTATTTCTAATATTTCCTTTTATATCTAAATCATGTGTCCATTTGGATCTGATAGTATGTGGTATAAAATGTTGATTTGCATTTAGATTCTACAGGCTTTTCTGGAAGTTTTAGTAGAATATTTTTACTCCTATATCTGTGATCTCTGGGTTTTTCAAATATTGGGCCACTGTATTTAGTTCTCTCTTTTTGCATCCTAATGTGGTTCAGTGATCCACTCTTAATTTTTTTAAACAAGTAACAAATGATTTTGATAACTATTGCTTTATACTATACTTTGAAATCTGGTATTGCTAGGCCCTCTTCCTTCTCACTCTTTTTCATTTTTTCTCTTGAGATTTTTTACCTTTTGTCCCTACAGAAAAATGTTGTATTTTTCCAATTCCTATCAAGTATTTCTTTGATAGTTTGGCGTTTCACTGAGTGAGTAAATTAATTTAGGTACTATTGTCATTTTCCTAATATTGGCTTAGTCTACTCAAAAATAACTAACATTTCTCTAATTTTAAAAGGTTTTCTTTATCTCCAGTCAGAGTGTTTTATAGTTTTATTGATCTAATTCTGGTATGTAGCTTAGCAGGATATCCCTAGTTATTTTTTATATTCAATATTTATTTAAAATAATATGTCTATCTTTTCCTGCTAGATTGTATTGGTAACATAGAGAAATACCAGTCATTTATGTAGATTTATTTTATGCCCTACAAATTTCCTAAAGTTATTGTTTCAATTTTTAGTTAACTCACTTATAGTTCTTTTTGTAAACTATCATATCATTTGCAAAAAACCCAAGAATTTTATTTCTTCTTTGCCTATTTTTATTCCCTCAATTCCTTTTTGTTACTGGTAGTATTCCTAGTATTATATCAAATAGTAATGGTAATAATGGACATTATACTTTACCCCTTGATCTTACTGGAAAGGCCTCTAGTTTATTCCTATTACACTTAATGATAGTTCTTGGTTTTAGACAACATTTATCATATTAAAGAAAAATCCATTTATTCCTATGCTTTCTAATATTTTTAAAATACTCGGTATGGATCTTGCATGTTGTCAAAAATGAACATATTTCAAGAATATCTCTTGTAAACAACTTTTTTTGGATTATTCTTTCCATTGTGCTATCTTCTATGTTACTGGAGAATTCCTCCTTTTCACCTTTGTGGATTTTCCCTCACCTTTACATTGTTACCTATACCGTCTATCTTAAGTCAATTCAATGCAATAAACATTTATTAAGAGGAAATAGAACTGGGTCTAGAGTCAGTAAGAGTGGAGTTAATATCTAGCCTAGGTGTTCCTAAGCAAGTCACATAACCTCTGTTAGTCTTAGTTTCCTCATTTGTAAAAGGGAGATTGAGCACCTACTTGCCAAGGTTGTCATGAGGATCAAATGAGATAATTGTAAAGAGCTTAGTGAAAGGTTTGGCACATAAACACTGTATAAATATTACTATTTATGTACTTTGCAGGCTCCAATGCTAGCTTTATGCAAGGTCCAGTGGTTGAAATACAAGATGCCCAATTCCATTCCCTCCCATGTCAGCAAAAAGTGAATTCCCATGTCAAATACATGGCCACAATTTAGGATTCCCATGAGATTCTATCACAATGGAAATCCTGAGTTTTATGCCAGCAGATCAAAGTGAGCACCAAACCTGTTGTGCCAGTTTCAAGACTCACTGTGTTGGGACACGACTGTACCAGGCTGAGCTCCAGTTTTTTTGTCTTGATGTGGGTCTACGCCTCCTTAGAGATCGTCAGTTATGCCAGGTTTTCACTTCCCGCCTCCCACCCTTCAGACAAAAGCAACCCAAATGCACTTTAGAAAGACTGTTTTACATCTGTCATCTTCTGGGATTTGGGTGTGTGACCATTGTAGTTGACCTCCTCAAGAAAGCTTCATGAGGGGTAGGAGTTGCTAGGAATTTTCCCCCTTTCTGAAATATGTCTACTCAGATAAACAAAGACATTAGCTTTTGAAATGAAAGGATTATTAAAGTTCTTTTTAGTTGTACCTACACAGCATAAAAAACAAGATGGAGATCTATTTGGTGTTTTGGCTGGTTTAATTTCAGTATGAATGAACTAAAACACCAGAAAATTCAAATGCAGATGGAATGAGGGGCAAGGGGGAAAAGGCTACATTTTACAGTGTGACTCTACATTAAGCCAATTAAGTCAATTCAGTGAGGAGTTTCTACTTTTCTTCTTGCCCTTGAAAACATAACTTTAATTTTGTTTTGTTGGAGCTGTTACAAATTTCCACAGTGTAGTGCAGTAGACAAAACTCTGGATTTAAATTTAGAGGACCAAGGTTATAACCTCAGCTCCACCATTTTTACTGCCTGTATGATCCTGGGTAAGTCACTTATCATTATGACCTTTAGCTTCTGTATCTATAAAATGAGGAGGTTCAACTGCATGTCTTTTTAAATCAACTTTAAATCAACAATAGTATTATCCAGTTAGAGGTGCAAATAGAGGAAAGAATCGCCAAGTTTGGACTAGGACTAGGAAGGTTTTTTTTTTTTTTAACTTGGGTAGTTTTGGCTATTGCCAAATTGTATTTATTTGCGTGTTTATAAAGACTCCTTTCTTTACCCTGTGTGAACTTGACATTTCACTTTTAATATAAATGAATGACAAACAAAGCAATAACAACTGGCTGCCTCTTAACCTTGCGCCAACCAGGGTGGCTGCATGCAAATAATGAAATTCTAGAAGCTTCAGAAAGGGTTTCTTTTTAATAGAATTCCAAACTCTGTTCACTAGCACAAGGCTGGATGGTTCAAGGGAATGTTAAAGGACAATGGTGATCCTGATTTCCTATTCCTAGTCATGCATCCTTTGTGACTTTCAGGTAACCTTGCCCCAGACCTGAGCACTAGCACCAATGGAATCTGCAACTTTTAATTCACTGTTGTTAGATGGGCTCAGGAATATAAGTTGCTGGTAGATACAACAAATTTCTCTTGATTAGTCTTTGAGCAGTAGTTTCTGGCTGCTTCTCCTATTCTTCTCCTTATATCTCCTGCAGCCCCCTTGACAGAATTGTAGGGTCACATTAACCTGTCATCTATTCAGGCATTTTAATCAGGGTTATGGGTCTGGCCATTCTGGGAGAGAACAGACAGTTCTCTGTGTTGTGGGGGAAGAGGAATTGCTAGTCAAAAAATAAAAAAAATTTTTTTTAAAGAATTGAATTTGCAATATCACCAGATGATGACACCACAGTTCTTGTAGTCATGACCTAAGAGAGGGATTCTTAAATGTTTTGGTGTCATCATCCCCTTTGATAGCTTGATGAAGTCTACGGATTTATTCATAATAATAGATTATTTTTTAATAAGTGAAGAAAATGCTAAATTTCAGTTAAACAATGGAAATAGATATAAATTTGTTATACATCCAAATTCACAGATCCCCTGAAATCTATTCATAGATTCCCAATAATCTCTTCTCATGAAACATACTTCTTTCTATTTTGCCTGAACAAAAACAACAAAAAAAGCAGAGTTATCCCCCCACCAAAGCTGTGGATTTTAGGTTTCAGAAGTAGAACAACCTTAGAAGTCATTTAGTTCAGCCCCATCTTGTTAAAGGAAAAAAAAAAAAAAAGAAAAAAGAAAAAACTAAAGGGAAATTTGACTCCATCCCAGGGCTTTGGTAGTATCATAAATCTAGAGTCAGGGAGGGTAGTCAGAAGTCAACTAGTCCAGTCTTCTATTTGTAGAGATGGAGAAACTGAAACCCAAAGAATTTGAGTAAGTGCCTCATGATCACACAGGTAGTATAGACATCAGAGACAAGATCTGACTCCTGAAATAGTGAGGGGATAAATTAAGTATAAGTAATTGATTGTCCTGCTCTATTTTTCCTTGTTGTTGTTGTTTTTTTTTTTTTAATCTTCTCTCTCTATGTCTCTCTCTCTCTCTCTCTCTCTCTCTCTCTCTCTCTCTCTCTCTCTCTCTCTCTCTCTCTCTCTCTCTCTCTCTCTCTCTCTCTGTCTCTATCTCTGTCTTTGTTTCTCCATCTCTGTCTCTCTCTGTGTCTCTCTCTCTTTCAAGTCTCCTGACTTTGAAATTCAAAATAACAAAGAATTAGCCTTGGAAAACAGCCTCTTTAATTTGAATGCCTTTTTTCTTTTATTACTTCCTATTTATACTTGTTTGTACATATCTTGAGGCAGTTAGGGGCCTGAATTCCAGCTCTTGCTGAAACTGTCTCCTCTCATTCTTTTAATCTGGCCTTTTCTCAACTAATCTCTGCTCCAGAACTCCCAAACTTGGAACTATGAGCAATCTATAGCTTTTTATATGCCATTCATTTGTGCTCCCTCCAAATCTTTGAGAATTCAAGTGAGATTTGATTCTTTTGATAAATACAAAGTTATTCTAAGGTTTATTGGAGATTAATCTATTTGTGAAAGTACCACAGTATGAAAATAGAGGAAAGTTCTAGGCACAGCTAGGTAGAATCTGATGCAATGTTTATAATTTATGATAATATATGTATTGTTTTCAGGAGCCACAGCTGCCTAAAAATGTTTACTTTGAGAATATTTTCTCTTTTTCTGGAGGAAGATGCCAATTTTCTTGCCTATAAGTAAATAGCATAACCAGAACGTTTAGATAGAAGGGAAATATTTGGTTTTTGATTTTCTCTCTCTTCCTTCTAATGATTTATTCTAGAAATTGGTAATGCTTGGGAGGCAAAAGAATCTTAAGGAAGACAGTGAGAAGTTGTGGAAAGGGCACTGAATCAGGACTCTGGAAAGGGCACTGAATCAGGACTCTGATGATTGAGTTCTTATTTCAGGGCATTATTGATTAGTCCTATGGTCTTATGCAGTCAATTTTTCTCTCTTAAGTAAGACTGCTGGACTGGTATGGCAAAGTGGATAGATTGACAAGCATTAAATCAGGAAGACTCATTTTCCTGAATTCAAATCCAGTCTCAGACATTTACTGTGTGATCCTGGGCAAGTCACTTAACCTTATCTACCTCAGTTCCTCAACTGTGAAATGAGCTGAAGAAACAAAGAGAAAACTAATCCAGTACCTTTACCAAGAAAAACCCAAATGGTGTCATGAAGAGATTGTTCAGATGAACAATAAGTGTTGGATTAAAATATACTTAAATAATCCCTTCTGGTTATAAATTTTATCTTCCCTTCGAATTCCAAAACTATATGGTTTCTATAATTTTTAAACAATGGCATTACTTTTATACTTTGAATAATGATTGATCTGAGATGATCTCCAACTCTTCTTTAAGGATTAAAATTCACATCAATTTCACAGTAGACTACTTCACATTAGCCTTTATCACCATGAAGGGTTTGACAGTTTGCTGTGCTATGGCTTCAACCAGATTCCTAGAAATAACTTTGTATATATTTTATAAGTAATTTTCTACATATTTGATATTTCCTCCTTTTGGTTGAACATAAACTTCTTGCTTTTGTCTTTGTATTTCTAGGGCATGGGTAGTAGATATAATTAATAAATCCTTGTTGAATTCCATGATTCTCTTCAATTTTTGAAAATAGAGATTATATTTATATTTTTCTGCCCCAAAGCAGAACATAGTTACCAGATATAATTACTTATATAATTCTATGAATTATCATGTCCTTCTGATGAGGGTATGGCAGAGATGGGGTCTATAGGTTCTTTCTGGTCTTCGGTGAAAGAATTCACCTACTCAAAGCTGTGACAAGAAAAGGCTTTATTGATTAGAAATAAACACCAAGATGTCTTGGCAGGCAATATCAGCTTCCAGAGAGAAATAATAAAGAAACATAATCTGAAAACTTTATTTTATGCAAAAACAGAATAATAGAACAGGATTTGTATCTGAAAGGCTTTTCTGCTTCCAGAGGATATGGAGAAGTTTGTATAACAAAGGAGTTCTCCAGAGACTGTAACTCTTTTAAGTCTGTATAAGAAAGGAGTTCTTCTCCAGAGGATGTAAAGTTTTGTTGGTGATTTTACCTATTGGGCTGCCTGGTTTCACTCTTATCACTTCCATAATTTATTGTGAACTAAGGCCAAAAAGGCACTTCTTCAGACAAAAGGAACAGTACTTGCTAAAACTTAAAAGAATACTAGTAGAAAAGCTAGGGCCCATGTGCAAAGGAACCCTCAGCTATAAAATGCCTACACATGTTTAGAAAGAAATTTGGTTCTCAGAGAATTCTGAGCCACTGACTAATAACAATAAACTACACTGAAAGGCATTTACATCCCCAATAGCTCTAATGCCAATATTCTCACCCCTCACCCCTCATTTAAGGTAGGCTTTTTTTTTTTTTAATATGATTACCATCTACTGAGGACTTCTTATATGTATGGATATAGGACAAAGGCTCCTAACCTTTTTTGTATCCATTACCTTCTTTGGCACTCTGGGGAATCCTACAAATCCCTTCTCATAATTACATATTTTAAGTATATAAAATAAATTGAGCTATAAAGAAAACTAAAGGTTAATGAAAATTAAGATGTAATTTTCCCCTCTACCCAAGTTTACAGACATTGTGAATCCTGTCTGGTGAGCACTAAGTTAAGAATCCATTGTCTAGAGGATGGGCATGGTATAATTTTATTCTCAGTCCTGGTATAATATTAGGGGCCTTTCTCCTTACATCTCCTTTCAGTTCTCCATGAAAAGGAATAGTTTTTCCTGTCTCATTGAAGGAAAGTTTTCTCTAAGCCCTAGTCATTAATTCAAGGTAGTTAGGAATTTTTAGCTACCACATTTTAATTTAGTTCAAAAGGAATCATTGGTAGTGATGAGATCTAGAATTGGGATAAGTAAATAAAATTAGGGTTAATTGAGGTCTAGTGGCAGGTTCGGGGTATAGGGAATCAAATGGAGCTCCCCTGCAACCCTTTGGCTTCAGCGCAAGGATACAGAATTAAATGAGGTCTACTGGTGGCACAGAGTCCTCTGTAAAGGAATTTACAGGCCCGAAAACCTAATAAAAGAGGTTTATTATGGAGTTTGGAAGTAAGGTTAAAGTCTAGTTAGTAAAAGGTGTTAGGTAAAGAGAAGAGGGCACGAGAATCAGTGGGCAGAGAGTTGGAAACCTGAGCAGATCATTAGAATGGGGACTGGGACAGCCCAAGTTGGCTCAGATCCCATGGGGGTGGTGAGAGTCTTGATATCTCCTATTGGAATTCAAAGGGGTGCTTTTTTTTTTTTATTAATAGTTTTTATTTACCAGCTATTTGCATGGGTAATTTTACAACATTGACAACTGCCAAAGCTTTTGTTCTAATTTTTCCCCTCCTTTCCACTCCCCCTCCCCCAGATGGCAGGTCGACCAATACATGTTAAATATGTTAGAGTATAAATTAAATACAATATGTGTATATATGACCAAACAGTTGTTTTGCTGAACAAAAAGAATTGGACTTTGAAATAGTGTACATTTAGCCTGTGAAGGAAATCCAAAATGCAGGTGGACAAAATTAGAGGGAATGGAAATTCTATGTAGTGGTTCATAGTCATCTCCCAGAATTCTTTCGCTGGGTGTAGCTGGTTCAGTTCATTACTGTTCTATAGGAACTGATTTGGTTCATCACATTGTTGGAGAGGGCCTCATCCATCGGAATTGATCATCATATAGTATTGTTGTTGAAATATACAACGATTTCCTGGTCTTGCTCATTTCACTCAGCATCAGTTCATGTAAGTCTCTCCAGGCCTTTCTGAAATCATCCTGTTGGTCATTTCTTACAGAACAATAATATTCCATAATATTCATATACCACAATTTATTCAGCCAATCTCCAACTGATGGGCATTCAAGTAGTTTCCAGTTTCTGGCCACCACAAAGAGGGCTGCCACAAACATTCTTGCACATACAGGTCCCTTTCCCTTCTTTAAGATCTCTTTGGGATACAAACCCAGTAGCAACACTGCTGGGTCAAAGGATATGCACAGTTTGATAACTTTTTGAGCATAGTTCCTAATTGCTCTCCAGAATGGCTGGATGTAGTCACAGTTCCACCAACAATGTATCAGTGTCCCTGTTTTCCCACATCCCCTCCAACATTCCACATTATCTTTCCCTGTCATTCTAGCCAATCTGATAGGTCAGAGTTGTCTTAATTTGCATTTCTCTGATTAATCATGATTTGGAGCATCTTTTCATATGACTAGAAATAGTTTCAATTTCTTTATGTGAGAATTGTCTGTTCATATCCTTTGACCATTTATCAATTAGAGATTGGCTTGATTTCTCATATATTAGAGTCAATTCTCTATATATTTTGGAAATGAGGCCTTTATCTGAACCTTTGACTGTAAAAATGTTTTCCCAGTTTATTGTTTCCCTTCTAATCTTATCTGCATTAGTTTTGTTTGTACAAAAACTTTTCAATTGGATATAATCAAAGTTTTCTATTTTGTGATCAATAATGATCTCTAATTTTTCTTTGGACATAAATTCATTCCTCTTCCACAGGTCTGAGAGGTAAACTATCCTATGTTCCTCTAATTTATTTATAATCTCATTCTTTATTCCTAGGTCATGAACCCATTTTGACCTGACCTTGGTGTACGGTGTTAAGTGTGGGTCAATGCCTAGTTTCTGCCATATTAATTTCCAATTTTCCCAGCAATTTTTGTCAAACATTGAGTTCTTATCCCAAAGGCTGGGGTCCTTGGGTTTATCAAACACTAGGTTATTAGAGTTATTGATAATTTTGTCCTTTGGACCTAACCTATTCCACTGATCAACTAGTCTATTTCTTAGCCAATACCAAATGGTTTTGGTAAGCACTGCTTTATAATATAATTTTAGATCTGGTATAGTTAGGCCACCTTCATTTGATTTTTTTTTTCATTAATTCCCTTGAAATTCTTGACCTTTTGTTTTTCCATATGAACTTTGTTGTTATTTTTTCTAGGTCATTAAAATAGTATTTTGGGAGTCTGATTGGCATAGCACTAAATAAATAGATTAGTTCAGGTAGTATTATCATCTTTATTATATTTGCTCACCCTATCCAAGAGCATTTAATATTTTTCCAATTGGTTAGATCAGGCTTAATTTATGTGGAAAGTGTTTTGTAGTTTTGCTCATATAGTTTCTGATTTTCCCTTGGCAGATAGATTCTTAAATTATTTTATACTATCAGTAGTTACTTTAAATGGAATTTCTCTCTGTAGCTCTAACTGTTGGATTTTGTTAGTGACATATAAGAATGCTGATGATTTATGTGGACTTATTTTGTATCCTGCAACTTTGCTAAAGGTGTGGATTATTTCTAATAATTTTTTAGTTGAATCTTTGGGGTTCTCTACGCATACCATCATATCATCAGCAAAGAGTGATAATTTAGTTTCCTCATTACCTACTCTAATTCCTTTAATCTCTTTCTGCACTGTTATTGCCAAAGCTAGCATTTCTAATACAATATTGAATAGTAATGGTGATAGTGGACAACCTTGTTTCACCCTGATCTTAATGGGAATGGTTGCAATCTTTGCAAAGGGGTGCTTTTGACCAGGATTTGTGAATCTTCTTGAATTGATCAGCTAGGAAGGATTGGGAATCAGAAAGGAATAAATCAACCTGAAAGGACTAGTCTTAAAGGGACCACAACCATCATTAGTAGCAGTAAAAAAGACAGTGAGCAATTGGGGGTGGGGGGACAATTGGTCTGCATCTAGGCTGCCTGAGCACTGCAACTGGAAAAGGAAGAAGCTTCTTTCTCTTAAATCTTTTCCTCCTGAGTTGGGAGAAAAAGACAGAAAGAGGTAATTAAAAAATTGACAGGGAATGGGGGACTGTTAAGAGGATTCCTCTTTCACCTGGAAGGGAGAAGGGAGGGGAAAGCTTCCAGCAGTGTGTGTTTTGTCTCTCCAGCCTGCGTAGTTAGCTCCTGGTAGTCTCGAGCCATCCCTTCAATGGCAGCTTTTCAATGTCTGCATGGGCAACTAGCCAGCACAGTCTTGGGGGTGGGAGGGAGGGGTTCAACAGGAGGTGCCCAGAACAGGACAGATTTCTTTTAACACGCTTTACCTCCTTCCACCCCAAAGCTGACCAGTAATAACAATTCTATCTCTCCCAGAATTCTCAAAATCAAATTCAAATGTCACAGTTTCAGTGACCTCTGGGCAAAAAAGTCTGCTTGGCAGACACAGGTGCCCTCCCCACCCCCCTCCACCAGTCCCTGTGGCAGCACTTACAACCTGGCCAGCCAGGAGGAGAAGGGTTACATAATGTGTTTTATATAAGTAGAGTGGATCCATTGGGTAAAAAAACAAAACAAAACAAACAAACAAAAAATACACAGGAATGTTTTCCAAAGTTGTTGCAAATAATTCACTGTTCAGGTGTACAGAATACAGTTTTTCAGCATTTTGTCAAATAGACTTCTGTTTAAAGTCTTTGGTTTGGAAAGGAGAGAGCTCTTCACAGTATAAAGAGCCCGGAACTTAGTCATGGGACCTGAGTTAATAACCCCAGGTGATTTACCACCTGTGTGACCTCCCTAAGATCTCAGTGTCCCCATCCAAAATGAAGAGTTTGAACTAGATAGGCCCTGAGATTCTTTCTGGCTCTAGACCTGTGAAACTAGGAAGAGATTTTTTTTGAGCTCAAAGACTACTAGGGAAAAAAAAAATCTCATTAAAAACTTTGGGCTATGTGATGCATGCAATTACTTAATATTAACCTAAGGAAATATTTCTGGAACATAACTTCAATTGTAAAACATATGTTTCTCAAGTATATAAGGATGAAAGGGTTCTATGAGACATTTATGTCTTATCCAACTTTAAGTCCATGGTCTATGTTCAGTGACTTCAAAAAACTGCATAAAAGAGACATTCTTGCCCCTTTGCTGACTTATGTAGCCACTCTATGTTACTAGCTTCCTTGCATTAGACTAGGAAACGTACTAATAATTAGTCAGCTTCAAGTACTGAAAGGGAATGAACTAGTTGTCATTAGGAAAATGGCTAAAATTTGTTTACAGAACCACACAGCAAAGTTGAGCTGGTTACTTTCCAGTATAAATATCAGGTTGCGACCAGACTGCTTTTTAGAACAGCTCGGTTTTCATTTACATTTTTTCTTTTTCTTTTCTTTTCTTTTTTTTTTTTTAAAGGCTTTTGAAACTGAAGGTTAAAAAAGCAAACAGAAAAAAAAATGCAAAACTTTTTTTTTTTTTTTTTAAGCTTAGAGATAAGCATGAAGAACATGTCTTTCATATTGGGATCTTGACACAGACAGCATTGTCTAGCTGGCAGAATCTTAGGCTGGGATCCAGGTGCTGACTGGAGTAGTTCTCTCTTTGTTTAGCTGCTGAGTCACTGTTTTTGAGTCTCTGTTTTCTCATCTATAAAGTGGAGATATAATGTGCTCTACTTCTTGGGGAAATGTAAATAGAATTAGAGAACCCATCCCATAAAAGATCATGCAAATCAGGTTCTCTTCCTTCCCTTTGCCTCTCTTCAGAACTCAGCTGCCCAAGATGCTACAAAGAGCAACAGGATTTTTCATGCAATTTGGATGGGTTGGGAGTCATCAATTACAATGTCTCAAATGAGATGGAGGACCACTAAAACTTAGCATCTTATCTTATTGGTTTTTTGCCTATTTGCTTTTTTTTTTTTCTTAAATGGTATTTTATTTTTCCAAATACACAAAAATAGTATCTTATCTTTTTGGAGTTTTGCTGTTTGCTTTTTTTTTTTCTTAAATGATATGATATTTTTCCAAATACATGAAAATAGTTTCCAATATTAATTTTTGTAAGATTTTGTGTTATACAATGCTCAAAAAGTTATCCAACTGTGTATACTCTTTGATCCAGCAGTATTACTACTAGGCTTATATCCCAAAGAGATCTTAAAGAAAGGAAAGGGACCTGTATGTGCAAGAATGTTTGTGGCAGCCCTCTTTGTAGCCAGAAACTGGAAACTGAGTGGATGCCCATCAATTGGAAAATGGCTGAATAACTTGTGGTATATTAATATAATGGAATATTATTGTTCTGTAAGAAATGACCAATAGGATGATTTCAGAAAGATCTGGAGAGACTTACATGAACTGATGCTGAGTGAAATGAGCAGGACCAGGAGATCATTGTATACTTCAACAATACTATGTGATGATCAATTCTGATGGGCATGGCTCTCTTCAACAATGAGAGGAACAAAATCAGTTCCAACAAAGCAGTAATGAACTGAACCAGCTACACCCAGTGAAAGAACTCTAGGAGATGACTATGAACCACTACATAGAATTCCCAATCCCTCTATTTTTGTCTGCCTGCATTTTTTATTTCCTTCACAGGCTAATTGTACACTATTTCAAAGTCCTATTCTTTTTGTACAGCAAAACAACTGTTTGGACATGTATACATATATTGTATTTAATTTATACTTTAACATATTTAACATGTATTGGTCAACCTGCCATCTGGGGAGGGGGGGAAGGAGGGGAAAAATTAAAACAAAAGGTTTGGCAATTGTCAATGTTGTAAAATTACCCATGCATATATCTGGTAAATAAAAACTATTTTAAAAAATAGATTTTGTGTTCCAAATTTTTCTTTCTCCTATACCTCCTCCCTCCCCAAGGCAATAAGCTATTTGATATATGTTAAACATGTACCATCCTTTTAAACATATTTCCATATTTGTCATGTTGTGCAAGCAAAATCAAACCAAAAGAGAAAAATGATAGGAAAGAAAAAGCAAACAAAAAAGAGAAATGAAAATATGCTTTGAACCACATTCAATCTTCACAGTTCTCTATGTGGATGTGGATGGCATTTTCCATCCCAGGTTTGTTGGAATTGCCTTGAATCACCACATTGCTGATAAGAGCCAAGTCCCTCACAGTTAATCATCACATAATCTTTCTGTTGCTGTGTACAATGGTCTCCTGGTTCTGCTTACTTCACTCAGCATCACTTCATGTAAGTCGTTCCAGGGTTTTCTGAAATAAGCCCGATTATCATTTCTTATAGAACAATAATATAGCATTGCATTCATATGCCATAATTTATTCAGCCATTTCCCAACTGATGGGTATCCAATCAATTTCCAATTCCTTGCCACTACAAAAAGAACTTCTTAACATCTTTTCTGCCAGAAGGCAGAAAGCCTATGGAGACTTAAAATATGACTGACCATTCTACACTTTAGATCCCCCAGAGTACAACTATCTTATCCACCATTGTACTCCAGGGATCTCTAGGCCTTTCTATCCACAGTTCTGATGAACCCTTAAGATTTTGAGGGCTTTGTATGTTCCCTGCAACTGAGTTCTCTTATATGTGTTGTCTTTCTCTCACATTAGTGTGAGCTTCTTATGAGCATTGGTTCTGGCACATAAGTGCCTAATAAATGCCTTTTCATTCATTCATATGCTGATACATTTTGTTTTCACATGTTACATTTTCCCTTACAATTGTGTACCCTGAGCCCAATACAGTTAAGGGGAAAAAAACATAGAAGCAAAACAAAAGACATAGGTAGCTAAAACATTCCACACTTTAGTTCCTTTCTCTCTTCTAAAAGAAGAATGCAAGTTTTATCATCAGTTCTCTGGGGCAGAGCTTGAAATTCGTTATAAAAAATAAGGTAAAATTTTACCTTATTGTAGTCATGGTGACGTAGTATATAGAAAGATAGATCTGGAGTCAGGAAGACCTGAGTTCAAATGTGATCTCAGATGCTGAGCAAATAAATCTGGGCAGATCACTTTACCTTTCTGCAGTTCAATTTCATCATCTGTAAAATGAGGATAATAATGGCATCTATTTCACTGAGTTTTTTTAAAGATAAAATGAAATAACATGTTAAAGGGCTTTGAAAAACTTTATTATATAAATGCTAGACATTAATATTACTTTTCTCCTGATGCTGATTATTTTGATATGCATTATTTCATTTATCTTCCCAAATTTCTCTGAATCCCTAAATTCTGTATTTATTATAGAACAATTGTATTTCATTAATGAGAATTTTAAAAGCTGTAATTAACCCTAACCTTTGAGGAATCAAATTTTAAGCATTATGGAAATATGAAATATCAAATAAAAGAAAGAATATATGCATTTTTAATGAAGTTTCTTTCTATAAAGTGTTTTATTGGCACTTTTCTTCACAGTGCTGTTATTTTCCAATATCCATTCATTCCCTCTCCCCCACTCCACTCTAGAAGAATCTTCTCTGGTGACAAAGATGTACAACTAAACAAACATTTATTAAGCAGCTACTATGCAAAAGATACTATGCTAAGTGTTTTATAAATATTATTTCATTTGATTCTCACAACTCTGAAAAGTAAGAGCTATTGCAATCCCTGTTTTTCAGTTGAGGAAACTGAGGTATACAAAAATTGTGACTTGTCTAAAGTTAAACTGTTAGTAAATGTCTGAGGCCAGATTTGTACTTGTGTTCTGATTTCAGACCCAAAGTTCTATCAACTATACCAATTTGCTACCTTAGATTAAACAAAACAGACACAATGACAACAACTGATAATTTATACATCATTTTGAACCTATCTTTTAAACACAAAATGGAAAGGAATGCTTCATTATTATTCTTCTAGAGTCAGAATTGGTCAGGTCATTGATTTCAGTTCTAATTTCTTTCTTTTTTTTTGCTGAGGCAATTGGGGTTAAATGACTTGCCCAGGGTCACACAGCTAGGAAGTGTTAAGTGTTTGAGTTCAGATTTGAACTCCAATCCTCTTGACTTCAAGGCTGGTATTCTATCCATTGCACCACCTAGCTGTCCCAGTTCTAATTTTATTGTCTTTAAGTGTTACTTTTCTTTCCCTGATTATGCTCATGGTTTTATATGTTTTCTTGATTCTGTGTATTACATTCTGTGTCAGTCCTTACAACTCTTTCACACTTCTCTGAATTCTTCATGTTTATTATTCTTTCAGTCCAGAAAGTTTTCATTACAGTCATATACCACAATTTATTCAGCTCTTCCCTACTTGTTGAGCACTGATAGTCATGTCCACAAACACACACACACACACAAAAAATACTCCTATGAATAATTGTTATATATAGATGTTTTCTTTATGCCATTGACCTCTTGGCATTAGATATAGGAGTAGGGATTGCTAGGTAAAAAGGTTTGAACAATTTAGTGACCTTTTTCAAATGGTTCCAAATGGTTTTCCAAAATGGTTGGATGAATTTATAGCTCTATCAACAGTGTGTTAAACAAATAAAAGATAATAGGAAAAAATAGACAATTTCAGTTGCATGAAATTTAGAAGTTTTAGTGTTAAAAAAAAAACCAATGTAACTAAAATAAACAATCGACTAGAAAAAATTGTCAGATATTTTTGAGTCTGATATATAAGTATATATGGAATTGACACATGATGGAAAGTTATTCCTCAATAGATGTGCAGTCAAATTATATGAACAGATTCAAGAGAAGAAGTAAACTATTAGCAACCTTATGAAAGATTGCTACAAATCACTAATAATAAGAAAAATGCAAACTAAAACAACTGAAGTGTTTTCACACCTCTCAAAGTGGTAAAGATAATAAAAGTCAGAAAGTAAAATGTTTTAGGTCCCATGGGAAAGCAGTTTCCTCAAAAGTAAAATGACAGAGATTTTTATTGATGTTCTACAACTCTAAAATTCTATGATTCTATTATCCTAATGGTAGCCTGGGGCTCAATGTCTGGATAATGTAGTGAGTTCTTGAGGAGGAAAATGCTGCACAGATTAAAGTGTTCCTACCATTATTTTGTTTGTAATTTTTAAAGCTTTTGTCCACTTGATACACTTCCATTCAAAAGAGGTGGGTGTGACTATGAGTGCTCATCAAGTGTTTTTTGAGGTTTATAAAACCCTTGTGCTTATAAATTAGATGGAGAATTGTATTTCTTCCAGTGCTAAGTCACTCCTTGACTGTAAATCAGTTGTTTAGGGAGGTACTTTAACTATTTCAGGCCATCAGGTCAACTTATCTTCAAGATGGCCTTACAATGGAACAGCTTCTTTGACTTTTCAAGGATCTGGGATCTTTTTGGTGTGAGTTTTCCTTCGAGGGATAGAGAAAGAAGGTGGGGAACCTTTTTTTTTTTTTTCTGACAAGGGCCATTTGAATATTTATAACATCATTAGCAGGCCATACAAAATTATCAACTTATAGAGCTCAAGCAGTGGAACATTGTTGGACCAAGCTTTCAGCTCATCATCACCTGCAGTTATTTTGAGAGGACCAGACCAAATGATTTCAAGGGCATTATAAGGCTTGTGTTCCCCAACCCTATCTTAGAAGATAATTTTTGTCAGATGATGGAAAGATTGCAGCAAAATAACTTCCCTGGGCATGCATACAGCTCTATCTATCAGTTTTCCTCAACTTTTAGTATTCTAGGAAAGTGATTAGCAAGCAAGCCAGATATCGTCTCTTATCTTCACTACAAGGTCTATGCACTGAGACATTTAAGTCTTTGTTGAGGGAGCAAAGAGGAGGAAGAATTTGACTCACCACAAGGCTGACTTCAGCCCTGTTCTCAAAGAGATGGGGACTTACTCTATTAGCTTTAGCTGTATTATGAGAAGCTTTTCCAGAAACTTTCACCCCTTTGCTCTCCTGAGCACTTAAGAGGCTATGAGGCAAAATGATATCTGTTTTGCCTGAGTCTATTCATTTCCTGTATTTTAAATTTTAATTCATACCTGATTGATCCTGTCTATGAACTCTAAAGCAGATTCTTAAACTATTTACTTTTTTAAAAAATTTATAATTATATTTCAATATAATTCAACTTTCACATTTTACTTTATGCATATAAAATTATTATTCTGAGATGGACTCCATAAGTTTCACCAGACTGCCAAAGGGAGCAATGACACATAAAAAGTTTAAGACCTCTTGCTTTTAATTATAGTGAGTGCAGTGAGCAGGTGGACATTCCATCTTGGCCTTTTCTGTAGTATATCTTATATCAGGGTGTCTCATATCTTTGAGACAGGCCAGCCAGTGGTTATTGATGCAGGCATGTATGCATACCTTCTCTATCAATCAAAGTTAATTCACTTACATTCTCAAAAAAAAAGATGACACTTATAGTTAAAAAAAAAAATCCTAAACAGCAACGTTATCAAGGAGTTCTTTATAGAGTTAGAAAAAAAGAAACTGGGAAAAAATGCAATTGGAAGAAAAAAAGTTTAGAATCTCAAGGAAAATAATGGGGGGAGGGGTAGACTGGGAAGGGTTAATTGTTCTTTTCAAACCTCACATTATATGATAAAGGATTAAATACCAAAACTTACCTCATATAAGTTAAAAATCAGAAAACTCAATCAGTAAAACAAACTATATAAGGAAGAATTAGACACAAAGTTAATAACCTAGTTAATTTGAGAGCCTTAATCACTTATTAATAACTATTAACTAATGGCTCAATTAAGTTCCTATTTGACAAGAACTCTTAGAATAAAAAAGGAAAACAGTTGTGTAGAATTAGTTTTAGACCAACATTTTATACCATAAGCCAATAATAGATATGTAATCCAAATATGGACACTCAAAATAGATATGTAACCTGGATATAGACATTCATAACATTAAAGGAATTAAAAGAGAAAGAACTTTTCACAAGTGTAGCTAGAAGGAAATTCTTAAACAAACATGGGATGGAAATGATCACAAAACATAAAATAAATGGTTACATGATTTTAGAAATATTTACCCAAACAAAATCAAAGAAGTTAGAGGCAGCTATGTTGCCCAGTGGGTAGAGCATCAACTCTGAAGTCAGGAGGACCTGAGTTCAAATCTGGTCTCAGACACTTAACATTTCCTAGCTATATGACCCTGGGCAAGTCACTTAACCCCAATTGTCTCAGGGGGAAAAAAGGATAAAAGAAGTTTAGCTATTAATTGGGAAAATATCTGCACCAAATATCTCTGATAAGAGTCTGGTATATGATATGTAGAGAATAAACAAAAATATGCAATAATAAAATTAGTCTTCCTGACTTTTAGTTTGGTGCCCTCCCTGACCATTTTGCCAGGAGTTCTTAAAGTTTTCACAGTCATAGACCCGTTTAGTTGCCCAGGGAAGTCTATGGAGACCTTCTCAGAATCATATTTTTTAAATGCATAAAATAGAATTACAAAAGAAAGTAATTATATTGAAATACAATGATCCAACCCCTTTGCAAAACCAAAATGGCAAGGTATAGGTCTTGACCTAGCCAAACTCTCCCAGCATTCCCCTCCAAACAATTTTAATATAATGCCTCAAATAAAATTTTAAAGTGGCAAAACTAACAAAGAAGTCAGAGAGAAACATTTATCCACACTAAGACAATTTAGGAGGTACATAGAAGAGGTTTGTAATACCAGGGTGGGCATAAGGACAAAGACCTTGGAAATAGTCTTGAGAGTAGCAACAGCAATAAATAGCAGCAGCTTTGGGGGCTCTCAGAACAGAGAAGGTAGGGAGTTGGATAATTGGCCAGAAAGAGGTAGCAGTGAACTCCAGGCTAATCCTGGTTAGCAACTCTATTGCCAATAAATAGTTCTGAGTCACAGTTCCAGGATAGAAAGGAGAATATATGATTGATCGATCACAAGGGAGCAAGAGCCCTGATCACAGTTTCAGGGCCAAAAGGAGTATAGCACTTGTGATCACAAGACAGCAAGTGACTTGTTTATAATTCTAGAGTCAACAAAGCTACTAATATTTGCAGTTGCAGGGGAGTGGGGGCCCTTACTGAGACCAGAGCACAGACCAGGAGAGCAGTGACCATACCTCTCCTAGGATTACACAATTTTGGAAGAATTGAAAACTTGGAGATCTCCAAAAGTAGTTCTGAAATCAGCAGCATGAAAGATCCTGAAGCTTGACATAGTATCTCCCTCCCGATTAGAGCTCAACTTTAGCATAAGTTCAAAATGAAGAAATAGGTTGAGAAAATGAACAAATAACAATAGAAACAAAGAACTTTAATGTTAAGGACCATGCTTAAGGCAAGGGGTAGGTCAATTCTCCAAGAGCTTTAGATCATAACACTTGAAAGAGTTGCAAAGCAGCCTTCGAAAATGTTCCTTGTTGGATTAGGAATGAAATAAATTGGAGGCAAGAGGGAAGAGGAGAGACTGCCTCTCAGTCTCCTTGTATCATCATCCTCCTCTCACATGAAGAGATCCATTCTACAGGTCTGAATTAGACCTCCAGCACCCACTGGCAGGTGGCTCTTTTATCACTTTAATACTTTAATACAAAAAAAAAAAAAAAAGTAACTATAATGGCAGGAAAGAAAGACATAAACAGAAGAATACAATGTGAAAATAACTGCAAGCAAAACCTCAAAGAAAAATGCTCTTCAATTTGAGGTAGACAAGAATTCCTGGAAGACTTAAAGAGATAAAAATGGTAGAGGAAAAAAAAATTAGGAAAAGAATTGAGAGAGATGCAAGAAAATTATGAAAAGAAAACTAACAGCTTGGTAAAAGAGACACAAAAGCTCACTGATTCAAAAACACAATTGGCCAATGGGAAAAAAAAATTCAAAAGTTCACTGAAGAAAATCATTCCTTAAAAATTAAAATTAGGCTATTGGAAGCTAATGACTCTCAGAGACTTCAACAAACACAAAACGAAGCAAGAAGAATGAAAAATGGAAGAAAATGTCAAATATCTCATTGGAAAAATAACTGACCTGGAAAACAGATCTAATAGAGATGATTAAGAATTACTGGGCTAGGGGCAGTTAAATGGTGTAGTGGATAGAGCACAATCCCTGAAGTCAGGAGACCTGAGGTCAAATCTGGCCTCAGATACTTCATGCTTCCTAGTTGTCTACCCTGGGCAAGTCATTTAATCCCAATTGCCTCAGGGGAAAAATTAGTTTTGATGTCTTAAAAACAGAGGGTAAAATAAAAATTGAAAAAAATCCACCCCAAAATGAAAACTCCCAGGAATATTATAGCCAAATTCCATAGCTCCTAGGTCCAGGAAAAATATTGCAAATGGCCAGAAAGGAATAATTCAAATATCATAGAGCCACAGTCAAAATCACATAAGATTTGACAATTTCCACATTAAAAAAAGAAGGGAACTTAGAATATAATATCTATGAAGGCAAAGAAGCTAGGATTGCAACCAAGAATAACTTATCTAGCAATACTGAGTATAATCCTTCAGGGAGAAAAATGAATATTTAATGAAACAGATGACTTCCAAATATTCCTGATAAAAAAAATCAGAGCTGAATAGAAAATTTGATATTCAAATAGTAGTTTCTCTTAAGAGAATCACAAATCAATTATCTCAAGAGAATCATGAAAAGGTAAACAAAAAAGTAATCATAAAAGGCTCAATAACATTAAACCATTCATATTCCTATGTGGGAATATGATATATGAAACTCCTTAGAACTTTATTAGCTTAGTAAGAAGGAATATACTTAAAGAGAGGGTATGAGTATAACTCAATTATCTCGAAATGATTTCCAAAAACAAAATGTAGGAGTGAGAAAGAGGAATGGACTGGGGGGAAAGGGAAATGAGAGGTATAATGGGGAAATTTTTCTCACAAAAAAGAAGCTGGCAAGGAAGAATTTTTTTAGTGAAGGGGAAAATAGCAAGGGCAGGCAATGCTTGAACTTCATTGTCATCAGAATTGGTTCAAAGAGGGATGAATATCTTGACAAATTCAATTGGGCATAAAAATCTTTTACTCAATAGAGAAACATGAAGAACAAAAAATATGGGTAGAGGACCTGTAATAAAAAGGAGGGTTGATTAAGGGAATCAGTGGTCAAAAGTAAAACAGCCTTTTAAGGAGTGACTAGAGAGAGAGAGAGAATGACAGAGAGGCAGAGACAGAGACAGGAAAGGATAAAGAGAAATAAATAAGATGGACAGAAATACACAGTAAGCATAACTGTGGGATGGGATGAACTAACCAATAAAGCAAAATCAGATAGAATGGACTAGAAACCAGAATCGAACAATATTTTGTATATATGAAATACAATTGAAATAGAAAAATAGAGTAAAAATGAAGGGCTTGTACAGAATCTATTATGCTTTAGCTGAATATTTTTTAAAGGCAAGGATAGCAATCATGATCTCAGACAAAACAGAAGCAAAAATAAGCCTATTAAAAGACATAATCAGAGAAACTACATTTGCTAAAATGTACCACAGATAGTAAAGTAATATCAAAAAAGTTTATAGCAAAAAACTTTTTCTGATAAAATCCTTCTTTCTCAAATATGTAAGGAACTATGTATTAAATTTATAAAATAAGATATATTCCCAAATTGATAAGTGGTCAAAAGATATGAATAAAAGTTTTCAGAAAAAGAAATTAAAGCCATCTCTAGTCATATGGGAAAATGCTCTAAATTACTATTTGTTAGGTTCTTACTAAGTGCTAATGAGATAATGAGATATTAGGTTCTTACGAACTGCTAAGTCGGTACTTGAAAATTTTCTAGTTCTGGCCTTTCCTGGTAGTTTGACTTGTGAATTCCTGGGGAAGAGCTTGCGTGCTTGGGAGGAGCAAGTGGTTCTTCCCAGAAGCCCTTGCATTATCCCACACCCATTCTCTGGGAGGATAAAGAGGGCAGCTCGGGAGGAATAAAGTCAGAGTCTCTGCTTTAGACCAGGCTTGACGCGGCTCTCTGCAGGAAGGGAAGTCACTTCTCTGGATGACAGTTAACGGAAACTGTCTGGAGACAACGGTTCTCTACAGGAAGAAGAATCTGTCCCAGAGATTTGAGTTGACACGGCAAGATCTCCTCCAAGAAAGCGATCGGCAGCTTCTGGAGACAACAGCACGTTACAACTATTGATTAGACAAAAGCAAATTAAAACAACTCTAAGATACACCTATTTGAAATGACAAATGCTGAAGGGATAATGGAAAATAAATAAATAAATATATATATATATATATATATATATATATATATATATATATATAATTTTTTCCCCCCCTGAGGCTGGGGTTAAGTGTCACAGGGTCACACATTTAGGAAGTGTTAAGTGTCTAAGACCACATTTGAATTCGGGCCCTCTTGGTGCTCTATCCAGTGTGCCACCTAGCTGCCCCAAAATAAGTATATTAATGAATTGTTGGTGGAGTAGTCAACTATTACAATCACTACAAACAACCTGGAACTTTGTCCAAAGGGGTATAAAACTATGTATACCATAATGTTCCAGCAAAGTCACTAGTAAGTTTGTATCTCAAAGAGATCAGAAGAAAAAGACATATATACAAAGATATTTGTAGCAACTCTTTTTGTGTTGACAAAGAATTGGAAACTGAGGGAATGATTATTGATTGGGGAACAACTGAACAACTTGTGGCATGTTATTGTGATGGATTACTATTTGCTATAAGAAATGGCAAAGTGATGGTTTCAGAAAAACATGACAAGATCTCTATTGACTGATGCAAAGTGAAGTGAGAAGAACTAGAAAACCATTGCTCACAGTAACAGCAATACACTATTGTGTAATAATAATATATTGTGAAAGACTTGGCTATCCTTACACAGTGCTCCAAGATAATTTCAAAGGACTCATGATGAAAAAATGTTATCTATCTCCAGAGAGAGAACTAATGAACTCTAAGTGTAAACAAGTACAGTTTCTTTCTTTCTTTCTTTCTTTTTTTTTTTTTTTTTTTTTTTTTTTGCTTTGTTGTATGATATGGATAATATGGAAATGTTTTGCATGATTTGACACATATAATTGATATTGTTTGCCTTCTCAGAAATTGTAAGGGGTGTGGGAAGAGAAGGAGAGAATCTGGAACTCAAAATATAAAAAGAAAAGAATGGTTTTAAAACAACTGATTTATTAAAGGAAAAGTTCATGGTTTACAGGTTAAGTGCCACTGTATAATTCTACCCTATTTACTTCTAATGTCAAAGGGGAAGAGGGGGTAAGAGAGTACTCTATAGAATGATAAAAATCAATATATTCAGGCCTATTATTTAAGGGGATTAAAGGTAGAATTGTTATATATCTCCTCATTTAAGACTTAATTTAGCAATAGAACTAAAGGTGCACTTAACAGTAATAGAAAAACTTTAAAGGGCAAAGCATTTGGAATAAGGAAAATGAGTTCTGTCATTATACATGTAGTTTTCCTGATTCTGCTTACTTCATTCTGCATCAATTCATACAAGTCTTTCCATTCCTCTCTATATTCATCATATTCTTTATTTCTGAAAACACAGCAATATTCTATTTCATATCATAGTGTATTGTAATTTATTTAGCAATGGCTAAATTTCTAGTATCTTGCTCCTATCAGAAATGTCATCATAATTATTTTGCTGTAAATGGCAACTTTCTTTTTTTTTTATTATTTTAATAGTTTTTATTTACCAGATATATGCATGGGTAATTTTATAACATTGACAATTGCCAAACCTTTTGTTCTAATTTTTCCTCTCCTCTCCCCCCACCAGATTGGCCAATACATGTTAAACATGGAAAGTATAAATTAAATACAATATATGTATACATGTCCAAACAGTTATTTTGCTGTACAAAAAGAATCGGACTTTGAAATAGTGTACAATTGAAATAATACAACTTTCTTTTTTTCATTGAATTCCATGGGATATATTCTTAACAGTTGATTTCTTTGTGACTTTATTTTTCTTTAGTGACTTTCTTAACAAAATTCCAAATTGTTTTCCAGAATGGCTAGACTAGTTCAGGACCCCAAAATTCATTATTGTTCTTGTCTTTCTAAAATCCCTCAAAATTTTGACTATTTCCTATCTTTTTGTCATTGCCAAAATTCTGGTAATGTGATTAAAACATCAAGGTTGTTTTTATTTGCATTTTTCTTATTTATGATTTGGAGTATTCTTTCATGAGGTTGTTAATATCGTGACTAGGCATGGACTCACACTTAACACCACATACTAAGATAAGATCAAAATGGGTCCATGATTTAGATATAAAGAATGAGATCATAAATAAATTAGAGGAACATAGGATAGTTTACCTCTCAGACTTGTGGAGGAGGAAGGAATTTGTGACCAAAGGAGAACTAGAGATCATTATTGATCACAAAATAGAAAATTTTGATTACATCAAATTAAGAAGCTTTTAGAAGGGAAGTAACAAATTGGGAAAACATTTTTACAGTTAAACATTCTGATAAAGGCCTCATCTCCAAAATATACAGAAAATTGACTCTAATTTAAAAGAAATCAAGCCATTCTCCAATTGAAAAATGGTCAAAGGATATGAACAGACAATTTTCAGATGATAAAATTGAAACTATTTCCACTCATATGAAAGTGTTCCAAATCACTATTGATCAGAGAAATACAAATTAAGACAACTCTGAGATACCATTACACACCTGTCAGATTGGCTAAGATGACAGGAACAAATAATGATGAATGTTGGAGGGGATGTGGGAAAACTGGGACACTGATGCATTGTTGGTGGAGTTGTGAAAGAATCCAACCATTCTGGAGAGCAATTTGGAACTATGCCCAAAAAGTTATCAAACTGTGCATACCCTTTGATCCAGCCATACTACTACTGGGCTTATATCCCAAGGAAATACTAGAGAAGGGAAAGGGACCTGAATGTGCCAAAATGTTTGTGGTAGCTCTTTTTGTAGTGGCTAGAAACTGGAAAATGAACAGATGCCCACCAACTGGAGAATGGTTGGGTAAATTATGGTATATGAATGTTATGGAATATTATTGTTCTGTAAGAAATGACCAACAGGATGAATACAGAGAGGCTTGGAGAGACTTACATCAACTGATGCTGAGTGAAATGAGCAGAACTAAAAGATCATTATACACTTCAACAATGATACTGTATGATGATGTATTCTGATAAAAGTGGATATCTTCAACATATAGAAGAGCTAATCCAATTCCAATTGATCAATGATGGACAGAATCAGCTACACCCAGAGAAGGAACACTGGGAAATGAGTGTAAAATGTTAGCATTTTTTGTTTTTCTCCCCAGGTTATTTTTACCTTCTGAATCCAATTCTTCCTTTGCAACAACAACAACAAAATTCAATTCTGCACATATATATTGTACCTAGGATATACTATAAGATATTTAATATGTATGGGAATGCCCACCATCTAGGGGAGGGGGTGGAGGGAAGGAGGGGAAAAACTCGGAACAGAAAGGAGTACAAGGGATAATGTTGTAAAAAATTACCTATGCATATTTTCTGTCAAAATATGTTATAATTATAAAATTAATAAAAAAAATATTGTGGAGTTCTGAGAATTTTTTTTAAATTTTCTTTGACTACTTATGTACTTGGGAATGGCTTAAAAGTCCATCTTTTTAACATTAGCATTTTCCATGTGATCAGTCAATACAAATTTATTAAGCAACTATATGTCAGAGGCTCTAGGGATACAGAGACAAAAATGAAACAACTCCTACCTTCAAGGTGCTTACATTCTATAGGAAGATAACAGATACATATCTTAGTACATAAAACATAAATACAAGGTAGATATTTGGATAGGGGTACACTAGCACTTAGGGTGATGGAAAAGGTCTCATGTAGAAGAAATTGAAGAAAGAGCTGCATTTTGAAAAAAAATTGAGATTTTAAGCGGTAGAGGTGAAAATATTCATTTCAGGCATGAAAGGGGGTCACACAAGGGCATAGAGACTGGAGATAGAATATCTTATGTGAGGAAGAATAGGAAGACTAATTTTACTAGATTGTAGTGTACACTAGAGTGTAGTGTAAAGGGAAGTAATATATAGGCATAGTAATGAAGCTGGAAAGATAGGGTTTTTTCCCAAATATATACAAAGATAGTTTTCAGTATTTACCTTTGCAAAACCTTGTGTTCCAAATTTTTCTCCCTCTCTCCTTCCTCCCTTCTTCCCCAAAAAGCTAGCAATCCAATTTAGGTTAACATATGCATTTCTAAATATATTTCCATGTTCATCATGTTGTGCCAAAAAAAAAAAAAAAAAAAAAGAAAAGAAAAGAAAAAAAAGAAAATCAGATCAAATAGGAAAAAAAAATCACAAGAAAGAAAAAAAACAAAAAACAAGCAAGCAAACAACAAGAAAAAGGTGAAAATACTATGCTTTGATTTCTACTCAGTCGCCATAGTTCTCTCTCTGGATGCAGAATTGCCTTGAATCACTTCATTATTGAAAAGAGCCAAGTCTTTTATAATTGATCATCACATAATGTTGTTGTTACTCTAAACAATGATCTCTTGGTTCTGCTCACTTCACTCAGCATCAGTTCATGGAAGTCTTACCAGGCTTTTCTGAAATCAGCTGCTCATCATTTCTTATATTCCATAACATTCATAAACTTATTCAGTCATTCCCCAATTCATGGACAGCCATTCAATTTCCAGTTCTTTGCCACAACAAAAAGGACTGCCACAAACATTTTAGCACATGTGGGTCCTTTTCCTTTTCTTATGATCTCTTAGGGATACAGACCTAGTAATGAGACTGCTGGATCAAAAAGTATACACAGTTTGATAGACCTTTGGATATAGCTTCAAATGAGCAATAATTGCTGTCTAGTTTCAAAGCATTGAAAAAGTTCCAAAAATTGCATAAAGGGCAATGGAGAATATAAGTATGGCACAATGGAAAGAGCACTAGATTTAGGGACAAAGGGCCTGGATTGAAATCCTTACTCTGTCACGTACTGTGACCCTGGTCAAATGCCGTAACCTTTTAAGTTCTTTGTTTCTTTATTATTTGGACTCACCTCACCATTTTAACTTCCCCACAGTGAACCTGTTTAACCATGCACTATTTCCCACTCTTTTTTTCTCTCTCACAGCACACTGACTTTTAAGCCCTGCCAATGTTTAACTAAAGTCATCCCCACTATAACTTTCTATGCTATTACTGTGCTCATTGCAGTCAAATCAAATTCTTTCTAATTAATCTCCATTTGTCCCTTACTAGAGCATTTCAATAATTTTATTGCCCTGATTGACTATGAAGTTTCCTGCAATACCTATTCCATTCCTCTTACTCTGTCATCTGAATATAAGACTTAAAAAATTTGCCTCCTACTTTAGAGAAAATAGTGATCTATCATACTCTCCCTAATCTCTCCTAATCCATACCTCTGTATGTGATTAACCAAGTTCTGTTTTGCTCTGATCTCTCTTGGCTTTTCCCCTTGCCAAGGTTAACTCCTCTACTTTCACCCTTGATCCCAAAGGAATGAGCATATAGGAAAATAAGACTTTGCCCCAGGTTACCAATATTCCCAAAATGGAACCCGTTTTTTTTCTGAAGTTACTGCTATTTCCCTATTAAACATATTGCAAGGCTTACCATCCCAGTCTTTATAACAGTTCTGTGACAGATCAGGGGTTAATAGTCTCTTTTCTTCTCTCATTAGCCAGCTCCCACAGGATGTGGTTTTATTTTATTGTGGCTCTGTCACCTCTGCTATCAGTCTTCTCTTTAGCCTTCCCCTAAATTCACTTTCACCTAAATCTTTCTTGTGCTATTCTCTACAATACAGCAGTGCTATTCTCTGCAACACAGCACTCTCAAATGTTTTTATGCAGGTGAAGGAACAAAGCCTGTGCTTGATACCTTTCCCTTCTATCTCTTCTGGGAGATTGCCTCAACAATCATTTGCTGTTTTCATCTTCAATCTATCTTCAAAGTATCAGGGTAGAACCAGGAAGAGACTTTAGGGATCATCTAATTAAACTTTTTGATTTTTCAGAAAACTGAGGAACCAGAAATGAAAATGACTATTATAAGAAAGCTCATTAAGTTCATAGTGAAATTGAATCTGAGATGGAATAGTTCAAATGAAACCAGATTCCCACAGACATAGACTATAAGAGCTCAAAGTGATCTTGTCTGGCCTCTTCTTTGTACAGAAAAGAAAACAGACACTGGCACTTGATTTTAACATACTTCATTTTTGCAAAATGATCACAACCAAACTTAGCCCCAAAGAAGAGTTATGAGGAGCAAATCATCTGGCTTCTTTATAGAGAGACAGGTCCACAGGTATGAAACATTTTATATGGCATCAGATTTTTTTTTAAATGTCAGTTTATTTTTGCTGATATTTTTCTCTTTTTAATTATCTACATTTGTTGTTGTTTGTTAGAAGGCATGGCTTTCTGGAAAGAAACAAGCATGGAAATACAAAGGGAATTTAGGTCACATAAAAACAAAAAATAATAATTTTTAAAAAGAACTTCTTTTAAAAATATTTTATTGATACTATTAAAAAGCATTGCTGTCACTTTCTAAAGCACTCCCACATCTGTAGAAGCTTTCATTATAATAAAGGAAAATAATTAGTCCAAATAAACCAACCAGTTAACTATGACTGATAATGTATATCTCTGTTAAGAGAGAAGCATGATTCACCACTAGTCTTTTGAAGTCAAAGTTGGTCACTGACTTAACATTAATTAACGTGTAGGTAACATTAATCCAGAATCCCAGTTTAGCTTTTTGTAAGCCAGGTTACTGAAATTTGGCCTCCTTTGAAGGATAATTCAGAGGAGGGAAGAAGAGGGCCTTTTTAGAGAAAACATTCCCAATCTCATGACTCAAGACCAATAGCTAATCAGGGAGGAGCCTTGGTATTTCTTGTCATGTACTAGTCCCAAGCTCACCTTTTCACCTCCAAACTCTAGCAAATTTGAGTATCTTGTTCCCACTAAAGAAAAGTCCCTAGGATGGAGAAAGGAGAGACATCTTCAGAAAAGAATAGTCCTTTAACAGGACCAAAAGGGCTAGTTCCTCACTCTGTTTTACCCACTCAAAATATTCTCCCTTCTTCTACCCCCCCCTCCCTTAACAAAAACCCTGCCAAGAGGTTTAGGCCTAGGGAAGCATTTTGTTCTCCTTCAGCCTAGCTCCTGTCCCAGGAAAGGTACAAGTGACCAAAAGTACTCTTTTTCATTCCCCACATGGGAGTCCATGACACTTTCAAGCTGGTTCTACAGGCATGGAAAAAAGTTTGAAAAAATTAGTGAGAGCAATATTTCAAGAAGAAGCAGCCCTGTTAAGTGTGATCAGTGGGTCTTCCACTCTAGCCAGAGTGGATGTTCTAAGTTACTCTGCCCTAGTCTTCTGTCACCACTCTCACATGATGGGTATCCCCCTTTGTTTCAGTGAAGAGTTGGAGAAGATAGGGGCACTTCTCATCATAATCCAGCTGCTTCCTCTTCCTGACAACATGAGATGTTGCAAGGTGGAGCCCGATAGGACAGTTTTTGCTACTGAGAATGACCTCTTATCCCAGTATTTGGCCATGCCAGAGTTCAAGTACCGTATATAAAGCTCTTTGCTTTCTCTTTTTTCACACTTAAATAAATGCCCAAGCATAATTCAAGTAATGAGGGAAGGCCCCTCATCTTCTGAACTGTGATATTTCTCTTGAAGCTGAGCCTCTATCCTTGGATATGACTCAAGAAAGCTCTCTTAAACCTTCCAATGTCCAAGATAATCAGTTGTCATTCAACTAACTACTGTCTGTGAAGACTGTGATAACTTCTAGGGACACACACAAAAAGAAAGGCAACTTCCTCCCCAAATCCTGAAGTTATCCCAACACCCTCTCTGGAAGATACATAAAATACTATAAGAGACAGTCAAACTTGCCCTGCCCTCCCTTTCATCATCTTGCTCCCAGCTCCACACTGTCCATCAGGATCCTTATTCCTTAGGACAGTAAAGATCTTGTGTTAGCAACCAGAAGACAATTCCCACACTGGGAAGCAGATTCTTGCCCTGGGGGAAAGGCCTTGTTGTAGCTGCCTTAAGGTTCTACCAACTCCTCATGTGCTGGCATTTAAGACAGTCCACAATCTGATCCCAGTTTACCTTTTTGGTCTCTTTCCATACCACTTTCCTTTATCCACTGTATATACCAGGCAAACTTGAGATGGCACCTCAGTGTACAGATAGATAGATAGATAGATAGATGAATGGATGGATGGATGGATGGAACAATATCTAGCCTTCCTGCATATTAGGTACTGCGCTAAGCATTGAAGTTACATATACACATAAGAAACACCTAGCTGTTCTCTTTCGAGCAATGGACAAAAGTGTTAGACCTTGGAATCAAAAAGATCTTTCTTCAGATACTGGCTTAGACACAAGCTGTGTGACCCTGGACATATCCTCTGTCTGCCCCAGTTTGCTCAATTGTAAAATGGAATAAAAAAAAGAGCAGGTCCTTCCCAGGATTATTGTGAGGGAAAAATATTCATCTCAAATACTATCTCATTTGTTTCTTGTTTCCTTCTTTCTTTCTTCAAAGAGCTTACATTTTTAAAGGGTAAGATACCATATAGAGAGGAGCTGGAAAACATAGGGAACAATCAAGCAATAGCTTGAGATATGATTAAAAAAAAAAAAAAATGACCTGGTTACTAGCAACCTAAAGGCAAAGCTTTTGGGAACCTCGAGCAGAGTCCAGAATGAATTAGGGAGGGAGGATGACTAGAATTTACTCTTTTCCCTTACCTTTCAGAAACTTTATCTTTCTGTAAGGCTCAACTCAGAAGTCACTTCATTGAAAACTTGTCTTATGTACTGATGTTGATTGTTATTTCAGTCATGGCCAACTTTTCATGATCCCATTTGGGTTTTTTTTGTTTGTTTGTTTGTTTTGGGGGGTTTGGGGGAGTTGGCAAAAACATTAAAGTGATTTTTCCATTTCCTTCTCCAGATCATTTTACAGATGAGGAAACTGTGGCACACAGGACCACACTGCTAGTAAATGGCTAAGACTAGATAAAAACTCAGGAAAAAATGAGTCTTTCTGTTTTAGACACAGTGTTCTACCCACTATACCACTTAGCTCCTCCTAGGTGATCTGTATCATCAAATTACCTTTTTGTACAACCCTTATTTATAATAAGGGTTTTATCCTTCCATTATAATATAACCCATTAAGACATTAAATTTGTCATTGGCAAGGTAGAACAGCATATATATTAAAAATAGGGATCATTAAATAGATTTTTTTTAAAATTTAGGGGTTGGGAGAAGCACCATATCTGGAGTCCTAGGACTTCAGCTGAAATCCTATCCTTGAAAATGTCCTTGGACTAGATGTGACCTTAGACCAGTCATTTAGCCCAAAGTTTTGTTTTTGTCTTTTTTAACCACTAATATTAGTACAATGCTTGGCACACAGTAGACACTTAGATTTTAGTACAATTTTGTCTCCCTGGGCCTCAATTTCCTTCGATTAGATGACATGTTCTTATGAATAGAATTTCAGAAAATCCTGCTTTATTTATTACTGTTATATGGATGAAGCAGGTGACACTTGAAGGCAGTTAGCTAAAATTACATTTTGAATTAGGTTTAAAGAGCCAGGTTCCATGAGGAATGAATTTTTACTTCCAAAAGAAATTAAACAAATTTTCAATTTTTTTCAGGGTTGCGGAGGGAGGACACAAAATAAGGGGTTGAAAAAGATATTAGAGTAGCTGTGTCTCAAATGCCTTTGCTAAGTAATTCTCTCACTCTACAAAATGTTCCTGTGTCTTTTCCTTATGCAACATTTAAATCTCCAGCCTGAACCTTAAGTTCCTAGGTTGATAATCTCATTACAAGTAATCTTGTTTACCGGCCATTCTCTTGGCAGAAAATCTTGTCAAACCCTATACTCTTTCCTCACCACCCCCTCTTCTTGTTTCTCCATTGTTCCCCTGGCCTGCTGGCCTGACTTACACTGAAGCCTTCATTGATAGGGCTTATCCTGTTTACTGGGGATTCTGCTAAAGAACCTCATCAAATACTTCCATCCCTTCCTTCAATAAATGGTTTCCTTTGATCTATACAGCACACAAAATATTTATCAAAAATTTCTCTCAACTGAATTTCCTCTGGCTGATGATGGTTACATCCTGTTCCAGATAGCCTCCCCAAAATAACATTTGTCCAGCTCCTGAATATTTGAATGGGGTTTTTTTGTTTCATTGTAATTTTTCTTTTTAGTTTTTAAAATTTAAACTGGGATTTTGTAACAAAAGGGAAGGGGAAGGCATTTCTCTCTGCAACATAAAGTATCACAAAGTAGACTCTTTCTGTACCAGATTATTACTACGCAGAAGCAAAATCCTGCCTTTTGCGTGTGATGTGAAAGAAACATTTGGAGAACATACAATATATAAGATTATAGATAACTAGCAACATTTCTCTATTTGCTGGGAATTTTTATTTTAAAAGTATCTTTTGAAATAAAAAAAGAACATGACTTAATTCTGTGAAGCATATATAACAAGACATAAAAGACTGACAATTATGTGGTTTAAAAGGAAGAATTTTGCAAATCTAGTTTTTATGTTCACTTACTTGGAGGAATGTGGTCCATTCATTCATTCAACACACATTTATTAAATAATCATTACTTACAGATCAATTTCGTAAGTATTAAGGGGTATGTAAAATTTAGACAAACGTGTTTCTGCCCTCTAGGAATGTACAATTCTGGTATATAAAATACTCCAACACTGAGAAGTGCAATACATATTACAGATAAATATCAGCTAAGTCTAAGGGGAAAGATGATCAGAGAAGGTTTCATTAAAAAAGGTGATATTTTAAATTGGGCTTTAAAGTTTGAATGGCAAATTCACCAGATGAAAAAAAGAGTAAGGAGATTATACCAGGCATACCAAAAAAAAAAAAAAAAAAAAAATTTGATTTTTATGGGACAGAAAGCAGTTAATGAAATACAAATTTAGTAAACATTTATTAAGCATCTACTGTGTATAAGCTACTGTTCTATAATGCTGAACATACAAACACAAAAAAGGTCCAGTTTGACTTTGTGGAATGGAGTAGGAAGAAATAGGGTTGAAAACCTAGATTGGAGAGGGTCTTAGAAACTAAGTAAGAGAGTCTGAATTTTACTTGATAGACAATAAGATGCAAGGATGAATATGTGGTAGAAAAGTAACATGGTCAGCATCTGGGTAGCACCATGGTACATAGATTGTTGGTCCTGAAGTCCAAAAGACCTAAACCAAATCTGGCCTCAGACTCATACAAGCTGTGTGACACTGGGCAAGTCACTTAACCCTGCCTCATCTGCCAAGTGAGCTGGAGAAGGAAATGGCAAAGCACTCCAGTCCCAAGAAGACCCCAAATGGGGTCACAAAGAGTTTGTTGAAACTGAAAATGACTAAACAATCACACACTGAAGCAACAATTAATAAATAAATCAATAAGCATGTATTAAGCAACTACTGTATACCAGACATTGTGCTAGACACCAACAATACAAATACAATGAATGAAACAATTCCTAATTTTGAGGAGCTGCCATTCAAACAAAAGAAATGTTTCTATTGTGCCATGGTCCTGTCCAATTGTCAGTTACCCCCAAGAGTAGGCTACAGAGTCAAATTCCTCCTCTATTCATTCCTTAAGCCATCTGCTAGTATGAGCATGTAATTCTACTCAGATTTTATTGTTGTTCATTTGTGTCCAATTCTTCCCGATCCCATGGACCATATTATCCTTGTAGTTTTCTTGGCAAGAATATTGGAGTAGCTTGCCATTTCTTTCTCTAGTGGTTTAAAGCAAACCAAAGTTAAGTTATTTGTTTGGAGTCACACATTTAATAAGTGCTTGAGACTGAATTTGAACTCAAGTCTTTCTGACTGACTTCCTGATTTCAGATCCAGTGTTCTAATCATTGAGTAATCTAACTGCCTCCAGATCCCACTCAGAACCATTTTCTTATTGAAAGTTTGGGTCTGAGACCTTTTCACATCGGTCTCTAACTCCTGATTTGCATGGGATTTAAATCACTGACCTGGAAGTGAAAGGTTCCCATTACTAGTTCCTTGAGCCATGCAATACAGGACATATCTTTGTTTTCCCAGGAGTTTCAAGTTGTGCACAGCTGGTGCATTCCATTCATTGTTGGAATATTCATTTCTCAGACATGTTTTTTAATTAAGACCCAGTTCTTCTCTGGGAGGCCTTTGTGTGTGATCTGGGATATTCATTAAAGAAGCAACTAAGTATTGTGAAAAAAATAACAGGGAAAATCAGAAAAAATTCAAAATAAAGGACTTTAGGAAAAGTCTATTCCATTGTGTCAATTGATATGCCTTTTTTGGGCTAGGATACTGACCTGTGCCACCTTCATTAAAATGTTCCTTCATCATTGTTAATTAAACAACAATCCAATGGGACAGGCACTGTGCTGGGTGCTAGGAATATAAGTACAATGAATGATGCATTCCTTGCAAAGAGCCTTTACTCTAATGAAAGAACCAACAATGTCATGTGTGACAGAAAGATAGAAAGAAAAAGATAAAAGAGAAAGGGAGGAGGAAGGAAGAGAGACAGAGGCAGAGAAAGACTAATGTACTGAGAGACAGAAGAGACAGAGCACTGAGGGAGGCAGCAACAGAGAGAAAGGCACTATCAAACAGAGAGGAAGAGATCACAAACTACCAGCATGTGGGATGGTTATTGCAAAGCCTTGAGGATGCAGATGGAGTAGAGCAGGGAGAAAAGGCTAGCTGGATTGGAGATTAGAGTACAGGAGGGAGAGTGAGTTCCAGTTGTAAAGGGCTGAAACGGAGATGCATCTGAATAGCCAAGCACTTGAGGCTAATTACCATTTGGATAATACTCTATTAACATATTCTGTGCTGGCTGGATCTGTGGGTGGGACAGAGAAGTGTGAGAGAGATCTGAGGGTGGAATAAGATAAGACTAGCGGGATCCTTCTTTGGCTGTGGAGAGAGAAAGGAGTTGTGGAGATTCCTATATCTAATCCCCTGTCTAGACCCCCCAAAAGACCAAGAATAAAAACTTTTGCTTATCCTGACTCCCGCTGACTCTAAGATATCCAGGGTACTTACGCGGTCATTACATCCAATGATTTAGAAAGATGAGTTGGGGATCAGATTGTGAAAGGCTTTAAAACCTAAATACAAGAGTTTCTTTTTTATCCTGGAAGCAATAGAAAGCCAATGAGTAGATTAAGTAGAGAGTCACATAGTCAGATTTATGCTTCAGGAAAATGAACTCTGGTAGCAATATTTAGAAGTCAGACTGGAGTAATAAGAGATTTGGGTATTAATTAGAAAGGTTTTGCAATAATCTAGGAGAGAGGTAATGAGATGAATGTGCTTTAATTTTATATAAAGAATTAAATCATGGTGGCACATTTGATGCCTTTTTTACTGTTGCCAAATTTTTCAAGACTAGAAGGGAAGCTCTTTCTTTTTACCCCTGTATCTTGGAATCCCCAGCTTTCTTCAAGGCTCTGTTAAAATACCTCCAAAAAGAGACTTTTTTATTCTTCTAATTCTTATGGTTGTTGGAACTCTACACAGCCCTACTCCTCCCGCTGAAATTATCTTGTGTGCACTCCATATACCTGTATATACAGCTCCCCAATTCAAAATGTAAACTCTAGGGCAGCTCCTTCCCCCTTATCTCCCTGCACCCCCATAATCTTAACACAATTCCAGATATCTTATTAATTGATAGACAGCGATGGTATTACAACTGGAATTTCATTTCTTTCCTCCAATTACAATTGATAGCACCTTCTGTTATACTTTAGTACACTAATTTCTAATTACTTCATTGGTTCCCTGCCCCCCAACAATAGTTTCTTTTATTCATGCCGTGATCAAAAGATTTTTTAAGATACCAACAAAAAGCCAGTTGAACTACCAGTTACCAGTTACTGTGCCATTTATCTCTCTTTTTTAAATCTCTAAACACTTGGAATAAGCTCCAAAGTTTCTTGGCCTGAATTTCATTATAGACGGATCTCAAAATATTTTCCAATTCAACTTCTGTATATTTTACTCTATAGAAATTATATTTAGTCTCATTCCATTTCCCATCTCCCTGGCTTTGCACAAGCAATTCCTTATGCCTGCAATACACTTCTTCCTGCCCTAGACTTCATAGAATTCTGAGTTTTCTTCAAAGTTTAGTTTAAATACCATCTCATACAGGAGACCTTTATTTATTCCTGTAGTTGCTGACTCCCATCCTCCAAAGTAACTTTGTATTCAGTTTGAAATATTTAGTATTTACTTTTCTGTGAACAAAGAGCAAAGAATGTTTCATTTTTGTCTCTGTATCCCCCATGGCCTAGTACAGTGCTTATCATAAACTTAGTAAATGTTTATTGAATTGAATGGAATCTGTGCCGACTTCCAAATAAGGATTGAGATCTGACCTGATATTGATCCACTGACATGGGGAACTCCTGGATAAGGAAACTGCTGGGAATTTGCATTAGTCTCTTCTCTGCAGGGTCATATACCAAAATGTGTTAGAGGCAGAATCTGAATCCAATCTTCTCCAACTAAACTAAAACCAAAGATCATTTACTGCAGCTTCACTCTTCTGAATATCTTGTCTGACCTTAGTTCTCATGATACCCTATTTACTATATTCTCTCTTCTCACCCTTTCTACAGAATCTCTTTCAAATCTTTTTATCATCCCACTCAACTGAGAGTGTTTCCTGTTCTTACCTTTACAGCCATGATTTTTCTATGGTCATTTCCGCTCCTGCCTGGCCTTGACTAGTATAATTCAACTATTTTATGAACCCAAAACTTCTTTTAATGGGTGTATTGTTACTCCCCTCCCCCCCCCCAATTTTAAATGCCTCTTGCACTGCTGAGTTTTTTCCAAGGCCTTCATTTTGGGTGGAGACTAAGGTCAGCCATCTTTTATTACCTTCCCAACTATGCTTCTGCTTCTGAATTTCATCATGCCCCAGGTTACCATATTTTCTCTCTCTCTCTCTCTCTCTCTCTCTCTCTCTCTCTATTTCTCTCTGTGTTTCTGTCTCTTTCTGTGTCTCCTTCACTTCCACTTCTCTGCTTTTCTTTCTGTTTCTCTTTCTCCTTTCTTTGTCTCTCTCCCTCTTTCTCCTTTCTTTGTTCTCTCCCTTTTCTCTCCATCTATCTCTCTTTCTCTTTCTCTGTGTCTCTGTTTCTCTCACTCTATGTGTGTGTCTTTGTCTCTTCCATTTATGTGTTGTCTTCCCCAGGCTCCTTAAGGGCAAGGAGAATCTTTTGCTTATATTTATATCTTTGTGCTCAGAGAAGTGCCTGGCACATTGTAAGCATTTAGTAAATTCCTGCTGCCTGCTATGCCATCTGATCTCAGAGGAGAGATGGCATCTGTATGTACAGCTTTGCTAGATCATCCCAAACTTTCCCCTTGATTGTTGTATGTCCAGAGGCAACGTGGCAGTAGGTGGTTAGGCTCAATGTCAGGAGATCAGAGTCTTGGATGCATCATTTCTAAGTTGTATGATCTAGGCACATGTGTTTTACAAAGTTGGGCACAACAAGAATGTTTGCTTTCCTTCCCTTAAAAAGTTCTTGTGAGGAGGAAAATGAAACGCTGAATATGGAAATACTTTGGGAAGACTTAACTAAATAAAACTTACCATTTTTTTTTTTTTCTCAGACTGGTCCCTTCTTTATTGTCATCCCCTGTGCAATTATATTCTTTTTCTTCACTCACACCTTAAGACCATTTCAGAAGCAGTCTTTTTTGTCTGCCACATTTCAATGATTTATTTATTTTTCTCCTAGCCAGGTCTTGTGATTTAATTGGCAGAGAGAACTTCCCTCAGATAAGCATGTGCCAACCCTGTGTTCTTAGAGAATGACCTGGGACACCACAGAGCTCAGAGACAACCAGTATCACTAGACCAATTTATATCATGGCAGGGTTTGAACCCAAGTCTGCTGAACTCATTCATTTTGGAGCCAGAGATCCACTGTGGTTGCAGATAGATTTTAATAAACTAAACCTCTCCTTCAAGACTTTTTAGAGCATCAGTATATTCCAAACTGTGTTCTGTAGAATGCAGGAATTCCCTGTGGTTTGAACAGGGATTTCTTGAGAAATTTTTGGTACTATTTTAACATTTAACATGTATTGGTCTATCTGCCATCTGGGGGAGGGATGGGGGGAAGGAGGAAAAAAATTGGAACAAAAGGTTTTGCAATTGTCAGTGATAAAAATTACCCATGCATATATCTTGTAAATAAAAAGCTATTAAAAAAAAAACTATTAAAAAAAGAAATTTTCAGTACTAGAGATACTTTATTCTAGATCAAAGTATTTGAAAGTAAAAGCTGGGAGAGACCTTGGAGCTGATGAGGAGACTGATTCTTCCAAGTTTGTACCTTCTTACAAATTCCCTATTTCTATTAATGACTTCATCAACCTCTTCCGCATCCCTAGACTCAAATCCTTAAGCCATCTTTGATGTACGACCTGACCCCACTTTCCTATAGTCCAACAGGTGCCAAATCTTTCCAATTTTACCTCTTTATATTTTTGGACAGAATTTCTGAGGGTCCTCCCCTCCCAGATTGATATTTTTGTGATGGTAAATTGAGTTATATTTTGTCTCAACTCTTACTTAGTCCTTAGTCACTGTCACGGGTTCAGACAAATTAAGACCTTGGAAAGACCTTAATTTAGAAAGGCCAAGGTCATCCACTTTACCTTGGGCCATCACTAGTCATCTTGATCTTTGTCCTGCCACTGGATATGAGGGATGACTCTGGAAGAGACAGTAAGGCTGATGACTTTGATCAGTTCTACCTCACTTATATCCAATTTATGTGCAAGTCAAGATGTCACCCTTGTGATATCATTTGTCCTTTTTGAAGATGAAAAATGAACAATAACCATAATATGTAGGTGATACAGTGGATAGAGATTTGGACCTGGAATCAGAAAGACTGGAAGTCAAACCTTAGATACTTAATAGCTGTAGAATCCTGGGCAAATTACTTAATCTCTGTCTGCCTAAATTTCCTCATCTATAAATGAGAATAATAATAGCACCTATATCACAGAGTTGTTGTGAGGACAAATCAAGATATTTGGAAATCACTTTATAAACCTTAAATAACTGCATTAATTTCACATATTATTGTTGGTGGTGGTGAGTAGCAATAATAGTACTAGCAGTAGTAGTGATAGTAGTAATAGTAATTGCAGTGGTAATAGAAATAGCAGTGGCAGCAGCAGCATTAGTAATAGCAGCAGCAGCAATAGCAACCCACTATATCTGGCCTTAGATCATACTGTTCAGGCAATGTTTTACAACCCATCCAGCTATCTGATTTCTTAACAAGCCCTACTGCACCCTTAAGCCCTGTCCCCACTTCAGGTTCAGACTCTGACTTTGTCACTGACTATCTCCATATGATTTCTAAAAGAATTTTCTATTTAATTGTCTATGCTGATAAAAATCATTTTTAACTAAAAAATCCAATCTCATATATCAGTTTGTTTAAAGTGTGTAACGTGCTCTCCTGGCAGTTACAATTACTAGTCTGTCCTAGACCCACCAGAGCACCTTTGACCACTGTCCTTTGCAGTGTGAGCTCTACCCGGCTCGCCTCCTCTGAGGCCTTCTAAGGTCTCTGGCCACAATCTCTTGAATCTATAGCTTAGTAACCGGTAGCGCACTCAAGAACAACCACGTGTAATCTTAAAAGCCTTTATTATACCTACTCACATAATGCCCTAGCTGATGCCCTGACTTGTTGGTTCCCGAGTGAACACCTGGTCAGAAGACCCATGTGTTCACTACCAAAACCCTTACCTCTTTCGGCTACCCATCTTGGCTTGGCCACCCAGCTGGGGAGCCAGGGTGAACAGCAGGAGGTTAAAGAGGCCAGTTGCTGCCTGCAGTGGGCTTATATAGGGCCTGTGAGGTCACACACACAGCCAATCAGCGAGAGAGTCACCCATTACGAAGCTATCTCAATATGGCCAGGATCCCGCCCAAGGGCAGTCCTAATATCCACAGAAATTTCTGGGCCTCAATCCCGATGCACTGTGTCCGCCCATTTAAAGGGCCCTTACAATTCCCTTTCTCTTGTTTTGCGGGAACCGCACATCTCACCAAGCTAAACTTTTAGCACCAGCTATAGTTCACTTGGTCCATGAGATGACAGAGTGTTATGCCCAAAGAGGTACAAAACAGCAGATCAGTAAACAGAAGTATGACAATGAGAACCAGGCTCAACAGTGGCCCAAATGTTCAACCCATTCATCAAAGTCATACTCGAGATAATAGGCCAAAGAGATTGGATGCCAATGAGGTAGGATGTCAACACTGAGGTGGGAAGTCAACAAGGTAAAACATCACAATTCTAGTTAACAAATATCAGTAGGTATGTTGTCACAATTCTAGTTACATTTATCACAGTTCTAGACCAATTCTAGTTTCTTACAATTTTCTGTTGCACTTTTTACACTCCTAGAACAATTCTAGCTTATCACAATTCTCTATTGCACTTTTCACAATTCTAGAACAATTCTAGCTTATCACAATTCTCAATTGCACTTGTCACAATCCTAGAACAATTCTAGTTTATCACAATTCTCAATTGCATTTGTCACAATCCTAGAACAATTCTAGTTTATCACAATTCTCAATTGCACTTTTTCACAATTCTAGAACAATTCTAGCTTATCACAATTCTCTATTGCACTTTTCACAATTCTAGAACAATTCTAGTTTCACAGGTGCACATAAGCAAAGTCATGTCCAGTAACATTGTCTCAATAACAATGGCAGGTGGGTGTGTTGGTTTTTCACCCACTAATTTAAAAGCATAGTCCTTCAATAGAAAGCATAGGGCAAAGCCTCTTCCCAGGCCACCATATGGCAAGTGGCCACGGGAGAAGCAAGCAGGCCCATTGTCCATTTACAGTCTTTATATTGCGTATCACCCAAAACAGTCCATTTCAGCTGCAACACTGGAACTGTGTCTGCTGTCTCTGGTGTCACGGTCAGGAGGGACATTGCTGCCATCAGCGTCTGAAAGGCTGCTGACATCTGGCTGGTCCCTCTGGGCTGTTGTCTGGTCCTTCTCTTGGATCCCCAGGTTACAAATGTCTCTGGTGGGGATGAACTCTGCTGCTGGATCTGCACCTAGGAAGGAATGTACCCAGGGCCCAACTTGGGCCTTTCCAAATGCCATCCAGGCCTTTCCACATCACAGTGGAAACAAAGTTGTTGTCAAAAAGATCAAAAGTCAGACAAAAGTCAGTCAGTCTGTCACTTAGCTGCACTTTCTGTGTATGCCCGAAGTGCATTGCTAAGGTAAAAGGCAAAGAATTTAAAAATGTAAAACCAAAATAGATTAAAAATATAAAACCAAAATAACTTTAAAATGTAAAATCAAAATACTTTGAAGATGTAAAATCAAAAATGTTTAAAAATGTAAAATCAAAATTTAAAAATTGTAAGCAATCACATATCCCAAAATTCCCTTCTCTTGTTTAGAAGAGAAGATCTTGGGGATAGTCTGTGCAGTAATGACTTTACTAGAACACTCGGCTATATCCCTGAATTCTTTTGCCTAAAAATCAAAGTTTGAGTTTCTGATACCGAATTGTACTCCAGGAGTGTGAATCAATAAATCTGATATTTTCCTCCTGGGTCAAAGATCACACACTGTCTATTTATTCTAGTGATTAAAACAGCAATTTTCCAACCCATTCTAGACATAAACACTGTTTTATAAGTACCCGTAGGGGGTTGGGAAATCAAGCTCACCTGTGGAAGTGGAAAATCCACGAGGTAAGAAAAGAGGAATTTCAACTCTCCAAAGACGATCCTAGCAGTTTTACAAGTATAAAACTCCACTCTCTCTAACTGCAAGGCCTTATCCCTGTAAGGTTTCTTAGAAATTAACTGAACTGTATTTTTAAAACTTTTCTGATTATACTCAATACTCCACAATTCCTTTTTGCCTTGGGGCATAAAGCCTACTCCGGTCCTTTGAAAAGACACAGGAGTTTTGAATGGATTAATGGGCAGTGCTGATGGTATTATCGCCCTTCCTTTTCCTCCTCCCCCTCCTCCCTTGGCCCAAGAAGGTGAGGCAGAGGGAAGAAGAATTGGAAAATTCCCCAAAGGCTGATTTAAGATCAAACCTGAGCTTTGCACATAAAAAGAACTAAACTTCTTCTCAATGAAAGAGTAATCAATAAATTCCTTAAAACAACAATGCAGGAGGTAAACCAACAAAACGCTAAGAAGAATTTCTACAACTGAAGTCCATGTGATTCGTTTATTTCCTTCCTTAGTTTCTGCCACTGGTTTGAACTCTTCCTGTTCTATCTGTAGTAACCTAGCTTTTTCTTCTTTCTCTATCTCCATCTGTAGTTTAACCTGCAATTCCAGCAACTCTTGCTGTGGCATTTTATACTCTCTACTGTCATACAATCGCATTAGCTCTAGGTTGCTCCCTCTCCTAGCTCTATTTACTGGGTGTGGGGATAGCCTTTGTGGAGCTTGATTACAAGCTTCCTGCTGTTCTTCAGTGGTGATCTTTGTTAAAAGATCTTCCATCTGGCTCTTTAACCTCTTTATATAATAAGCATTATGTTCAGCTGTGTCCTTGAGTCTGATCCCAGATTTACCTGGGTCCATATTGCTTCTCTGTCTTCCCTCTTAAGTGGCGTTTCTACCGGATCTTTCAGAATCTTAATTCTGAATATTAAATATTTTCAAAACCTGATAATTCCTGATGCGTCCACCACGTTGAGCGCCATTTGTAACGTGCTCTCCTGGCAGTTACAATTACTAGTCTGTCCTAGACCCACCAGAGCACCTTTGACCACTGTCCTTTGCAGTGTGAGCTCTACCCGGCTCGCCTCCTCTGAGGCCTTCTAAGGTCTCTGGCCACAATCTCTTGAATCTATAGCTTAGTAACCGGTAGCGCACTCAAGAACAACCACGTGTAATCTTAAAAGCCTTTATTATACCTACTCACATAATGCCCTAGCTGATGCCCTGACTTGTTGGTTCCCGAGTGAACACCTGGTCAGAAGACCCATGTGTTCACTACCAAAACCCTTACCTCTTTCGGCTACCCATCTTGGCTTGGCCACCCAGCTGGGGAGCCAGGGTGAACAGCAGGAGGTTAAAGAGGCCAGTTGCTGCCTGCAGTGGGCTTATATAGGGCCTGTGAGGTCACACACACAGCCAATCAGCGAGAGAGTCACCCATTACGAAGCTATCTCAATATGGCCAGGATCCCGCCCAAGGGCAGTCCTAATATCCACAGAAATTTCTGGGCCTCAATCCCGATGCACTGTGTCCGCCCATTTAAAGGGCCCTTACAAAAGTGCACTATAAATTGATGAGAAATTAGCAAAAGAAAAATTATTTTGAGACTCATCTGCAGAATATTCCTACAGTATATTGATTCCATATATCGATTGCTTAAGTCCAGAATAATCTTGCCCATTACTAACTGAACTTAGCTAAAAACAATCAGATGAGATTCTGCAATTCTCTAAAAAAACTAAATGGCTCTTCATCAAATAGGAGCTAATATATCCATTATATAATCATGGTTTTAGAGCTGGGGAAAAAATTCTAGTTTTAATTTAATCCAAGCTCCTCTTTTTTTTTCAAATAAAGAAATTAAGACCAAGAGAGAGAAAGATGTTATTATTTCAAAAAAGATGTCTCAAAGATGTTATTGTTTGTTCTTTATTGTTTCAAAGAATACCAATGACATCTTGGAGTGTGTCTTGACTTGTATGTAAATTGAATTCCAGTGAGGCAGAATTGTGCAAAGTCTGGCCTCAGTCTTTCTTTCAGACTCATGGAAGTCCAATGGCAAGACAAAAATCAAGATGACTGGTATGATTTGGGGTTCAGTGGATAGCTTTGTCATCTTTGAAGGTTGACCAAGTCTTCCACAGCACCTGTTTCAACTACTTTCATGACTGTGTAGGAACAAAATGTTTTTCTCTGCTCATTCCACTAGAGAAAGTCCTCTAATCTATTGATGGGTTTGAAGTCCATAGGTTGTCCTCAACCTAGTTTAGGCCATATGCCAAGATGGTTTACTGGGATATGCCCACCACAAATGCAATAGCTTCTTGGAGCCATAGTTTACAGAAGTAGCAGAGCAGAGAGATATCATTTTATTTTGGTTTAGTTTTTTTGTTAGGCTTTGTGGTTTAAGTGACTTGCCCAGGGTCACACGGCTAATAAGTGTCAAATGTCTGAGGTCAGATTTGAATTCAGATCCTCTTAAGGGCTGGTGCTTTATCTACTGCACCACCTAGATGCTCCTAGAGTTAAGATTTTAACTTTAACCAAGTTCAGTGGAATCCTTCTCATTTCAAAATGAATGAGATATACAATATATATCGAAACAATCTAAGATTGAAAGAAATCTCCAGGGCCGATCATTTGAGAGATCTCCTCTAGCCTCGTAATGTTACTGATGGACATGCCAACTTGGTTTAAGACCAGACCAAAACAATATTTTAAGAACACAAGACCAATTTAGAGTGAGTCACTGGGCCCAACTAGAGCAGCTTAACTGACCACAAATGTTTGTGAATACCCTATAGGGTATCCTTAAAGGGTCTGTTCAAACCTTTCATTTCCATTGGTTGGAATAGAAATAAACATAGAGGTTAAACCAAATTCTACATTCCACAGGACAGATTAAAAGTTAAAGTGTAAGCATTAACTCCTTGGTTGCATACCTCTTACCAAGGCTTGTTTAGAGCAGTCAGAGAATCTTTAGAATGTGCTTCCTAAGACATAAGAAACCAGAATAATGCAGCTGTTTATTTCTGAAAATAAGGACTGTGTTTCACTGAAGCAAAATCAGTGTTACCTAACTACTCTCAATGTACATGTAATTATTACTTATGCTTCCAAACCTCAAAGTTTTGCTAATGCAACTAGAAGTCCTATGCACAGTGAGCAACTGATCCACAACTTGGATTGAAAGGTTTTGAGTAAACTTTTTTCAGACTAATGTCTTCTGAGCAGCTGCGTTCATTCAGAGAAAGTACTTTCTTCTTCTCTCTTTGAATTTGAGATTGAAAGAATATTTAACATTTGTGCATTCAGCCACATTCAGGTACCAAATAGAATTGAGTGATAATAGATTCTCACAAGATTATAGGATTAAGAAGATCATTGGAAGGAACTTTAGCTGACACCTGATTCAATTGCTTCATTTACAAATCAAGATACTGAGACCCTGGGAGGCCTCAGATACTTAACACTTACTAGCTTTGTGATTCTGGACAAGTCATTTAATCCTTATTGTCTTGCAAAAAAAATCAAACCAAACCAAAATAAAATAAAGGTCACACAGATAGTAAGGATTGGGGATAGGATTTGAACTGAAGACCCCTGTGGGAATGATAAAGATTTAGTACTGGAGTAAATCTTAAGGTCATAGAATCCAACCCCTTCATCTTCCAGATAAGGAAAATCCCACGGAGGTTATTTGATTTATAGGCCTAGGGCCACACATTCAAAGATAACATTCCAAATCAGATCCTCTGACTCCATATCAGAGGCAGCAAGGTATTGCAGTAGGTATAGAATACCGGGGTTGGCATAAGGAAGATTTGAGTTAAAATGCAGTCTCAGATTCTTACTGTGTAATGCTTAACAAGTCATTTAACCTCTATTTGCCTCTTTCTTCGTCTATTAAATGGAGATAATAATAATACCCACCTCTCAGAGTTGCCATGAGTATCAAATGAGATAATATTTATAAAGTGCTTAACACCCTGCCTGGAACAAAGTAGAACAAAATAAATACTTGCTTGCTATATTTCCCTTCCTTTCTCTTCTTTCAGTTGTGCCAAAGTACCTCTCTGTTCTCTCTACCAATGCATAGCCTTTAGTAGCAGCTTCATTAATTGGTGTGATTAAAAAGAATCATCCCCTGGTATTCAAAATTGTAGTAGTAAGCTTCCTTGGATGATAGAATTGAAGCTTGGTCTAAGAAGTCATGAATGACCTCCATATCACATGGCAGAAGTCAAATTGGACTTGTATATCTAATGACCAATGTTTCCATTTATCTGATACTCTGATTTTTCTGCATGCCAGGAACTGGCATGCCAGGCATGTTAAAAGTGTTACTGCTCTGATTTTTAGTGGATATAAGTCTCTAAGATCCTAAGGAATATTGCAAAGTAGATGGTTAATTCTTTTTCTGCTTTCCTATCTCCCTTTCTCTATTATATGTCCTATGGACTCTTCCCCTACATTAAAACAAACACAAGAAAACAAAACAAAACAATAACAGAACTAAGGGGCCAGGTACTTTCATGTTGTCCTTTGGGCCAACTTTAATACTAACTACATGCTTCAAAGTGACTCCCCACCCTACCCCTTCACCCATTCCTGTATCAAATCTCCTGAGCCCTGATAGAATTTGATTACATGTTCTAAGACTTGGTGAGTGTGAGTACACAGTGGCTGGTATCTCAGTAATCCTTGAGGTACTGCCTTGAGGCATCTTGCACTTGGCCCTACTTTCTGTAGACCTACAGAAAATAAAGCTGCTGTCTTCTTCATGCACTTGTGCTAAAGAATTTCTTTATTGTGCTTATATCAATTACCCCCCACCCTAGCCAAGGAATACTGCTTCAGACGACTGGGGGAAAATGAAATGAAACCTTCACTCATTTAGTTTCAGTTTGTTTAGGAATATGATGCAAAATAAAGCTCTGGACTATCAGACAATGAAAGGCTCTTTGACTCACTTCCTACCCTCATCTGGGAAATTTGCTCTTCTCTCTATTGACCAACCATTTTCTTAAGACTCAGGCAAATAGTGACTTGTGAAACCACATGCTTTATTAAACATAATAAAAATGCATAGAAAGTGTCAAGCACTCCCCTCTGGGGAGCCTTTACTCAATTGTCTCCAAAATTGGAATTTCCTCTACAGAATTCTCTTGGCTTTCCAGGATTGGAAAAATGATGTGAGGAAGAAATTAGGATCTTAGAGTTCAAACAGTAAAGGTAGAAAGGACCATTTCTCTCCCTTCTGCTCATCATTCTTTTAATTCTTATTCCTAGGAGTTTGGCAGGCTCTGGTAATCTGGAATTGCCCCCATAGCAATGCTCCCTTCTTCCAGCAGCCTGAATCTTTGCTTCATGTCTGAACCTCAGCTTTCTCATAGGAATTAGGGATGCTTTTGGCAACCCAGGAAGTTTATTTCCCCAAACTTCATACCTCAGTCTTAGCCTCCTGGTGAGCAGAGTCTTGTCCATATCCCAGCATGTGTGTGTCACTCTGTGGGAAGTCTCTGCAAAGTGGAAAAGTGGTGACAGACAGAAACTAGGCTCCAAAGAGCTGTTAAGGAAATTCTTAGCAACAAAGTCACTGGTCACTTTTTATAAATCATCCTTATTTTCCCAGTGAATAACAAGATGTGAGAGAACAATGCATAGACACCAATTATACGCCTTAAAGTAATTTACTATAAGATCAGAAGAACTAATTCTACCATCCACTTTTTTTAGGCCTTCCAAAAGGATTTTTTTTTTAAATTTTGTAAAGACAAACATTTACCTAAATAACCCATTAATTGGTATGATAAAAGAAGAAGTGGTAAGACTTCCCAGTTTACTCTCACTGGATCTTCAGAATTAGTCATTGAGACAAGATGAACAGTAGCACTCCTCTTCTCTACAGGGCTCTTTTACCAAAAGAAAGAGCAGGTAAAGTTGCAAAACAGAGTTTACATTTGCCACCGTCTTATCTCTCATTTTAGTTCTTCTCCCTGTTGTACCTCTTAGTACCTTTCTCTAATCTGCTTGTATCCACAAGGACTGGACCCAAGAGCTCCTTGATGAAAGGAACTCTTAGATAAGGACAATCTATGACGTATAGACATTCTATATTTGCAATTTGTAGTCTTAATGCTAGAACATATGAGAGTTTCAGGGACTTCCCCAGGATATGTCAGAAGTAGGACTGAACCCTAAGTTCTCCTAGCTCCAAGTCAATTCTCTCAATAATAGTTTTAATTAACTAATAACTAATAACTTGTTAATTTAATTAACATTTGTGATAGCTTTAATAAGAAACCATTATCAATTCTTGCTTATAGGTTCTTATTCAATTTCTAGTTATAGTTTTCAGATATAGAATATTTATCAGTGATATATTCTTCTGAATGTACAGTTTCATTATTACTTGGTTGGATTCTTTTCTATAAGTAAATATGTTGACTTTCTTGCTCTAGTTGTCTGACATATATTACATATAAAAGAATTACTTATCTATGGATAACTATTAATTACATTTTTAAACAAGAGTTCAGAGAATTTCACAAAGTTCATGATCTCAAGTATTATGGAAGAGAATCAAACAGATGTTCAACCAGATAAAATCCTAAAAGTTCAGTCCGAACACTCATTGTATTAAGGGTCATGGGTGGCTAAGTGCGTGAATGATGAGCATCTATAAAAGGAAGTGGAATATCATCACTGCCTTGATGAAGATTTGTCAAAAACAAAAACTCAACATTAAGATTCTGAGAAAATATAATCTTTAAATTATATAAACTGATGTATGTTAAAAAAAAAAAAAAACTGATGTACTAGGAACAATCCCAACAAAAGACAACTTTTAGCTTTAGAAGTATTAAAGTGGAAAATGTGACTGGATGTGAGAAGGCTTTAGTGACAAGAGGAAATTCTCACTTCCTTTCTATAGTTGGGTGCCTTTTGTGGGACTTTCCACCTTTGGAATAGGCAAAGAATCTATGGGTCTACTGAACAGGATATCTGGCTTTTAATTGATGTTTGGGAATTTCTCAAATTATTCTGTACATTGGAATTATTTATATTTTTTAGTGCCCTAATGCATGTGGCATTATACCAGGGACTTGCCTAGCAAATCAAATATGCCCCTGTTATTTGCAAGAATCTATATGTCTCTCTGAATTCTTTTGTTGAGAGAAAATGACTTTGCAGTGCACAATAATGAAATTGATTATTCATGATCCCAACCCTCCTTATTTTGATCAGTATCAATACAGTTCACAGTGAAAGCTTACTACAGTTTTTGGGTAAATGGAATCAGAAAGAAAATTCAAATCTTAGCTGTAGTCATATAAAGGAGATAGCATGGGGCAACTAGGTGGCACAGTAGATGAAGCACCAGCCCTAAAGTCAGGAGGACCTGAGTTCAAATCTGATCTCAGACACTTCCTAGCAATGTGACCCTAAGCAAGTCACTTAACCCAATTGATTTAGCAAAAAACAAACAAAAACAAAGGAGACAGTATAAAGAATATTCTATGGATCTGACAAGCAATATGATACATAGTCTTAGGAAATTGAAAAACTACAGCTTTGTCTAGCAAATTCATAGGAAGAGAGATATAAATGTAATAAATTAGTTTCATATCTTTTTTGTTTGTTTGGTGACTAATTTTTAAAGACCAGAATTAAGAAAGGATAGGCGATGGAAAATAATCCTTTGTAACCAGTGGCTCTGCCTACAACTTAACAATTTAAAGCAAAAAGATATGAAGCAAAGTGCCAAACTTTAAAATGAAATCAGAACACAAAAATCCTTTGATCTGAGATAAATCTAGTATAATTACATGTTTGTATGTGGCTTGGGAATGGCCGTATTCCAAATAGCATCCATAACTCAGTTCATCAAGTAGATGTTACTAAGTTTGGAGGGCATTTTTAAAAAGAGAAATATGATATATGCCTAAAGGTACTTTACAAGTTAGTACTTGGAAAACAACTGTAGTCAATGTCATGTAAAAATGTATCGTTCTAATCTGTGGATATATCTGCAGATCAGAATCAACTGCCTAGAAATGTTGTTCCCAAATCTACATGAAAGTCTTATTCAGAAGCATGCTGAATAAGGAACATAAGCATCTGAACCTAGAATTTTTAATATAAGATTTCCTGATGAGAACCAAGGCATGAGAAGGTTACAGAAATGCAGTTACACCTGGTTTCATTTGTCTGTCCTGGAGGCCTGGTTACCAAGTCTCTTAAAACTTTAACCACTTCTGAAAAATACTTTGGAAGCAGTTTTGGAAATGGAATGCCTGCCTACCTTACTTATTATTTTGTTATTAAGAAAGGACTACTGCCAATAATAACCTAAAATAGTTTTCATTCTTTTATATTGATAGATCTTTAAGTTACAATAAATAATTATGCAACATAATACCATAGGAAGACTAGTTTAAGAAAAAGAATATTTTTTAAAATTCAGGTTAAGTTTATTAAGCCTTATATCTCAATTGAACTGGTTTGTATATTACAAGCTTTGGTAACATATGGGGACAAGCAAAATTATTTTAAGTGAATAATCAAGGTAAAGTTCATATAATTATAGACTCTCAAAAAAAAGCTTTTAAAGAAATCTTAAAACTCATCTTGACTAACACATGCTTGAGCAGGAGCCTTATTTGCAATATTTCCAACAAAGCCATCCAACCTCTAGTTGAAGGTCTCCAGGATGGAGACTTATTACCTATGAAGACAGATCATTCTAGTTTAACGGATTTGTCCACATGAGCAGAAATCTGCCTCTCTGAAATTTCCATCTCTTACACTCAGTTTCCTCCATTAAAATCCTCTAATCCATCATGGCATGGAGGTGACTCTAGGTTCCCTAGCTAATCCAGGAAAGCACAAGCTCTGATAGGCTCTCTACTAGACTGGAAAGGGTTAATGAAATGCATTAATCTAGTGGTGAACTATATCCATTGACCAAGGCTAAGCTGAGCTACATTCAAAGAAACTCATTACAGTTCGGTTTCAGAGTGAAGAATTTTGGGGCCACAGCAACTTTCAAAGACCATCCACTGACTTTCAGAGGGTATATAGTATATAGTATTGTGGAGGGAGTACTTTACTGGTAAAATTATAGATTTTTGACATTTCAAAGCACTAAAAGGCCTTTTTTTTTTCTTTTTTGAGGCAATGAGTTGCCCAGGATCATAGGGCTAGTAAGTGTCCTCAGACAGATTTGATCTCAAGTCCTCTTGATTTTAGGACCAGTGCTCTATTCACCTTACTGCCCCAATGTCTGTTTTCTTAGACCAAGAAAACTGGGTCCCCAAAATGAGTTGGAACATGGTACTAAAAATTGTGTTAGCTTTGGAATCTGAAGGTTGAAGTTAGAATCCCAACTCCTCAGTTTCCTCATCTAAAAAATAAGAGTTAAAATAGATGACTTCAGAGGTCTCTTTCAGCACTGTAACTATGATCCTCTCAATTCTTTCATTGAAAATATTGGAATTTAAAAAATGTCAGAGTTAACTTTATTCAGTGATCCTAAGAATATCATTATCAGGCAGGACATAAAACAAGATGTATGACTACTGAAGGTGTTCATCTCTATCATAGATGATAGCCTACACAGAGCCAAAGTAGAAGGACTCCCAATAAATGGTATAGTTCTCTGATGCTGCACCTCCCCTCCCTAAGATGATATTGTACTGGCTAATTCCCAGAAAATTACAGGACCTCTTCATTGAAATTCATGACCATGCAGTCTATGTGGGGAAAAAGATGGATGAGGGATTCCTAATATTTAAACTATGACATGCAGCTGGAAGGGTAATCCATTGAGCTGGTTCATTAGTTAATCTAATTTGCACAGGCACTGAAGCTGGATTGGGTTGAAAATTGAAGAGGAGGAATAGAGTGGTCAGGATTGCATTAGGGAAATTGTGCAATTCATAAGCTCCTCTCTAATACAAAACCACAAAATTACATAATTGGAAGGGAGCTCAGAGTCCAGACTTATACCTGGAGAATTTCCTCAACAGCATTCCCAGCAAGAGAACTTGGCTTTAAGACTTCAGGTAAATGGGAACCATTGTTTCCTGAATGTCAGCCTATATTATTTGTGGGTTCTAATCATTAGATCTTTTTCTCTTTAATCAAGCTCAAATCTGCCACTCTACAACTTCTTCCAATTTGATGTGAATCATGATCATCATAAATTCTACATAATCAAATCTTAGATCCATGAACCAGAGAAGAATGGAGAAGGACATGGTGACATAAGAAGACTATAGTTTAATGCCAATGATGATGTATCTATAAGAAGTAGCATTAACAATATCTTCAAGGAAATTATAATTGGAAAAGGTGATAGACTGACCAAGCAGCTAAAAAAGGGGATAGCATAAAGAGAACCCAAGTGTACCTATATTAGAGGAAAGTCTCCAACAGATCCATTATTAGGGATTTATGGGAACCCTGAGTAAAATTGTGAACTAAGCAATTATAAAATCATAAAATCTCAAGGTTAGGTATTTTAGATATGTTTTATAGCTAGTAATATTGATAAGAACATAGATCTTTTGAAGAACTTAAATATTAAAATATGAGATCATGTTATTTCTTTTTTGGCTTCCATGTTATATATATTCCCCCCCTCCCCCCCTGAGGCTGGGGTTAAGTGACTTGCCCAGGGTTACATAGCTAGGAAGTGTTAAGTGTCTGAGACCAGATTTGAACTTGAGTCCTCCTGAATTCAAGGCTGGTGCTCTATCCACTGCGCCACCTATTTGCCCCCATGTTATATTGTTGATATACTATTTTCATTCCACTGAAACCCCCAACTCTTTGCATGTATATCATTGTTGAGACTTACCTGTTGCAACCTACTATACAAGGTTTTTATTTTGTTTTTTAAACCCATATGGGATTTTACACTCATCTTCATGACATTTTGTCATGATTTGTTTTAGCTCAGTGTTCTAGCCTGTTGAATCTTTTTTTTTTTTTTTTTTTTTTGTTACATCCTGTGTTATAGAATGACTCAGTTATTATCTCCAGATCTGTATCACTGGCACTTTTAAATATGCATTCCAATTATGCATTCATCCAATTCATCAATAAAACCATTGAGAAAAACAGGACCAAGGACAGAGCTTCATGGCTTTACATTAGAGATAACTCCAAATTAACAATGAGTTCCTATTCTACCTAACTGTGCTGTCATCTGATCCACAGTCTCCATCTTGTTGACAAGATGTCCTGATAAGGTTTGTAAAATGACTTGCTCTGTAGCTAATGTAATAGTACATTAGAGTACACAATGTCTATAGCAAGTTTTGTCTTTAGATCTCTCTCTCCTACCAGTTCTCATTTGTATTATCCTCCTGCCTACCACTCTCCCCAACCAGGCTTTTGTCTTGTATTGCATTTTTTGTTCTCCTTACTGTCAACTAATCTTTAAAAATGTTAACTGATAATGAGCTAATCATGCCTTATAGGGTAATCTCTTCCAGAAGCATCCAAATTTTAAAAAATGGATTTGGAGTGAAGTCTTCAAGAACTTAACTCCTAATAGTAGAGAAAACTGGAAGGCAGATCTTAGGAATGGCAATTGATGCTGTGGGACACTGGGAAAGTTGGAAGCCACATACATACAGACACTAAATATCTTCCTCCAACATTTTGTGGATATCATTGCTATATTTGGTCTATCTCTAGATGTTATCCCTTTCTTTAGCTGCATAGTCCATCCACTACCTTTTCTAATCAAAATTTCCCTGAAGAAATTTAACACTGTTTCTCACACATACAATGAGGCTAAACTATGTTCTATTTATGTCATGCATTTCTCCGTTGCTCCATTTACCATATCAGTTTGAGATGAGGCAAGCATTGCTCTGGTTTTCCTCAAGTGCTACTCTGGTTCATACCACTATGGCTTTTGAGGGAAGATGAGATAATTATCTGTGAAAAGATATCCTTTTCAATGGAGAAGAGTGTATAAACAAACCTGGCTTGCCACCTTTAACCAATTGCTAGCTCAAAATAAATCCATAGTATTTCAGGTGAGTAGTAAAGTTTACTGGATAAACTTTTGGTGACTAATAAGAAAAAGTTATCTGTTCTTCCTCTGGAAATTTTGAGGAAGTGGCTCAGCAGTTGTTCTTCTGGGAACGGTTCTGCTTGGAGGCTAAGGGATGTACTAGTTAACTTTTTGTGGATCTCTCTCCTCCACAATTAGTATATAAAAGTGAATGTGTTCTTTTTGTTTAGAAACATCAGTTGGCTTTGCTGGCATCTAGACTGGCACAGTACGTTTTTGCCAAGTTGGAAACAGATCTAGAATATTCTCTTCTATCCCATTTGCAGAAATCACCACAGCATTTCTTCTTGTGACCCTAATGGGAAGCACATGGAGATCACTGAACATTGGGAGCACTCTTTTCCTCAAATTATGTTTCTCAACCAAAGGCTATGATAAAGTAACCTTAAAAACATGACCCTGGCAAAAAGAGTCAGTAGCCTTGCTTATTCTGGCCATGTTCCTGGTGCAATCCAGGGTTCTGGGAAGACTTATTTTAATTACAACCTCTCTCACCCTTTCTTTCTCTTTCTCTAAGGCTCATGAACTCTTACATAACACATTGTATTGAGGTTACTAAAATCAAGAGCTTCATTCTTAAGTTAATTAAATAGATGTAATTTCCACTTGGACTCTTTCCTTTGTACGACATCTGGTAAAATTAATATTTTGTTGTTTTATATTCAGTACATAATTTGAATTCTCTCTTAGTTTAGTTTCTGTTTCTGGATAAGACTTCTGGTCTTGCTTTGTTTGCAGAAATAAAATTTCTGTTTATTCCTATGATTCATTACTTTGAAGTTTCTCTTAGATGAGGAAATTCCTCATGTCAGTGCAGACCTTCACATGTTTGTAACTTATAGAAAACTTTTAGAGGCAGGTAGAAGATAAATGACTTGTCCAGTATCTCACAATAAAACTGTCAAGGCTGAGATTTGACCTTATGGCTTCTTAATGAGGAGGCTGCTTCTCTATCCACTGTGTGCTTCCTCTTACATAAGAGAATAAAAGGATTTGAAGTGATTCTTAAATCATCTTTTCCATTCTATGAACAAAATTCCTTCCGAAGACTTTCCTACTACAAAGAAAATTAATATAGCAAATAGTCCTATGAATATTAGTTCTGTTCTCCATAATGTCATGTTGTTGTTCAGTCATTTTCAGCTGGGTCCTTTTCTTCATGACCTCACTTGATTTGGGATTTTCTTGACAGAGATATCAGAGTGGTTTGCCATTTTCTTCTTCAGTTCATTTTATAGGTGTGAAACCTGAGGTAAACAGGGTTAAATGACACAACCCTTAAATAGCCAAGGTCACACAGCTAGTTCATGTATAAGGCCAGATTTGAATTGAAAAGGTTGAGTCTTCCTGACTCCAGATCTGGCTCTCTATCCATTATGCTACCTACAAGTCCCCAATGATGTATGTTTCAAATAAAAACAATAGTCAAGATATAAGTGTATGTGATCTAACTTAAAGTAACACACATATTATTAAATTTAGAACAAATCAGCTTAGTCATGCCAAACTTATACAATGCTATAGATTGTTTAAATACTGAAATGCAAACATATATCAAGGCACTATGTGAATATTTATATGATGAAAGTATTTAAAATTGCATAAATGATCACAGCTCAGGGATGCAGAATAGGGGAGACATGAGCTAGAAAACAGACAATATCACCTCTAAAATTTCTTTCAACCTTTCCCACACACACCTTTTTGAGATATATAAATCGCAAAAATATTAGGCAATGTGAGAATTCAAGTTGTCATCAATCAATTCAATCAACCCTTAATGACTTGCTTCACTGTAAATGCAAAATTTTTTGATAAAACAGTTTTAGGGCAAAATCTGTTTCCACAGTATAGAATTAACATGTCTCTGTTCAGAACTCACTTGTTTCTTGAAACATTTGCTGCTATTGTGCAAATACAACCTAAAGAGAAAATATGAATATTAGTAAGCTCGTTTTTCTCCCTCTTTGGCTCAGGAACATTCATTTACTGGGCATGGAGTAGGATTTTTTTCTACTGCTTCTTTCAATTTTCCTCTTTATTCAGATAGGAATGAAATGAAAGTTGCTCACCCACCTAGTCCAAAATTGTCTAGGACCCTTTAAAACATGACTAAGCAATTACTCCAACCAGATGAAAATCACTGACTGTGCTTGGCTATAAGTTTGGGCCAGTGCATTCTCCAGTACCCTTTGAAGGCTACATAAAAAAACTCAGCATGAGCAAGACATTGTCCATGTAAAACTGTATCACATGCATTGAAATACAATAACTATCTCTACTATCAATCAGCACAGACTTATTCACAATTCTTTCCTTCCTCCATCTTGGTAATATTTGGGTATATTAGGAGCAAATGGAAGGTGAATGGGGAAAGGGAGAATTGACTTCAACATAGAATATCTTAGAGATGAGGTCATCTAATCCAATCCCTTCCCAAAGAATAAATCTTGCCTAAAATATTCCCAGCAAGTGTTCACTCAGTCTGTATTTTAATTTCTTAGGAAAGCAGATCTAAATCTAGATGAAACCTCAGAGAGTATCTGTCTAGTTGAAAGTACTCATTTTACCAAAACTTCCAGTGATAGATACTCTCTCCAGCAGTAAAAATACTAATAATTTGTATAGCACTTTAAATTTTGCAAAGCATTGTACACATGTTATCCATTTGATTTTTTTTTAATCTGGGCCAGCTTTAATTGTTAAAAAACTTTTTTAAAAATATTGATCCTCAAATCTAGCTTCCTATAATTGTTATCCTATAGTCCTAGATTCAGATCGTAAAAGTTGAGCAGAACAAATGTTTCTCATGAAAATCTTTCAAATAGCTACAGACAGCTATGATTCCTACCCTATGTCCAGAAAGAATAACCAAATAGGTATGCATATGTAAATATACACATAGTCATATCTATACTATGTAGAGCTATATGAAATTTATATTTGTGTATATATTCTACATATAGAATGTTTTATATATACACGTGCATGAATATGCATATGTATGTGTGTGGGTATATATACACGTATATGTATATATACACATACAACACAAACATACAAATGCATATTCATGCACGTGTATATATAAAACTGAACACTATACTTTAGATATGGTTGGATGAAAGTAGAGTACAATTTGGCCTATTATGTCTCTTGCTTTTGATTTCATATTCTACTGAGTCTAAGATTTCAATAGTTGTTTTGGTTAGCATATAATATTAAATACATTGAACTCATGGTTCACTAGAATCCCTAATTCTTTATTGTTATGGGAGCCACCTACTAGTAGATCTAATTCTGAACAGCAGAATAGATCCCTGTATGTGAAAGGATGATAATGATATAGGAAGACTGAGAGGCAGTTGCATTCTCTGACCTCTGTCCTCTTCCCTCTTGTCTCCAATTTATTTCATTCCCCAATTCACAAGCAACATCTGTGTCAATAAAGGTTGATTTGCAATTACTTCAAGTGTGTTATATTCACAGCTGTGGGGGCCCTGGTAGAATAGACCTGCCCTTTCATACTTAGGCACGGTCCTTAACAATTCCCCATTTTTTGTTTATATGAACACGATTATTTTCCCCCAACAGCATGGTCAGTAAGTTTGTCCAATATTGTGGAGCAGCTGTTATCTGAGTCCACATGCTGAGGAATGCAAACAGCACTATCAAAGTCTTTTCCACCCTATTCCTCTGGATGGTTGCAGGGTGAGACACTATAGCAGGTGTTGAATCTTGTGTGATATCATGTACACAAATTTTCTGACAAACAGAAAAGAGGATTGTAGTCAAAACAGGCATTTTTCATAAGTCCCTCATCAATCTCCTGGCTCAGCCCTTTGATGTGTTGGCCCATTTTAATTACCCTGACTGAAAAAGTCTTATCAGGTCTCTTCTCCCTTTTCTTCCCCACAGGTTACTGAAGGAACTCTCCTGGAAGGATCTTACTCACAAACAGCTCTTGAGTGCTGCTGCTTCTTTATTTCTTGTGTTTCTTGTGCCCCACATTGGGCGCCATTTGTTACAGGAGCAACCTGTTAGTGGCTGCTAGGGATCTAATTCTGAACAGCTGAACAGAAACCTTCATGTGAGAGGATGATAATGATACCAAGAGCCTGAGAGGCAGTATTCTCTTACTTCTCTCCTCTGTTGTCTTCAATTTGTTTCATTCCCAATCCACAAGCAACATCTGTGTCAGTAAAGGCTGCTTTGCACTTCCTTCAGGGAAGGAACACACAACTGTGGGGGCTTTTGGAGAATTGACCTGCCCCTTCACACTTAGACATGGTCCTTAACACTTTATCATATGATTTGCTTTTTAGCTACATTTCCCTCATCCCGTTGCACAGTGGTGACATTGATAACAATGTAGTAGAATCTTGGGGTGCATGAAATATTTAGTGAGGACTAGTACCTAAGCCTTTTTAAGAGCTGCTCAGCCAGCTTTGGTGTCCATTTTTCTCCCAAAACTCACCTGTGTTTCTAAGAAGCATGAACAGCAGTCACATCCTGGTAAACCACCTCATCAGATAAACTATAGAAAGTAGAAAGTAATTGACAGGATTCTAACCCATTGATGAGTTAGAGAGATGTCTATCCCAAGCACGTGAAGAGTTTCCCTTGTAGAATAAGTGAATAAGGATGATTTGTTTCCATGGCCATAAAGTTTGGGGTTTGGTCAGGCATCTTTGTTAAGGTAATATATAAAGAAATTGGCCAAGATATGAATGAGGAAGGAACCCTCTGAAACTCTTCCAAATTCCTCTCCAAACAATTAGAAAACTGTCTCACCATTAGTCTAGGAGCAGGGAAGCAGCTTGCCAGTACAGCTGAAGAGGTCTGTTTTACTGGGGTGGGAGGAGAGTGATATACAGGAGCAGTGCCAGTCAGTCTCACAGCACAGGAGCCTGCAGCAAACTGGCTGGTCAGACCAACACAAGCTCAAAATGCTCTGCCACGAGTCAAACACAAATAGTTTCTATGAACATTTGGGATGGGTTCTTCAACTTTGTACATCTCACATTTCTTCTGAGCCAATTCAATTCCACTTTGCTCATAGAGCACAGCACTTTCTCTGATGAGGGCATGCCATGCTGGGCAATCCTGTCCCAGTGTCTCCCATGGCATAAATCAATTTTAAAGTTCTTAAGAGAAATCTTGAGAGTGCCCTTGTATTGCTTTTTCAGACCACCTTGTGAGTACTTGCCTTGTGTGAGTTCTCCACAAAATCAATTTTTTGGGAAGTGTACATTTGGCATTTGAACAATGTGGCTAGCCCAATGGAGTTTTTCTCTCTTCAGTGGAATTGGAATGCTTGGCAGTTTATTTTGAGGAAGGACCTCAGTATTTCATACTTTATCCTGCCAGATGATCTTCAGAATCTTCCTAAGATAATTCAAATAAAAGTAATTCAGTTTCTTGGCATGGCAGTGGTATACTATCCAGGTTTCATACACATACATATAGATATTAGCATATCTTTATAAAGATAAAGAGAATAGATCATGCTGTGACAACCACAGGGGCTGGGAGATCTCCAGTCCCCTACTAAAGTAAGCAGTCTGTGCAGCACAGTAAGGCCCCATCTCATAGACTCTACCCCCAGCTCAAACCACAAGTAATTATTGACCATACTGCCGATCAATAGTGAGGTCTTGATCTAGAGTTGGCCAACAGTGAAACTCCATCCCTGGGACTAATCACCAGAGAGATCCTGTTTCCACAGCAACCCAGCAGCAGGGCTCTGCCCCTGCAAAAGGCCAGCAAATTAAATGCATATTCAAAGAAGGCCAATAGGGAAGTCCCACTCCTGGTACAAGCCAGAACCCTAACTTCAAGAGAAAGCAAGAAGCTCAATCCTGAAACAAAGTGAAAGCCAGCAGTAAGACCCAGCACCAATATGATATTCCAAAAGACAAAGGAGTTAAGCTTATAACCAATAATAACCTATCCAACTAAATTGAATATAATCTTTTGGGGAGCAAGGGGAGGGATAGACATTTAATGAAACAAAGGACTTTTAGACATTTCTAATTAAAAGACCAGAGCTCAATAAAAAATTTCCAACAGCATAGATCTTGCTGAAAGATACTTTGGACAATGAAGTCATATCAGTATTAAGCATAAATGAACCAAATGGCATAGCATCCAAATTTTTAAAGAAGTTTTAAAGGAGGAAATAGATAATAAAATTATACTAGTGGGGAACCTCAACTTTCCCCTTTCAAAGCTAGATAAATATAACAAAAAAAATTTTAAAGCAAGCAGTTAAGGAGACAAATAAAATTCTGAAGAAGTTAGCTATTATAGATCTCTGGAGGAAATTGAATGGGAATAGAAAAGAAAGTACCTTTTCTCAGCCGTAAATGGCACTTTCACAAAAACTGACCATGTATTAGGACATAAAAACCTCACAACCAAATGTAGAAAAGCAGAAATAGTAAATGCATTCTTTTCCGCTTGTGATGCAATAAATTACATTCAATAGTGGACAATAGAGAGGGATTGATTTTTTTTTTTAATAAAACCAGCTTCTAGTTCAATGGTTGTCTTATTTTCAATTTTATCAATTTCTCCTTTGATTTTCAAGATTTCCAATTTGGGATTTAATTGGGTTTTTTTTATTTGTTCTTTTTCTAGTTTTTTTTTTTTTTTAATTGCATGGCTAATTTATTATTCTGCTTTTTTTGTTTTATTAATTTAAGCAATTAGAAACATAAAAACAATAAAAATAGACAGATCATTGGATAATTTTATTTTAAAAACAAAGAAGAAATCCACATTACTAGTATCAAAAATGAAAAGGAGGAACAGCTAGATGGAGTATCAGTCCTGAAGCCAGAAGGACCTGAGTTCAAATATGGTCTCAAACACTTAACACTTCGGAGCTCTGTGACCCTGCCCAAATCATTTTAAGAAAAGAAAAAAGTAAAAAAGAAAAGAAAAGAAAAGAAAAGGGGTGAATCCACCACTAATGAAGAGAAAATTAAAATAATTGTTAGGTGCAATTTTACTCAATTATATATGCCAATAAAATTGACAATTTAAATAAAATGAATGTATACCTACACAAATATAAATTACCGAGATTATCAGAAGTAAAATACTTAAATATACCAATCTTAGAAAAGAAATTGAACAAGCCATCAATGAACTTCTTAAGAAAAAATTCCCAGGACCAGATGGATTCATAAATGAATTCAACCAAACATTTAAAGAACAATAAATCCCAATATTATATAAACTACTTAGAAAAAAAAAGATAAAGAAGGAATCCTACCAAATTCCTTTAATGAAACAAATATGATACTGATACTCAAACTAGGAAGAGCCAATAAAGAAAAAAAATTATAGAGCAATTTCCTTAACATATCACAAGGATCATAGACTGACTATATGGGATTGATACCAAGAATGGTTTATTCACTATTAGGAAAACTATTGGCATAACTGGCCGTATTAATAACAAAACCAACAAAAATCTTATGATTATTTCCATAGATGCAGAAAAGCTTTTGACAAAACATAGCACCTTTTCTTATTAAAAATACCAGAGATCAAAATAAAAAAAAGTTTACAACAGCAAGCATCATCTTTAATAGAGATAAGCTAGAAGTTTTCCCAGTACAGTCAGGGGCATAAAGCAAGGATGTCTCTTATCACCTCTATTATTTATTACAGCACTAGAAATATTAGCTAAAACAAAAGAAAGCAAATTGATATTATTAGAATAGGCAACGAGGAAGTAAAACTATCACTCTTTGAGTATGATGTAGTGTTGTACATAGAAAATGCTAAAGAATCAACTCTAAAAATTTCTTGAGCTTCAGAATACAAAATAAATCCACAAATCATCAGAATTTCTATGTTTTATCAAGAAAGTCCAGCAGCAAGAACTAGAAAGAGAAATCCCATTTAAAATAGCAGTGGACAATATAAAATATTTGGGAGTCTACCTGTCAAAATAAAACCAGAAACCATATGAACACATCTATAAAATACTTTTCACAAAATAAAGCCAGATCTAAACAATGGAAAGATATTAAATGGTCATGGATAGACTGAGACAATGGAACAAAAATGACAATTCTACCAAAATTAATCTATTTATTCAGTGTCATACCAATCAAACTATCAGAAATTATTTTATAAAGCTAAAAAAATAGTAACAAAATTTATCTGGAAGAATGAACGTTCAGGCAATAAAAAATATGAAAGAAGATGGTTTAGCCATACAAGATTTCAAACTATACAATGAAGTGGCAATAATCAAAATAATATAAGAAATAAAGTGGTGAATCAGTGGGATAGATTGGGTACAAATTACATATAGTAAATTACTATAATCATCTGGTATATGATAAATCCAAAGATCTATGCTGTTGGAACAAAAATTCATTATTTGACAAAAACCACTGGGAAAACTAGAAAACAATATAGCAGAAACTAAGCATAGACTCACAATATATACTAAGATAATGGTATCAAAATCAAAAAGAGTATATGATTTACACATAAAAGGTAATGCCATAAGCAAATTAAGAGAGCATAGAAAAAGTTAACTGTCAGATTTATGGATAAGAGAAGAATTTAGGATCAAAGAAGTTATGGAGAACATTACATAATGTAAAATAGGTCATTTTGATTATATGTCTCTATGATAACTTTCTATGATTAGATTTTTCTGGGGTTTTTTGGTTCATATTTCTCTGTGTCTCTGTCTCTGTGTGTGTCTCTTTTTCTTTCTCTCTGTGACTCTCTTCTCTTTGTATTTTTCTGTATTTTTCTTTCATTCTCTTTCCTTCTCCCCCTGTCTCTGTCTCTGTTTCTTTCTCTCTTTGTCTCTGTCTTTTCTTTCATTCTCTTTCTCTCTCCCTCTCTCTGTGACTCTCTCTCTCTCTCTCTCTCTCTCTCTCTCTCTCTCTCTCTCTCTATATATATATATATATATATATATATATATATATATATATATATATATATATATATATATATATATATATATATACACATACATACATACATATATATATATTTATATATCTTTCTCTGGTTCTTAGTCTATTTCTCTGTCTCTCTCTGTCTCTGTCTGTCAGTCTGTCTCTCTCTCTTTTGCTTCCTTTTTTTTTTTTTTTTAATTTGAACTTTGTCTCAAGGGTAAAAAGAGTACTATCTCAGGCTTCTTGTGCCAGTTGCTGCAGGCCCAGCCTGTTTACCTAGTGCTGCAAAAATGTTACCCTGAGGTCCATGGGGGACCCTTATATCTGGTGCTGTGCTGAGGGGATGAGTGGGGAATGATTAACACTGCTGAGAGCTGTAGAGTTTGGCAGCTTATCTGATGCTGAATTGGGGTCATACTGATAGTGACTGGTGTGTGCTGAGACTTGGTGGAATGTTCCTGCTTTTCCCAGGGACTACACTGAAGCATGTCATAGTCTGGCAGCTGTAGGATGCCTGTCTACCCTGGGGCTCTACCAGTGATGGTTCCTAGAGCTAGAATCTACTGGCTCCTCCTGGTTATGCCAAAGTAAATGGAGGAGTCCTGGTGTTGCTGTTCAGGCATTCCAGCATCCTCAGTAGCTCCAGATGATTTGCTGAGGTGGGGTTTGTTACTAGCTCTCTGGGAAGCTTCCTTTCCTGCACTGTGCCTCCTCCTACCCAGAAGAGACGGATCCCTCCTGCTGATCCTCCGACTTTCCTGCACTAACATATTGCTTCACCCCATCTCCTTGCTGGTTCTACCACTCCAGGACTTGTCATGTAGCACCATTTTATGGATGCCCAGAGGTGGACATGGGAGACTTACAGTGATTCACTGCTCACTCCATCATCTTGGCTTTTGGAAGTTGAAATCCTTAGTTGAGCCTTAAAGAAAGTAGGAGGTAGAGGTAAACAGGGAGAACATTCCAGTAATGGGTGAAAGCCAGTGCAAATTTATAGAGTTGAGAAATGGCTTCATTTGTGAGGAAAAGTAAATAAGCCAATGTCAGTGAACCACACTGAATGTGGAAGGTAGTAAAAAGGAAAAAGAAAAAGAAAAAAAGCCTTAATATAATAATAATAATAATAATAATAATAATAGGATTTTTTAAAAATAAAAAAAATTTATTTAGGCCATAATAGAGAGTCACCAGAGTTTATTGAGCAGGGGGAAGACATGGTCAGGTGGGCACTTCAGAAAGATTACTTTTGCAGCTGACTAGAGGATAGATTGGAGAGAGACTTCAAGCAGGGAGGCCAATTAGAAGGCTATTATAATTGTCCTTGTAAGAGGTGATAAAAGCCAGTACTAGGTTGGTGACCACATGAGTGAAGAAACACATTCAAGAGATATTGCAAGAAGAAATCAACAAGTTTTGGCAACAGATTGAATATGTGATGTGGGTGAAAGTAAAGATAACTGGATTTGAAAGCTTAAGTGATTGGGAGGCTGTAATAAGAAATTTTGGTTAAAAGGTAATAATGGTTAAGTGAGTTAATAAGAAAGTTTGAAAGAAGTGGAAAGATAATGAGTTCTGTTTTGGATATGACGAGTTTGAGATGGCAATGGAAAATCCAGTTCAGAATGATGCATAGATAGTTGATGATGTGAGAGAACAGGTCAGGAAAGAGGTTAGGACTGGATATGTAGATCTGGCAATCCTTTTTTTATTATTATTGTTGAGTTGCTTTAGTCATATCTGATTCTTTGGGATTCCTTTTGGGGTTTTCTTAGCAAAGACAGAAATAGTTTGTCATTTTCTTCTCCAGCTAATTTTGTAAATAAAGAAACTTAAGCAAACAGATTAATTTACTTTACTTTAATTACTCAGGATCACAAGGCCAGTAAATGTTTGAAGCTGAATTTGAACTCATGAAAAGGAGTCTTTCTTATTTCAAATTCAGTGCTATGTTCACTGTGCCACCCAGCTGCTTAGATAGAGATAATAATTGAACCCCTGGGAGCTGCCAAGCAAGATTGTTAAGTAGAAGATGAGAGGAGTACATAGGACAGAACCTTGGAGGACAATTAGTGGGTGTAATTTGGACAAATTTCCATTAAAGGAAAATTAGTTAGACAAGTGGGACAAGGAGAAACTGATAAAAGAGAGAGAGAGAGAGAGAGAGAGAGAGAGAGAGAGAGAGAGAGAGAGAGAGAGAGAGAGAGAGAACCTAGAAGAGAATAATAATTAAGTCAAAAGACATGGAGAAGTCAAAAAGGATGAAGATTAAGAAAAGGCCATTGGATTTAGCAATTAAGAGATCAGTGGTAACTTTGAAGAAAGCAGTTTCAGTGAACTAATGAGACTGGAGATCAAACAGGAAGAGGGGTACTAAGTGTACCTTTCTCAAGAAGTTTAAGCCATGAAAGGAAGGAGATATAGAGTAATAGATGGTAATGATGGTAGGATCATGGGAGGGATTTTTAAAACAAAGTGTGTTTGTAGGCAGCAGGAAGCAGCCAGTTTATATGGAAAAATTAAAAATAAGTGACAGAGTAAGAATGATAAAAGGAATAATCTGCTAGAGATCATATAGCGGAGTCTGCCTTGGCAAGGAGACCATTTCTTCCTATGAGACAGAAGGGAAGGCGATAGAAAAGAAAGATATATGAGTGAATGAAATAAAAAGAAAAGAAGAAGTTCTTAGTGAATAACCTTAGTTGTTTTTTTTTTTGTTGTTGTTGTTGTTGTTTTGTTTTTTTTCAGTGAAGTTTATAAGTCATAATAGGGCAATTGAATGACAAGTGGATTGAATACTAGGTCTGGAGTGAAGGAGACTTGTCTTCCTGAATTCAGATCTGGACTCAGACCCTTACTGGTTGTGTGACTCTGCATTTAGTTCAGTTCTCTCATCAAATGAGCTGGAGAAGGAAATGGCAAATCATTCTAGTATTTTGCTAAGAAAACCTCAAATGGGGTTCTTAAGAGTCAAACACAACTGAACAAGAACAAATAAAAATGATTCATTATCTTCAGTTGAGAGTGGAGGGAAAGGGAATAATATGGGAAGCTGGAAGAGGGATTGAAAAGGTTTGGAATAGCTACTATAGTGAGTGGGATAGTGAATGATTAGGGAGCAAGTTTGTTCACTATGAAGTAGTCATTCTAGAGAGCACAGTGGAAGGGGAAAGTAGCTCTATAATGAGACATTTATGGTGTAAAATAAAAGCACAATAGTAAAAGGGGCATGAAATAGAGGGGTATAAGGTTTGGTATAAGATGGTATGAGATGAGAAAAGTTTATGAAGCTGGAAGTATGCTAACCCTAGGCAAGTTTACATTGGCTAGAGAGAGGTTCTGTAAGGGTAGCATGTGGTTAAGCCTCTCTCTTGAGCTCCAGATTCATGATAGGTTGTGGATGCTGTGTCATTAAGGAGTGAAAGGCCTGACTTATAGTTGGCAATGGTAGTCAAAAGTATGGCCTATAGGAATTCAGAGAAGAAGTTGAATTTGATAATTCAGGTAGGACTGAACTGAGAAAAGCTTCTGGCACACTGGAGAAAGCCTTACTGTGAAGATAGATGTGCAGGTCAATGGCCTGCTTTAAGACTGATACAGAGCTCCCTGGAAAGGCTCAAGAGAGGCTAGGAATCATAGGCAAAAGGTATAAAGGAATTTATCAAAGAGTTTAGCCAAGAGAAGAAAGATACTAGATAATAGCTTGTGAGGACTATCTGACTCTCTTAGAAAAACCATTTTTAATAGTTACATCCCAATTTTTATCCAAAATCATATTTTTTTAAATACTATGTTTTAATTCACATTCAATTTCCATAGTTCTCTCTTTGGATGTGGATGGCATTTTCTATCCCAAGTTCTATCCAAAATCATATTGCTGAACTTGATCACATATTTATTCACTAGACTTTGCCCTGGATGACTTTTGGCTATTTTCAAAACTCAAATCAATCTCACAAGATAAAATATGCTGCCAGTGAAAATACTGAAAAGTATGTGCCATATACTGTGACTGAACTATTGGACTTTTGGTTTAGAGTTTGAAGGGTCTTTGGAGATCATCCATTCCAATACATTTATTTATTAAATGTGGTTCAGTGGGGTTGAGTGACATCATCACAACTTGCTTCATGTTTACTATGTGTCAGGCATTATGCTACATGTTTTACAAATGGTATCTCATTTACAAGTGGTATCCTCATAGCAATCCTGAGTAGGTGCTATTATTATCCTCACTTTACATATGGGGAAACTGAGAGAAACAGAGTTAAATGACTTGCCCTAGATCACATAACCAGTAAATGTCTGAGGCTAGATTTGAATTCAGATCTTCCTGACTATAAATTCATCATTCTATCCACCAGTCACAATTGTCCTATCTTAGTCAATCTGACAGGTGTGTAGTGGCATCTCAGAGTTGTTTTAATTTGTATTTCTCTAATCAATAATGATTTGGAGCACCTTTTCATATAATTAGAAATGGTTTTAATTTCTTCATCTGAAAATTGTCTGTTCATATTCTTTTACCATTTATCAATTAGAGAATAAACTCAGGAGCTTTTAAAGAATCCCCAAAATTCCAATACTTTTTCCATTACACCATGATAGATATCAAGTTGAGGAAATCATTTGACCAATGATTATGAGAGGAGGCAAAAAATATTATGTCCATCTCAGAAATAAACAGAAGGAAACAATGAACTAATCATATGTTAAATATCAGAAATCCTTTGTTTCCAGCTAAAACTGTTCAAGAAAGGTAAATCTTTTTACTAGAAGTTTTTAGGTTATACTTGATGGCCTGGGGGTGGCTGGAGGGGAATGTGGTTTTAGAGATTAGTAAAGATTATTGAGAAAATGGTGGCAATCTATAGAGCCTTCATGTCACTTACTAAGGACTGGGATTAGAGCCAGGTATCCCATGGATCTCTTAAAATATCCTGGAGAAAAGCAGCACTTCTTTTATTTTCTTTTTTGTTGACTTAGCCTAAGAATTGTAGATGAGGTACTTTACCCTGTCAATTTAAAAAGAGGCATTTGTCCGAGAATGTTCAACAGATTTGATAGTTTTCCTTTATCTTTCCCTTTCTAAGGATATACAATATTCTTTAATGAAATTCTTTATTTTTGTAATATGCTTAAGGAGAAAAAAAAAGAAGCCATAGATGGAATGACTACCTTATCAATACTATAACCATTCTTCCTTTTAGCCTCTTATAATCAGCACAATAAACTTGTACCCACAGTCTTTTTTTCTACTAATTTAATACTTCCTATTTGATTATTCTTAGACTAACTTGATTTTAAAATCCTTTTGGATAGGCACATTATTTTCTAATTCTTTTTTTTTTAACCTCCTAACTGTGCTTATAGTACTGATCCTTAAGAAATTCTTGTTAACTAACTCCTTGAGCTTCTACTATGCCACTATGTCTTGAGTGACAGTTTAGGTCATTCCTTACAAAACTTCCAAGTTCATCCACAGTCTGCCTGCTTGGTTTTTAGAGTACTAGGGAAATTACTAAAAAGGGAGCTCATTAAGTAACTAACTGAATTTCCCAAAATGAAAAGGCTAAATTTGCCCAAGCTTTATAGCAAGACCTAATTAATGAAATACAGTTTATTTATGTAAGAAGATAATTAGACTATCTAACAATGTTGAAAGCTGGATGCCCCAGGTTTTGTCATCTGACTTCAGAGTAAACACTCAAATATGTAAGCGCCTTTCACAACTTGTATGATCATGCATCAAGGATGTTTTCTACCCTCTTTCATTTTACATTTCTTTATATAGAGAGTCAAAATGATAACAATGCATTTATCATCATCAGATCATGACAAAAATGCTAATAATGGAACTAGATTAATACATGTCCTAACTCTCACTGCCTTTTGTCCTTCTTTCTCTATGACCTCCCCTCTCTTGTGTAATTGATTTGATAAATGCATCACATATAGTAACTAAGAAATACATAGATTCAAGGAACTGGTTTGTTTGTCATTTTTTTTTTTTTTTGGTTGCAAGTGATCATAAAAGGAGAAGAGGCAGAGATATGAAAATGACAACTATTGGTATGGTTCCTAAAGGTTTGTAAAGCTTTTTTTATTTGATTCTTGAAATCCTTCTAGATATGTGCTGTTTTCCACATCTCACAGGAGAAGAAATTGAAACTCAAGGCATTCATCAGTTCACTGTGGGGTCCTACAGTTATTAAGTACCAGAAGTAGGTTTGAGTCCAGGACCTCTTAACTCCAAGTATAGTTAGTAACCCTTTCACTATACCATTCTACACCTAGAAATGAAGTCATAATTGCCTTTTTTTGAATAGACAACAATTCCACCAGTTTCTCTGAATAATACTTTCATCTCTTTAAAAACTTCATAGTTACAACCCCAACTCATGCTATCAACATCAGCTAAAATCAGTTTCCACTGAGAAAATGATAAATGAGTTTCAGAGTTATCTCCAAGGATTTATAATAGTTTATGTAATTACTTTTGTTTTTATTAAAATTTTAGTACCATTACTGAAAATCTATCTAAAAAATACATTCATAGCCTACTGTTTACTAATTTTCATTTGTTTGCACTTCTGTGGTCAACAAATTTTAACTTAGCATTTTCTCCCTTCCTTTTATACTTGCCAAAACAAACCACTGGAAACATAAGAAAAGGGAGTGTAATTTGACCTTTTCCTATCTAAGGCAACTACTGTATCTAAATAAGTCCAAAAGATGTCATTGTGATGGCACTCAAGGACATTGTCCAATGTCCCATTTTAATATAATAATAATAATGACCAATTAGAACTTATCAAGTTCCTTTTATTCAAGGATCAAGTGCTATGTTGATTCTTTGTGTTCACAGTTGTTTGGTTATTGAGATGTATAATGTTTCTATGGTTCTCCAATGTGCTGAATGTACATTCAAGTGAGAGCACCAAGCATTTTAGTGAAAACAAGAACGTCTTTGTTGTTCAGTCATGTCTGATTGTTTATGATCCCATTTGGGGTTTTCTTGGTAAAGATATTGGAGTGCTTTGCCATTTCCTTTTCTAGTTCACTTTCTAGATGAAGGAATTGAGGCAAACAGGATTATGTGACTTGCCCAGGGTCACACAGCTAGTAAGTGTCTGAAGGCAGAACTTAGGTCTCCTTGATTCCAGTACTGGTACTCTATCCACTACAACATCTCACTGCCCAAGAAAGTTTAGGCAAACATTACATCAAACTTCCCCATGACCAAGTGGTAAAAGAGTCAAATAGAATATAGATCCAGAAGCAATTTCATGGTTCATCTGTTACATGGTTCATTTTCCAAATGAGAAAACTTAGACCCAAAGAGTATAAATTACTTTCTTCAGGTCATCCAAGCAGTGGGTGAATAACAAGGTTGAGATCTGAATTCAGGCTCAAAAAAAGCTAGCCATCTTTCCACGTTACCATACTAGTCCTTATATAAAATGTACTCCAATACACTCATAAAGAGTTTAAAAAAAAAAAAAAAAGGAAACTGAGGACCAGAATAGTTGAGTGATTTGAGTGAAGTTTATAGTTTATAGATATATGGAGCAATAGGAAGAACGATGTCTTTTCATTCAAAGGACCTGAGTTCAAATCCTGTCTCTGGTACTTTCTGTGTGACCATGCACAAGTCATTTTATATATCTAGGAATAAATTCTTCATCTGTAGATTAAGGATATTAGACTAGATTAGGGTTTCTTAAACTTTTCCCACTTGTGACCCCTATTCATTTTTTATGCCCTCAGGCATACAGATATAAAAATAGGTATACAAATCAAACATTTATTTTAAAACATTCTTTGGTATGCATACAATTTTACCATTTATTAAAGATATAAGCAAATTTGTTTGTTAATGAGATGGATGTGCTTGTTTATTTTTACATAAAGAATTAAATCTTGGTGGAATATTTGATACCTTTTACTATACTCAAATTTTTGTAACCACCACATTCAATACACAGCCTTTTATGGGGTCATGGCCATAGTTTAAGAAGCTCTGGACTAAATGATTTCTCAGGACATTTCCACCTAGAGTTGTGCTAAAAATTTGCTCTAATTCATTGTGAACACTTACATCTCAGATATCAGAAAATGCTATAAACTAGTTTGTTTTTGTTTGTTGTTTTGTTGAATGTCTGGAATGAAAATTATGTTTCCCATCTACCAAATCTGAAATTAGTATATGCTTTCTCCCATACTAGATATGCTCAACTGAAGGTTGGTTTTAGGTAAATTGGACAAATAGATATCAAAATAAAGGGGCAGATTTCATATATTTTGACAGTAGCAGAATTTTTTTTATTATTTGAAAGATTGGTCAATAAACTGTGTAAATGCTTACTTATTTATATTTTATTCATATGAATTTTTTGTAATCCAGTTCTTTTTTTTTTTTTTTTGAGGCTGGGGTTAAGTGACTTGCCCAGGGTCACACAGCTAGGAAGCGTTAAGTGTCTGAGATCAAATTTGAACTCGGATCCTCCTGAATTCAAGGCTAGTGCTCTATCCACTGCGCCACCTAGCTGCCCCTATTCATATGAATTTTAGGTGATTTTCATTGAGTGGATATTCTTACCCTGAAGGCAGTTTCTAGTGAACCAATATCCTCCTACAGATAGGTAATAAGTAAATTCTACAATTAGAATGTAAACCCTGACATTACTTTGTCAGGGTTTAATATTTTCTTATTCTTTATTTATGGAATTAAAAAAGCACTTTCAAAACATATTATAAAAAATAATTGCACATGAGACTGCAATTCTCATATATTAACTTGCTGTTCCTTTGAAATATATAAGGTCATTTATATAAATTTCTTTTTTCCCCTTTTATCGTCTTCCCTAACTTATACATGGCTACCATTACATATACATACATATATTTATATAAAATATACATACCTATTTGTGTCTAATGGTTTGTGTCTGATATATACATGTATTATATGCATACACACTTATAATATATATCTAATAATGTGCCTTTTATATATAATTATTCAGTATATATTCTAATATACAATTATTCTGTAGCACTTATATTTATCACTTCTTTCTCTGGATACAGGTAGCATCTTTCTTCATATGTCTTTTATAGTTAATATGTGTATTTATAATAGTCAAATAACTTTCCCCTCCTTCCCTCCACCCCCTCCCATAGATGATAGGTAGTCCCATACATGTTAAATATATTACAGTATATGTTAAATACAATATATGTATACATATTTATGCAGTTATCTTGTTGCACAAGAAAGATCATATTTAGAAAGAAGGTAAAAAGATAACCTGAGAAGAAAAAAACAAACATGTAAGCAAACAATAACAGAAAGAGTAGAAATGTTATGTTGTGGTCCACACTCATTTCCCAGTGTTCCTTCTCTGGATGTAGCTGGTTCTGTTTATTACAGATCAATTGGAGCTGATTTGGATCTTCTCATTGTTGAACGTCCGTTAGAATTGATCATCATGTAGTATTGTTGTTGAAGTGTACAATGATCTCCTGGTTCTGCTCATTTCTCTTAGCATTAATTCATGTATGTCTCTCTCCAAGCCTCTTTGTATTCACCCTTCTGGTCATTTATTATAGAACAATAATATTCTATAAATAATATTCCAATTCATAAATCACAATTTATTCAGCCATTCTCCAATTGTTGGGCATCCCTTCAATTTCCAGTTTCTAGTCACTACAAAAAGGGCTGCCACAAACATTTTTGTACATACGGGTTGGTCCCTTTCCCTTCTTTAATATCTCTTGGGGATATAAGCCCAGTAGTAATACTGCTGGATCAAAGGATATGCACAGTTTGATAACTTTTTGAATATAGTTCCAAATCGCTCTCCAGAATGGTTGAATCCGTTCACAACTCCACCAACAATGCATCAGTGTCCCAGTTTTTCCACATCCCCTCCAACATTCGTGATTATCTTTTCCTGTCATCTTTGCCAATCTGACAGGTGTGTAGTGGTATCTCAGAGTTGTCTTAATTTGCATTTCTCTGATCAACAATGATTTGGAGCACCTTTTCATATGACTAAAAATAGTTTCAATTTCTTCATCTGAAAATTCTCTGTTCATATCCTTTGACCATTTATCAATTAGAGAATGGCATTCAAGGTCATTCTTAAAACAATATTTGCTTTACTGTATATAATGTTCTCTTAGTTCTACTCATTTCACTCTTCATAATTTCTTACAAGTCTTTCCATGTATTTCTAAGATCATTGAGCTTATTATGTTTTACAGCACAGTAGTATTCCATTGAGTTTAACCTTTTCAACAACCCCACAGAGGGATATATTATATGTACAGATAGTGCTCATCTCAGAGAGTAGCTGGCATCTTGGAACATAGTCAGAAGCTGAACTAACCTTGAAATATTGTTGTCAGGAACAAAAAAGAGATGAAGTTTAATAGGATAGTATATCTGAAAAAGGAAAAAAATTCATGTAGAGCTAGGTAAAATACTCATTAAGAGTTAGAAAAGTGGAGTGGAGAATATAAAAGCAAGCATTTTTGAACATAAAGAAGTAGGAGTACAATTCAAGAATTCTATGAATTAATCTATAAACATAGTGCTTTGTTCTCATTTTCTCAAAATATGTAGACCAAAGCCTAAAACCTAGTATTCTACATTTTTTATAAAAAGTAAGAATTCAGGATTTCTGAAATTTTTGCAATCATTTTCTCACTAAATAAGGAAATTTTGAAGAAGGGACAGAAAAAACTTGAATCAGCACATTTCCTCTCCTACAGGAAGAAAGTATTCCTTCATTGAATATATGTCTAGATTGTATAAAAAGGGTTTTACTTTCAAAAGCCAGGGTGAATGAATATGTTTCTATCCTAGAGCTGATGATATACCCAGTATTTCCAAGTACCTCTAGGTCATATTAAAAGACAGCTGTCTGTAATGCTGAGGGCTGCTAAATGGCACAATGGATCAGGAAGATCTATCTTTCTGAATTCAAATTTGGCCTCAGGTACTTACTAGCCATGTGATCCTGGGCAAGTTACTTAATTGTGTTTGCCTCAGTTTCTTCATCTATAAAATGAGCTGGAAAAGAAAATGACAAATCACTCTAATATCTTTGTCAAGAAAATATTAAATAGGGCCATAAAGAGTCAGATAAGACTTAAATGATTTAATTACAACAAGCTATAATGCAATGATGGAGAACAGTACTTGAATCAGGAAAATCTGAGTTCAGATCTTACCTCAGATATATATCTATATCTATATCTATATCTATATCTATATAGATATAGATATAGATATATACATAGCTATGTGACCCTTAACCTCTTTGCTTCAGCTTCTGGTCACTTGTGAGGATCAAATTAGTTAATATATGTAACATGCTTTATAAACCTTAAAGTTTGTACTAGCCACTTTCTCATATTAATCCATTGGTAAACCAATTCAACTTGACACTTTTCTCCTCTCTTAAATCCCTTTATCATTTCATCAATTTCATCTCAGCTTTGGTTCTCTTACTATTACCATCTTTTTTTCCTGAGCAGGTAGTGCTTAATAAAGATGGAGAAAATCATAAAATCATTTTGACAGAATCTATTACATGTTTATGTTATACAATCTCAACTGGGCCCTCACTGCTGCAAAGCAATCATTCTTGCTTTATCAATGTGCTATCCCACTTTCTACAGCAGCTCTTCCAAACCTTTTCATCCTTCCTCAAATATCTCGTGACTCCCTTCCCCCCATTCTCAGTTGAGAATCTTGCCCTATATTTTACAAAAGAAACTTGAGACCATTTGCTATGAATTGACTCTTCTGCCCCCTTCTTCATCTCCGATCACTTCAGTTCTCTCTATTCTTTACCCTTGTCTTATATGATGAAGTGAGCCTACTCCTTATCAAACTTATTCCAAACCTACTCTGTCACTGAATCAAGTGATTCCATTCCTTCCTATCTCCTCAAAAATCTTATCTCCATTCTATCACTTTTTTTTTGAGTTTTTTGAAATGTTTTATTGATGTGTCTTGTTTTTACATTATATTTACAGATTACCCTCATTTTGTGGGAGATCATTTATAACAAAATAAAACAATTAAGCAAAACTAATGATAAATAACCTCATCTGAGGGTGAATGCAATATATCTCATCTGCAGTACTTCCCTACCTCTTTATTTATTATTTTTTTTTAATGAAGAGAAATCTATTTCCTCTCCCTTTCTCTACTACATTGGGGGAAAAAAGAAAAAAGCAAAACAAATTTATTTCAATATATATTATTAAAGAAACCAAATTCCTTCATGTCAAATTCCCTATATGTCTCATTCTATACCCTAAATTTACCACTTCCCTCTAATGAATGGCTTTCTTTCTCTCTTCCTGTTGTATATTTCCACAATTATCAAGTTATGCAAGAAAAATCAGACCAAAAGGGGAAAAAACAATGAGAAAGAAAAAAAGTAAAGAAAAGTGAAAATACTATGCTTTGATCCACATTCAGTCTCTTCTTTGGACATGGATGAGATTTTCAATCCCACATCAATTAGAATTACCTTGGATTACTGTGTTGCTGAGAAAAGCCAAGTCCATCACAGTTGATCATCACATCATCTTGTTGTTAACTATGTTCATTGTTCTCTTGATTTGGCTCACTTCTTTCAACATCTAAATATTTTGAGGCTTTTCTGAAATTAGCCTGCTCATTATTTCTTACAGAACCATAATATTCCATTATATTTATATACAACAATTTATTCAGCTATTCCCCAACTGATGGGCATCTACTCAATTTCCAATTCCTTGCCACTACAAAAAAAAATGCCACTACATACATTTTTATACTTATATCTCCTTTTCCATCTTTTATGATCTTTTTGGGATACAGACCAAATAGGAGCACTGTTGGATCAAAGAATATGTAGTTTTATAACCCTTTGAGCATAGTTCCAAATTGTTCTCCAGAATGTTTAGATCAGTTCACCAACAATTCATTAGTGTCCCAATTTTCCCATATTCCCTAAAACATTTATCATTATCTTTTCTTGTCATTTTAGCTAATCTGATAAGTGTGAAGTGGTTCCTCAGAGGTGTTTTAATTTGCATTTTGCTAATTAATAATAATTTAGAGCATTTATCAGTTGGTAAATGACTTATGTTCATATAAATTTGACTCAGTTCTCTCTGTATCTTAGAAATGAGGCCTTTATCAAAAACACTGGCTGAAAAAATTGTTTCCCAGGTTTCTGGCTCCTTTTTAATCTTGGCTGCATTGGTTTTGTTTCTGCAAAATCTTTTTGATTCAATGTGATCAAAATTATCCAATTTTTTACATAATGTTCTCTACTTCTTCTTTGGTCTAAATTCCTCCCTTCTCCATAGTACTTTGTTATATTCCAAATCTTTATGTTTAAATCATGAGCCCATTTTGACCTTATCTTCAAATAAAGTATGAAATGTTGGTCTGTGCTTAGTTGCTGCCATACTATTTTCCAATTTTCCCAGAAAATTTTGTCAAATATTGAGTTCTTATTCCAGAAGTTAGAATTTTGGTATAGTAGATTATTATCATCATTGACTATTATGCTTGTATGCCTAACCTATTTCATTGTCCACTACTTTATTTTTTAGCTAATACCAAATGGTTTTGATGATTGCTGCTTTATTTTAGGTTAGAGTTTTAGGTTTGGCACACCTTGGTCATTTTCCTTTGCATTTTTTTCATTAATTCTCTTCTATTCTTTATTTTCAATTTCTCCCTTCCACTGGCCATTCCCTCATATTTCCTATAAACTGAAAAAAAATCTTACTTAATTCTTCTATGCTCTATCTCTTTTGTCTTTTGTGGTTAAAATTCTTTGAAAAGACTATCTATAATAGTTGCCTCCACTTTCTCTCCTCTCATTCTCATCTTAAACCCTAAAAATTTGGTTCCTAACTATTAACATTCCAACAAAATTTTTCTGTCAAAATTATCAGTGATCTCTTAATTGTCTTGCCCAATGATGGCTTCTCAATTTTCATTTCTCTTCTATCTTTCTGAAACTTTTGATGTTGGTCATCTCCTCCTTAATACTCTCTTCTCTCTAGGTTTTTGAGAAATCATTCTCTCTCAGTTATCCTCCATTTGATAGGTTGTGCATATTTAGTGTCTCAGAACCATAGAGTTCCATTCTAAGCTCTCTTCTCTTCTCTTTCTAAATTGTTCCACTTGATGATCTCATCAGTTCCCAAGTATTTAATTAACATTTCTCTGTTTATGATTCTTAAATCTACCTATCCTGACCCAAGTTCTCCTCTGATCTCCAATCTTGCATCTCCAACTTCCTTTCCTGGCATTTTCAATAAACATTTTAAACTCAACACATCCAAAATAGAATGCATCATATCCCCCCTCAACTCCCCTCACCTCCTATTATTTAATTGAAGTGCTATATAAATTCTAGCTAAAATTATTATTTTATTGGCTGAAACCCAAAGTAATCCTTAATATTCATATGATTCCTACTAAAATAAAAAATGAAATTTCCCTGTATACTCTTTTCCCTAAATAAATGTGTGTGTGTGTGTGTGTGTGTGTGTGTGTGTGTGTGTGTGTGTATTATATAAAAGGTAAAGAACAATTCAAAGAAAAAAAATTCTGAGTCCAAACTGACTAATTCAGATTAGGATCGCTGGACTCTTTATTCCTCAAGTTCTGGTGTATCTGTTTAAGTTTTTGTTTTCTATTAAAGCTTTTTATTTTCAAAATATAAGCATAGCTAATTTTTCAACATTAACCCTTGCAAAATCCTATTTCCATTTTTTGCCCCTTTCCCCACGCCCTCCCCTAAATGGTAATATATATTAAACATGCTAAAAATATATGTTAAATCAATATATCCATACATACTTATACAATTATCTTGATGCACAAGAAAAATCAAATCAAAAAAGAAAAAAAATGAGAAATAAACTAAAATGCAGCAAAAAACAACAAAAAGAGTGAAAATGCTGTGTTGTGATCCACAGTCAGCTCCCACAGTGCTCTCTCTGGGTGGAGATAGCTCTCTTCATCTCTGTTTAGGTTTTTAACTTTACTCACAGATCTTCTCCATCTTTTGTGTGATGAAAAGAGTACTGGGCTTGGAGGAAGTCCTGAGTTAGAGTCTTGTCTCTGACATCTCTGTAGCCATATCATCTTTCTGAACTTTAATTTATTATTAAATTAAATAGGGTTAGTAATACTCCCACTGCCTCTTAGGGTTATTATAATACAAACATTTTGTAATTCTAACGCACTGAAGAAATGTGAGCTATTATTAATTTGTACTCACTATTTAATTTCTCTTTAAAGATAAAATATGCTTGCCAAGGATTTAAAATTAAAGGAATGGTAAATTTCCCAACTCCTGTAGGCTAAAATTATATGTTAATTGTGAACCCTTTTATAAGCTGTAATTTACCACAGATTTTTTCTCCCTGAGGCTGGGACTAAGTGACTTGCTCAGGGTCACACAGCTAGGAAGTATTAAGTGTCTGAGATCAGTTTTGAACTCGGGTCCTCCTGAATTCAGGGCTGGTGCTCTATCCACTGCACCACCTAGCTGCCCCCTACCACAGATTTTTGAAGACAAATATTAAATTCTTAAGTATTGAGAATTTAAAAATGACATCTGCTAGAAACAAAACAAGCTAAGAACAAAGAACAGAAAAATCCTTTTCTGTAAATTTAAAAAAAAATACCTATTAAAGTATTCTAAATTCTACCATCCTCTAAATATGTCTTTTGCGATACTAAATTATAATACTTTAAGAATCTGTTATTTCATTGATAGGATTACTTGATGCAATGATGAAGAAGGTAAACTTTAACCCTTTTATATTCTGCTTGACTATTTCATGAGTTTTTGTAGCTAAAAAATATATTACTTAATAGCAAAAATCTTTTTAGTGATAATTGTTTCCTATTGTAGGCCAGAATACAAATGGAATTGGGGAAGTTTTAGTTAACACCAATATTCCCACAACATCAACCACTGTTATAAGTCAAGATGCAATTGAACAAAATTGGAAGACAATTTGAGTTAACTTTGCCCTTGGATACATTGATGGGGGACCAGTTATGGGCCCTTTGCTAATAAGAGAATATAGACAATCTCTAGGACTTTGGAACAGAGATCTTAGTTTAATTGTGGATTACTTTTACATTCTTGTTGCTATATGTCTGCTGTTATATTTTTTGGAGACTGCTTTTAACACTTATGGAATATTTTTTACTTGGGAGTTAACAAATACATTTTTATTAAATAAATTGCATACTTTAATCATAAGACTTCTGAAACTGTGGGTCTTAAACCAAAGCTTCTTAAACTATGAGTTATGACCCCATATGGGATTATTAAACTGAACATGGGGGTCATGAAATTCTGATTTATTATCAATAAATGTTTGATTTGTATACCTATTTTATATACCTATATGCTTAGGGTCATATAAACATTTCTCAGGTGAAAAGGGATCACAAGTAGAAAAATTTAAAAAGCCCTGGTCTATTATACCAAAGGTAAAACCATGACCAGGATTATTAGCGATCAGGATTGAAACTAGTTGAATGGTTTATCATTTATCAGTTTGTTTATTTCAAGTATCTTAGCTCTAATAGTCAGAAACAAACTACTTACTAGCCATCAGGGTTGTATTATTATATATTTTGGCAACTTAAATTTAAGCAACATTTTCTAAATTATTTCCAAGAATTAAAATGACAGATATATTTAATATATAATATCTAAAGTCAGCTCTCTCACATATTACTATTTATTTACTATGTGCCAGACACTATGATAAACCCTTGGGATACAAACTCTTTATAGAGAAAGAGACAGTCTCTATCCTCAAGGAACTTACATTCTAATATGGGAAGGCAAGAAATATGGGGGAGGTTTGATCAGGGAAGGGAGGAGGCAGAAAGTACCCTCTGGGGTGTGTGTGTGTGTGTGTGTGTGTGTGTGTGTGTGTGTGTGTGTGTGTGTGTGAGAGAGAGAGAGAGAGAGAGAGAGAGAGAGAGAGAGAGAGAGAGAGACAGAGAGAGAGACAGAGAGAGAGACAGACAGAGACAGAGAGAGACAGAGACAGAGAGAGAGACAGAGAGAGAGACAGAGAGAGAGACAGAGAGACAGAGAGAGAGAGACAGAGAGAGACAGAGACACAGAGAGAGAGACAGAGAGACAGAGATAGAGACAGAGACAGAGAGAGACAGAGAGACAGAGAGAGAGAGAAAGAGACAGAGACAGAGAGAGAGACAGAGAGAGAGAAAGAGACAGAGACACAGAGAGACAGAGACAGAGACACAGAGAGAGAGAGAGAGACAGAGACACAGAGAGAGAGACAGAGAGACAGAGACAGAAAGAGAGACAGAGAGACAGAGATAGAGAGAGAGGCAGCAGAGAGACAGACAGAGACAGACAGACAGAAACAAAGAGATAGAGACAGAGAGAAAGAGAGAGACAGAGTGTGTGTGTGTGTGTTTATTAAATAGTTTTTAAATCTTGCCTGACTCTTTATGACCCCATTTGGGGCTTTCTTGGCAAAGATTTGGTTTATATTTTCTTCTCCTGATCATTTTTTCAGATGAGGAAACTAAGACAAACAGAATTAAGCCCAGGGTCACACAGCTAGTAAGTTTCTCAGGCCAGTTTTGAACTCAGGATGATGAGTCTTGCTGACTTCAGGCCCAGTGTTCTGTCCAGCAATGGACAAGCTAATTAGACAGCTAAGAGGATTAATTTTCATACAGTTAATAAACAACTAGTTTGAAACATAGGTCTGGAACACCAAAAATGATGACCCAATAGCTTCCCCAAGGCTAGGAGGCATGGATCCAGGAAGATCCAGGTCTCAGGGCCAGTGTGGAGAACTCTGGTCCAAGGTGGGGAAAGAATAGATTAGCTGAGACAGAAAATGCTGAAATATCTTGGGTAGATGGCATGTGTGTGTGTGTGTGCTATGCCCTCATTTTTATTAAAACAAAGTTACTGTAAATGACTATGTTTTTCCTTCCTGGAGGTCAATAAGTAAAGGCCAGCATTTAAATTATACTCTAACATATTTAACATGTATTGGTCAACCTGCCATCTAGAGGGGGGGTGTGGAAGGAGGGAAAAAATTAGAACAAAAGGTTTGGCAATTGTCAATGTTGTAAAATTACCCATGCATATATCTGGTAAATAAAAACTATTAAAATAAAATAAAAATAAATAAGTAAAGGCCAGTAATTAGGAATAGTGTAATTCAGTTAATAATAAAGGAGTCAGAACTAGACTAAATGTCTTTTCAAAGGCAGGGAGCAAGATATAATGTTATATTAGATAATAATCTCCAGTCTTTTGAATTGCTGGTGTATTTGCTGAACCATTTTTTAGCTACATTTATTGAAAAATCTTAACACATATAAACCTTCTGCTGAAATAGCATTATCTTTAGGCACCTGAAATTCTAACTTGGAAATCATCTGCTATGATAGATCCCTGTTGGCTAAAGCTACCATGGTGATGATTACCTAAGAGACCACTCTTTTCCACTGTAGAACTTAAGCAGTGAGTCAGATTTAGCACTTGAAATAAGCCTTAGAGACCTCATCATTATGCAAATTATTTTCCCCTAAACATATAAGGAACTTTTCACCTAAGCAGACTTTTAGGGGTTTTAAATTTATAGTGGGAGGAAAAATTTACAATTAAAAAAGTCTTCATAGTCACAACAACTAGATTTAAAAGATTTTATTTTTTATAGTTTTGGAATTTCTGACCTTGTATAATATCTTGAAAGATATGGATTGAATGCAATGGATAGAGTAATATACTGAACTGTATTAAAGGCTCTTTGGAATTGGTTTTCTACTTCTAGTAGCTCTATTATCTTTCTCTGGCCATACTTCAGCTAAATTTCTTAATCTTTCACTTTCTTCTTTTCACCTGCAAAATGGTACCTCTGGAATCCTATTCAATTGTATGATTATGGGAATTAATGAATAATGTATTTAATACTGTGCAGGAAAAGGAAGTAAATTATTCTTTTGTGAGATCCATTAGGTCAACTGAGAATGTTAGCACTGGATTCTTTATCTTGAGTCTGAAATCATTGACAACCATACTCTAGCTAAAGATAATAATGATTTTAAAGTTCTTCCTCACCTCACCTCTTTCCCCACCCTCACCTCAATTCCAAGCAATAGTTAAAGACTATAAATGACAAGGAATAAAAGGAGAGGATGGGAGATGAAAGGGATATAAGCTCAAATAAAGAACTAAAAGGTACAAGTTTTAGAGAATAATAGAGATGAGATGGAATTCAGAGCAGTAGGCATGTAAATAAAGTGATAAAAATAGTAAGAGGAGGGGAGAAAGGATGGAACTTGGTTAAGGAAAAGAAAGAGAGTAGACTTTGGGTGAAGGTGAAGAGGGTATGATACTGGGCAGAGATGAGTCTATAGGTTCTCTCTCTCTCTGTCTCTCTCTCTGTTTCTCTGTCTCTGTCTCTGTCTCTGTCTCTCTCTCTCTCTCTCTCTCTCTCTCTCTGTCTCTGTCTGTATGTCTGTCTGTCTGTCTCTCTCTCTGTCTGTCTGTCTGTCTGTCTCTCTGTCTTTCTCTGTCTCTCTGTTTCTCTGTCTCTCTGTCTCTCTCTCTCTCTCTCTCTCTCTCTCTCTCTCTCTCTCTCTCTCTCTCTCTCTCTCTCTCTCCTCAAAGTGCTAAAGACAGGTCCTCGGGAAAGAATTCGCCTACTCAAAGCTGTGATAAGAAAGGCTTTGTTGGTTAGGAAAAGACACCAAGATGTCTGGGTGAGCAATATCAGCTTCAAGAGAGAAGTAATAGTGCAAAAAACATAACTTGAAAACTTTATTTTATACATAACAGGATAATAGAACAGGATTTGTATCTGAAAAGACTTTTCTGCTTCCAGAGGATATGGAGAAGTTTGTATAACAAAGGAGTTTCTTCAGAGACTGTAAGTCTTTTTAAGAAAGGAATTTTTCTCCAGAGGATGTAAGGTTTTGTTGGTCATTTACATACTGGGCTGTCTGGTTTTCTCTCTCATCAAAGGGACTGTGAAATCAGTGTGCCTCTGAATATAGAGGAGGATATATAGAGGAGGACAGTAGCAGGCAAAGTCTATTCGCCTTATATAATTTTTAAAGCAATAATTGTTATTAATAGCTTATATTTTTAAATCATTATCCCTTGTCATGAAAAATGAAAAAGAGAAATACTATTGTATTCTTATTGTCATTGTGTATATCATTTTCTGGGATCTGATTATTTCCCTTTGAATCAGTTCATATAAGTTTTCCCAAGCTTCTGTGTATTCACTATTATCAATCATTTCTTATAGGCCAGTAACGTTCTGTTGCATTCATGTACCAAATTTTATTTAGTCCAGTTGCAGGGCATATAATTTGTTTATAATTCTTTGTTATTATAAAGAGGGTTGCTATGTATAAACAGGTAGATATAGATAAATAGGCAGATTAGATAGATAGATAGATAGATAGATAGATAGATAGATAGATAGATGGATAATAATGTACATGGCCTTTTTTTTTTTGTCACTAACCTCCTTGTAGGCAATTTTTTTGAAATACATGAGTTTTATCTTCAATGATTTTTCATCTCTCCTATTAGTGTCTATACTTAGGACATTTTCTCTTATTCCCAAAACTTTGACGCTCCTAGCTAGCTGTCAAAAACTGTATAAAGTTGTTTATTCGTAGCATCTTAAGTTGTTACATCTGAATTTTAAAGTAAGACTCTTGAAAATAAAAAAGTCTTTAAGATGTGAAGAAATGATTAGTGGTGATATCTCAAGAATTTGCTCCAATAAGAAATGATGATGTCAGATATCAGAAAAACCTGGAAAGACTTGGGTGACCTGATACAAAGTAAAATGAACAGAATCATGTTGCTTCCTCCCCCCCAAATAATGTGTAAACTCCATGAGTGAATGGATGACTTACTTGTCTTTATATTTTTAGCAGATATTAATCAATCAATCCATGAACATTTATAAGTGTTTACTATGTACCAGACATTGTGCTAAATGCTAGGTATTGGATGGCACATAATATGCATTTAATAAATTATTGTAGAATAATTCTCATTGCCTTCTAGCTCCTGAAAGAAGTTGCCCCTTTATTTAAGGCAGAGGACCTTGCCTAGTAGTCCTTCAGGTATATCATGTTCTTTTAGTTAATGTCAAAGAGATGAAATGAAAAAAGCAAATACAGATGATAAAATAAAAATTTGGATATAAAGTATTTTGTGGATTTCTACTACTTGATATAAAAAAATCACACATTTTATCCCTGAGGAAATTTGGTGAAGAGATTCTTAGGGATATGTTTTTCAGAATAGTGTTCCTTAAATTTTCTACATCTCTTAGACAGAATTCCAAGCTATTCTGGATAAAGACTACTAAATCCAAAGGAAAATTAGCTGATTACTCTCATGTCTTTTTTTCAAGTGATCTAATTATAAGTTTGAATCTTGTCCAAAACAGTGCTCCAAAGTAAATGAATTTAATTCTACATTTATCTATCAGGCTTAAGACTAGGAATAGTTTCACTCCATTCAACTTTTCACTGGTTAGTAAAAAGCTTTGACATTTGTTGATGACTGTACTTAATTTGCAGATTTTTTTCTTCAGTTCCAAAATTTCTTCCAGGAACTCTGCCCTATCTTGTTCCACTGATTTATAAACACTGTACATATTAGCTCACACGACATGAGAAGCATGTTTAATGGGCCAAGATACGTGTAATTTAATAACAAAGAGAAAACCATCAGTTCAAGTTTTTGGCTTTCATAACTGACTGATCTTTTCGAAGGAAAAGCCCCCACTTCTAGAACTTTCATCACAGGTATTATTATTATTTTCTGCTTGGCTTAAAGGTCATTTGTCATCCAAACATGTCTATTTTTATGGCCCAAAGTAATAGCAGATATCTAAAGAAACTAGAATAAAACAAAGACCAGATTGCAATAAAAATATTGCTCAATTTGAAATTTTTTATGCTACATTATTCATGTGACCTTGGAAAAACATTTAAATTTGTTGACCTTCAGTTTTCTCATCTACACAATGAGAGGCAGAGTAAATGACTTAAAAGTCTCTCTAACCCTCAATCTAACTAATAACTCAAGAACAAGAGAAGGAAGAGCACAAGTCTATAAAATGAAGTCTGGTAACAAGACCATCCTGCTTACTCAAAAATGTCTTCCACTTGCAATTTGTTGTAGGATATGCTACTTTATTCACATTCATATTGGAAACATGCTTAACTTATTGTTACATACTATGATCTTTTATTTCAATTTGGGCATCTTTATCACATACAGAAACAATATTTTTGTCTATTGGCATTATTAGCACCTAAAGTTCACCCAGCTTGAATCCTCCTATTAGTGACTTATGTGTAATGCCTCATTTTGACAAAAAAAAACACCTTGCACATTGATTAGTAGGTAGCATAATAATAATAATTGTTGAATTATATATAATTAACATTAATTATTTGTTAGTATTATTATTATTATACTTAAAAGAATAATCAACAATTCCAGGACTAGAAAAGCTCATGGGCAATGAGGATTACTACTATTTATAGATTTGTCTAGGTGGAGGGGAAAATTAATGCAATTACAATGAAAATTATTTAAATAATTCGAATTAGGTAATTCATGTTTCCCCCACACACATGTACAATTGAGCTGCATTGCTAGCAAAGTCATACAAATGCTGTGACTTTTTAGATGCCCAGTAGTGAGTTGTTGGTTATGTACAAATTTATTTACACCCAGATTACTAGTCACTGATGTGACTTTTTTTTTTGTAAGCTCCTTTCTTCAGTATAAAATTCATTATCCTTCACTTGTAAATCTATATTAAAAATTTGCAATATGACCTTCAAGTATGAAGAGGTATACCCAAGGTGCTTTAAAAATCATTGCAGTAATTTGGAACTATGCCCAAAAAGTTATCAAATTGTGCTTATCCTTTGATCCAGCAGTGCTGCTATTGGGCATATATCCCAAAGAAACACTAAAGAAGGGAAAGGGACCTGTATGTGCCAAAATGTTTGTGGCAGCCCTTTTTGTAGTGGCTAGAAACTGGAAACTGAACGGATGCCCATCAATTGGAGAATGGTTGGGTAAATTGTGGTTTATGAATGTTATGGAATATTATTGCTCTGTAAGAAATGACCAGCAGGAGGAATACAGAGAGGCTTGGAGAGACTTACATGAACTGATGCTGAGTAAATGAGCGGAACCAAGAGATCATTATACACTTCAACAATGATACTGTATGAGGATGTATTCTGATGGAAGTGGCTATCTTAAACACAGAGAAGATCTAATTCAGTTCCAATTGATCATTGATGGACAGAATCAGCTACACCCAGAGAAAGAACAGTAGGAATTGAGTGTAAACTGTTTGCACTATTGCCTTTCTATCCAGGTTACTTTTACTTTCTGAATCCAATTCTTATCGTGCAACAAGAAATTTGGTTTTACACACATATATTGTATCTAGGATATACTGTAACACATTTAACATGTATGGGATTGCCTGCCATCTAGGGGAGGGAGTAGAAGGAGGGAGAGGAAAATTCGGAAAAGAAGTGAGTACAAGGGACAATGTTGTAAAAAAAAAAAAATTACCCATGCATATATACTGTAAAAAAATTATAATTATAAAATTAATACAAAAATCATTGCAGTAGTAAAATTTAATTAATTTTTTAAATGTGCAAAGTTAACTCATCCATCTAAACTCCCATGACATCATGAATGTTTTTCAACAATAATATTTTTTAAAGGCTCCTAAGCATGAAGTTCTATATAAAGCACTTAAAACTGAAAAATTCACAGGGAAAGGATGTTTCAATTCTGTTTAAGTAAATAATTGCTAACTTTTCCCACTGTGTGCATAGTATTTGTCCAACTGAAGAGATTGCAAGTAGAGTAAGACAAGAATTGAAAAGAGACACCTCATAGAATTTTACCTTTATATAGTAAAACATTTTTCAAAGAATAATCCTTGGGGACCTGTATGTGTAAGAATGTTTGTGGCAGCCCTCTTTGTGGTGGCCAGAAACTGGAAACTACGTGGATGCCCATCAATTGGAGATTGGCTGAATAAATTGTGGTATATGAATGTTATGGAATATTATTGTTCTGTAAGAAATGACCAACAGGATGATTTCAGAGAGGTCTGGAGAGATTTACATGAATTGATACTGAGTGAAATGAGCAGGACCAGATCATCGTATACTTCCACAACAATACTCTATGATGATCCATTCTGATGGACGTGGCCCTCTTCAATAATGAGATGAACCAAATCAGTTCCAATAGAGCAATAATGAACTGAACCAGTTACACCCAGAGAAAGAACTCTGGGAGATGACTATGAACCACTACATAGAATTCCCTCTATTTTTGTCCGCCTGTGTTAGGGTGAGGGCAAATCTCAAGAGCAGAGTTTGAGGCACTTGAAGGCTTACTCTGCCTGAGCCCAACAGAGCATGGACGGCATTGAGTAAGCCTCATCCAATGAGGTGGAAGCCCTCCTCACTCTTGATTGATTATGCACCTGGCTCTGACTCTCTGACGTGTGACCTGGGGACTATAGAAAAAGGGGTTGCAGAAAGGGGAGGAGTAGCAGATTAGATTCATTATGCTTTAGGATTTGAGCATTGGGATATAGGGAACTCTATGTAGTGAAGTAATGTAGTAGAATAAAGATTTGTTGCTGTATATTCGTGTGTATCGGGTGTTCTGTGGGGGACCTCTTGAGGTCGTTCTTTGATTCAGAGAATCGAAGCTGTGAAGTCCGAAGACCTGGTGAAGGTAAGACGCTAGTTGACCCTGCTGAGGTGAGCAGCGGGAGTTAACACACCTGCATTTTTTATTTCCTTCACAGGCTAATTGTACACTATTTCAAATTCCAATTCTTTTTGTACAGCAAAATAACTGTATGGACATGTATGCATATATTGTATTTAATTTACACTCTAACATATTGAACATGTATTGGTCAACCTGCCATCTGGGGGAGGGGGGAAGGAGGGGAAAAATTAGAACCAAAGGTTTGGCAATTGTCAATGTTATAAAATTACCCATGCATATATCTGGTAAATAAAAACTATTAAAATATTAAAAAAAAAGAAAAAAGAATAATCCTTGGAAATGACAGGCCCAGGGAAGAAAATCCACTCAGCTCAAGCATATAACTACAATGTAGAGAATAGTCTCGGGCTCTTTTTTTTTTTAACCTCCCCTGTAGGAACTATTTTTAAACTGTTTTTTAATTGAACAAAACAATCTATGGCACTTTATTTCACAATTATAGCAACAGGAAAAGTTTGGGAAACCATGCCTAGCTTTGCCATTGTAGAAGCTGCCACAGAATTGCATTCACTACAGGGCTACTTCATGGACTAATGTCTCTAGAAACTAACCTCCTGGGACTGTTATGCTTTGAAATTTTAATGTCTCCCTCTCTAATTATTAAAAAAAAAATCAGGTCTCCAGAGGAAGGTGTGTATCCAGTACCCCTGTAATTTGCATGCCATCAATTCCATCTGGCACATTTCTGAACACTGCAAGAATTAATTATCAAAAGTATTCAGCATCAAGGGTAAACATCTTCCCCCGTGATTCTGCACCATCAAACGCTCTTCAGCTAATTTCATCTTGTTCATTATTTGGGAGCACACAGTGGCCAAGTGAAACTGCGGAAATGGGAACAATGCACAGAGGAAAAATCTTACACCATTAAGGGATCCGTTTCTTCTTCACACAAATAATAGCCTAGCCACGCCTTACTTTACAGGCAAGACTAGATGGCTCCAGGAAATTCTCAGTAAGGAGAAATGTCCTGCCTGTCCTCTCAAACCGAAGTATCCTTCCCACAGGAAAGTTTGCCCTCACCTACAGCAAGGCCACGTCCATGGGCCAACTAGCGTGGAACCTTAATAGATCAGAGAAATTAGAGTGCCCTCTTTAACTCTGCAGTCTCAGGGCGCGGGGGCCAGGTTTAGCGCGGGAAAAAAGGAGCCCCTGGCTCGCACACCCGTTAAGAAGTAGCGGTGCCTGATTATTTCTATCTAGATAAAGAGTAATAAACCATACCAGGACCCTCGAAACTCAGGGGGAATAAAACTTTTAAAACATGGGGCTGGAAAGGTGGCAGGGGAGAGATATAGGACAATTTCAGGCAAACCCCCTTCCTCCTCCCTCCCCCAACAAGCAAAAGAATGGTCTTGTCTCTGGAACCCTATATAAAATGCATAGCCCTGAAGATGTTCGTGTACGCAGCACTACCGTGAGTAGAACGGATGCGCCTTCGCTTTTCTCCACTCGCCACTTGATATTACTGTTATTAATTAACAATATATGTGTTGGTCTTATTGACAGATTTTTTATTTGTTTATTTATTTTTTATTTATTGCACACGAGTCTTTGGAACTTCTGCACAGCCTTCATCTGGACTAGTCGAGTCTCCCGCAGTCCCTCAGAGCCTTCCAAACCCTCGGCTCAATTCTTTTTTCTCTCGGTCCCCTGAAGGCGAGCAGCCCCTCACTGACCGAGCTCCTAGAGCTCTTTTCTCCATTTCTTCCTTCTCATTGGAGACTTAAATGACCTTTCAAGATCTGCCCCGGGACTGGAGGGGGGGAGGTGAGGGAAGTCGGGGGAGTCCCTCTGGAAGCACCACCCACCGCGTCCGACCCCCGCTGCGCCGCGGAGCGCGCCTGGAAAGGCCCCCAGGGCGCGCACGAGCCTCCCTTTGGTTCTCCCGGCTCAGGGCGCGCGCGCGCCGACGGGACTAGAGTAGGAGAGGGAGGGAAGTAGTAGGGAGAGAGTGAGGCGGGGGCGCGCTCCAAGCTTCCTGTTGTGGTTGTAGAGGGAGTCGGCTGGAGTAGGAGGGAGCGAGTCGGGTGGAGCCGCGAGGGTGTGTGGGTGGGTGGGAGGGGGAGGGGGAGACGGGGGCGGGGCCCCGGGGAGCAGCGCCCCCAGCTGTGCTGCGTGCAGGCGCCGCCCCCGCGCGCCGCAGTCACAGCTGTCGAGTCTGAGGCTCGGCCGCCACCGCTTGCTGCGGGGGCCGTTACCGTTGCCTGAGGGCCCGGGAACCGAAGCCGAAGAGCCCGGGGAGGCAGCGGTCAAGCAAAAGCCGGGCTCGCGGCGAGGGGGAGGAGGGACCGTGGAAGGAGGCGGGGGGAGGCGGGCCTGTCGTGGCCTCGGGAGCCCGGGGAGTGTGGAGCGAAAGCCAAGGCGGCGGCGGCGGCGGGTCCCTGCCCGGGCTCTGCCTCCCTTCCCCCCTCGCTCCTTACTCGCTCGGGCCGGCTCCGGGAGCCACGGAGCCAGAGCTCGGTCGGCTGCAGAGCGGCCGCACCGCCCACGGGAGGATGCAGAAGTAGCGGCGCCGGCTCCGCCGCCCGCCCGCGGGTGAGTAACGGGAGGGCGAGATGGGGCGGTGGGGGTCCGGAGAGGGGGAAGCAGAGAGGTCAGACCCCTCACATCCCGCAGAGACTCCTCGAGCTCGGCGATTTGGGAGGCTGGAAAGAGGGCAAGCTCGGCGGTCCTCAACGCCCCCACCTCACCTCGGTGACAGTCCCGGAGGATGGGGGAGGTAGAAGGGAAATACCCTCACTTTGTTGTTTCTCCAGATTTCTCCCATGGTCAAGTTCCCCTCTAAGCACATTGAGCTTCCGAAGAAAATGGGATGGAATAATTGTAAGTTTCGAGGCCAGAGGTCAGCCTGGTATAAGGGAAAGAACGCGCTGATTTTTATCTCTGGAAACTAACAAGCTTCTTGGTTTCTCTGTCCATATGGCTCCGTCCATCTTCAGGAACATCCCAACCAGCCATCCTTCCTTTTACCCCCCTCCCCCACACCCAGACTTTGTACTTAATTACCTTTTCAGTAATTTAAAAAAAAAAAAATTAACCCAGGGTTTCTTCTTGGATGACGGCTTAACTGGACATAGTTAGACTTTGGTGAAAAGTGTGCTACTATATAAGGTGAAGTTCTGAACTTATTGGTGCAGGTGGAGTACGGTAGTTGTAGAAGCGAGAGCGAGAATGAATTAGTTCGAGAAAATCGTGTGGTCCGATGTAAGGTATTCTCCTTTTAAGTGAACTTGGGAAAGAGTTGGTTTCTCTATCCAGCTAATTTGTACTTAATTAAAAAAAAAAACTATTGTATGAATCTGTGGTTGAAATTATTTTTTGGTGTTTTGTGAAACTGTGACACACTAGTAACAGTGATTTGCTGTTCTTGAAAGGAAGCTTGCATAAGGCATCTCCTTCAATTGTTGTTATGGAAACTTCCTTTTGTGTCATTTTTTAAAAAGCATTGATAATTTTAATTAAGAGTTTGCCCCATACCTTAAATCACTATTTCTTTCAAAATGAGAAAGACCGTAGAAATTTTGTATGTGGTTCGTATAGTCATACTTAAGTTGTTTTTTCCCTGTGTATTTCTTACCTTGGTCCTTGATTGATAAGATGGAAGGTATTTGGGGACAGTGTCAACTAATCACAAATTAAATTCCTGTAGTATGTTTTTAAAACGTACCCACGAATAAAGCAGTGAAAACCTGATTTTTGGCTTCTTAGGGATGGAGTGGAATGGATCAGGAACTGTTAGATTTCTTACAAGCATTACTTAATGGTCTTACTCAAATAACATAACACATAAAGGTGTCATCTCTAAAATTGTCTAAAAAGTATTTTTCAGTCCATTTTTAGGATTTGTAAGTTGACTTGAACAACTCTTATAATAACAAAATATTATCCTAGGCTTATTTCTTATGTTTACAGTCAGATATCAGCTCGTGAATATTCCATCTCTAATCATTCAGATTCTACTGTGTCTTGTCCCAACTTTGCCCCAAACATATACCAACACTTTCGACCACCTTAAGGATTTTTATGGAGTATAGCAATAGATCATTAATTCTAGTACTTATTTATTAAACCAATATTTAAATAAGCTTTTAAAGTATGAAACAAAGAATCTCCTTCAAGCTACAGTGTCTTCCCAAAGAAATTAGCTGTTCATTTAAAAGGGTGGTAAGAGAAGGGAAATTAACTGCTTAGTTAAGTAATTTGCATTTCAAGAAGTGTTTAAATTTTTCAAAAATTTGTACTTGAAAAGAATTTTTGTGATTAAAAATAAAGAAACAATAGGTTTACATTCTAAGGCAACACATTTGCCCTTAGATTGCAAGATCAATGAATTTTATAGATTTATAGATTTCTGGAATAGGATCCTTAAATAACATTAGTAAGGTGGGAAAATATTATCTGAGTTAATGTATGTTAATGATATATTTATTGAATATCTATTTCATTTAAGTTTCAATTCTTAGTACCTTCTTGTAATTGTAAAATACATCATTAATAGAGAGAGACTATAAACAGAAAGTTTTATAGTTTAATTTATCATTAAATTTGAGAATTATCCGGATGTCAAGGTTTTATATTAAAAGAACACACATTATAGGTGTATGTATACCTATCTGTTTATAAATTGCTAATTTTTTAAAATAATTAAAATATTTTAATTAATTAAGAATTTAAATTTAAAAATTTAAAATAAAATTTAAAAATCACCTTTGACTTACAGTAAGGAAACATTTCATGAGATTTTCAATAGAACCAACTCTAGATGTTGGAAGCTAATAAAAGATTACCTTCTCTTGGTGACTATGCCCAGATTTGGGAAGATTTTGTACTAAATTATGCATTATTTAAGTTCTGTATTACTCTTATATTAAGATATTTGAATCTTAATATAACTTATAATTAAAAATTAAATGCCTCCTTTCCTTTTTTTAGGCAGCTTTTCCTATCACATTTTATACTTTAGTACATTTTCTGAAAATATAGTATTTTATTCATGGTTATTAATGTGACATGAAGTTAAAATATTGAAATAGTGATTTATTGATGCAATAATGGACTGTTTTATATTATATAGTCTGTCTCTCTATATATATTCTCTGTTTTGTCAAGCCATCCATTTGTTTGCGAAGTTTTCAAAGGCACTATTTTTTAGTTTATAATTTGTATCACCTATTCACTAAAAGATTAGATATGTACATAAAACAGTATCTGGATTTGTATTGTCACTGTCTTCATGAAAGGATTGTGTTTTTTCTCCATTTTAAATAACATTTGGAAACCTGTGGCATTTCTTCATTTTAATTTATAAGCTACTTCATAATCTGTGGCAGGGTATGTGTGTGAGCTGACAAGTGCATGCAGATAAGTTCTTGCTTTGTCAGTTGAAAGCTTGGAAGTATGTTAATTTTGGTGATAGACATTATGATAGAAATTATGATAAGTATTTATAATCTCTTTATCCCATCTTACTGTTTAAGATTTTATGATTCTGTTATCTTATGAAAAATGTTTTTCCCCTTACTAGGTTGATACCTTAGCCTAATAGTTTACTTTTTAATTTAATTAGATTCTTCTTTCTTTGGGCTTTTTATGCTTGTTTGCATTCACAGTGTTTTAGATTTAGATAGTAGATACTCAGTAAATGTTGAACTGAATCCTGAATTATATGTATGTTCAACTTTAATCTGAATTATTACTATCACTATTTTTAATTGGAAATGTGAAAGGGGAAATATGTCCAAAGGAAATGTGAAAGTTGTAGTTTAAAAAAATAGGTTTAGAAAACCAAGCACTAATAGTACCAATTTCAGAAGATAGTACTATAGTAAAGGGCAGACAACATAAATGAAGAGATTTAGCTCTTTAAATTTTAATTGGTCTGGAATTTGCTTGTCTCAGAAAATTTAAGATTAGCCTGATGCTTGCAGATATAAGTAAAATGTTCTTTAGGATTAAAGAATGGAATAAGCCACTACAATAATTATGATTTTTACTATGATAAATATAAAGCCATGTCTTTAGCATTTACAAATATATAGTCTCTAAATTTGCTTTTGTAATCTACTTGATGGCTGGTACTCTGCATATTAAATTTTCTAATATTAGAACCTTAAGTTAGTTACTTATACTCTTGATGATGAATCTAAGGATATTAGACCTGCATAAGGCATTAATGAACATTCAGTTCAATCTCTTCATTTTTTTAGACGTAAGGAAACTGAGGTCCAAATTTTTAGTATCTCAGTCTTTTGACTCAGACTATTCTTTCCCCTATGTCAGGGTATTTTTAACATGTGTGCCTGCGACAAATCCCTTCTTACAATAATGCTTAAATAAACCACATTGGATTACAAACCAACATTTTTTTTAAAGTCCATAGACCCCAAATTAAGAACCACTGCCCTAGATCATATTATAGATGTCTAATACAGTTAGTCTTTAGATGTCTGGGTTTAATCTTCACCTGGTGTATTTCTGTCAGATATTGTAGTCCACATTTATCTTTTAGTTCACTCCAAAGACATTTCACCTCAGAGGGTCAAAATTTGCAAATGTTAATGGAAGAAAGGAAATGAGAATTATTTCTGTCCTGTATATGGTAGAGGGAGGAGGGTAAGCAAGGTATATACAGTGGGAGATACTTTTAAATAATATAATGTTATATATATTACACATATGTTTTTATATATATATATATATATATATAATATTAATATAATAAATCCCCCAAATACTGCTTTAGATAGCAACTAGGAATATATTTTATAGTAAATCACATTTATTCCATCAAAGTTCAAAGCTTTATTTATATAGGGGATTTTTTTTTATTTATAACAACTCAAGCTTCCAAAAATAGAATTTGCTACCTTAAGCTAGTAGTTTTTTTATCCTTGATACTACTAGTATTCTTGATACTGTCACTATTTTGTGACACTTCTCTCTTCTAGTTTTTTTCCTGTTTTTTTGATCATTCCTTCTCAAGTTTGCTTGGTGGATCTTTTGAGGCCACATCTACTGAATATTCTCTCCCAAACTTATTCATCATTTTACAGCTGACCTACTGGAATAGCTTTTGTGGAAAAGCCTGCCTCAAGTCTCTCTCTACTATGGTTCATCCTTCATTCAGTTGTTATATTGATCTTCAAGTTTATCTCACACCTCACCCAGTTCAGTAATGCCAATGACTTCCTTTTAACCTTCAGGACCAAATATAGAATCTGTTTTTGACTCTTTATAAACTGCTCTCCTTCTGCCTTAACAGTCTTCTTATACTTCACTCCCTTTTCAAGTATTCTGTGATCCCGTGATGCTGACTTCTTCACCAGACTGTATTTTCACTGTCACCTCTACTTGGAATGGTCCCTTCTTCTCTCCCCACCCCAGTCTCAATTTCCTGGTTTCCCTGGTTTCTTTCAAATGCCTGCTAAAATCGTACCTTCTTCAGGAAGACTTTCCTGATCTCTCTTTTTTGCTAGTGTCTTCCCTTTATCTCCATTCATTTTGTTTGCAACTTGATGGTCTATAGTCATTTGTATATTGTCTCGCTCATTAGGCTGTAAAATCTGATAGACTTTTTTTTTTTTTTTTTTTTTTTTTTTTTTTTGATATCTCCAGTGCCTAGCATGGTGTCTGACATATGGTAGGCACCTAATAAATGCTTTTTGGGTACGAAGAGGAGTAAGGTATAATAAGGCCAGGAAAGTGGATTGAAGACAGATTTTAAAGGGATATGCATAACAAACTAAGACATTTATATTTGATCCTTGAGGCAATACCCAGACTTGTATTTTAGGGAAATTACTTTGTCGGCTATGTTGATGATATATCCAAGAAAAGGCTTGAGACAGGAAGACCAAATATATGACTATTACAGTAGTTCAGATGATTTGCAAAAGGAGTGATGAGGACCTAAGTTATAGTGATGGCCATGTGAGTAGAGAGAAGACATGTTAAAAATGTGGAGATGGCCAAGGTAATTGGACTGTAATGGAGAATAATGAGGATTTGAAAATAATTTCAAGATATAAAACCTGCTGGTCAAAAGGAAGCATGTAACCTCAACAGAAATAGGGAAGTTTGGAAGGAAAAGTGGGTTTTGGGGATCATGTTGAGTTGGGGATGTTTATGGGGCATCTATTTTCAAATGTTCAGTTTTTGATAAGGACTGGAGCTCAGAAGAGAGCCTTAAGTTTTCTTGTAGATCTTGAAGATCTCTTGTCTCTTGCATAGAGACTAAAAATTACCTTTTGGAATTGATGAGATTACCAAGTGAGATTGTGGGACCCAGTTAAGGGCTATGATATGGATTAAAGAAACATCAAGGGAGACTTAATAAAAGCAAAGGTCACAGAGAGAAAAATATAGTTTCATAAAAGAGTATAGTTTCATAAAAATCTCTGAGAAAAAAGATTATTTAGAAAAGGGAAAGGTGGTTATTACTGTTATGTGCCTGCAAATCCTATAAATTCTTCCTTGTCCAATTCCATTTTTCTCATTTACATTGCTATTATTCTAAGTAGTTATCTCACACAACTACTCACAGACTCTCAGCTGGTATGTCCCTCCGGGTTTTTTGTTTTGTTTTGTTTTTTTCCTTTTCCTTTTCCTTTCTCCTTGCTCCCTTCTCCACTTGTTTCCCCATTGCCCCTTTCTGCCTATCTCATCCAGATTAGAAATGCAGAGGCCACTAATTCTAGTACTAATCGCAAAGAAGCTTTGACCTGCTCTGTTTCTGTCCTGGATCCATCTCTTCTTAAGTAATTTGTCAGCCGCCCCCCTCCCCCCCCTCCGTTCCTGAGAGGCTTTCCATATTGGTGCTGGACTTATTGTAGATGCTAGTAATTTTCTTAGCTGTTCTGCAGCTTAGAACTGCAGAATCCAAGAGATCCATCCATTCCTCAGGAACAGAGTTTTCAGGCATATACTACCAAATATGTCCTGCTCAGAAATTCACAGATCCAATCCCTGAGGCAGGAATTCAAGGGCTTCTCATTCTTTTTGAAAATCTTCTCTCTCATTTTTCCTCTTTAAAAATCTTTTAGTTAAACCAAATTGGGCTTTCCCAAACCTAGCTTAATGTCTTCTCTCTTTCCCTTCCTCAGCTTTTTCTTACATGTTATCTTTGCCCTAGAACATTGTTCCATGTATTCTTCCTATCCAAATTCAGCTTCTCCTTCCTTCCCAAAGTCTCAAAATCAAATGCTCTTGTCTTTTATGAAGTATAGATGATTTAAGCTACCTACCCTTCCCTAAAAACTCATAGCAATTTCTTGCTTATAGCTCTCATTTAGTAATCAACTCTGTATTGCCTTTTGACATTTCTTACTTTGTATTGTTGACTTTATCATTTTGGGTTTCATGATTTTAGTCTTGTCAACTAGATTTTTAAAGTTCTTAAATCGAGAACCTATGTATATATTTATTTATATTTCCTAATAGTTGTTTCTAGTAGTATTGAATACTACTATAAATACAAACATATGTATGTTTTATATATATGTAATTTCTTTTTTAAGTAGGGAAGGCTTTCTAATCAAAGGAAATGCTTTTGTTAAACAATAGTATGGCATTGTTGGTGGAATTGTGAATACATCCAGCCATTCTGGAGAATTATTTGGAAATCCAGCAGCGTTACTACTGGGCTTATATCCCAAAGAGATCTTAAAGGAGAGAAAGGGACATGTATGTGCAAGAATGTTTGTGGCAGTCTTCTTTGTAGTGGCCAGAAACTAGAAACTGAGTGGATGCCCATCAATTGGAGAATGGCTGAATAAATTGTGGTATATGAATATTATGGAATATTATTATTCTGTAAGAAATGACCAGCAGGATAAATACAGAGAAGCTTGGAGAGACTACATGAACTGATGCTGAGTGAAATGAGCAGAACCAGGAGATCATTATATACTTCAACAACAATACTATATGATGATCAATTCTGATGGACGGGGCCCTCTTCAACAATGAGATATGAACCAAATCAGTTCCAATAGAGCAGTAATGAACTAAACTAGCTACACTCAGCAAAAGAACTCTAGGAGATGACTGAACCACTACATAGAACTCCCAATCCTTCTATTTTTGTCCACCTGCATTTCTGATTTCCTTCACAGGCTAATTGTACGCTATTTCAAAGTCCGATTCTTTTTGTACAGCAAAATAACTGTATGGACATGTATACATATATTTTATTTAACTTATACTTTAACATTTTTAACATGTATTGGTCAACCTGCCGTCATGGGGAAGGGGTGGGGGGAAAGAGGGGAAAAGTTGGAACAAAAGGTTTTGCAATTGTCAATGCTAAAAAATTACCCATGCATATATCTTTTAAATAAAAGACTTTTTAAAAAAAGTAAATAAAAAGAAAAAAAAAGAATAGTATGGTTCTGTGTGTGGAGGACAGTAAGACAGATGAAAAGTTATATTTTTTTCATGATATCTGAAATATTGAATGGAGAAAATAAAATCTTTGTGATAGAATCTTCAAGGAAAGATAAAATGAATTTGGATATGAAGAGATAAAAAAGTCATACATTTTAGAGTTTTATGATCATTGAATCATTGTTTACTGTCATAGGACTGTGGTAGTTTGGAGCCCATTATTACAATTTCTTCATTTAACAGATAAGAAACTGATAGTCAAAAAAAAAAAAAAAAAAAAAAAAAAGAAAGAAAGAAAGAAAAGAAAAGAAAAGAAACTGATACTCAAGGAAGTTAATTGACTTTCCCAAGGTCACATATGTAGTTAACATCAGAGGTAGAATTTTCATTTAGATTCTTTAATTCCAAATCTAATACACTTTCTACTGTGGATGAGCTCCGCCACAATTGATTAATGTGATGGATATAATCTTTTTCTTTGGGTTTATTTTGTCAGACTATTATTAATAAGAAAACTAGTAGTTATAAGGTTGCTGTAAATTTTGACAGTAAATCTCCTAGTTTACATTGTAGTGGGTAAATTGTTGCCATAGTAGAGCTTGCCTGTATATTTTTAAGACAAATGATAGATATTTAAGGTACTTACTATAGGTACTTTGCTTAAGCAAATCTAAAATAGAAGAGCTAATTTACAATAAAGATGGGTTAAAGTGTGGTCATTTTATAAATAGTATTTTTTATAATATATTTAAAATATTTGAATTGTAATAATTAAAAATAAAACTTTTCATACTTATGTCTATTGTGTGAAGCAAGATACATAGATGTTTTAATTAGTATTTGTAATGTTCTTTTTCTCTAAATTGTAATTGTTCTCTGAGAGGAGGTTTTTTGGGGAGCTTCTGGAGGCAGCCATAGTATAAGTTCAGTTCAATAATCCCAAAATGCAGCCAGGAGTTAAAGTCCTTTACTGTCTCTTTCCAAATCTTATCTTCAGATCTTTTATTTTCTCCTTCAAGTCTTGTCTCTTTCACTTGGGGCTAGCTAGCTTTCTGGAGGCCTTCCTCTCTCTTTGGTTTGGAGAGCTCTTGTCCTAATGTCTCTAGCCTCTCTTCTTCCCAATATCTCCAGCCAGCACAGAAGTTGAAGTGGAAATGAATCAGACTCTGCCTCCAAGAGTGTGGGATTGTGGGTTTTCCCTGGGCTTGTGGGAGCTCCTTAAAAGTATGCTCTCTTCAAGGTGTGACTCTCATGGAATTCTAGTAAATATATTACTGAACTAGAGAACTGTTAAGTACCATGCTAAATTAGATAATTATTGTCTCTATCCATTCCAGTGACTTAGCACCTTGTAAGAATCCTAACAAGTATTGTCCAAGTCTGGTAACCCAAGGTAGTAAACCACCTCAGAGAGTGTTCCCTTTTATATATTTTCAATATATGATCATATATTTTGTCATTTTCTCCTTGTTTTTAAAGTACTGTTTTTTAATACAATTAGAAAATAAAGAGGTACAAATAAAATATTTATTGATAAAAGTTACCAAAGTTTTCTATATCAGTTATCTTCTCTTAATCTCTTCTATATGAATATTGTTCATAAAACTTTGTGAATTTGAATCATTTAATGGTGGGTTTTTCAGATGTCCAGAAAGCATTTTGAATAGTAATACAAAGAATAGAATTAATGCCATTGTATTTTTATAGCTCTCTCTGCCTCCTTTCATACCATTTTACCATTATTTTCTCTATGCATTTTTTTCCTTTTCTTCCCTGTCTCTATACAGTGACCTCACCAGTAATTTTATAAAATTGAAATTTTGATTTTGGTCTGGAATTGTTGGATGCATCAAAACAAAGGAGTACAGAAATTGACAACTACTACAAGATCAACTTTTTAATATAAAAACTAAAAAATGTGTTACAGGCAACAAGAGATAGAAAAGATAACAGAAGAAAAGTGGAGGCAAAAGGAAGGAGAAAATCAAATGGAGAAAGACAGTGACAGGGTGGGAACAGCAGTGACATGAAATGGAAGTAATGGGGACCAGCAGTTAAGAGCAGCCGTGACAGTGGCACCTTGTCAGATGACTAGAAACAGAGATAGAGTGGCTGTGTTCTTATGTATCTATGTGTGACAGTAGGTGGTGGCAAACATTTACCTGAACTTCAAGATATAGCCCTTAAGGGCATATTTATATATCATGAGGAAAGTATGACAACCAGTCCAGTAAAAAGGGAAATCTGAGTATTGAATTTGCTGTGTGCCATGATCTATGGAGATAAGCTAAGCAATACAGGTCTACTTCTGTAGCACAATACAGTCTAAAAAGGTTAGGAAATATATAATTTTAGGTTTTCCATTAAAAACAGGTTCTAGCATTTGTGTAAAAAACAAATTCTTATCACTGTTTTCTTTGTCTACACAACTGAGGTTTTACCATGGAAATGAAGGTTGTTATTGTATTAGATTCTTATTCTACTTTTGTGAAATAAAAAGTTTCTATGTTCATAAGATCATAGATCTAGAGCTTAAACAGATATTAAAGCTCAAGATTTTACTTGTCTGGCAGCCTAAAGTTCAAATGATAATATATGTGAAAGCATTTTGAAAACTTTAAGAACATATAAAAAGGTAAAATTACTTTTATTATAGAATTAGAAAAGAAACATAATAAATGTGATTAACAATGATGTGCCTGAAGTTAAAATCTATTTAACTTTTATATTGATAAGATGTCTTATACTTAATTTTGAAAGAAAAAACATTCTCAAAAATACTTCCTCAAAAAAGCATAAAAAAGTCTAATAATTACTTACACAATTGTCACCATTTAGATGTATGGCACCTTAAGTTAATTAAAAAAAAACTCTAATAGAATTTCACAAAGTCATAGTTTGCTTTTCTGTTTAGATAAGCCTATTAATATTTGAAGGTGCATATTAGACATTGAATTTTATTGCATGTGTATCTGTATGTATGTGTATTATATGTATATATAGGTTGGTTGGTATAGGAGAAAGTCCATATGAAAATTCTGAGAATTTTAAAATATGGACACTTGGAAGAAATTAGGGTAAGAGAGGAAGATTTGGAAGTCTTAGTTTATTATATGTAGCTGCTTGTGATCTTTTTGTATTTCTATTTTCATATGCATTGAATTAATTATCTATCTTATCTTGACTTCTGTAAATTTGATAAGTATGTCATTTTGTTCTTCATTAGAAAATATTTGGGCATTTTTATTGGCAATGGAGAAAAAAAGGAGCAATTTTAAAGCATTATATTACTCCTGCATTTAGGGACAGGATTGAGGAAAAAAGGCCAACAAAAGATATACATGGAGGGGATTGAAGAGCTAGAATATCTTGTTCTGTACAATGTAATGGAAGTGATCAGATAGATGATGGATATAGAGTATTATTGCAAAGGAGAGGGAGTGTTACTGTTCAAACCAAGAGATGGAGGAGGATGACAATTTTAAAAAGCCAGCCATTAGTCAACAGTTGGGATAACTCGTGCCATAAGAAATTTTGAATAGGTCAGGGAAGAAACTAGCAAGGGTTAAAAGAATTGGATGAAAAGTGGTGTCAGTTAGTATATATTATGTATGTTTTCTCTCCCTCCCTCCCTTCCTCCCTCCCCCCCTTTCTTTCTTCTTTTCTCCTTCCCTCCCTTTCTTCTTCTCTCCCTCCCTTCCTCCCCTCCTTCCCTCCTTTCTTCCTTCTCTCTTCTTTTTCTCTCCTTCCCTCCCTCTCTCCTTTCCTCCCTTTCTCCTTCCCTTCATTCCTTCTTTCCTTCCTTCATTGAATTCTGGTAATAAATAAATACTAGCTAAATAATAGAGATATAGATTTGAAAGAAATTTTTCTTATATTAAAGAAGAGCTGAGAATATTTTAGGCAAAGGAGAAAAGATAAATGAAAATGTATTTCGGGGGTTCTTTACCCAAAGGACTTATGAATAGATTTCAGGAGCTTCATAAAGTAAGATGAGAAAAAACTGCATCTTTATTCAATATAATTGGTTTTCTTTGTAATCCTATTTATTTAGAGATTGGGTCAACTGCTTTCATCAAAATGACAAGGATGTTCATTATGGAAAGAAGATTATAAACTCCCTGTTGTAAATATTGAGATATGAAGGACAGTGAGTTGAAACAATTTATATCACACGGTCTTGTTCTCACTAAAATAGGTGAATGGAGTAATATTTTTTGTGTTTTGTTAACATTTTAAAAAATTTCTTAAGATTCCATGTTTATGCTTCAATGACAAGAATTTAATTAATTTTCAAAAAATAACATATGCAAATATGTGTGCAATATTGTCAAAGTGGATATTCTTTCCAATGATATATAACTTGTTCATGCGTTCTCATTTTGTGTGATACTTGTTTATTTCCTCCAATAAATTCAATTGCCTATCAGTTATATATATATTTTGATAAAATGTATAATTATCTTATTATTCCTTTATAATTTCATAATGTATCATCATGTTCATATTTACTATTTATTCTTTTATCCTTTGAGTAGTTCTTAAGTTTATTTCTTTATCGACTACTGTTTTGTAACCTGCACCCATATTGTACTTGAAAAATACTATTTTTTTAAAAATAGGACTATTTTCAGGGAAAAACTTGAGGTCAGTTAGAATTTTGAAATTTTGCACACATAATCTACTATTTGTTCAATTCTGAACCCAATTCATTGTCTATTTTCAAGATAGTTGACTTCTCTGTGTTGTCCTAACTCTATATCATAGGTGGGTCAATTAGTATCTTTTAGTCTTGGCTAGGCTTACAATGCATCTAACAGGTATATCCGTCTGTCCATTCCTGTATTCCCCTCCCCCCCACTCTTGAGTTTTTTTTTAAAAACTAAACAGTATTTTATTTTTCCAATTACATATAAAGATAATTTTCAACATTCACTTTTATAAGATCTTGGCTTCTGTTTTTTCCCCCAATATGGCAAAATTTGATGAAAGTTATATGTGTACAATCATATTAAACATATTTCCACATTAGTCATATTTTGAAAGAAGAATCAGGGAAAAACCACAAGAAACAAATAGAAAAATTATGTTTTGATATGCATTCAGACTCGAATTCTTTCTCTGGATATGGATAAATAACATTTTCCATCATGAATTTATTGGAATTGTCACAGATCATTGTATTTCTGAGGAGAATCAAGTCTATCAAAGTTGATCATTGTATAGTTGCTGTTACTTAGTACAGTGTTCTCCTGGTTCTGCTCACTTCACTCAGCATTAGTTCATGTAAGCCTTTCCAGGTTTTTCTGAAATCTTCCTGCTCATCATTTCTTATGGAACAATAATATTTCATTATTTTCATATGCCATAGTTTGTTCAGCCATTCCTCAATTGAGTCCTTTGCCACCACAAAAAGAGCTGCTATGAATATTTTTTTGTACATAAGGGTCCTTTTGTCTTTTTATGATATTTTTGGGATATAGACCTATTAGTGGTACTACTGAATCAAAAGTTATACAAGTTTTATATAGCTCTTTGGATATAATTCCAAATTGCTTTCCAAAATGGTTGGGTCAATTCACAACTTTACCAACAATGTATTGGCGTCCCGATTTTCCCGTATCTTCTCCAACATTTATCATTTTCCTTTCTGTTACATTAGCCAGTCTGATTGTATGAGGTGTTTTAATTTATTGTTTTAATTTGCATTTCTCTAATCAATGATTTAGAGTATTTTTTCATATGACTATAGATAGATTTAATTTTTTTTAAACCTGGAAACTCCCTGTCCACATCCTCTGACCATTTATCAATTGGGCAGTGATTTGTATTCTTATACATTTGACTCCATTCCTCTGTGTATTTTAGAAATGTGGCCTTTATCAGAAACACTGACAATAAAAATTGTTTTCCAGCTTTCTGCTTTTTTTATTGGATTGATTTTTTTAATCTATTATTTCCAGTGGTAGTATTTAATCTAAATTTTTAAATTGACATCTTTTTTTCAGATTAATTTCCTTAGATTTTGGCTATGACGTTTCTGAGTTTTCGTCTTGGGATAAATATCTTTCAAGTGATTGGTGGATTTTTTCAGTTTCTATTTTACTCTTTGGTTCTAGAATGTCAGTACAATTTACCTTGACAATTTCTAAAAAAATAATGTTTAGGCTCTTTTTTTTCATTGTGGCTTTCAAGTGCACCAATAAGTTTTAAATTATCTGGCCTGCACTAATATATTGTTGGTGGAACAGATCCAGCTATTCTGGAGAGCAATTTGGAACTATGCTCAAAAAGTTATCAAACTGTGCATACCCTTTTATGAACCTATATCCCAAAGAGATCCTAAAGGAAGGAAAGGGACCCACATGTGCCCTTTTTGTAGTGGCAAGAAACTGGAAACTGAGTGGATGCCTATTAGTTGGAAAATGGCTGAATAAGTTATAGTATATAAATGTTATGGAATATTCTTGTTCTATAAGAAACGATCAGGAGGATGATTTCAGAGAGGTCTGCAGACACTTAACATGAACTCATGCTAAGTGAAATGAGCAGAACTAGGAGATTATTGTACACAGCAATATCAATATTATAGGACGATCAATAATGACGAATGTGACTCTTTCCAACAGTAAGATGATTGATGCCAGTTCCAATGATCTTGTGATAGAGAGCCATTTATACTCAAAGAAAGGACTGTGGGAACTGAATGTGGATTACAACATAACATTCTCACTTTTTGTTGTTGTTCGTTTGCATTTTGTTTTCTTACTCATTTTCTTTCCTTTTTGATCTGATTTTTCTTGTGCAGCAAGATAATTGTATAAATATGTTAACACATATTAGATTTAACATATATTGGATTGCTTGCCATCTAGGGGAGGAGGTGGAGAAAAAGAGGGGAAAATCTGAAACATAAGGCTGTGCAAGGGTCAGTGTTGAAAAATTAGCCTTGCATATGTTTTGAAAATAAAAAGCTTAGGGACAGCTAGGTGGCGCAGTGGATAAAACACCAGCCTTGAATTCAGGAGGACCTGAGTTCAAATCTGGTCTCAGACACTTAACACTTCCTAGCTGTGTGACCCTTGGCAAGTCACTCAACCCTAGCCTCAGGAAAAAAAAAAAAAAAAAAAAGGAAAACAGCAAAATAAAATGCATTAATTAACTTTCCTGGATATCTTTTCCAGGTCAGTTGTTTTTCTAGTGATATAGTTCACTTTGTTTTCTTTTTCTTTTGGTTTTGTTTTATTCTTGATTTCTCATAAAGTCATTAGCTTCCATTTGTTCAACTCTAATTTTTTTTTTATTCATTTTTCCAAATTATCCCCTCCCTCCCTCCACTCCCTCCCCCCGATGGCAGGCAATCCCATACATTTTACATGTGTTACAATATAACCTAGATACAATATATGTGTGTAAATACCTTTTTCTTGTTGCACATTAATTATTAGCTTCCGAAGGTATAAGTAACCTGGGTAGACAGACAGTAGTGCTAACAATCTACATTCGCTTCCCAGTGTTCCTTCTCTGGGTATAGTTATTTCTGTCCATCATTGATCAACTGGAAGTGAGTTGAATCTTCTTTATGTTGAAGATTTCCACTTCCATCAGAATACATCCTCATACAGTATTGTTTCAGCTCTAATTTTTAAGGAATTATTTTCCTTATTGAGCTTTTGTATCTCCTTTTTCATTTGACCAACTGCTTTTTTAATACATTCTTCTCCTCATTAACTTTCTGTACTTTTGCATCACTCTCATTACTACAGCCTGGGACCAATTCTTATTTTTTTCTTGGAAGCATTGGATGTAGAAACTTTGACTCTATCTTCCTCTGAGTGTGTTTTGATCTTTCTTGTTACTTTCTGTGTAACTTTCTGTGATCAAGGTCATTTTTTGTTGTTTGCTCATTTTCCTCATCCTTTTACTCGACTTTTTAATTCTTTATTAAAGTAGGGCTAGTTGTGTTTCCAGGCTAGAAGCTGTATTATCCCAAGCTTCAGAGATTTTGTGCAACTGTTTTTTAGAAAACTAAGCGAACTAAGTTTTCTATTCTTTCAAGGTGGTATGATCCACCTTGTATAAGTGTTTGCATTATGACTTCATGTATAATCCCTTTGACTTCTCACATCAGAGCATCTTTTAGTGTTTAACAGTCCTTTCATACTTTGTAATTCTTTTATTAGAATAGTAGCCCTTTGAGGGCAGAAACAGTCTAATCTTTATAATTTTTTGTCCCCAGAGAGTAATACATAATACAGTACCTGGCACATGGAAAGTGCTTAGTTGTGTTTTTTCATTTATTTATAATGAGAATAGACCAAAAAAAAATATTATGAGTTTTAGTTACTAGGCAATAGTACTGCCCCAGAAGATAATTTGATGTCATATTTTACTTTCGTAGTAAATTATTTTAAGTGACAAGATATGTTCCTAGAGATTTACATGGTCATTTCAAATGTATTTTTATCATAATTTCTGATTAATTTTCAACTAGCAATGTAATTCCTAATACATTTTAGCTTTAAAATTTATAACTCAGAGTGGAATTATGTTGGATCAAAAGAAAAATTAGAAAGGAAAAATTGTTTTTTTCCTTGGTTTTTCAAGAATTACTTTTGAAAAATTGAAAATATTTTTAATAAGTTTGTCTTTATATTGACTAGTATTGCTAAGTTCCTCTTGCAATGAAACTTCTATTCTTCCTTACTTAGTCTCTAAACATTATATAATTGAATTATTTTTATATATTCTTGGGCCTCAAATTCCTTTAAAATAAGGCATTGGACTAGGTAATTTCTAAAGTTCTTTTAAGTTCCTAAACTAATAAAATAAAAACAATTTTTGCTTAGTGGAGGCAGCAAAATCTGGATTCAAATCCTGCTTTTGACATTTATTGACTGATTGTTAGACTTTGAATTTCATACAGTTCTTTAAGGAATGAACAATGCATATCTAGAAGGGGATGGGTTTATAGGTAAAGCAGGATTGATAAATCGTTCACATTATGTGATCTTGATATAAGCTGGTAAAATGCTTTTGCATTCAAAGTGAATAAAAATAGAATTTTAAAAAACTTCCCTAGTTGGGAAAAAATGTTGGAGAAAGATTTCCTTTGGCAGATGATATGAAGGGGTTTTGTGATGTTTAAAAGGGAAACATGAAGGAGCTCATGATGGATGGGCCTCTATTTCCTCAGGAAAGTATGAGGGGAATCCCTGGAAGGAATAGGAAAAAGGTGGTGATATTGGACCTTTAAGACCTTTAGAATATCTTCTAAGGAATTTGTATGATCTACCAGAGAAGAATAAAAGCAATGATGTACAATTGAGATCATATCAAATTAATTTATAATTGACCTAGTTGGCATAGTAATATGATTTTTTTTCAGAAGCAAGCAGGAGTAAAAGTGGAGAAGGTACATGTTGGGGGTAACCAGGATTGGAATCTAGCAAAGTTTGAATGGTAAAGGGGACAGTGGGTTCAGTGTTACAGGGTTCAGTTACATATAACTGACCTGACAATTTACTCATAAAGTCAAGACTGAAGGGATATGGCAGAATAGGAGTAATAGACTGGTAAAACAGGAGTGAATAGAAAGCTTGAAGACATGGTGAAAGTGCAAAATAGATTAGCAATTATGCAGAAGGAAAGATGAAAGGATAGAAAGTTATACAAAATCAAAGAGAAAATTTTTAGAGTTTAAGATCATGGAGGTTGCAGTTAGGAGTGATAGTGAGCAGTTAGATGTGATCATCTTTTTGAGTATTCTGATTTAAAATAAACATAATGAAAATTATAACAATTGTTAGAATTTAAATGCTTTTAAGTTTGCAGAGTGCTTTATATTTGTTATCTTATTTGATCCTCAGAATTACTCTGTGAAGTAATGCTGTTATTTTCCTTGGTTTACTGATTAGGAAATTGAGGCTGAGTGAAATTAAAGTGACTTGCTTGGTCACACAGCTAAGGGTCTCAGTAGAGTTTAAGCTGAGGTCTTCCTGACTCCACATTCAGAGTTTTATGCTTTGTGTAACTTAGCTGCCTCAATTTTCATTTAAAGAGGTTTAAGAATTGAAGTTGATAACTTTCAAGTTCAAGGGGACATCAACATATACAGGATATTAAAGTTTCTAGTGGGCTGAAATGGAAACTCTGAAAACTGAACTCCTTGAGAAAAGAAGAAAATTCTAGTGGTTTATTTACAGAAAAAAATTCTCTCTCTTCATGGGATGAGAGTGGAAATAGTTGATCAACATAGAGAACCCAATCCTATAGGACTCTATGATACCAGGGCAATTATCAGTGTAAAAGCATGGCATCATTTCCCATTGCTGGTTGTTCCACACACAGAACTCAAAGTGCAGGCAATAGGGGATACCTAAGAAGACATGGGGACATTATAACTTTCAACAAGGATTTGGAGGCTTGTCCTTAGTAGATGGCTTAGACTTGTTCTGTCTGGCTACATAGGGCAGAACCAGGAGTGAGTGAAGTGGCAAGAAGAAAGATTTCTCAGAGCTCTTTTTGAGTAGATAGACTTCCTCAGAAGGTAGAAGAAATAAAGGTCTCTTCTTTACTGGAAGTCTTCGAGCAAAGGTTGAATGGATTCTGCAGCTTAGTAGCTGTGTGGCCCTAGGCAAGAAATTTAGCCTGTTTTCCTTAGTTTGCTCATCTTTAAAATGGGGATAATAATATTATAGACTATCCAGGGTGACTATGAGGGTCAAATAAAATAATATTTTATTATTATATATTTTATATATATATATATGATATATAATACAAAGCACTGCTTTGTAAATCTTACGGCACCATGTCATCATTATTAGCATTAGCATTATTATTATTACAGATTGTTTTTTGATTTATGGATTGAATTAGGTGGTTTATGAGATTGCTTCCAACTATCAAAGTTATGTAACTGTTATTTAAGTTCTCCAACACAAATTCTCTATTGCCTACTGATATATAGACCTGATCATTTAAAGCTGATGGAGCATAATTAGATTGTGAAACATTTTGTAACAAGTATCAGGAATGGAGAATGAATATCTCAACTTGTTGAAACATAAATTTTCATTCATTTCATCTTTAAACTCACTTGTTTTGACCTTGACCATAGCTATGTTATGACCAAGCATCATCAAAATATGATATGTATCAATTGCTTGCAACTATGCTTGCTGGTTAAAAGAATTCCTGAAAGTTTCTTCACCTTAATGTCAAGATCAGTGTGTGAGGCCCAGAGACTTTAGTAACTTCTCCAAAGTGCTAGTTTATGATAGAGCTGAGACTAAAATCTGTATCTTTTGAATAGGAGGCCATTTTTCTACATGGCCAAATTTTTTAAAAAAATAAAAGTCCTAGAAAATACTTAGAAATATGCTATAGTACATCTTGATTATACAAAATGAACATAAATATCATCATATTCATAACAGTTTTATCTACTATAAGTGATAGGAATTTTCAAAAGTTAAAAAATTATTTGCATTATATCTTTAAAATTTACAGTTTTGCTGTTATGATTTGGGTAGTTCATTCTTTTTTTTTTTAGGCTTTTATTTATTTATTTTTTATTTTTTATTAAGCATTTTTTAATTAATTTTTATAATTATAACATTTTCTTTGGCAGTACATATGCATAGGTAATTTTTTTTACAACATTATCTCTTGTACTCCCTTCTGTTCCGAGTTTTTCCCCTCCTTCCTTCCACCCCCTCCCCTGGATGGCAGGCATTCCCATACATATTAAATATCTTATAGTATATCCTAGGTACAATATATATGTGCAGAACTGAATTTTGTTGTTGTTGTTGTTGCAAAGGAAGGATTGTATTCACTAGGTAAAAATAATCTGGGAAAAGAAACAAAACAAAAACAAAAAACAAACAAAAAAACAATGCTCACAGTTTACACTCATTTCCCAGTGTTCCTTTTCTGGATGTAGCTGATTCTGTCCATCATTGATCAATTGGAATTCGATTAGCTCTTCTCTATGTTGAAAATATTCACTTCCATTAGAATATATCCTCATACAGTATCATTGTTGAAGTGTATATTGATCCCCTAGTTCTGCTCGTTTCACTCAGCATCAGTTGATGTATCTCTCCAAGCCTCTCTGTATTCCTCCTGTTGATCATTTTTTACAGAACTATAATATTCCATAAAATTCATATACCATAATTTACCCAACCATTCTCCAATTGATGGACATCCATTAATTTTCCAGTTTCTAGCCACTATGAAAAGGGCTGCCACAAACATTTTGGCACATACAGGTCCCTTTCCCTTCTTTAGTATTTCCTTGGGATATAAGCCCAGTAGTAGTATGGCTGGGTCAAAGGGTATGCACATTTTGATAACTTTTTGGGCATAATTCCAGATTGCGCTCCAGAATGGTTGGATTCTTTTACAACTCCACCAACAATGCATCAGTGACCCAGTTTTCCCAAAGCCCCTCCAACATTCATCGTTATTTGTTCCTGTCATCTTAGCCAATCTGACAGGTGTGTAATGAATTGTCTTAATTTGCATTTCTCTGATCAATAGTGATTTGGAATACTCTTTCATATGAGTGGAAATAGTTTTAATTTCATCATCTGAAAATTGTTCATATACTTTGACCATTTATCAATTGGAGAATGGCTTGATTTCTTATAAAGTCAATTCTCTGTGTATTTTTGGAGATGAGGCCTTTATCAGAACCTTTAACTGTAAAAATGTTTTCCCAATTTGTTACTTCCCTTCTAATCTTGTTTGCATTAGTTTTGTTTGTGCAGAAACTTTTTAATTTGATGTAATCAAAATTTTCTATTTTGTGATCAATAATGGTCTCTAGTTCTCCCTTGGACACAAACTCCTTCCTCCTCCACAAGTCTGAGAGGTAAACCATCCCATGTTCCTCCAATTTATTTATGATTTCGTTCTTTATGCCTAAATCTTGGACCCATTTTGATCTAATCTTAGTATGTGGTGTTAAATGTGGGTCCATGCCTAGTTTCTGCCATACTAATTTCCAGTTTTCCCAGCAGTTTTTGTCAAATAATGAATTCTTATCCCAAAATTTAGGATCTTTGGGTTTGTCAAACACTAGATTGCTATTTTTATTCACTACCTTGCCCTGTGAACCTAACCTATGCCACTGATCAACTAGTCTATTTCTTAGCCAATACCAAATGGTTTTGGTGACTGTTGCTTTATAATACAGTTCTAGATCAGGTACAGCTAGACCACCTTCACTTAATTTTTTTTTTCATTACTTCCCTTGAAATTCTCGACCTTTTGTTGTTCCATATGAATTCTGTTGTTATTTTTTCTAGGTTATTAAAATAGTTTCTTGGAATTCTGATTGGTATAGCACTAAATAAATAGATTAGTTTAGGGAATATTGTTATCTTAATTATATTCGCTCGGCCTATCCAAGAGCACTGAATGTCTTATTTTTGTGGCAAGTGTTTTGTAATTTTGCTCACATAATTCCTGACTCTCCTTTGGTAGATATATTCCCAAATATTTTATACTATCGACCGTTATTTTGAATGGAATTTCTCTTTGTATCTCTTGCTGTTGGATTGTGTTGGTAATGTATAAAAATGCTGAGGATTTATGTGGATTTATTTTGTATCCTGAAACCTTGCTAAAACTCTGAATTATTTCTAATAGCTTTTTAGCAGAGTCTTTGGGGTTCTCTAAGTATATCATCATGTCATCTGTGAAAAGTGATCATTTGATTTCCTCATTTCCTACTCTAATTCCTTGAATCTCTTTCTCGGCTCTTATTGCCGAGACTAGCGTTTCTAGTACTATATTGAATAGTAATGGTGATACTGGGCAACCTTGTTTCACTCCTGATCTTACAGGGAAAGGTTCTAGTTTATCGCCATTACATATGATGTTTACTGAAGGTTTTAAATATATGCTCCTTATTATTTTAAGGAATAGTCCATTTATTCCTATACTCTCAAGCGTTTTTAGTAGGAATGGATGTTGGATTTTATCAAATGCTTTTTCTGCATCTATTTAGATGATCATATGGTTTTTATTAATTTGATTATTAATATGGTCAGTTATACTAATAGTTTTCCTAATATTAAACCAGCCCTGCATTCCTGGTATAAATCCCACTTGGTCAGAGTGTATTATGCTGGGGATGATTTTCTGAAGTCTTTTTGCTAATATCTTATTTAAGATTTTAGCATCAATATTCATTAAGGAAATTGGTCTATAGTTTTCTTTCTCAGTTTTCGATCTACCTGGTTTAGGTATCAGTACCATGTCTGTGTCATAGAAGGAATTTGGTAGGACTCCTTCAATCCCTGTTTTTTCAAATAGTTTACATAGCATTGGAGTTAGTTGTTCTTTAAATGTTTGGTAGAATTCACATGTAAATCCATCTGGTCCTGGGGACTTTTTCTTAGGAAGTTGGTTAATAGCTTGTTCTATTTCTTTTTCTGAGATGGGACTATTTAGACTACTTACTTCTTCCTCTGTTGATCTGGGCAAGCTATATTTTTTAAGGTATTCTTCCATTTCATTTAAGTTATCGAATTTATTGGCATAAAGTTGAGCAAAGTAACTCCTAACTATTGTTCTAATTTCTTCTTCATTAGTGGTAAGTTCACCCTTTTCATTTTCAAGACTAACAATTTGCTTTTTCTCTTTCCTTTTTAAAATCAGATTTACTAAGGGTTTGTCTATTTTGTTGTTTTTTTCATAGAACCAACTCTTAGTTTTATTAATTAATTCAATAGTTTTTTTTTTTTTACTTTCAGTTTTATTAATCTCACCTTTTATTTTTTGGATTTCAAGTTTTGTGTTTGTCTGGGGGTTTTTAATTTGTTCCTTTTCTAGCATTTTTAGTTGTAAGCCCAGTTCATTGACCTTCTCTTTCTCTATTTTATGCAAGTAGGCCTGTAGAGATATAAAACTTCCCCTTATTACTGCTTGGCTGTATCCCACACATTTTGGTATGATGTCTCATTATTGTCATTTTCTTGGGTGAAGTTATTAATTATGTCTATGATTTGCTGTTTTACCCAATCATTTTTTAATATAAGATTATTTAGTTTCCAATTATTTTTTGGTCTATTTTTCCCTGGCTTTTTATTAAATGTAATTTTGATTGCATTGTGGTCTGAAAAGGATGCATTTACTATTTCTGCCTTACTGCATTTGATTTTGAGGTTTTTATGCCCTAGTATATGATCAATTTTTGTATAGGTTCCATGAACTGCTGAGAAGAAAGTATACTCCTTTCTGTCTCCATTTAGCTTTCGCCAAAGATCTATCATATCAAACTTTTCTAGTATTCTATTTACCTCTTTGACTTCTTTCTTATTTATTTTGTGGTTTGATTTATCTAATTCTGAGAGTGCAAGGTTGAGATCTCCCACTATTATAGTTTTGCTATCTATTTCCTCTTGCAGCTCTCTTAATTTCTCTTTTAAGAATTTAGATGCTGCACCACTTGGTGCATATATGTTTAATATTGATACTGCTTCATTATTGATGCTTGGGTAGTTCATTCTTGAAAAAGTTTTTATAAAAAGTGTGCAAATGCATTGTTATTTTTCTTTAGAAATGTTGTTGCCACAGCTAAATATATTAAGCCATCACCAAGGTATTTGTTTGGAAATCAGGAGTCTCTTGAGTCTTTTTTTTTTTTTAATCCTTTTGGTGAGCCAATGGGATTAAGTGACTTATCTAGGATCACTGCTAATTAAGTATCAAGGGTCTGATGCAGGATTTGAACTTAGATACTCCACTAGAGATTGTGCTCTATCTATTGTACCACCTAGCTACCCCTTGAAAACGGTACTCTTATCAATTTTCCTATTATATATCAGACATAGTCATAGATGCTAGATACATAAAGACAAAACCAAACCATTTCTGACTCAAGCCTGAACTTATATTTTACCAGAAGGACATAACATATATACAAATAAGAACATGCAGAATCCTTTTCTGATACATATTTTGCCTCCCAACTACAAGTGCAATTGAAGATTTGTACTGGTTCTTCTTTTCTTTCTCTACAATTTCTTTCTTGGAGATCTTTTAAGGTTCTGTAAGTTTAAACATCATCCCTGTGCAGATAAGTCTAATTTATATATACCCTGACTTGAGTAAGGTTTAAGGTTGCAAAATACCATAGGTTATTATAAGTTTATACTGTTTCAAGATAGCTGACTAGAAACTACTTTGCTGAACTTATCTTTTATTATTTTCTAGTGTAGATTTTTTCCCTTTAGCCATGCTTCTCTAGACTTTTTAAGATCTTTGTTCTGATGTCCTTTTCTCCTGGACTACAACAGAGCCATTCTCATTTCCTGTAAATGTCTAGATCATATTAGTTTCTCAAAAACCAGCTATAGTTAACATGTTCTCCCTAAATCTGTCCCTTCTTTTACCAACCAACCAATCAGTTAACAAATATTTATTAAGCACTGTGTATTAAGCACTGCTGAGTGCTAAGGACGCAGGAAAGACCAGGAAAGGCCTTGGTGAGAATGGAGCTAAAATTGAAAGGGGACTAGGGATTTTAAACAAAGGATGAAGTGTATCCAGGAATGGGGATGGCTCATGCTGTGTAAGAGGAGACATAATGTTGTATGTTAAGAAATAGTAGGAAGGCTAGTTTGATTGGAGTTAAGAATTTGTGAAAGTAGAGTAATATACCCTAAGGTTGGGAAGGTAACTTGGAGCCTAGTTGTGAAAGGTTTAAGATGCCAAATAGAGGAGTTTATACTCATTTCTAGAAGTAATAGAAAGCCCCTGGAATTTATTGTGTTACATGGTTAAACCCAAGCTTTAGAAATTACTTTGTTAGCTACTGGAAGAGGGAGGGAAAGATTGGAGGCAGGGAAGGCCGAGTAGGAGGCTTGTTACCATAGTCCCAAAGTACCAGTTTTATAAATAAAAAATTTGTTCAGTTTTTTTAAACTTCAAGACTTAATAGTGTTTTCATAATTTTCAAAAATCTATAAAACATATCTGAAGTTGTTGATATCACTATTTAAAGAATTTTGCATGTTGCTCAGAAGTATAGTTTTGAAAAAATATTCTTTGGGCTGTTCTAGAATTGATGAGAAAATTTTTATCAAAAAATGAAGGAATGACAAAGTTGTCCAAAGCATTTTGTTTTAGGATATGCATTGAAGAGAAACAATATTCAAAATAATTAATTATAAAGTTTTGAATAATAGAAAAGTACCTCTACAAAAGCATAGGGTTGTATCTAATGATAGTAATGCCTTATTTTTATAAGTCAAAGTTTTTTTTTAGTTTATAAAATATTTTATTTGTATTTATTATTTGATTCACATTATTTATCTAGAATTTACTGTGTATATGACAATCACACAATTGAAAGATCTCTCAGAAGCCATTTGTTTTAGCCTTATATAATAGGTAGCTTTCCAATTTGTTTCTTTTTATTTCTGTAAAGAAAATTTTGTAGTTTTATTTATATAAATTTTATGTCTGTCGGCAATCAATAGATATTTATTAAATATCTACTGAGTGCCAAGCATTGTACTAAGAATTTCATAGGTTAACTCTTAGATATTATATAATTTTTAGATATGATTAATGTAATTTCCTTATTCCTTCTTTATTTTCATTAGTAAGAATAATATGAATGCGGATAATTTGGGAATATTTATTTCCACATGGCAAGATTGCTGGATTTAGAATCACAGGATCTGGGTTTCAATCCCAGCCCTATCATTATGAATTTGGACAAATCACTTAATCTTTTAGGACCTCAGTTTCCTCATTTGTAAAATTGGATTGAATTAGATTATCATTATGGGCTTTCCAGATTTAAATATTGCTTAACATCTGAGGTTAAAAACTACTGCTCACACAAAAAGTATAGAACCTTTTATAAGTGAATTGTGTTTATTGTAATGGAGATAAAATTCTTTTCACTCATCCTGAAATATTTTAATGATATGCATTTGTATTAAGTAGCTAATTACCATCTTATAGTCATTAAAAGAGGATATTGTAATTATAAATTTATTAGTAAAAAAATCTGTCAATTTTAAAATATTATATTATTTGAAATTAATGCATCTGTATATCTTTTTTTTAAAAAAGATATGAATAGTTCTTCAATTGGATATTTATAATTTAGAAAATATAGCATGAAATCCTAGAAGATGAAATCTTCCTCATTTGAAAGTCTCTTCTCTTTGATTTAGTTTGGGGCCTAGGTCATTTTCATATGTAATAACTCTTTTAGTTTATGTATTAATGAACCAGCTCAATGGGCTGGTTCTAAATATCACTAACTAAATTTATTTATCTAACTAATTATCACATCTACTTGATTTTTCCTGTGTGAAGAATTATAATAACTAGCTTTTGTTTATTTAGGAGAAGTTTTTTCCTCCTCTTTCAGTAGTTCAGTGGCCAGACTTTGATTATTCAGAATAATGAACAAGAGACTTGGGATATCCTGCAGCATATATTCTTCTTTTGAGGAGTGTTATATTAGATGTCATCTGTCCTTACTTCCAGTTCCAGCTCATAAGGGCTTCATTGCCAATAAAGACATGTCAATATAGGAGTTATACTAATGTGGGAGAATTGTCATTTTATATTACAATCTTTCACTTTAAGTAATACTTAATTCTTGAAGGAAAATATTTTAAAATCAGTTTAATGTCTACATTTAATATTATCAAATGACATTTCAGATAAAAATAAAGTCTTATTTTCAGTTGGCTTTTGTTGTGAATTTATGCTATGTATTATATACAATTTGTTTAGTGATGATGGTATTGTTTGCTCTCTATAAATGGGAACAACATTTATAATAGATTACTAAGTATCTCTTAACTTCTTTTTCTTTAGTGATTTATTTGCATAAATGACTTTTGGAATTATTTCATTACTCAACTTAAAATTTGAGTTTTGTCTTAAAATTCTTTGTCAGTGTCATAGAACTATTAAAAAATGTAATAGTATCCCTTGCCCAATAATATTTCTAAAAATAAGTTCATGTTGAAGATAAGCACTTCATTTATATTTCACCTATATTTGGGCTTTGGTACTCAAATTAGATTTATGGATATTTATTTTATTTCTTTGTTATTTACAGTTAACATTTATTTCTCTTTAATAAACAATGATTTTTTTCCATTTATCTCTAATTGCCAGTAGTAGGGAATATTTGTACTAAAACTATGAAATGCAAATATAAATTGTTTTTGTATTACTACTGATTAACAGTAAAGTGATTATTGGTTTTGTACATTATTTCATAATAAATTGAAATTAGGTGTATATACATATACTGGAATCAAGCTAGAATCATAGATTGGTTACATGTAGAATTATAATATTTTGAATTGGGGAATTACCTTGATAGCTTCTGATTTTTAAAATAATATATTATTGGTATATCTTAGTATTCATATCTTTAATAATAATTCTTTTTATAGATCTTCCTAACAATATTTCTATTACAGAGCATGCAGTTTTAAAATAAATATTTTCTTATGAATTTTAGGTTTGACTGATGTGTGTCGAAAATGGAAGTTTATTTTTATTTAAGACTGTTATCAAAAACAGGGGGAAATAAAAGAATGAGGAGTAGTTCAAAGTTCCAATGGTTGTCATCGGTTATTTTTTTATATTTAGTGAACCAAGTACATGGACAGAGTAGAGGTACGTATGAATTAGGAAACTTGTTAAAATCTAATTCTATTCTGTTTATTCAGAAATAACCTGTATTGTTATTGAGCATTTTAGTTATCAATTATCTAATGGTTCAATTAAGCAAAAATTTAAAAAATTATTTTTAAATTTTCTCCATCTATCTCTTCATCTCTCCCTCATCCCCATCTGCCCTACATTTTAAAAAAATAATATATTATTTAAGATCATTTACTAATGCTATATTTTAGTATATTATGACCATGGATTCTTAACATTTATAGCAAGAAAGGAGCACATGTTCTGGCAAGTCCCGCAAAATTGAAAGGCTTTTGAATATCGTCCCAGTAAAGAACATATATAGCTAATTCTTTAGTGTCACATAGCCAAACAGGTGATGAATTTTTCCATCATGGGCACTCTACTCTGAAAGACTATTAAGTTAGAGGAGTTGCTGTCTTCATCAGTGAAGGAAATAAGACACATTGCAAAATCATAGATCCTTGAAATGTGAAGAACATTTAATTTGATTATCTCTAGTATAGATGTTTTGATCACTATATTTATAAATAGCATTTTAATTTCACAGCTCCCATATTAATTTTGTAATATTTTGATAGTTTATTAAATCTGTCACCTTAAAGATAAGTGATTAAGTAATCTTCTTTTTATTGATCTATAATTTGGTCTCACAATGAAAATCCACTTAATCCCCATGTAGAAAAGAAATCAAATCTTTGATCATGGGAATATCTATATTTATACAAAGAGCATAGGAAAAGGAAACTTCTTAATACTGCTATTAATATTTTGGGGGATAATTGATGTTCTCATTATGGAGTATATGGCTATAATGTATTTTATTGCCATTTTTACATATTGAATCCTCAAAACTGATTTGATATTAGGAGCAGTTGCCTATAGATAATTACAACACATTTGTTGTTTTCCATTTATTTTTTTGGCAAAGCATTTTGTAAACTTAAAGAAAATACAGCTCTACTTTCTAACTTAAAAGTAGTTAACATTCTAGGTATTGAATCTCCCATTAATTATCTTTGCTCTTTGCCATTATAATAAGTATTGATAGAAGTCCTTTTCCTTAAGATACACCATTGGCTCACTTAACCTTTCACAAACTTTCAGCTTTTTAAGCTACTTCTTATTCCTTACCTAGAAAGCAAGTAGAGGAGATGGAATAATAAAACAAAACAGAAGGCACTCTTCATCATAGAAATGATATTTTAGCAGGCATGTGTGTGACACATATTCCTTTCATACAATATAGCTGAAATATATATGCTACCCTTTTATTGCTGTACATTGAAATAATAATTGTGTCGTATTACTTTTGTTCACCAGGAGTTCCTTATGATTTAAAGTGTATAACCCATAACTTAAAGGTATGGGACTGTTCCTGGGAAGCCTTACCTACAATAAACCATGGTACTACTTATGAAATTTGTGTTATAAACAGGTATGTTTCTAATTTTCTTAAAACTTAGATGAAAGTTTTAGGAAACTTGAAAATTTTTAATTTTGTGAAAAAAATAAAATATTTACTTGTTTTACTGTGTAATATAACTGGATGAATATTTTTTCCAGTGATATTTAAATACAGTTTTTGTGAAGTTTTTCCTGTTGATTCATTTCTAAAGAAGATAATAAGATCTTTTCTGTCAATGAATTTTGGTGAAATTATCTCCCCTAGAATTATGTTCCTCTTCTTTAGATAGTAACTGTTTTTGTTTTTTGTTTTGAAAGAAGACACCTTTTTTCTTTATTATTTCCTTTTTTACTGAGAGAGATAAATTTTGGACTCCAGGTTTAATTGTTAACTAGATACTTTGTTTTCTAAAACTTTTTGCATTTGTGCCTAGTGAAGAGTGCTAAATTCAACCAAATCCTCTTATTCAGGTTTTCATTATGTGGTATGATGCCTCCTAGAGCCACACACAGGAACAAACTTTACTTTCTCAGCTCATATTTTCTATCCCCAAATTAGGATTCATCAAATTGTCAGGTTATTTTTAAGGTCTCAAATGGTTGCTCTCTGAAGCTGTTTTCTTTCAAATTTCCATTTTTTTACTGATCATTTTTTGTGAAATTTGGGTCTCAAGTTCTGTTTGAAGATCTAAAGCTATTATAGAGTAGAAAGAAATTAAGAAAGCTTCCAGAATAATTTAATGGGGTATTAAGCAGTGATATTTACCTTTTTACTTTTGTATAGTTAAAACTTAAAATGTGAATCATTTAGAAAAAAAATTAAACTTGAGCTATAGGATTTAGAGTTATCTCCATTTTACAAATAAGAAAGTGTTACATAGGGGATATCTAGTTTGGCTCAGCTGAGATTGAAATCCTTCAAGTCCAGATTCAGTGCTAGAATAATTGTGTTCAATATATAACTTGAGATGAATTTGGAAATAATTATCAAAGTCCTTAAAAAATTGGCACCTAAAGAACATTTATGTAATCTGGAAAATTTATTTCTATGGAATACTTCATTCTCAGAAATGGCAGATAATAGAAGTCTACCAATATCTCAAAATCTATCACCAGTACAGAAAATTAGAGGGAATTCCTAGTTAATGTTTGGGAATTGGTAGAAAATGATTCATAGCTACCTCAATTTCTGCTATGAAGAAGGAAGCTGCTGCTATCTTCAGGATGATATCTTTATAATGATATTTATTTAACACTTTCTGGCTTATGAAGAGCATAGTTTTTCAGAGTAACTATAAAGTAAATTTAAGTTTAAAATCTTCCAATTTACAGACGGAGTAACTAAGGTTAAGAAGGTATCATGTTAATCGAGGCCTTATAATTCATAATGAATGAATTTAAAAGTCTTAAGTATTTGCCAAATTCCACACTAAGCCCTGATAATATGAATACAAAAATTAGCTTTCCTGTCCTCAAGAAGTGTATATTCCTTGGGGTTAAACCAAGGGATAATTGAGCTGAAGAAGCCATTAGGATAGTGAGTGGCGTCTTTGAGGTCTTGCACTATCAGAATTTATTTGATGATGCTTCCAGCTTATTCGTTTGGGAGGTGCAAAGGGAAGGATCTGCACATCAGCAAAACAGAAAGCAAGATGACCAGGATGTAATGTTAAACGTGGCTCTGAGGTCATGTGATACATAGTTAATTTTCAAGACTCCTGGGGTACTCCAGGTTCTAGCCCACCTTTCTATCCTTAACATAATTATTCTTTCATGCATTTTTTGGATCAGCTAAACTTGCTGATTTGTTGTTCTTCACCCTTGGAGTGCCATCTCTGCTCTCCAAATCTTATTTTGTATGTTTGTAATCCTTTATGTAGATTTTTGTCTTCCATAATAAGACATAAATTTCCTGAGCACAGGAAATGTTTTGTTGCTGTCTTTCTAAATGTCTAAGCACCTAGCATAGTACCTGACTGACACTTAGTAGATATTTGTTGATTGATATATGTAATTGGTATGTTTGAATATTGTTTTTTCTTCCTTTTACAGTAGTTTAATAATCGGAGTCTACTTGGTGTAATATACAGCTTTTTTTTTTTTTTCCTGAGGTAATTGGGGTTAAGTGACTTGCCTAGGGTCACACAGGTAGGAGGTGTTAAGTGTCTGAGGTGAGATTTGAAACTCAGGTTTCTCCTGACTTCAGGGCTGGTGCTTTAACCACTCCTCCACTTAGCTGCCCCAACAGCTTAAAATTCTTCTTCTTTTTTTTTTCTTCCCCTGGGGCAATTGGGGTTAAGTTACTGGCCCAAGGTCACACAGCTAGGAAGTATTAAGTCTCTGAGGCCATATTTGAACTCAGGTCCTCCTGACTTCAGGGCTGGTACTCTATCTACTGCGCCATCAGCTTAAAATTCGTAAAGTTGTTACCATATGGAGTTATAGCCCTTTAACTACAGAGTTAAACATTGTAAGAGTTTATTTATTGTAACATAGCTTATTTAATTAATAAAACTCAAATCTAATGTCTTCATTCTCCAAGTCATCCTGAATTGGAATTCAGTGGACTTCTAACTGTCTGTGTTTTCCAGACTTGTGGTGAATGCTAATTAGCTAGCATGATTATGCAGATAAAATTGTTAATATATTCATTTATTCATATGTTAAAAAGTTAAAATACTACAAAAATGACATGTACTTTATTATGAGTAATTATAGTAAGAAATATTAGTATGCATGAATACAATTAATTTTGTGTTAAAACCATCCACAAAACAAAATTCCTTCCTTTCAGTTCTTTTATATAAATGTTCCATACAATGCTATATTTATAGTGAGTAAATTTGATATACTTTGTAACCTCCTATTATTGTGATCATGAGGTTTAGTGTTGAATTAGATTGATATGATGAGGTTTTTGTTATTGTGGATTTAATGTTCATTAAATGGCTGCAGTAGACCTTAGATAAAACCAACTACATATCTCTGTAATGTAAGTTCTTCCTTGATAATAAAAGCTTGGCTCTATTATTTTTCTTTGTTGAAGAATAGACATTATGATTAATAATTAAGGAACTTAAAATAATATTACTAGGAATATTAGGCTTAGAACTCCCAAATTCTTTGTTTCTTTGTATACAAAAAATTCCGGAAAACATTTTCAATGTTATTCATTCTCTCTGAAGATTTTGTTGTTGATTCTTTTCTTTTCAAATGATCTTTTTTATATTGCAGTTCTTATTCCTGTATTCGGACAGAAAAAACACATTTTGAGATTCCAGCTCTTTCCTTTGCTGATCATGAGATAAAAATACATTCGATTCATGTTTCTGGGAATTCTGTTACTAAATTTATCCTAAATGAAAGAAATGTTTGTAAGTATTCCTTCTAAAGAAAAATACACCTTAAAATCTAGGTGACATTTTTAGTGGGATATTCATATCTTTTGCTTTTCTAGATGATAGAAAAAGGCCGTTTAAGGTACTACAGTAATATTTGATTCATCTAGAAGTCCATTTTCATAATGCAAACTATTCTTTAAAATACCTTAGAATCACTAAGAAATAAATGAGGCAAATAGTTAAAATAGATGTAAAAAAATCTGAGCTCTAAATTTCATGTACTTTGTTTCGAGTAGAGCTTAAAAGTAATTTATTTTTATTTAAGACACAGTTGTAATAAAGTTGACTTATTTGGTGTTCCATCCCCACAGCAGGTTGAAACTTGAAATTTAGTCAGTAGGGATAGAATGGTATGGTGGTAGAGGCAAGCACACTATAATAGCTCAAAGTAGCAACTTATTAGCTATTTCATCATCCACTTTATTTCATTATCATGCCTCTAGAGACAAGATTGGTCATTTCATTGCTTTGTTTTGATGTCTTGATGTTACTGTTTGCTGTATATGTTCTCTTAGTTCTGCTTTGTGCAATTCTGTTTGGTTTAGTTTTTATTTCTCTGAATTCTTAATATTAATCAATTCTTAATATTAATTGCTTATTTTTTTAAAAGAAAATTTTGCTTTTTTTTTGGTTTTAGTAATTCCAAACATGATAAACAATGACAAATGTGGGCATTTCTATATGAAAGAAATCAGAGTATTGCACGTGATTCCATGAATTTCTCGGTATATAGATTTAAAAAAAATAGTATGTTGTAAATTTAGTAGCTTAGTTCCAGAGCTCTTCTACTTGTTTGTGTTACCTTTAGACCTCTTTCTGTTTTCTTCTGTGAGTTTAAAAATTTTTCACTTGTCTGTTTAATACTGAATTTTTTATGTATTTCAGTACCAAGGAATAAATATTTGGTAATAGAGATTATTTCCCCTAAATCTTCTTTTCTCTAGACTAAACATCGCCAATTTAAGAAAAAAAAAGTATATGGATCATCTCACTGGTCTTGCTATATCTTCCTTTAATTTATCAATATACCTTTTAAATTCTGAATTTATGTAATATTTCAAATGAATTTTATGGTTCAATGAGCAGAGAATTGGATTTAGAGGACTTTTTCAAATCCCACCTTTGCCACTTTGGACTCATTCTCATCTATAAAATAAGGGAACTAGATAGCCTTTCCAAATCTGTGATCCTGTGAATGCCCTTGATATAGCAATGCAGTCATGAAATATGATTTGATGAACAGCATATGTTTGCTTTACCTTTTTATAGAATAATGAATAGTAACTGCCATTTGATTTCTAAACTAGTATGTGTCCGAGGTGATCTTTGAATTTGGGTCCTTCTGACTCCAAGCCTAGAACTCTGTCCACTGGGCTACTAGCTGATCCCTGTGTCTGTTATACAAAAAAAAAAAATGAAGAATCCCTGATGTAAATAAATGAGCACCTGGTTTAAACTGGATTTGTTTTAACACTCTGGCAGAATTTTGATCAAATTCCCACTTCACTTGAAAGTTACAACATGGTTCAACATAATGAACCTGAGCTTTTATTACCTGTGTGACTTTGTGGCAAGTCATGTTCCCTCTCTAGGCTTCAATTTCCTCATTAGTGAAATGAAGGGATTAGACCCAGTGTCCTTGAGGTCCCTTCTAGCTCTAAACCTAAGAACCTAAGTTCTTGTTCCAGACACAAAGAAGCACAAAGATGGCATGCAGTTGTAGAAACTATTGAATTTTTTAAATTGGTACTGAGGAAGCTCCCAATACATTTCATTTTTGTGCTAAAATATCCATTCATCTGTATAGATCAGTCACTAATATTTGTGGTGTTCTTCATCTATTGAAATTCTTTTTTATCCTTCAAGGCCAAACCCTGGTACCACCTTCTTCTTTTCTTGATTATTCCTTCCTTTCTCAAAACTAAGTGACTCTTCCTTTACGATTCTTTTAACATTTAACCAGGTCTCTCTTTTGACTTTTCATATTTTACATAGTTAACTTGAGTACATAGCATACCTTTTAAATCTTTTCAAATATTAAAGAAATTCTTGGCTGAAAAAATATATTTTGATAAAGATGGCCTTAGTAATTTCACATTTCATTGAACTAAGGATAAAACATTACATTGTCTACCTATCAGATTAACTAAGGTGACAGGAAAAGGTGATAAATGTTGGACGGGATGTGAGAAAACTGCCAGACTAATGTAATGGATTGTTGTTAGAATTGTGAAGTGATCCCACCATTCTGGAGAGCAATTTGGAATTATGCCCAAAGAGCTATAAAGCCATGCATATGCTTTGATCCAGCAGTGTCACTACTGAGTCTATATCCCAAAAAAAATCATAAAAGAGGGAAAAGAACCCATACATGCAAAAATGTTTGTAGCAGCTCTTTTTGTGATGGCAAAGAATTAGAAAATGAGTGGATAGATGCCCATCAATTGAGCAGTGACTGAATAGGTTATATTAAAGTAATGGAATATCATTACAGACTACAATATTATTACAAAAAATGATAAACAAATTGATTTTAGAAAAGCTTGGAAAGATTTACATTAACTGATGCTACATGAAGCAAGCAGAACCAGAAAAACTTTGTATACACAGCAACAACAAGTTGTGTGATAATCAACTATGATAGACTTGGTTCTTCTCAGTAACTCATTGATTCAAAGCGATTCCAATAATCTTTGGATGGAAAATGCCATCTGCATGTAGAGAGAGAACTATGGAGATTGAATGTGGATTTAAGTATATTATTTAAACCTTTTTTCTTTCTTCTGTTTTTTTCTCATGGTATTTCCCTTTTGCTCTAATTTTTCCCAAAATGACTTATTTGGAAAATGTAAAAAAAAATTAATGTACATATATAACCTAAAAGAATAAAATTAATTACATTAGATAAGTATATTGAAAGCAAAGTCAAATACATAGAAGCTTTCCTTCCCTGTTTCAGTTAGGTTGGACATCTTATATCTTCATACACTTCTTCACTGAAATATAAACCTGCAGAATTTGCAACTGGTAAAAAACCTAAGTTTATTTTGTAAGAAGCTAGAAGACATAATAAATAAATTAGTTGACCAGCCTTAGAACTTTTAAAAAGCCTACTTTAATATATAAAGAGTAGAATATCAATAATTTTTATTTATTCTAAACGCTGACATCTCCTTTGAACTATATTGCAGAAGAGATAATCAGAATTATTCAAATATCTTCCTGATTTTCCTACCATCATTCTTTACTCTTCTCCAAATTCTCTTTCATTTTAATGTCAAAATAACATTTCTGAAATGATCTTATCATACCATTCCCTACTTAAGAATATATTTTGACTCACTATTGAGTAACCTTAAATTCAAACTCTTGGAGTAATGTAGTGGAAAGAGTGATGTTGTGAATGAAAACTGTGTTAGGACTTAAACGATGGACTAAAATGTTCTGTCCTTGCTACTAACTATCTGTGTGACCCATTACCAATCATTTAACTTTAATACAAATTTCTTCTTCTGTAGAAAGAGGAAGTAAGCTATACAATTTCCATTTAGCTTTGATTTTTTTATCCCACTTATACAACTTTTAAATGCTTCTTCATAGTAACTTCTCAAGTTGGAGTAACTTTATAACTATTCCCACATTTGTCAAACTTATTCTCTCACTTTCAGATGAAAGTCTGACTTCCTAATCTTCCAATTTACTATAAGACTCCAGACCCCATGTAGTCCTTCTATCCAGTCAAGTTTCATTCAGCAATTGTTCTTCTCTAATCTTGTGGAATTACTCCCATTCTTCATGATTTTTCTAAGATCTTTTGTAGTTGGCTGAGAAGTCTTCTCTGTCGGTTTTAAAAGTAAACAAAAATGTAGTTCACTAGTTAGGTACATTCTTTTCTATCTCCCTATTTATCTTGAGTATCAACTTCCTGATCATCCATTTTGTTCTGTCATTTTAAATTAAAACACCATTCTCCTTGGCAAAAAGAATAGAAACAAGTTAAGAGCTAAGTAGTTCTACTTTTTTTCCCTTTTTTAGTATCCTCTTCTTCACTCCATACAATGATCCTAATCCTTTGAGTCTTTTTTTTCCCTCAGTACAGCTAATAATTTTTTAAAAAAATCTAAAATCTGTTTTGAAGTTTAATTGCTTTGATGAAACTTACTGATTTAAATACTTGCGGTTTATCCTTTTGCTAAACTTCTGTTGAATTTAGAAACTATATAATCACTTAGTATTTAATTTTTCTCATTGTTTCATGTGTGCTTCATAATCTTAACTAGATTCTAGATGTCTTATGCTCATAGATCTACTTTTATATTTCAGGAACTGAAATATAGCTCACTGCTAGGAACATGATAGACATTCTATAAGTACTTAATTAAGTAATTGATTTGAATAGAGTTTGCCTGAAGTTTCCTTATATTTTGATATACTCCATATGTAATGAAAATTAGGTCATAAGAATAGTAAAGAAAATATTTGAACAAAGTATTTTAATAACCCTCAATTTTTATAAGATATTTTTACAAATAAGTTTTATTCATTTGCTAAAAAGGCCTCTGCTTAAATGTAATAAAATCTAGTTTTATTACAATCCTGAAAAATACTAGAATTATGCATAGGAAATTGAGTTAAAAATTACCTTGTAGATCATCTATTCCAATTTCTTTTAAAATATTCTTCAAATAATTTGCTAGTAAGAAACTGATATTGTCCCTAGTTAGTTTGAATTAATGATGTTTTATTGTATTTATTTGGAATATGCAAAATCTTTCTGACAATTGAGGTTTCATATTTTTAAATATTTCTTTTATTTTCTTCAGTAAGAAATTGTGAATTATTGTGACCTTTTCCTAAGATAATCAGCAGATTTAAATCTAGAATCATGGAATTTTGAGAACTAGTAGCAGATATATACATTGAGACAGGCTTGCTTCCCAAAAAATACATTCTCTCATGTTACTTAAGCAAATGAAATAATATATAAAACAAAGTGTTTTATAAATTGTAAATCACTATATACATTCTACCAATTAGATTTAACAGTATTCTTCTAGAAAAATATACCTCTAGAAATGTGTTAAAAACCTTATCTATAATTCGTATATTAACTTGAATCAATTTTTGGAAATTGTTTGTCTCTTAAAGTAATTGAAACATATACTGTGGCAGCTGATTTGATAGCTGAGTCAGTACCTGAGAATTTCATAAGATTATATAAAGAAAAGGTATATTTTTTAAAATATAAGGCATTTGAAAGAGTAGGGTAGATACATCTAATGATTTTACACTAGGACTATAAAAGTATCATGGATAAGATTAGATTACAGTACCAAGGCCTGTAAAAAGGTATAGATAGTGAGTAGGGAAAATAAGAAACCAATAGACTGTTTTGAAATTTTGTATATCACCAAAAAGAGAAAGTTTTCTTCTACGACAATGTGATTCTATGACTTCCAATAATCAGAACCTAAAATAATAGTATTATTAATAAGCTCACCTGGTCTAATCCAATATTAGGCTATTGTTTTTATAGAAAATGCATGGAATTTCACATAATTTGCTAATGAATTTCTGAAATGTAACCAATTTATAATTGGGGAATACTTTTGACTATAAATATGTGGAATTATTTTTTAAATATGTAGTTTCATGGATGTGTGTGTAAGCGTGTCTGTCTTTCAACTTAGCATTATGGTACCAAGTTTGGAAAAGAGTTGTTTGAGACAGGAAAACCTGGGTTCAAATTTTATTTATGTATCATTAACTTCTCAGTACCTCTTACATAAATGAAATCACAAGTCCATCTAAAACTGTAAGTTTTAAAACCATACACAAATATAATACATTTAGAAGGGTGTGTGTCTATGTGTGTGTGTGGTGTGTATAAAAATGCACATACATATATATATATATATATATATATAGATAGATAGATAGATAGATAGATAGAGATATAGATAGATAATACATATATTTACATTTATGTACATATATAATTTTGGTGAGATTTTTTCTATTTAAATATTAGGCCTTTTAAATTTTTGTGATCAGAAGAATAAGTGTCTATATTTTAACTGTGAAGTTAATGGTTTTAACTAGTAATTTATTCTGTTTTTGTTTTCAAAAGCCTTAGTTCCAGCTACATTACAGGATTTTAATTTGACAGCTGATTTTTCAACCTCTACATTGTACCTGAAGTGGAATGACAATGGCTCTGTTTTTCCCCATCACTCAAGTATCATCTGGGAAATTATTGTTCAATATAAAGAAAATATGGAAGTTGCCACAGTAGTAAGTTTCCTGCCTTCTTAAAAATGTTAATTTCTTCTTCCTAAGTAATATGAGAAGTTAGATTTTCATAACATTGGGGTTCTTTTGGCATTGTTATTCTGCTAAACTTTTTGATTTGGGGAATAGATTAGGTAACTTTTCAAGATAATACATATTCTTTGACCTTAAATAAATACTGTAACCCTTTTTTATCTGAGTTTAATAATGTTTCAAATGAAGGGAGTCCCTTCTGGTTCTAAATTTGTGATTAAGGAAAAAACCTTGTCCTGTTATATCATGGTTTATTTTATAATTTTTATACCTTTTTGGAATGATTTCCCTGTGACTCATTTTCAGATGACTTCTTTCCATTTTGTTTTATTTCAGTAGTAATGAAAAACTGTGAAGTTGTATACCTAGTAATATATTTTTCTTTAGTCTCTTGCTCCTTTTTTAATAATGTTATTTGTATTAATAGCTTTATAGTATATTAATGGATTGCATACTTAATAATTGAACTCAAATATGGCTAATAGAAGAATGAATATGTTACAATCATTTTATCCATTCTCACCATATCATTTCCTATTTGGGCAGCTATGCTATATTATCTGTAGTATGTATGCGTATGTGTGTATGTACATACATCTCCTTCATTCATTCTATTAATATTTGGAGATGTGCTCCATTCCATTTGGGGATGTGTTATTAAGTAACTGTACTGACAGGACCAAAAAAGAATGAATGAAACATTATAGTATATGGAGGAGATAATGCCGCAATGGAAAGTTAAATATGAATGTCTAATAAAAGAAACACAAAGTGTTATAGTCAGAGAACAAAGTTAGTAGTTCACATGGAGAAAATAAAGAATGTCTCCTGGAAGGGACAACATTTGATTTGGTTCTAGAAAGCTTGTTACATATCTTTTATTCTATGCATATATACACACGTTTATGTGTAGCATAAAATAAGAATTCTATATCAAAACATGTGCTTGCATGCAAGCAATAAATTCATTTATTCAATAATAGAAACAAAGAGCAAGCAATCAAATATTTATTAATTTCTTACTATTTATCAGGCATGATGGTACACATAGGGAACATAAATACAAAGAATGAAATAATTTTTACTATTGGGGGAGAAATATATACATAAGTTTAGATTAAATATAATAGGATGACTACAAAGTAACGAAATACAAGATGGATAAAGAAAAGATTCATGTTTAAAGGGATAGAAAAGATAGGTTTTGGGGCTCTGAAGGATTTAAAAGCTAAGAGTGAGAGATACAAATAGAAAGTATGAAATTATATTAATGGAGTCTCCACAAGAGTATATGATCATGTAGATCATATATCTTTGTATACAGAATAAATATACAATAAAAACAGGATAGGGATGATGGGTCCTAGTATTAGAGAGAGATAAAGCTCAGGAAAGACTTGGATTATGTACAAAGTGGCAATTGAGCTACATCTTAAAGGAAGAAGGAAATCCACTAAAGAAGGTTATATGCTAGGCTTGAGGGATGACCAAAAGTGAGATGAATTTCTGATTGTGAGGAAAAAGAAGGAGGTCATTTTGCTGTGTCATTAAGTATGGGAGGAGAAATAATGTCCATTCAGGTAGGAAAGATACATGTTGGCCAGATTGTAAAAGATTTCAAATATTAAACAAAAGATATATATGTATATTTATTTAGGGTGTGAAGCGTGTGTGTGTGTGTGTGTGTGTGTGTGTGTGTGTGTGTGTGTGTAAAGTTCTGTTTTGGACATAATTTGATCTCCAGCACATCCAGTTTAAAATGTCCAATAGGCAATTGGTGATGTGGGATTGGACTTGAGGAGAGAGGCTGGGGCTAGATATTGGGTATCCAGAATAGAACAGAGTCTTCTGTAAGGAGATACTAAGCTCATGGAATTGTTGAGGTCACCAAGAGAGAAAAAAAGAGTAGAGGGCTTAGAACAGAGCATTGGGGAATACTCACAAGGGGCATGATGTGGATAATGAACCAGCAGAGGAGACTGAGAAAACGTGATAAGTTAAATAGGAGGCATACCAAGAGAAATTATTTGTCGCAAAAACTCAGAGAAAAGTATCCATAAGAAGAGAAAAGCCATCCGTGTTAGATACAACAGATAGGTCATGAAGAAGGAAAACATTAAAAACAAAATCAGTTTTGACAAGAGCTTGTTGATTATTTGGAGAGAGAACAGTTTCTGTGCGAGAGGCTAGATTGCCCAAGATTTAGAAGTGAATGAGAAAAAAAGTGAAGGCCATTAATTTTGATGGCTTTTCTAGAAGAAAAAGAGGAGAAAGATACAGGCTGAGAACTTGAGGAGTTAGTAGAATCTACAAAAAAAAGTTTTAAGGGTGGGATAGGACCTGAGCATGTTTGAAAGCAGTAGTAGGTAAAGAATCAGTATCTAGAAAGAGATTCTGAAGATTAGAGAGACAATGGGGATGATGATATGGGCAATCTGTTAGAGTAGGAAAGGTATAGGATTAATAGACCATGTAAAGGCATTGTCCATCTCATTGTTGAAATTAAGTAAAAGGGGAGAAAAGCAGGTGGTGATGTCAAGGGGTTTTTTGAGGTCAAAAGGGAAAAGTTCACTTGGAATTGTCTAAATTTGATGCATATGGATCCCTTAGAAGTTCCGAGTGAAGCATTTCTCAGAGAAAATTGACTGGTTAAAGATTGGCCACAATCCTGGTGGTCTTTACCAGCCCAAGTAGCATTCAAAGAAGGAGCAGCTTTGTTGAATGCCACTACCCTTGGATTTGGCACCCTTAATTTTCTCAATTTATTTCCTAATGAATGTATGAGATAAATTTCTGGACTGCAGTCGCTAGCATTACTTCCTAATGCAGATGCTTCAAGTGAAATTCATAACTTTTATGTAAGGGAAAGGTTCTCATTCAGATGCATCTGATAAGTTTCTTTATCTTTTATTGAGGAAATTTTAGCTCTTAGATTTAGAGCTGGAAGGAGTCTCAAAGACTTTTTAGTCTGACTCCCTCATTTTACAGATGAGGAAACAGGAGGTCCAGAAGAATTTTGAAAAGACCACACAACTGGTAAGTGGCTGATCTGAGGTCTTCCTGACTCCATATTCAACACTGTCACACATTATGCCATACTATTTCTAATATTTATTTATAGGAAGGCCCTGAACATAGAGGTTTGGGGCAAGAATACAAGCCAAAGCTCAGAATAGAAAAAGGCCTTTCTATGAGTCCAATGAGTCTTAGCATCACAGACTACAGGACTTTTTTTTTAAACTCTCACACCATCATTTAGAGCCTAGCTAAAAATACTAACTGTGCAAGGCCTTTGTATGCTGGCTTGAAGTATCTTTACTCTGAGTTCTTGGGTTAATTATTGCTTTAAAGATACAAAACATCCTTTTTGCTTTCACTAAAAATTATTCATTACATTATTAATGAGAGCCACTTGAATGTGTTTGATTATTTTTTAATATTTTAATTTAATACTTAGTGATACAGGTATCCAAGGGTATGATTCTAGGTAAAGTTTGTTCTGATCATTCATTAGTTTTAAGGCTGTCATTGCTCTTTAAATTTTTCTTTTGCAAAACTCCAAGTGAAAGAAGTATATGTTGCTAAATCATGGTGCTCATTTTCCAATTCTGTCTATTAATTATACAAAGCTCTTAATTTAGCTAATTAATTTTTTCTTTACTGAGATTAACTGACATTTCAACCTAATTAGAAGGTATTGCATTTTCATATTTTTCAAAACATAGATCGAATCCACTTCATTTAAGCTTTAAAACTGTTGTGAAAATTGTTTCCATATTAAAACAATTGTTAATTTAAAACATTCATGAAAATGGATATAAATACATATTTCAAATAATCTTGATGATTTCCACTTTTTTGATAGGCTTTTTAATATGTCAGATTTTTAACCTTAGAATGTGGCTGACAAAGAGCTTCATCCTAAGAGTAGAGAAAGTCAGTTCTGCCATTTTCTTGCTCATTGGTAACTAAATTATTTGTATTCAAGCCATGAATTCTTTGTAGAAATCTTTTTATCTGTTTTGGTGTTGGTTAGTTAAAACCAGGTATAATCTACAAAACTACACATAAGCTGCAATGTTGTTCAGTATGTTAGAAATAAATTAATATGTAAGAACTGATATACCCCTCCTTATTGTAGAACTCCTACTTTTCCATCAGAATACCTTGTGTATCATATAAGACATATGAACCAAGTGAAGGTTCCAGTATCAATCCAGATAACAAATATTAGTAAAGCTTACTATCTTAGATAAAATAAATTTGAATAGAATATCTAATATTTTCTTCCCTTTCTCTACTGCATTGGTTTTCACCCTCTAACTTGGAGATAAGTATTATAGAATACAATAAGCTCTTTGTGAATAGGAATAACTTTTTATAATTGTAGAATTAATATAGCATGTATCTAACTATAAGAATATAGAATATAATAAGCATCTGTTAAGGTACCTGCTAACTACCAGACATAATGCTAGATATTAGTGATATAGCTATATAATCAAAACAGTTCCTGCTCTCAAGAGTCTTATATTTTATTTCTAAGATACATCATAGTGTCATAATGATAAAGAAGGTAAGAAGCTATTTCATACCTAAGCAAGAATCTCCTTAAAGAAAAAAATATGAATTGACCCTAATTACCTTAGTATATAATATAGCTGAATATTGAAGAAACAACTTTGAGAGATCAGGAAATAAATTTTAAAGAAAGCCAATATTGGTCTTGTATGAAGTTGTGAAATCCAAGGTTAGATGCAAATTGATTCTTGAAATTGCTTTTTTGATGGAACCTGAAAAAAGAAAAAAAAAAAACTTGATCTTACCAAAAAATTGCAATTGATGGTTTGAAAAAATGCAGAAACCTAAATTTAGTTTATAAGATGCATGAGATTAAACCTATAACTTAGATATATCTAAGGGTCCATCTAGTCCATATTCTTTTGACAAGTAAGGCCCAGAAAAATAAAGGGACTCATAACAAGGTCATGGACTCTACAGACTTCCCATAGGTTGGAAAAGGGATTCCAGAACCTTTACAATCCAACCTATATATAAAGGAGAAATCCTTTTTATTGCACCCTCAATAAGTAATGATCAACCTTATACTGAAAACCCCCATTGATGGGTGGGCTTATTTGCAAAAGTAGTTCCTTCCTTTATTAGGAAGTGCTGATTGTTAAAATAGTCTTTCCTCAAACCAAGTCTAAATATATTCTTCTATAATTTCTATGCATTGCTATCTTTATTTATTTATCTAGAAAGATTAAGCACCTGTCATGTTTGTGTTCTTGTATGAATGTATGTTTGTGTTCTTGTATGAAACATTGTGCTAGGTATTGGAGATACCAGAAAGGAAAGCAGTCTACATTCTATTGCTTCTAATTCTAACATTCCCTGGCAGGAATAGGTCTGAAATATGCCCTAGGCCTATGGTATTCAAAGCTTATTAAACTTTAAAATCAATAATCATTGATCTGGTTTCCTGGAGTTGAGAGCTATCTTTTGACATATCTTTTTGTCATGAATAAGCTCCAGGAACACTCTGTTGCTTAGTGAAACAAAGTAGATCTGGTATGGTGATCGCCATTTATTTTCTTCACACAAAAGAAATGCTTAAAATACAAAAAACTCAGGACTTGCTGACAGAGACTTAAATCTGCCTTGAAACAAAAGTAACAAAAAATAGTAATCCTTAACTCCTCTTTTATTCCCTAAAGAGTTGGTTTTTAAAAACATTAAAATATGAAACATGTCTAGGACTATCAGCTATTCATTTCACATTTACCTTGACTTTCAACTGTTTTGAACATTGTCTCAATATCTACAACATAGGTTCATCTTCCTGTCAATGGTCACCTTTAAGAATCATTATGGGAGTTGCAGAAAACACTACTTGCTTCTGGTTAGCACTGACTGAAGAACTTGGGAACATTTCAACTCAGGATACCTCTAAAGCTAGAAACATTCATCTCAGAATCTCTATTCAATTAATTTGGCACAAGGAAAGAAACAATAGGAGGGAAAGCTAATACTTTGAGATCCAATCTTGGACTTACCTAGGCTCCCACATAAGGCCAGGAGCCATTGATTCCAGGGAAGGCAGGAGAGAGGAAGAAATTTCTTACCACCTCCAAGGGAAGTCTCAAGGGAGAGTTGTCAGAATCCTAAAGCACATGTTCAGAATACATGGAAAGAAGAAAGGAAAAGAGGAAATTGTCTTTCTTTTTAATACTGTATAAGTAGCTATTCCTGATTCAGTGTCCAATAAGGACATCCTAAAGTATTTTAGTACTGAGTATTTGTGAACCTAAAACAAGATAGGATATCTTAGTCTCATGGAATGTGTTGTATCCCTATTACTTCCCCCCCCCCAGCTATATATTTGCTGTCCTCAGCAAATCAACTGGGGTGCATATGGCATGTTTATTCATAATTTCCATTATGGGAAATCCTTTCTGGGCATATGAGGCTCCCATGATCCACTGCATTTCTTAGACAATCTCCAAAGTAGGTTCTTTATAAGAGTTGTCAAACACTCTCAAATATGAAGATAAATTAAGGAAACTAATTTATTGAATTAGTTTATCTTAAATTATAAACTTGTCTATTGTTAACAAGGGCTTGTCTCAATCCAAACAAAAATTTAAAGTGGAAATACATGTACTAAAATCATAATATAGAGAAAAGGAAAAAGAAAATGCTTCTGAGGAAGAAACTTTTAATTTCAGATGAGCTATCAGTACAAATGACTTTCTCTTCTTGAGACTTTCTCTTGAGAACAAGAGGCTTAAGATTCTGATAGTTCTCCATTGAAACTTCTTTTCCTCCCCTAGGTAGCAATGGCCCCTACAAGGATACTTAGGTGAACCTAAGACTGGATCTCAAAGCCCTACTTCCCCTTTCTGCTTTGTGTTTCTTTTTCTTGAGTCCAGGTATTTGAAGAGGAATCCTGAGATGGATGTTTCTAGCACTCAGCATGCAAGAATTCTAGATTCTTCATTCAGTGATAACTGTTATGGGACTTTCCCAACAAAGTTAAGGAAATTGGGGTAGACTGAAAGTCACACTCTCACTCTCAGATGAGAAACCAAATTCTCTGAAATATCTGCTTCTGCTGCATCACCTATCAACACATTAGACAATATAGATTCTTAAGGTCTGACAAAATATTTAAATTGCCTCTAGATATTTCTGCAACACAGAAAACTTGCCACATTGAGGTTCTGCTAGTGCTAGACAGCAATTCTAGCACCAAAATAAAGCAAACTCTGATGAGTTTGAAATATATATGAGACTCTCCAAGAAGAATTAAGCAATCAGAATTGATTGAAATCAGCCCTTCAGATCCCAGACAAAGTTCTTTAGTATAACAGAAATGTATGAGCCCAGATCTGTGTCACTTAAGTGGTAGGATGCCCTCAGTCCCCTTGGGCCAATGGTACTATTGTTAATCTTTCCTCTTCCAGACTTAGCAAATAACTGTTTGTGGAATTGAATCCATTGCTTTCTTTGATCTTCAAGTATTGTGAGCTGATTCTTATTCTTCCTATAAAAGAGAAAAAACCTTTTTTTTCTATCTAGACTATTAGTGTTCAAATATTTTAAGTCATTGAATTCTTCAGCTATATGTTTAATTATCCCAGAATTTCAGGCCCTTTGAACTGGGATAGAGTTTAGAGGTAATGAGGCAGATATAACTTTAATATGTTTATACTTACTAAAAATTTGCGATTCCCATATAAGATAGTGAAAGACTACTAACCTTAACATAAACAAGTGTTAGATAATTATACAATATAAGAAAAACTTTCTTTTTTCTAATTTTTTCCCTTCCTTTTTTTAGGCAACACTTAATACAACTCTGATTGGTAAGGATTCAGTTCATCATTGGAATTGGACCTCAGATATCCCTTTGGAATGTACTCCACATTATGTGAAAATTAGATATTACATTGATGAACTTCATTTTTTTGGTCAAAAAGAGTGGAGTGAATGGAGTCCACTTAGGAATATTTCAGGTAATCCATGTATTCTATTTAGAATAATTAATGGAGCCCAGTTATCATATGACTTGAGGAAATCAACACAAAATTTAGTGTTTTGAAATGCTTAAGTTTTACAAACACTCTATCTTCACTGATATGTTAATTCCCATAATGAAACTTATTTCATTTATCATTTCTTATTATGCATATCAGGAAAAATTGGTCTAAAAGTTGACATTTTATAATTTTTAATATTTTCAAATGTTAAATACATAAGTAATTTTAAAAAAAGAATAAAATTAATATATTGACTTTTGATGTGACATTTCACACTTCTAGTTTTATATCTATATTAATACTTTTCTATAACACAAGATATTTGAGAATTTTTCAACTACTTTAACTTTGTATGTTTCTTTTCCTCCTAGGACCTCCCGTAAAAGAAAATTATGAGGTTTTTCCTCGAGACAAAGTAGTACCAGTGGGTTCAAATATGACATTTTGTTGTATAGTTGAGGAACCTGTCTCAACTGCACAATTTGGAAAAGAAAGATGTTCTTTTATCCGCCTTGATCACAAAAGTGTTGCAATCAAGGTCAACAATATTACTGTTTCTCCAAGTAGTGGAACAAATGTGGTTTTTATAACAAAGTCAAATGTGTATGGAACAGTTGTATTTGCAGGATGTAAGTTATATAAAGTTAAAGCAATCATTTCTACTAATCTCATTTCTTTAATTTGTTAAAGTGTTAGTTCTATGATTCTTTTCTGAAGATAAAGTTTATTACAATATTGTGCTTAAAGTAAATATAAGTAAATCCCTTTCTGTTTCCTGTTTTTCCTTGTTTCTTAGTATTAGGAAAAAGTACAAAAATTTCAGAATGTTTATTTATTTTCCTCTTGATCTAAATCAGAATAATTTGTGATCTTTCTTTAGTAAGAATTGTAGCATCTAATTGCTACAATTTTAAATTGAATAACAATATTTTCAGTCGCAACCAACTCATATTATTACCTTGTTCAACTGATACCCTCAGGAAATGAACAGTTTCTCATAAAGTGTTTTTTTTCCATATAAATCTAAAAAAAAAAAAGTGGCATTAAACCTCATTTGTGTCTTTGCCTTTTTCAGAAAGGAATAATGAAAGTATGTGATGACTGATATAGTTACAGAAGAGTTAGAATTGGACTGAAAGGTCCTGGAATCATTTTTTAGCTCTTCTATTTAACTGGGTGACCACCACTTTGGTTCTTGGTTTTCTTATACAGAAAATGGTAGAATTGGACTATATGACTTCTAAGGTCTGTTCTAGTTCAACATTGATGGATGATCCATTTGCTGTCCTCTGCAAGTTTACAATTTAAAAAATAGCAATGATCCAGGTGATACATTTGAACAATAAAAATAAAAAGGGAAAATAATAAACTAAAAATTGGAAAGAAAATGAATTTAACATTCTTAATTATTTCATAAGCAGACAATGAACTCTTCACTAGTTTCTTCCAGTTTTTCTTTAAAATAATGTTCTGCCTACTTTATCAGTGCCTTTTAAACAGTTTCCTTCCCCTTGTTGTACTTTGAGGAATCATATAAAGTTTATTAAAATATGGTATTTAAAGCAAATATAAGTAGATTCAGAGTAAAGGTTTAGGAAATATAAGAAAGGAGTATTAACTTACTATATGAATTTTGTATTATTTATTTTAACTGCAAAAGACCTTTGCTTACTTCTTGATTTTTGTGTTCTGAATAGTTGTGGTTGCCAGATAAAATGTTCTGGATAAACAAGAAAACTACAGGATAGGTTTTCTTCCTGGAAAAAACGAATAAGAATTTTGTTTTTTCTTCTAAAGAAAGGGCAGAATACAAACCCTAAAGAGTAGAGCATACCTGTTCGTATTTGTTATTTCCAGTGCATGTTCTTTATTTAATGTGCTAGCTATGAGAAAAATAGATGTATTTATCAGTTACTCTGCATGATTTATTTCATTTAGTCAATTTTTAAAAAATGCAAACTGGGCAGTGGTGAATTATATATATTGATCTTCTCTTACAAAGCAGTGATGTCTAGTTTCATACTGATCAGCTATGGTAGTTATGATCACCATTGTGATTATGATATCACTAATTTTCCACATTATTGTACTCATTGGATACTTCATAGAGGCTGGCCTTAGAGACCTGAATTCAAATCCTACTTCAGTGTTATTTTTGTTATCATAAATTAAAACTAGTGCTGGACAAGCCATGTAAAGTGCTCTGCCTGCAGTCAGGAAGACCTAGGTTCAGAAGTGGCCTCAGATACTTAGTAGCTGTGTGACCCTAAGTGAGTCATTTAACCTTGTTTGCCTAGTTCACTGGTAAAATGAGCTAGAGAAGGAAATGCCTAACCACTATCTTTACCAAGAAAGCCTCAAATGGAATCATCAAGATTATAGAGTGAAACTAAACAACAAAAGTAACACTTTTATATTTTAAAATAATTTTATTGTAATGAACTGTGAAAAAAGTCAGGTCAAATCAATAAACCTATCAGGTGCCAGGCACTTTGATAAGAACTGAGAATACAGGAAAGACATTTCTTCCCTTCAAAGAACTTATATTTTTAATGGAGGAAGACATATAAGGAAACTGAAAAAAATATTTCAGCAATAAGTATAATTTTTAAGTTCTTCAAATATAGTTATATGCTTAACTAATATTGAAGTGAGAATTGCATTTTCCACTTTTGGAAGTTAAACAAAAATTAGTCTCTAAATAAAACATTTAAGATTTTTTTTCAAGACAAGAATACCTATAGATTTTTCTATTTATTAGATCCACCTGATATCCCTAGAAAGCTGACCTGTGAAACACGAGATTTGAAAGAAATTATATGCAATTGGAATCCAGGAAGACCAACTGGATTTTTTGGGCCTCGTGGTACAAATTATATCCTCTATGAAAGGTAAGATTTATCAAAAGGTTTCAGAATGTTAAGAATAATCCAGTTGTTTATTTCCCTTATTCAAACCATATCAGATTTCAAAATTTAAAAGTTCTAAGATAAGGCATCACATAAACTTTTTTCCTTCTCCCCTATTGGAAAAAAGATAAATTGAAACAAATATACACAGTAAAGCAAAAGAAGTATATGTTGCTAAAATATTGGTGCTCATTTTCCAATTCTGTCTATTAATTATACAAAGCTCTTAATTTAGCTAATTAATTTTTTCTTTATTGATATTAACTGACATTTCAACCTAATTAGAAGGTATTGCATTTTCATATTTTTCAAAACATAGATTGAATCCACTTCATTTAAGCTTTTAAACTGTTGTGAAAATTGTTTCCATATTAAAACAATGTTAATTAAAAACATTCATGAGAATGGGTATAAATCCATATTTTAAATAATCTTGATGATTTCCACTTTTTTACTAGGCTTTTTAATATGTCAGTGTTTTAACCTTAGAATGTGGCTGACAAAGAGCTTCATCCTAGGAGTAGAGAAAGTCAGTTCTGCCATTTTCTTGCTCATTAGTAACTAAATTATTTGTATTCAAGCCATGGATTCTTTGTAGAAATCTTTTCATCTGTTTTGGTTAATCTACAAAACTACATATAAACTGCAATGTTGTTCAGTATGTTAGAAATAAATTAATATGTAAGAACTGATATACCCCTCCTTATTGTAGAACTCCTACTTTCCATCAGAATACCTTGTGTATCATATAAGACATATGAACCAAGTGAAGGTTCCAGTATCAATCCAGATAACAAATATTACTAAAGCTTACTTTCTTAGATAAAATAAATCCCTTCAAAGGCAGTACATACATCCAAAATATATATATATATATATATATATATATAATATATATATATGTATATCCACATGTGTGTATGTATGTATGTATCATTATGTACCCTAAGTACCTTCATCTTTCTGAAGTGGATAGCATGTTTCATTATTGGTCCTTTAGAATCATAGATGGTCATTATATTGTTCATAATTTTTAGAGCATTCAGAATAGTTTTTGCAGTGCTGTTAGTATATAAATTGTTATCTTAGCTTTACCTCATTCTTCCTAATGTTTTGGAATTTTTCATTTTTATATATTGATGTTATATCATAGTCATTTTTCTGGTTCTGCTTACTTCACTCTGTATTTGTTCTTTTCAGTCTTCTCATGGATTTTTGAAATCCTGTTTTCTCAGGTCTGTGCCTGGGTTCCACCACATTTGTGTCCTGTGTTTACTCAGTCATTTCTCAGTTGGTGAACACTCCCCTTGTTTGAGAACAACACCTCTTTAGATATTGGGCTGAGAACAAGGGGCTAACACATAACAGCCTCATAATCTTTTTAATTATTTTTTAATATTATGGTTTTTTATTTACAAGATATAGGTGTGAGTAATTTTTCAGCATTGACCCTTGCAAAACCTTCTGTTGCAACTTTTTCCCTCCTTCTCTCCATCCTCTCCCCCAGATGGCAGGTAGACAAATACATGTTAAATATGTTCAAGTATATGTTAAATATATGTATACATATCCTTACAGTTATTTGCTGCACAAGAAAAATCGGACTTAGAAATAAGGTAAAATTAACCTGAGAAAGAGATAAAAAATGCAAGTGGACAAAAACAGAGGGATTGGAAATGCTATGTTGTGGTTCACATTCATTTCCCAGAGTTATTTTGTTGGGTGTAGCTGGTTCTCTTCATTATTGAACAAATGGAACTGATTTGGTTTATCTCATTGTTGAAGAGAGCCATGTCCATCAGAATTGATCATCATATAATATTGTTGTTGAATTATATAATAATCTTCTGGTTCTGCTCATTTCACTCAGCATCAGTTCATGTAAGTCTCTCCAGGCCTTTCTGAAATTATCCTGCTGGTCATTTCATACAGAACAATAATATTCCATAACATTCATATACCACAGATTATTCAGCCATTCTCCAATTGATGGGCCACAATTGATTTCTAGCCACTACAAAAAAGGCTGCCACAAACATTTTTGCACATAAAGATCCCTTTCCCTTATTTAAGATCTCTGGGATATAAGTCCAGTAGTAACACTGAACAGCCTTATGATCTTATGTTTGCTTACGGACAGTGAAAAGATCCAAAGAACTGGAGTTCAAATCCTGGCTCTGGTCTTGGACAATTTTTTTTACTTCAGTTTCCTGATCAGTGTAATGTCAAAGTTGGACCAAACCTCCTAGGGCCCTTTGAGCTCTTTCTCTAAGATCAGAATTGGGTGATTTTTATTTTACATGAGTGTGTACGTATGTGTGTTGTGTGCGCACATATATACATGTGTATATATACACATATGTGTGTGTGTATGCATATAGACACATTGGTATTCTTGTAATTACTGAGGTCAGTCAGTGAGCATTAATTAAGCACCTACTATGTGCTACAAACTGAACTTTGCTCTGGAAATACAAAGAAAGACAAAAGACAGTCATTGTCCTGGAGGGAGACAGCAAGCAAACATGTACAGATAAAAAGATAATCATTAACAGAAGGAATAGGAAAAGCTTCCTTTAGAAGGGAGGATTTTAATTGAAACTTTGAGGAAGTAAGAGAAGCCAAGAGATAGATCCTAGGAGGCCTCCTAGGCATGGGTAACAGCCAGAAAAATTGCCTAGGCAGAGGTAAGAGTAAGGGTCTTTTTATTTGAAGGTAAGAAGGTCAATATCATTAATCAAAGAATACATGATGGAATATAGGGTGTGAGAAAACTAGGTATCTAGGAGGGGTGAGGGGGAACGTATGAAGAATTTTGAATGCTGGGGGCAGCTAGGTGGCTCAGTGGATAGAGCACCAGCCTTGGAGTTCAAATCTGGTCTCAGACACTTAGCACTTCCTAGCTGTGTGACCCTGGGCAAGTCACTTAATCCCAGCCTCAGGAGGGGGAGGAAAGAATTTTGAATGTTTAACAAGATTTTGAATTTGATTATGGTGTTGATAGGGAAGCTGTGTAATTTACTGAGTATAAAGGTGACCTGGTATTGACTAATGTGATTGATGGTGATGACTAGGGTTCTTGAAGCTTTTTTGAATAGAATATGTTTTATATGGAATATATCAAGCTTGAAAGGCTTCAGAAATAGATTTGATTTTTGATGATAGAGACCTGACTTTATGAAAGTTGATTTCCAGGGGAACAGCAGTACATGAAAAGACAATTCTTAGAGTAGATCTAGATTTGAGGTGAAGTTTTTGCAACCTAAATTAGAAGAAGGAATATCCCAAACAATGAAATTTTAATCCTTAGCATTATTGAATTATTTATACAGTAAGTGCTTAATATTTGTTCTAATGAACTACCCATAATGTAGAATATTGAAAGTGATATGGTTTGGGAATACATCATTTTTTTGGTGGTGTATGACCCTGTGGAAGTTGTCATTTTACTAGGTTTCCTCATCTATGAAATGGGAACTATTCCTACCCATGTCAGCTCACAGAATTCTGAAAATAAAAAGAGAAGAAAGGTTTTAAAACCTTTCTTGTTTTTAGGCTTATATTGAGCTGTTTTCCATGAGCATAAATCATGTGATTGTAAGGGAGGTTGCTTTATGTAAGGGAAAATTTTATCAGAAAATCAATAAAATATAAAAATTCACACATGAATAATCAAGCTTTGATGGTATTTGATTATATCTAAACAGTGGATGACTGAATCAGTATTCTGAGCTCAGTCTATGTGGCTTATGGAGTCCAGCTTGCTATTTTTTTTAAACCACATCTTACATTTTTGTATACGTACTCAGAGTCAGCAAGCATTTATTAAGTTCTACTATTTGTCAGGTATTATATTAAACATTGAAGATAACAAAGAAATGCAAAAAATAATTCTTGATTGCAAGAAACTTATATTCCTAGAAGCATGGATAATTTTGACTTGAAAAGCCCCAATCTGCCCTCCCCCAAAAATACATTCGTGTACTATTTAAACATATTTTTATTAATTATTGAAATGTTAATGAGCAATAGTCCTTCACTAAAGTCCTACTCACGATACTGAAGTTATCTAGAATTCCAGGGGGCTTGGTCAGTAAAAACAAAAACCTTTCAGGACACACCAAGTATAGCCTCAAACAGTAAGAGTTGTCTAAGGGTCAGTTTAACTAAATTTTGAGAGGTTCATTAACTTTTACAATCTTATGCCATCTTACTTTTTCCAACTTTATATTATATTCTTCTTTGTGATATGCTCTGTGTGCCAGCCAAATTGGACTATCAAGTATACTAGGAACAGAACCTTTGTTTCCCCACTATTTACTGCTGTGCCCTTTTCATTCTTATTGTTCTTGATGTAAATGTCATCCTGCTACTTGAATTCCAACATATTCTCTAAAGCCTAGTTAAATGTCACCTTCTCAGTAAAGCCCTAGCTGATTGCTTATAGTCAGTAACGATCATTTTCCCTTCAAGAACTTTACAAAACACTTTTCAACTATGAAATGGGGATTATAAATAATAACCCCTACCTCCCAGGGTGGTTGTGAGAATCAAATAAGATATTTATAAAACTGTGTGCCCGTCCCATAGTAACCACTTAATGAACTCCTCCCTTCCTTCCTCCCTCTCTCCTTTCCCTTTTCCCTTCTCTTTCCCTTCCTATTACAGTTACCTGTGTATTTTATATCCCATATCAGACTATTAACTCCACAAAGACACAAATTGTAAGCTCTGTATTTCTATTTGGGTTTCTATTTTTTTTTTTAATCTTTATGTATCTCCAATGCCTGGAATATAATAGTTTAATACAGTTTTAAAATTATTTATAATTTTAAGAGTATCAAATCTATTGCTCAAAAATAAAATTTTATTTGTTTATAGGTCTTCTGGATTTAGACTGTGTTCCTATTGTATATAGTGATTTTTAATCTGTAAAACTTTTCAAAAACATGATTTTTTCCTACTACTACATAATTAGACATGCTTTCTGTGTATTCTATCTTATCATTATGCTTTAATACATCCTAAAACTATCTTCATAAAGGTTTTCTTACAGAAAGTATTTTAACAGAACATTTTAAAAATCTTTTTTTCCCCAATTCAACAAACACGCAAAGTGCTCCTTTACCAGTCATACATTTCCTGGCTTTCTTTTTGTTCCATTTCTTGTCATAAGTTATCACTGGTAATGTATTTCTGTTTGTTTATCTGACAGTAGTGTCTTTTAGTCTATATGCAATTTTCTTGAGAGATTGGGGTCTTCATGATTAGTAGCAATATAGTTTTATCAGAAGTATATTAATAACTTAATGTGCAACAAGAAAATGGTATTTACACACATATATTGTATCTAGGTTATATTGTAACACATGTAAAATGTATGGGATTACCTGTCATCGGGGGGGAGGGAGTGAAGGGAAGGGGGAGATAATTTGGAAAAATGAATACAAGGGATAATTTTATAAATAAAAAAATAGACAAAAAAGAAGTATATTAATATTAAAAAGATTCCCTTTTATATCAAGGAGCACTTTAGATCATTGAAAATACTTCATTGTTTTCCAAATATGGTCCAGCCTATTCTCTTCCTCCTACTCAATTTTGGTCCTAGTTTACTGTTTATCTGTACTGCCTGTCCAACATAGGTGTAATGATGGACTAATTCAATGAACTGTTTATCTAGCTACATATTATATTTAGCATATATGGAGCATATGGTAGATACCACCATCTCCAAGGAATCCCTCATTCAACTAGTTTTTGTATAAAACATCTACTGTCATAGGGCAGACACCTTTGACAAATATACATTACACTGTTTAATGCCTTGTTTGATATTGATAGAGGCTCATTGATCAGACTTATTTCTGATGTTATATCTGTTAGAGAAACCTATATGTTCTTAACATATATTTGCTAAAGGACATCTTTATAACTTGATTTTCCTCTATTAAATCAATTTATAATAAAACATATTCTTTGCATAATTTATAATTTTTAATCAGCCACATGACTTTGAAGCTATCTTTTGTAGAAAGTAGTTTGCTTAAAGCCTCTTATTTTTTCATATTTTCATTGAGAATTCCATTGAATTGTGTGTAAATCTTTATAAAGATTTTAGAGAGAGAAGAGTGTATATCTGTATTTTGGTAGTTATATACTTTTGCCTTTTTTTGATCCGGATATCTGGCATTTCTCCCAAACACTCAATATTTGCAAAATTATCTCCCAAGACTCTTCCATGAATTTTAGATCAGCAGTCAGTTAAATATTTCTTTAAGACATTTACTTGAAAGTTTATATGTATATATTTTATTTGAGTTTAAAATTATATAATCATTTAAATTACATCTGTAAATATACTCTTTTTTTAATTGCCTGAGTTCTAGATTAAAATAAAACAAATTTAATTTTGTTTTTCCCAAAGCATGAGAAACTTTATTGGTGGGTCAATACATCTGTTAAAAGTCAAATTTGGGGTCATATTTGGAATCAGATATTTAGATTTGGAACAGACCTTAAAAGCCATTTAACCAATTCCCTCATTTTACAGATGAAATACTACGTGCAAGGGAGATTAAGTGACTTATCAAAGACCACACTGATAATTAATCTCTCAACTCCAAAATTAGTAGAGTTTTCTATATATTACATCTTAACTAATTGTTAGTATTTTCACCATATTTTTCCTAACTCTTTATTGGACAACTGAAATGTAGCATTGATTTTTTTTAAATTTTTAATTTCAGATTTTCAGGAAAAAATGTTACATTCAGAAGAGATGAAGAACACATGAATGAAAACCATCAATTAACCTTCCAAATGATAACTGGTCAGGAAATATATAATTTCACCTTGGAAGCTAACAATCCTTTGGGTAGATCTGAAGCAGTAATTTTAGTTAATATAACTCAAAGAGGTAAAAGTGTTACATAAACTATCCTTTATGTAATTTTAGAATTTGCTTCAACAATCAGAAGTACCTTTGGGAATGACTTTTATACTAATAATGTTCTTTTGTAACATTTCTTGAGAATGAGAGTTGTGAAAATGGCAAGTTGAACATAATAATGATCTTCTTGTCTATATTGTATCTGTACTTAGAAATGAATATGTCTAATTCTTATTGATAACTAGAATTCATACATTTAGCCTATTTATCATTCTAGCCCAAAGTAACAAAATATTGTATGTATTTGTTTTGGTGATTTTTGCTTAGATTCTGATTCTGACAGAAATATTTTTATTGTTCTATTTCTAAATTTAATACTTGCTAAATCTTTAATAATTCATAAATGAATGGTTAATCACTTTGCACTTCAATAGTCATTCAGTATAATTGTGTAAGCAGTTGATGGTTTGAAAGACTTTTATGAGGCTTTCTTCAGAGGTTCCTCAGTGTTGTTACATGACAGAAAATATTGTATGTAAATAATGTGTAAATATTTAGGAGACTAGTCATCAATCATATTTCTGAGGTACTCATGTTGACATTTACCTATAAAACTCATACATGGAAATCTACTCATTTACAGATAAGCAGGCCTCTTTTGTTGGTAAACAAGTGAACCCTTGTCAAATGAAATATTTGTAAAGTTCTTAGCTCATCTTAATAAATAATTGTTCGCCTTTGCTCTCCTCTTCTACTCCATCCCCACTTTCCCTTTATATGCCATTTTGGAAGATTAAAAGGACTAGGAATATTATTCTAGTTTGAGATTAGCAGAAAAAAAAAATCTGTGCCCAAATAGACACATATTTCCATTATCTTTTTCTGCCTTTTACTTTAATTTTCATTAAAGTTATGTTTCTAAAAACTTCACAAATATCTTTAATTCAATAATTGGCTATTCTATTAATCTAATTGATTCAGTAATTGGCTTATTCTATTAATCCATAATTCAGTGGCAGTTAAAAACTCAACAACTGCCCTCCTTAAAAGTTATTTTATGATTTCTTAATGACCAATGAATGAATGAAAGAAAATGAATTCTTTGCTTTTAGACAGGGCTTACTGAAAAATAGATATTATAAATGCAGATGAGTTACAGTTTGCCTTTTTTTTAAGCACCTAATTCATACTCTTATGAATGCTCTTTATCCCACAGAGATCAAGTCACATTTGAAGGCAAAGGCACTAAGAACAAATGTAAACACGTCTATAATCTTACCTGCTTCTCATATCTCCCATTATTTCTCTATAAGAACCCTCTATCCTAACCAAATGCATCTACCTGTTATGCACTAGAACTATTCATGTTTTTACCTTCTAGCTTTTTTTTTACTCTATCTGCTTTTCTTGGAATGCCTTCTTTTGCACTTATATCTATGGTGTGTCTTTACAAACTATAAGCTTCTTGAGAATAGTACTTATATCTTTTGAATGTTCTCAACAATGAACAGTATCTTGTACATATTAAATAAGTGTTTGTTGATAATGGTGTTAGCATTTCAGTAATGATCAAAAATAGAAAAAATGAATTCCATGTATTTATGTATGTTAATGATTTCATTATATGTTTATTATGTTATATTAGAAAATGTAAGGCTCTTGCTTATTTTTTTGCTTTTAAATAATTATAAAATTATTTTATAAATTTCCATTTTCAGTTTGTCCTCATACTCCTTCAAAACTCATTGCAAAGGATATTAATTCAACTGCTGTTACTCTCTATTGGCACTTATCTGGCAACTTTGCAAATATTAATCTTTTATGTGAAATTGAAATTAATGCAACTTATTCAGGGCAAGAATTGGTAAGTATGTTTTTTCATGTAAATTTAATAGTTATTTAATGAAATATGTTATTTCAAGCAAGACATAAAAATTAAATTGGAATGGTTAGTTGGAGGAACTTTGAAGGAATTTATTTTAGTAGATTTACAAAGAGCCTCCTTTTTTATTATTCTGAACAATATTATAATCGATATTTTAAAGTACAATCATGATAATAGATATTGTGGGAGATAAATCAGTGTTTTATGGTTTAACTCTCAACAGTGAGATTAATTAATCAGTTAGTAAGCTAACGAATAACAAAAGGCTAAAATAAAGCTTACAAGTAGAAATAGGATGAGTGACCATTTTTATGATAAGTATAAATAAATACTTGAATTTTAAAATACTTTTCCCATAGAAAAATTAAAATTGACTCAGAGCTTTATGTAGAAACTTATCACAAATGGAGGATTCCAGAAGTAGTTATGGGCACTTAAAATATCTTTTTTTTTTTTTTTTTTTTTTTTTTTTTTTTTTTTTAAAGAAAAGGTAGGCTTGATAAAAAATCTAAATAGCCACAAATAAAGGCCTTATCCTCAAATGCCCATGAGAGATTATAGCCTTGGTTTGACCTATATACTATAAACTTAAAGACTGTAATACAGAATGAATAATTTTGTCATTGATTATACCTAAGAACATGCATTTGAAAGCCTATTGATGGTCTGAGAAATAAAATAAAAATATATATTGAAGTTTTTTAATATACAGCAGGTAGTTTGGACATAGAAATCCTTAAAACTTTCTTTGTACTTCCCTATCCAACTTGGCTTATTTATTTAGTTATTGAGTAACTACTACTCTGGTTATAGGGAAGGGAGAAGGGGCATAGAGCATACTTCTCTGAGCTTTAATTTCTCATGAGTAAGTTGATTGAATTGAACTTAATATTTACAGTATGTCCTTTCCAGCTTGAAATTCTAGAATCTTACATGAAATATCTGTGAAATTGCTTTCAAAATATATTTTAACATGCACATGTGAAGTATTATGTTTCCTGGTGCACATAAGGCCTTTGAGAACCAGGACTATTTTTCATTTTTTTTTCTTTGTCTCCCCAGTCTGGCTTGTGGGTATTTAATAAATGAATGTTTTCTTATTGTTGAAACAGAATCTCTTCCTCTGACTTAATTCTAATTCATATGTTGTTAGTAAAATGTCTTAGCTTCTCTAGGTAAGGGTTAGGAAAAAAGTATTTGCTTTTGTTTTTGTACTCATAAAATAATGGATTTATAGAGTCTGATATAAAACAAAGTTTAGAAAGCTTTGTTAATTTTTAAAACTTCATTAATTTTTAACAGCGGAACATTACTATTAGAGGATTAGAAACCTCTAATTATCATGTTTACGTGGATAAATTGATACCATATACTATGTATACTTTCCGAGTTCGTTGTTCTTCTGAGAACTTTTGGAAGTGGAGCAAATGGAGTAATGAAAAGCATTACTTAACCCCGGAAGGAAGTAAGTTGTTTTGAATGACCTAGTCCTTAAATTAATTGTCTTTAAAAATTAAAAATCTATATAATTAAAAATCTATGATTTGGATTTTAAAGATCTCATAGAATTACTTTTCTCCATGGTTGGTGTGGAATCAGGCCATCTAAGTAAAGATCATTCAGCTTTTACATGAAATTGGAGGTGGGGGACAGCAAACAGAGGATTCCTTCTTGAACATGAAGGCTTTATGAATTTTCTTTAATTATTTTCTTCTTCTTCTGCATTCTCTTTTGGTAAATCAAACAGCTTCCATAGATTTAGTTGTCATCTCTGTTCAAGGGTCACTCTAGATCTGTATATCTATAACAATACTTGCCCTCCCAGTCTCCAGATCACCATCTCTATTTGGCATTTAAAACTGTATTTCCTGAAGGTACGTTAAACTCAGGATATTCAATAAAGAATTTATCTTTCCATAAAACCTCACTTTTCTTCCAGAGAACCCTGTTTTTAATCAAAGGCTTCATTATTATTATTTCAGTCATTCAGGTTTGCAACCTTCAGTTTACGCTTTAACCCTTTACTCTTCTTTACCACCTATATGTTTGTAAGTTTTGTCAAATTTACTTCCCTCAACATAACTTGTATATATCCCTTTCTCTCTTCACATGGTCACCTCCAAAGTTCAAGCCCTTATTACCTCTCATCTGGACTATTTCAAAAAAGCCTTCTACTTAGTCTTCCTTGTAGCCCATCTTCTTCATAATTATGGAAGTAATGTTCCTAAAACATAAATCCCATATGTTATTCCTTTCTTTATAAACTTGAGTGACTTTCTATAACCTCTAGGATCAAATCCAAACTCCTCTTTGGCATTTAAAATATTTTGCAGTTTGGTTTCAACTTGCCTTTCTAGACTTATTATATTTTCCATCCCAAAACACTTTGGTCTAGCCAAAGTAGCCTTACTGTTCTTTATATTCATTATTCCATCTTTTCTTTTTTTCATTGGCCCATTTTAATTCCTAAAATTCACTCTCTTTTTTTTCTTAGAATCTCTAATTTCCTTGAAAGCATAGTTCTTGGCAATCAATAAGCATTTAGTAAGTGCTTACTAAAAGATACTTATATCAGGCTTTGTGTCAGGTTTCTATAACACACATTTACACACAATACACACACACACACACACACAAAGTGTAAATAAAAAATCAATCTCAGAGGGAAGACATTTAGCAGTAGTAGGGAACCAGACATCCTCCTGCAGAAAGTGTAGTTTGGGGTGAGGAATCTGGGAATAGAAGCCAGGAGGGAAAGTATTCCAAGTGTGAAAGATAACCAGAAAAAAAAAAAAAGCAACATGAAGTTGGGGGTGTCATGTGTAAGGATCAAATAGGTCATAGTTGTTGCATCCTTTACTCCAGCTTAGAGGGGAATAAAGGGGAGTAAAGTGTAAAAATATTAGAAAGGTCAGAAATGGCTGGCTAAGTTTGTAAAGGACTTAAAAACCACATAGAACCTGGATACAATAGGAAGCCCCTGAGTGAAGGATGGATTGTAAGGGGGAGAGACTTGAGGCAGGGAGACCAGTTAGAAGGCTCCACTGCATTTATCTGAGTATGAGGTAATGAGAGCCTGTCCCAGGGAGATGGTTGTATGTGTGGGAGGAAGTAGGTATGTATTTCCTATAAATGGGTGCCCTTTTATGCAGGAGGCCTTTCCTGATGCCTTTTTTTGTGTTTTGCCTACCAAAATTGTCTTGTGTATATTATATGTGTGTGTTTGTGTATTCACATGTGCATACATACATACCCTCCCACACATATGCCTATTGTTTCTCCTCCACCAAACTATAAGCTGCTTGAAGGCAGAGACTTTCTTTTTTGTCTATTTATTCCTCATACCTAGTACAGTGCTTGCCATATAATAAACACATAAGTGCTTGTTGAATGATTAAGCAACTGTGAAATAATTATATATGAATGTATATGTATTGATTTGTAAAATTGTACAATAATAGGAACTTCATTTAGATGATGTTTTGGTCATCTTCAAGTACAAATAACAATAACTTAAGTCCTTTGTATTGTCATTTTAAAATTTCTTGGACTTGAGGTTTTGGGTTTTTTTTTTTTTTTTCTCCCTTATCCTAACCACTATCCCAGGTCTCCTTGGAATTTTGTTTTTGTTAAGAATTCCAGGTTTTTATCCTTTCCATAGTGCTAATCAATAATTTTATTAATTGAGATAAGATAAATGTTTTCAAATGCTTACTTAACAATATCTTTCCTAGTTCCTTCAAAAGGACCAGATATCTGGAGAGAGTGGAGTGCTGATGGGAAAAGTATAATAATATACTGGAAAGTAAGTTTCTTTGTTTTTTTAATTACTCAAATAACTTTTAATTTTAATAAGTTACATAATTTATTCAGGATACTATCTGTTACAGTTTTCTCCTTTACATTAACATGTTGTTGAGATTCTATTAAAATTATATCTCTTGCTAATTTGTCACATTCTCAGTCAGTAAAGCCTGTTGTAATTTAGAGTCCTAGGTTTTCAATTTTCCTCACTTCAGGCAACAGCACATTTATTTAAATCACTCAGTAAAAGTTGTGAAATGATTCATTTATATATATTGCTATCAGTATTTAAGGGCAACTAGGCAGCAAAGGTGCCAAATCTGAAATCAAGAAGACTTCTTTTCCTGAGTACAAATCTGGCCTTATACACTTGATAGCTATGTGATCCTGGATAGTCACTTAATCCTGTTTCTCTCAATTTTCTCATCTGGAAAATGCAGTAGAAAAGAATATGGCAAATTGTTCCATTATCTTTGCCAAGAAAACCCCAAATGAAATCATGAAAAGTCAGATATTACTGAACAACAAATATCAGCATTTTAAGGATTTGTGGTTTTGTCATTGTGAGTGTTTCTTAGATTGAAGCAGATTATCATCCCTCTACTCTCATAGGTGGTCTTTGAGAGTTATCTTGTCTGAAAAATTTGTTACTCTGTGGCTAAAATGTTAATGGACCTCACTAAATGTAGCTAGTCCTCAGACAATTAATATACTATTGATCACATGGCCCACATCAGAAAACTATCTGGCTTGTTAAGCCTGCTGTAGTTTATAAGCCAGCAGGCTAACTTCACAGATTCTGGGTTTTGAAGGGAGCTTCAGTGGAAGATTCAGGTAAAGATTCACATTAATATCCAATAAAAAAACAAATACCTTATATTTTGACATGTAGTAAGAAATAAGGTTGTTTTGATTTTTATTGTTTTATTTTGGTAAATGTTGTTTTGTGAAATTATAAGATAAAAGTATAATGGCTTTAGATTTGATAGCTTTATCTCAAATTAGTTGAAGGTTAGTTCTTCAATAGTCTTCTTTATTAAATATTTCTAGGGAAGAGAATTTTGCTGCTTCAATATCTTGCTATATGTTCTTAATCCCTTATAATAGAGTTTTCTTAAAGCTTTTAAAAACATTATCCCATTATAATTTAAACTTATTTCCTCTAATTCTGTTCTTAACACGGATAAAAAATAATTTGATAATCTTTATGTAGTATTTCATATATTTGAAGACAAAATAGCCTTAGTTTAGCTGTCTTTTCTTTACGCTGATTTCTTTTAAAATTCTCACCTGCATTTATTTTAAATTTCCCGTAATCTCAAAATCTAGAAACCATAAATGGATTAATTCCTCTAAAGTATTTATTTCTGCTAATCATTTCAAATAATTAGCTTGTTTTTAAAATAAGTAATTGGGGCAGCTAGGTGGCACAGTGGATAGAGCACCAGCCTTAAATTCAGGAGGACCTGAGTTCAAATCTGGTCTCAGACACTTAACACTTCCTAGCTGTGTGACCCTGGGCAAGTCACTTAACCCCAGCCTCAGAAAAAGAAAAAAAATGTAATTAATCTGTTATTAGTATAATATTTTATATTTTTGGTACTAGAAACATTTCTTATTTTTATTTAAATTGTGTTCCATTCTGAGCCAGATGCCTTCTTGTGTTTTTTAATAGTATGCAGTGTTGCCAAATTGTTCTTTTGTCTTGTTTATTCATAATTTCTTTGGGGTACATTGAATTCTAATCTTCTGCTTTAGTGTAAGTAACCCCTGTTTCTCCCTGCTCTGTATCATCTTCAGAATTAACATTTTCATATTCACTTTCATAACTTTAGTAATATTTATGACCATTTTATTCATAAACTTCTTAGCAAGGAATTTTTCTTGTTATTTTTAGCCCTTATCTCTTAATGAAGCTAATGGAAAAATACTTTCTTATAATGTATCATATTGGTCAGAAGAAAAAATACAATACCTTTCTGAGATTCCTGATCCACAGCATAAAGCAGAAATAAAACTTGATAAAAATGATTATAGTGATTACATCATTAGTGTTGTGGCCAAAAATTCAGTTGGATCATCTCCACCTTCTAAGATAACTAGTATGGAAATCCCAAATGGTGAGTACTTAAGACAATTGTAACTTATTAACTGTATGACTTTATATTCCATATAAAATCTATTTCTTTTTTATTGTAATAGTTAATTTTTAAATAATGATTATTTTTGCCTTCCTCAATAGAAGTGCTTATACTAAAATGATGAGTTTTCATTTGCTTTTTATTCTGATGGCTCTCAGAAATGGAAAAGCTGTATTTAAAAATTCTTTAAAACCTCATGATATATTAAATGTAGCACTATAAATATTTAAATACTCAAGATTCTTTTTCCCAAAGGAATTTTTAAAAAAATAGCAGTCACATTGATAGAATTCTTTTCTCCAAGGTAAAAGTGACAACATATTACTAACCAGTTCTAGTGAAATTCCATATTAATAATATTGTATTGTAACGTGCTCTCCTGGCAGTTACAATTACTAGTCTGTCCTAGACCCACCAGAGTACCTTTGACCACTGTGCTTAGTAGTGTGAACTCTACCCAGCTCGCCTCCTCTGAGGTCTTCAAAGGTCTCTGGCCACAATCTCTTGAATCTATAGCTTAATAACCGGTAGCGCACTCAAGAACAGCCACGTGTAATCTTAAAAGCCTTTATTATACCTACTCACATAATGCCCTAACTGATGCCCTGACTTGTTGGTTCCCGAATGAACACCTGGTCAGAAGACCCACATGTTCACTACTAAAATCCTTACCTCTTTTGGCTATCCATCTTGGCTAGGCCACCCAGGCTAGGAAGCCAGGGTGAAGAACGCCAGGTTAAAGAGAGCAACCTGCTGCCTGCAGTGGGTTTACATAGGGCCTGTGAGGTCACACACACAGCCAATCAGCGAGTCACCCATTACGAAGCTATCTCAAAATGGACAGGATCCCACCTACAAGGCAGTCCTAATATCCATAGAAATTACTTCCGGGCCTCAATGATGAGCTGTGGCGCAGCCCATTTAAAGGGCCCTTACAATGTATAGTAAGAAATAGAACTCATTAACATTGTCTCAGAGCATCCTAATTAGTAAACTAATTTCTGTGTACAATTCCATTGTTTTGGCTAACTGAAAGAGCAGAAATATTTTGACAGTTTATATACAGATTTTATTTCCATATCTAAAATCCTACTGTTCAAGAGATCCTCTAATTCAGTCTTCTGAACTCAAATAGAAAAGGCTCCCTATGGATTAAATATTGACCCAGGGAAAAACTCACAAACTAACATTATCCATGACATTGTATTTTTATTTATTTTATGTAAGATTTCCCAGATACATTGTGACTCCATGTTTATTATGAGACCTAGTAGACAACTAACTATGTATGTCCTTTTGAGATAGCTGAAGATAAAGGTTCTCTTAGGCACCACAACAGCCAAGAAGGCTATTGAATGCACTTTGTTGTCACCATAGTATTCCTTATATCTAACGTAGAGCTTGCTTCCTTCAATTTAAGTTCATTTTCCATCATTTTTTTTATTTTTAAAAAACTTATGTTTAATTATACAGCTCATTTGCTTCTTCTCTTCTTCATTAAAATTAATTCATAATAAATTCCTAGTTATTTGTGGGTGGGCTATCTTCATTCTGGATTATTCATGTGGATTCTTTTACTCAGTTTGAGTCAAGTTGTTGCTTACTGTTATACTATAATTGATTCCTCTCTTTTCTTCTTGTTAGTGATGACATTATGATCCCCCATCTCTACTTCAGAAATGATCCATCCATCCATAGGAGATACTTTCTTTCTATATCCATGACAGGAAACACAAATCATATGACCTATCTATAAAGATTGAAGAACACAACGATCATGAAACCCAAGAAACCTGAAAATGGTTGATAATCTTTCAGATACACTTCTAGCTATGAGCATTTACAGACTTTCTAGTTCTTTAGAGGCAATCACTTTCTCTTCACTTGTAGCTTTATTGTATTCTTTGACTTGCACTTACAGAGTTAAGCAAGACTAGAAAGAGCAAAGTGGACCTAAGATAAATAAAAATCAAATAGAAACAACATACACATATAAACTAGTAAGAGCATACATGGAGGGAGACAGTAATTTTGACTTGACAATGATAATATATATGTGAGTAACTGAATTAGCTTCTGCTTGGAATTATATGTTTCTTAGCTTTCTTTTATTAGTAATGTTACATAATATGTCATCTTATTTATTAAAAAACTTTGTGAAATCAGGGCCATATTTTATGCCATTTTTATATCTCATAAAGGACTTAGTAAAGCTGGAAGAGAACTATCTGTCTAGTTCAGCACCAATGTTCAGGAAAGTGAATCATCCAGGACACTTATTTTCTTCTAAAAGATTTCTTATGTTGCTAATTCCACATATTCCTTCATAAACTCCTTTCCATGGATTATGTTTAAGAGGATGATAGTGTACATAATAATAGTCCTTTATAAGAATCAACCTCCCACTATGACCCCAACCCTCAATTTAAACCTTACTTGGTTTAGTACAGTATTTTCATAAAATTTTTGTGTAGCCAGTATCTTAATATGCTTCGTTTACCATTATATCCACTAACAGTAGGTGTTTTAAAGCCTAGGTACTGGGCTTTCTTCTCTTTTCCTTCAGTTCTCAAAGACTGAATTATCATTTTTATACAGATGATTTTTAGGTCTATTTACCCAGCCATAACTTCTCAATTTACCTTCCGTCTCACATCTCTAATTATCTCTTGAACATCTGAAATTGGATGTCCCAAAGACATTTTAAATTCAACATATACAAAATTAAACATATATAGATGGTTATTGTCAGTAAAAAATGAAACTATCAAAATTATGGCACATCCTAAGTAACACACACTACTATAGTTGGGAAATATTTTTGTTTTATTTTTAAAGCATGTTATGGACTATACAGGTTTTTATTTGTTGGTCTGAAAAATTTAATCACTTAAACAGTATAATGTTTCTAGGAAAAAATGCGGTTTAATTGCCAGACAGTCAATGTATAAACTTTTAATAAATGACGTATTTATAAATTATCAGACTCCTATACTCCATACTATATACCATAGCTTCCTGATTTTAATATATCCAGTTTTATGATTCTCTCCCCACCCCTTTCATCTAACTTGTCTTTGAATCATTCTTTTATTTGACAGTATACTGTTGTATTATGGAGTTTAGAAAGAGGGCAACAACTATTCCTTGATCATGACAAATCTGAAAGTCACTGTGAAATAAATAATTTTTAGCTACCTGAAAGTTCTTAAAACAATTTCAGTCTTTGTTATAAGCTCTTTGTTAACTATTGCTTAATCATACCAAAATAAAAATATTTCCAAACTCCAGGAGCTAATCTAACAAAATTCCAATACATGAAGTAATTTGTATTAGGTCAAATCCTATAAAATAGATTTTCTATCTTGTTGTTTTGAAATCAATAATATCTTTTTATAATTTGCCTTTTTTGTAGAAGACATCAAAGTAGAACAAATTGTTGGAATAGAAAACGGCATATTATTTCACTGGAATTACGATCCCAACATGACTTGTGATTATGTTATAAAATGGTGTAACTCAACTCAATCTGAACCCTGCCTCATTGACTGGAAAAAATTCCCAGCAAATAGTACTGGAGCACTTGTAGAATATGGTAAAAGTTATTTCTCTCTATTAAAATTCTTTAAAAATTAGTAGTGTCCCAGTTTCCAACTTAAAATGTATATAGATGAGAGTAAAACTAGATGAATAACATTTTGTTAGTTTCATGTTGACTGATTTTGTGTATGTAGATCTTTGCTTAGCTAATAAGTTTAAAAAGAAAATTAACATTTTTTTCTTTGACTAATATAATTCTTTGAAGGTGTTTGTAATATATTTAAATTGCTCATATTCTATATCTAGAGTCACTAGAAATTTATAATAGCGCTTTTAGAAACAGTGGGCAATAGCTAAAGTAAGAGACAAATAATTAAGAAGGAGGGTACAGGGGGGGTTAGCAAAATAGGAATGAATGTTTGGAAATGAAGCAATAAAATCATCCCCAATGTGACTGTATATGCAATGATTAGGATCTAAGGCATATAAGAAAAGAGACAGCATGGGAATTAGATTTTTATTCTTAACTCCTTGAAAATGATTTTGTTTCAATCTTTCTGGATTCTCACAAGTTTTTCCTGAGCACTTTTTTTTCCTGCTAAAATTTACTCCCCAAGTCTACATATTTTCACTATAAAACATACAGTAGGGAATAAATAAGCACAAAGCTCCAGGAAGATGATGATGGCAACATTACTGATTTTCACTGTTTGTAGAATGCCATAATAGGTCCTTGCTTCTAAAGAATTGAATAATTGCTATTTAGTCTTAAGGAGTTGAATAAAAATTCATGAGTTCATCAAATTTTGTCTTTGAGGAAGAAAACCTCAAAAATACTGATTGTAATTAGATATTATTTCCAAGGCCTTAAAAAAAAAGTTTGCCTGATATGTCAGCTTCTACTTCCCTTCCACCTACCCTACAAACATTCCCAAGTAATGAACATTAGAAACATATAGCATAGATAGAACAATAGGATAAGAACAATACCAGTTTGATATAACATGGACTAATGGCAAGTCTCTCCACAAAGCCAATTTCTCTGAGCATTATTCCATCTACCCATTTCCCCATCCTTAGCAGTTCAATTTTTTTTTGGACTAATTCTCATCTGAGTTTCTACTGACCATTTACCATGATGGATCAGTGCTCATCCTAGTACCAGAGAGCAATCTACTTCCCCATGCTTACTCTCTTTTTGGCTTCCAACTTTCTTATGCTTGTTCTCCTTTTTCTTACCTTTTGTCTCCTGAAAGGGGAAAAAACAACTTACCTAAGAAGATACTAAATCCTTTCTACATGGACAGTGGTAGTGTTAAAGGAGCCTTCTCTGCATGGAGTTGGTACCAATTAGTTGCAGAAACTAACTTGAAACAATTAACATTTATATGTTAATTTCTGTGATAACAGAGGGAAAATAAGTGATCTGAAATAGTCAAAGAAAACTTCATAGTAGAATTGGGATTTTAACTGGCCCCTGAAAGTTGAAAATTCATTTGACTGAAATTTAGTGTTTTCTTTAAAGAAGAATGAGAACAGTGGTGACAGTTGCCACTTTGCTGTTTTGCCACTTTGGTTTTAAAAGAGAAGTTTCAGAAAGGCATAGGGAATTGGGGGTTGGAGCATAGTGTTCAAGTAAATTAATGGACTGATTGAAAATTACTAGGAAGAATTCTTAAATTAAATTCTGAATAGTTTGACCTTATAGTTAAAGAAGGGGACTTTCTCATCTAATTAGTCTGGTCACTTTGGTTATCATAGTTGTCACCAGACATCAGATTTCCAAAATAATTGTTGATGTTTAAAACCATTTTATGCATTTAAATTTCTAATATAGTCAGCTCTAGAAGTAATGACTTTTCAAGTAGAGTTAATTTTCATTTCCTTTGGATAGATGGAATAATTTTTAAGCTAGTTTCAAAGAAGGATAATTTTAATTGTAAAATTTGTTGCACATTACCTATTTCTCAAGTGGATCTATCTGTGACAAGATTATTTTTAAGTTGTAACTGAATGTAGTATTCTTTATAGATAATTTTCGATCTGGAACACGCTATAACTTTTTCCTCTATGGCTGCAAAAATCAGAAATATCAGTTATTACGTTCAATTCTTGGATATACAGAAGAACTGGGTAAAGTATTAGATTTCCTTTTGAAATTTTACTTGAATATTTTGTTTTTATAATGTGTTTATTTCCAAGTATTCCCTTATTCCCGAAAGCTGTGTCTTATAGCAATTATAAGAGAAAGAGGAAAAGCAATTTAACAAAACCAACCAGTACATTAATCAAATCTGACTTAATATGTGGTGTTTCACATTCATAACCCTTTCCATCTCTTCAAAGAAGGGAGGGAAATGCATATTCTTATCTTTTGGGAAGCTAGGCTTGGTAATTTTAATTATACAACATTCAATTTTGCTTTTTTTTTTTCCTTTTGCATTGTTATATTCTTATATATGTTTTCTTGGATCTGTTTATTTCACTTTGTATCAATTTATAGGTCTTCCCATGTTTTTCTTTAATCTTCTTATTCATCATTTCTTACAATGGAATAATGGTTCATTACATGCATGTTCACAATTTGAATTATTAAGTGGTTTAGAGTTTAAAGTAGAATAAAATCTCAACATGACAAAACTCTAACAAAGTTATCACATGGAAAATTGTATTAAAACTTGCATTTTAGAAATTGAAATATTCATTTCAAAGAAATAAAAAGAACTCTTCTATTATAGATTTAAATACTTTTTTTCCCACTAAAGAAGATTTTGTATGAGTAGGACTCTTTAGTATTGGTTTTACTATAAATGCAAAAATATATGTTAAGACTGTGGTGAAGCTTTATCAACTTTGACTCAAAATTATCTGGTAAATCTCAGTCTCAATCAAATATCCTTTAGCTGTTGATAATTTCTTTCTATAGCTCCAAGTGTTGCACCAAATTTTACTGTGGAAGACACTTCTGCAGATTCAATATTGGTAAAATGGGAAGACATTCCTGTTGAAGATCTTAGAGGATTTTTAAGAGGATATTTATTTTACTTTGAAAAAGGGGAGAAAGGCACTTCTAAAATCCAGGGTTTGGAATCAGGTAAATAGATTCTCATTTTTCATGCTGAAAATTTCTTATGAATTTCCTTATCTACCAAAAAAAGTATTATGCAAAATTAAGCAATTCTTGTAATTACCATATTTTAATATATTGTGTTATAAGAACATGTGAAACTTTTTACAAAGTTTGCATTTAAATGTTCATACAGAAGGCATTATCCTATTGTCTGACAAGATAGACAGCATATTATAGGTACTTTATAAATTCTGATTAATTAATTGATGGTATGAATTGGTAAGGTTATGGGAGTGATACACTAAGCCTAAGAATCAAGCAGTTTCATAACATGGGCATAGAATATTATATTAAAAGCTGAAAGAAGGAATCTTAGCAGTAAACCCTAATTCAAGCTAGACATTGTGTCAGCCCCAGAAATAAAAAAGAAAGGCAAAAAACAGTTCCTTCCTCAAAGAACTTGGGATGTAAAGAATGAGTTTAAAACTTTGAGCATTTTTTCACCTTGTTTAAGCTGCTGAAATTAAAAGTAATTTTTAAAAAACTTAGTTCTTGCTTTCACTATTAGTTATCAAGAGGAGTGTGAGGGGAAAAAATATATATACTTGAAAGAGTGCTTACTGCCTATCATTTTCCATTTACCAAGAGAGGAGATTAGGAGAGAGCCAGTGAGAGAGAGAGAAAATATGAATATGTATTTGGAATTTTCTTCCCACAATGGCTTGATTACACTGGAGGTGGTGGTGGTGGTGATGCTGGTTTTGGTAAAAGCTTATAATCTCAAGGAAGGTGGACAAAACACTGAGGAATAGCATGGACCTCAGATAATGGTTTTAAGTAGAAAGAGGAGCACTGTTGCCAGGAAGCCAGTCTCATCCCTTCCCAAGATACCAATAAAATGTAAGCTTTTTGAGGAAAGGCACTCTTTTTTATTTTTGTCTTTGTATCTTTAGTGTCTAGCATAGTGCTTGGTACAGAGTAGCTTAAATGCTTATTGGTTAATTAATTGATGCCTGGATAGTTATAGAAGGGAATTGGTTCTTCCTGTTAACACCAAATGTTTCTGAAAATCTCAGGGGTTTCTTTTAAATCCTTGGTCCCAGAGTAATTGCCATCAAATTACACATCTTAGGGATATTCCTGCTAAGAAAAAATAATCCCACTTCAGGAGCAAAAAATATTGAAAGAAGCTTTCCAGGGACTCATTGGATCAAATCATTTCATAGTATTGTGTGTTTAATCCTTTATATAAATTAAATTTAGAGATTTGGGTCTGAACATAAACTGGTTAAATTAGCCACTAATAGAAAATGTCCTCTGATAACTGAAAGAAAAAAATTAATTAAAGCTTTTTATTTTCAAAGCATATACTTAGATAATTTTCAACATTCATCCTTGCAAAACTTTGTGTGAAGGAAAATCTAATCATGAGGAAGATGTCACTTTTCAATGAAAAAATCTTACATATATTTGTTACAATGGAGGGTAAATTAACGAAGAGTTGTTTTTAAATGTATACCAAAGAAAAAGTTTAAAAGGGGATACAAAATAATAGAACATTTCAGTAACTTTACCATATCTTAAGTAAACATATGTGGAATAAATTGTTTTGTCACCATTGGTAGTCCTTAACATTTTTTGCTTTTTCATGGTATATTTTGAAAGCATTAATTTAACAATGTTAGTTTGCTTATGTCCAATTGATTTCATTTTGCCCTTAGTGAATTACTAATTTTAGTGAATAATTTCTCCTCATTTTGTCAGTTAATTGATCAATTCACATTTTGTCATGTCAAGTGTCATTAAAGTTTAGCAGAATTTTTTCTTCTTTTTTTTGCATTTCTTTTTATTTTAAACTTAAATACAAAATAGGAAAAGAAAAAAGTTATGAATACAGCAGAACAGAGAGGATTCAAAATATAAAGCAATAAATTTCCAGTCTAGAAAACCTACCTAATATTACACATTGTGTTCAGAGCTATCCATCTTTTTTTTGCTTCCTTATAGGATAAAATTTTTCTCAACTTTGAGTATGTCAGCAATCCAGAAGCTCTCATTTTTTTTTTTTTTGCATTTAATTCATATCCATCCTGTATCTTCTATCTCAGCTTTCTCATTTGTAAAAAAGGAATAATTCTTAGAACAAATTTAGATTTATTTTCCCTCCCTTCACAATCTCCTAATTATTATGAGTCTAGGAATGAGAATACTGATATGTGTGTATGTGCATATATAGTATATATACATGCATACACACATGCATATACTAATACATATAATCAGATTATCAAAAAAAAACTAATAAAATTTAATAAATTTAAAAAATGGTTATTTTGGCAAAATCTTTAGAGGTCATGAAATTCTCAGCTGGATTGTATTTATTGCCAATTCATCCCTTCCCCTGGGATTAGCCTCTTATGTAGAGGTTAATAACAATCAATAAATATTTATATAAAAGCTGTTGTATGTACTGTGCTAAGCACTGGAGATAAGGGAAGGAAGGGAGGGAGAGAGGGAGGGAGGGAGGGAGGGAAGAAAAGACAAAAGACAAAGTAGCTCACTATCTAATGGAGACAATATGCACATACAAAATATATACAAGTTGAATAGGAAATAATTAAGCTAAGGAAGGCCCTGGAACTGAGAAGTTGAGAGAGTCTTCATGTAGATGATAAGATATTAGTTGGAACATAAAGGAACCCCAACAGAGATACCAGGTATGGATGAGGAGAGAGAACATTCCAGGCATGAGGGCCAACCAAAGAAAATGCCTAAACCAAGAGATGGTACTGTGCTTGGAACAGCAGGATGGTCTTCGTTAACTGAACTGAAGAGTTTGTGTGGGGGAGTAGAGTGTGGGATGATTGGAAAAGTAGAAGGGGGCTAGATTATGAAAAGTTCTTAATGCCAGCAGAGGATTTTGTATTTGATCCTAGAAGTGATAGAAACCACTGGAGTTACTGTTTTGTTCTGTGCTTGAGAAAAATCATTTGCTAAATGGAAGGCTAGTTGGAGAGATTTGAGACAGGTAGATTTATCAGCAGTCTCTATGGAAGCAGACACTGTATGAGGTGATGAGTGTCAGCATTAGAGGGATAATTGTCAGAGGATAGAAGTGAAGGGATATATTCCAGATATATTGTAAAGGTGTAACTGACAGGTTTGTCGATTGAATTTAAGCTCTCTTGGATTTGAGAATCATCAATATAGAAATGATAATTAAATCTATAAGAGCTGATGAAATCATCAAATAAAGTGGTAGCAAAAGATCTGTGAGAATAATTGTGATAATGTCCAACAAATCAGGGGTCAGAATTATTTATTGTTGATTAAAGTATTATACTACTATTAACTCAGAACACACTTTTCCAGTTTGTATTGTCATTTTTAAAAATACATGAAATAATTATGAATCATTGGTATATTTATTTCAAAAACAGGACGTTCTGATGTAAAAGTTAAGAATATTACTGACATAACACAGAAAACATTGAGAATTGTTGATCTTCAAGGAAAAACAGGCTATCATCTGCTCCTGCAAGCTTACACAGATGGTGGAATAGGTCCAGGAAAGTCCATGTATGTGGTTACAAAGGAAAATTGTAAGTTAAATATTTTTATTAATAGAAATGGTTTTGTATATTATTACTAGTAAATTTCAAGATGTAACAATAGAAATCCCTTAGGAATTCAAGATAGTTCTGGAATGGGTTTTTTTTGGGGGGGTGACAGTTTCAAGTTTACAGTCTGATTCTTGTTGGGCTACAGTCGTAAGAAGTTTTCTTTTTTAAAATTACATGTTTATTCTGATTTGATCAATTCTGGGAATGTAAGGCAATGAGTTTAATACTTATGTTGTAGAGGATAAAACCAAAAGACCTCACTTGATGCTTATTAATTTTAATTAATTTTAACATTAATAATGTTATAGGCCAAAGTATTGTTTCTTAGATTTTATCACTCATTCGTTCCCTTAAGCCTCTCCATCATTTATCCTGCCTGCTACTCTCAAGGGAAAAAAAAAAAAAAGGAATAGTACTTTGGCAGAAAAAATAGAAAATAAAGAGTGACAACTGGGGTGGGCTGAACTAGTCATCAGTATGTTATGGTGCTACCCTGAGATGAACACTAAATTATTCTCAGTTTTTTTCTGGAGCTTATCTACAACTTAAAATTAAAGAACTATGATGACTGTGATCACTCCAAAATTAATGAATAGACAATATATTTAATTTTGCAATGTCAAATAAGGTAGTAATATTTCAGGACAATTTGGTCAATTACAAATGGTAAAAAAATTTCCCCTTTTTAATTTGTTCTTAACCATAATTTTTTTGTTTGTATTTTGAACTAATAAAAATGGCAACTAATAATCTATAACATTCTTTTTTTCAGCTGAGGGATTAATTATTGCCATTCTCATCCCTGTGGCAGTGGCTATCTTTGTTGGAGTAGTAACAAGTATTCTTTGTTATCGTAAAAGAGAATGGTAATCATAAATACATACATGTGTTTAATGATGTTTTCTGATTTATGTGTTGTACTGCTTGTTTGGGGGTTGGGTTTATAAATTCCTATTATGTAATTCCTATTATAAATTCCTATTATGTAAGAATGAAATAAAACTTGAGTAAAACATACTAATGGAAATGAATGTGGTGGCATAGAATCATAGGACTTATATTTTGAAGAGTACTTAATATGATTGGATAATTGATACAACTGACAAAAATACTTCTTATTATAAGGGAAAAGTTTTTTAATTTCTAGACAATTTTTTAGTTTTTACTAATTAGTTATACAATTTTCACTGTTAATCATAAAAATCGTTGGTTTTCATTATTGTATTAGATACTTCACTAAAAGGAGAAATCAATCCCACCACTTTCCATTAGATAGCTTAAATTATTTATTTAGATAGTACTTTTAAGGTTTATAAAGCACTTTACATATATCATCTCCTTTTATTATTATAATCTTTTGAATTATCTATCCCCATTTTACAAATAAGGATATAAATAAGCCTTGTGTCTCACTAGATTTACACCTGAGGCCAAATCCAGGGCATTTTCCACTATACTATACTATACTGTCTAGTACTTTTAAAATTTGAAAAATTAATGTGAAATTTCAAGTTTATATTTTTAAATGATAAATTTAATTTCCCTTATTCATTTTTTTGAGAAATTCTTGGGCTTAGTCTAACATCTTTTATTCTTTGATCTTACCAGTTCCTGCTAATATAAAAGAAACACTTTCCTGAAATTATAGGTTGGAAGATGCTGGGAATTCTATATACATGCTGATCTACTATAGAATATAATTCATTATAAATACATTAGCATGCTATCTGGAATCTGAATTAGAAGGCACTCTCAGAGATATTTTAATTTAGCTTTTCCTTTCCTCATATATGAAAGCACACTTTTTCTCTACAGTATCTTTGAAAAGTGGTCTTCTATTCTAGCCTTTTGTTAAATATTTGCAATAATAGCTAACTTGATAATTCTTGAAGCAGCTCATTTAATTATTATAGAATCTGAAAATTAGAAGAAACTTCAACATCCATCTGATATAGTGTGTACACAAGGAAATCTCAGGGTTCTTTGTGACTCTAGTTGCCCTCATCTGGACATTCTCTAGCACCATCAGTACTAAAAATGGTGTTTCAATTGTAGTCTTTATTCAGGGTATACAGTATAATTATCATCTCCCATTCTACTCTTTTGTTGTCCAGCTCTAATTGTTTAGAAATTTTTTCTCTTCTAGTTAGGAGGACAGTAAGCTCCTGAATTGTTCACACAGCTAACAGATAAACTTATCATTATGTGCAATATCCCTATGACCTGGAGAAGGCCAAACTTGGTGTAAATTGAAGCTTAGAATATATAGCATACATATTATACTTAGCAATTTGGGAATTCCATAAATATAGTATATATAAATGTATGTGTGTGTGTGTGTATATATATATATATATATATATATATATATATATATATATATATATATATATATATATATATATATATATATATATATATATCATTGAACATCCAGGAAAAAAATGCATGCACAGATCTACTACTACAAATGAATATTCTATTATTAAAGTAGTTCATATTCAGAAATGCAAAAATGAAGATACTAAAATATTAAGTTCTGTTGCCTAATTTTCTTATTGATATATATGTAATCTTTATAAAAGCATACTCTTTAATCATCCTTTCTTTTTTTTTCTTAAGGATTAAAGAAACTTTCTATCCTGATATTCCAAATCCAGAAAATAGTAAGGCATTACAGTTTCATAAAAGCATCTGTGAGGTAAGATTTTTTTTGCTTTTAAAGATTTTAAAATGTGTTGTTTTCTAGTTTAAACTTAATGGCTTCTTTCTGAAGAGAAAGATGAACTGAAGCTGTAGGTCAACCTGAAAATTTATGAATAAAATAATACATTTAGTCATCTCAAGTTATGAGATTTAAGAAATACCTTTGTACTCTATTTTTTTTTCTTTCACTATTTTATTTATAATTGGTAAGCAAGAAGTAAAAGGTAGCTAGATGGCTCAGTGTATAGAGCAATGTGTCTGAAGTTAGGAAGACCCGAGTTCAAATCCAGCCTTAGATACTATCTGTGTGCCTAAGGTAAAGGAGAAGGAAATGGCAAAGTTCTTCAGTAGTTTTGCTCAGAAAACTCCATGGACAGGATGTTGGACAACAGAACCACAAGGAAAAAAGATTGGAGGAAAACCTTGTAGTTTTGTTTTAATATGTAGCAGAAAATATATGAAATGAGTTTTTAATGATCAGATTATAGTTGAAAATGAACAAATATAAAATTTGTTATCTTTGTGTGTGACAAGAGTTTGGGTCTTCTGTTCTTATGCAGTGTTTTTCCCTTTGTAGGGAAGCAGCACTCTGAAAACGCTGGAAATGAATCCTTGCACCCCTAATAATGTGGAAGTGGTAGAAACAAGATCAATGGCTCCTAAAATAGAGGAGGATACTGAAATCAAGTCTCCAGTGGCTGATGGTCCTGAAGAAGGATCTGATGCTGAGCCTGAAAACCATGTGGTTGTCTCCTACTGTCCACCAATCATTGAGGAGGAGATAGCAAATGCTGGAGGGGAGGCAGGAAGCTCTTCCCAAGTCATTTATATTGATATTCAATCAATGTATCAACCTCAGGCAAAACCAGAGGAAGAACTAGAAAACCACTCAGTAGGTGGAGCAGGCTATAAGCCACAAATGCATCTGCCTGTTACTTCTACTGTAGAGAACATAATCACAGCAGATGACTTAGAGAAAACTGCAGGTTACAGACCTCAGACAAATGTAAATGCTTGGAATTTAGACTCTCCAGACTCTCCTCGGTCCATAGACAGCAACAGTGAAATTATGTCCTTTGGAAGCCCGTGTTCAATTAATTCTCGACAGTTTTTGATTCCCCCAAAGGATGAAGAATCTCCTAAATCTTCTAATGGAGGGTGGTCATTTACAAATTTTTTTCAAAACAAACCAAATGATTAGCAATAGCATCATGTTGTGTCAGTCTACCATCTCAATAAGCTCTGGCTCCTGGGGTTGTAATAGCAACAGCACTGGTTATTCTAGGAGGCCTCCAGTGGAGTATATTTTTAGTGAGATGAACTTTACCACATGTTAAGTTACACTGAAAGTGTTAATGTTGTTTTACTGTAGCCTAAAAGCCAAAGTATAGCAACTCAGTAATTCAATTCATGTGATCCAAGATATGGGTTTGATCTGTTTGTGATTCCAGCCAAAGAAGCCTCATTTAACTCGTGGCATTTTCAGATTAATTATTGCTTAATACTTCAGAAAATATGCAAACTGTTTTACGTTCATTAAGTAATCAATTCTTATAATGTGTACGTTACTGAATCCCATCAGAACGTTTGAAATTGCAGACAGGGGGAAAAAAGCATGCAGATGTTCAGATCAGCAAAGAGAATTACTTGATTGAAATTTGTTTAAATTTATATAAAAGCCAAGCACAGATTAAGTATCATAAAACTTTTTTTTCCTCTGTAATTAATATAGCTTTTAAAATGTAGCAATAGCTATTTTAGTTTTTTCTTTGATAAGTAGGTCTCTGTGCCTACTCTATAATTGTTAAGAAATTGTTGACTCAGGGGCACAAACTTGGAAAATGAGTATAACACTGACATGCCACATTTCTGATTTAGCAGTTTCTTTTCCCCATTAATTTTTAACTATTACATGTAATACCCTAATGTATATGCTTTAGTAATTTACAGAACTAGGACTGCATATCTAAGACATACTGTGCAAATAAGACCAACTCTTGATGTTTATTTTGTGAAAATGCTAGTTTTCATGAGTGTGTGAACAAAGTACACACTTAAATATAATGCTTCAGCATTAACTGCACTAATCTTCCATTTAAAACTCTTATTAGCAAAATTCAGCCAAATCAATCTCTACCACTAGTGGAAACAATTGGCATTAGTTCTCCATGAAGAAGTGATTCTAGGAATTTTCTCTTAGTGAGCCACAAATTAATGTCATTTAATATGAGCATATGATCTATTTCCTAATTGTAATCTAATGGTTACATTTCTTAAATAGACCATCAATACTACCTTCCTGATGGAATACTTAACTGTTTTTGATGAAAAAGTAAAGAACTGATTCTTTTTTTGCTCTAAGATAAATCACTTGGTAGCTATGTTATAGTAAATGTCATGAACAATTACAAATTCAAACTTAATTTGAATTAATTCTATTAAGCATCACATAACTAAACAATTGCCTTTATCACCTATAAAAAGCATGAGTGCCCTTATAACAAAGAATAATTTTAACCTCCCAAGTTTTTCAGAAACAGCTGCTTCTTTGGGAAATGACTCCTGGAAAATTTTGTTTCATGTCAACCTACAAATTACAAAGTGTTTTTTCATCTGCCTTTAAGATCTGTATGTATTTAGCCTTTTTAATAGCTAAGTTATAGATACTTAAAATCCTTTGATAATTGATTAAGTCAAAGTATTTTATTTTATTTTGATTTGTTTGCTATCATAGGGAGCATTCTGTTAGTACATTTGGACCCTTGACTAAAGCATCCTAGTATATCTTGTAGAAGGTGATAGGCAATTAGGAGCAAATTTCATTTAGAGATCATGTTTTTAAACCCTCATTTTAATTTATAGGTTTCAGCTAATATTTAGGATCTGGAATGATAGTTAAGATGTACTAAGTATAATTGTAGCATATTCAGACTTTGACCACATGCATTTTTTTAATCCCCAGGGCTAATCCTAAACAAAATTATGAAATAGGTGAATAGCACTCTCTCTGTGTCTCTGGTCTCTCTCTCTCTCTGTTTCTGTCTCTCTTTGTGTGTGTGTCTTTCTTTCCCCTCACATTTCTCCCTCCCTCTCTTCCTCACTTTGCCTTCCTCTCATGAAGCTTCTAAACTCTCTACACCTCATCATTTAAGTATTGCTTTCCCTGGCAGGTACCCTGCCACAATCACCTAACTGCCTGTTAACTGTAATTGCACTCTCATCATTACATAGCTTACAATGCAACTTATGTACCTAAGCAGCTTATTTCTTCAGGGACAAGCTATCAATGTTTCAAAGTGATAGTGAACTAACCTGAGCTATTAGGGAAAATAGGATATCCCCAAATTTCTCCTTTCCTTTGAAATAACAGGAATGCATTGTTAACAGTGGTCATCTGGAGACATTGCTCTATCTTCCTTGTCCTAATTAAAGAAGTGATACCCTGAAAATTTTAGTCCAGGTAAGAAGTAATGTGGCAGCATGTTGGAATAGTTTAGAGCAGGTCAAACTTTAAGCAACTGATTGTTACACTGGTAGATGATTTCATACTACCCATTTATAAATTCAATTAGTGATAGAAAATTTTAATTACAGTAAGTTTATATCCTTGTTGATCAAATAGTATCATACTTTGAAACATATTTAACACATTAGCACATTTCTGGAATTTCAGTACAAATTTTACATTTTTCAAACAAGTCTCCTTTGCATACCAGTCAAACAACCTATTAGTAATGGTTAGCATTTATATAATGCTTTCATGTAGTAGAACTTTGTTTTTTCATTTGATACAACCACCTTGGGAGATGGGTGAAATCATTATCCTGATTTTTTTTTTTTTTTTTTTACAATTGAGGAAACTGAAAGAAAGGTTAAGTGGCTTGCCCAGCATCACACAGTTACTAAGTGTCTGAAGCCACATTTGAGTATAGACTCCATGACTCCAAGCTCTACAATCATTTTGAAGACTGTAAATTGATAATTACATACTATTCATAGAAAAATGTAATCAGGTAATCACGTTTTGTCATAATACATTTCACAAAGATAACAAGACATAGTGAATATAAAGACCTGACATCAGGGTCAGGAAAACAAGGGCTTGAGTCCATTCTCTGGCATATACTGGCTATATAATCTTGGGCAAATCATCTAATCTCTCACTGTCTCAAGCCAGTTCTGTAAAACTAACAATTGCTGGTATGCTTTGGTAAAGGGAGTTTCATAACCAGGAAGCTCCCCATTCTGATGAAATCGCAGATCTGAACAAAGCACGTTTTGTGTTGTATAGATTATTTCACCTATTATAAAATTAAAATTAAATGTATGGAAACAAGGACAATAATAGCTTTCCAATTGATTAACACTGTGACAAGCTTTTAGTCTTTGCAAATGAGAAACTAAACCAGGGAAAGAAAAAAAAAGATTGTTAATTGAAAAAGTATACAACTTTATATGTATATGGATATATATATATATAATATACATACACAGCAAGAATTCTCAATCTTTTAATACTCAGGGGTTTTTTTATTAGTCATTTTCTAAAGGGAAAACACAACTGGTACTGTTGGAGACTGAAGTGGATATCCATATCCTTGCAGCATTTGTTTCAAATTAGATATTTTGTTACTTTTTTCTTTCTATAAATTGGGGTGATAACTCTGAATCTGCTGCTTTCTATTTTGAGCCATATTATGATTTGTAGAATTTTTTGTTTAAAATTAATTTTTATTTATGTAGAAATTCAGCATTGAGCATCAATTTAGGACAGAAGGGCTAAGTTAGTGATGCTTGTCTTATAGCTACAGAAAGATTAAGCACATAGATGCCCAATAAATATATTTTATTGAACTTGACCTAGAGAAAATCTTTCCAAACTGGAGTAATCTTTAGTGATCCATTAAAGTCTAGAGTAGCCATGTATAAAGCAGGTCTGTTCCAGTGTCAGTTCCAACTGTTATAGAAGTGGCCCCATATAACCAAACTGACCTCACACTCCAGAGATCTTCTAGATAATTACGTGTCCCCACCTTCATTAGATGGATATCTCTAAGGAGTAAGCCTAAATTTTTCTGGAAGAAGGAGGGAAAGGGTCTTTCATTTCTCTGAATTTGGTTTGAAAATGAAAATACATATAGTTGCTTTTTATTTTGAACCATGTTAAAATATACCTAATTTGTTTTATATAAAAAGACTTTGTATTTTTTACACTCCATTTTGAAATATGATAAAGCATAAATGCCACTAGAATTGTTGCATTTATAGTTATACTTTGTGCATAATCTGAACGTTTCTGTTTTGCCATAGTGTGCACACAATTTAAAACATATATACCATAACTAGAAAACATTTGGGAAAGGTATTAACTTGTACATATAAGCTTGGGCTATGATTTCTTAATATAGAGAACTATTCAATTCTGTAAAATAATCTCCTTAAAACATGTATTTCGAACTGGTCACATTGGTTTCATGGGGGAGCCAATTTTGAATTGCCATCAAACTTTATTTTTTTAATCTTTTTACATCCAAATTCCATTTATAACATTGAAGAGAAAAATATGCTTGCTTTTTACAAACTATAATCTTAGAGGATTTTTTTGAAATTATTTTTAAAGGTGGTTTATTCAGATCTTTAGCTCTATACCTGTACTATGTTTAAGTAGTAATCATGAAAAATTTATATTAGTGCCTTAATTTGGTTATCCTATTTTCAGTTCTTATGTGATAGTTATCAAAGATAACTTGTTTCATGCTAATTAATAAAATCTTTTTAAAAATGCTACCATTGAGAAATCCAAACCAATATCCATTTTATAGGCCATATATTTTATTTCATACATATATATATATATATATATATATATATATATATATATATATATATATATGTATATATGTGTGTGTATAATATGTATGTATATGTTTCAGGACACTTGATTTGACCAAGATTATTTCAGAACTCATGTGATAATGTTGCATTGTGTTATGAGAGGGTCTGTTGTGTTTAGAACAGAGTTTTGATCATAAGAACAATATTGGTGAGTTCTCTCTATGTTTTTTAGTTGGTGTGAAATAATGCTGATTACTGCCTTTCCTTATTTTTGTGTCACTTCGATTCTTGTTGCTACTTTCCCTTTAATCCTTCAGAGAATTTCTGTTCAACATACCAAAAACTTTTCTGTTATTCTCTTAGTGTCTCTTGGGTCCCACCGTTTTTTCATTTGTCTCATTTTTGATTAATGATTTGCCCCTGGGGCAGCTAGGTGGCGCAATGGATAGAGCACCAGCCTTGAATTCAGGAGGACCCGAGTTCAAATCTGGTCTCAGACACTTAACACTTCCTGGCTGTGTGACCCTGGACAAGTCACTTAACCCCAGCCTCCAAAAAAAAAAAAAAAAAGATTTGCCCCTTCTCTTCTGGTCAAACATGTCCATGATAATGTCTCTTGCCACTTCTTATGGGCATTTTATCATTGATTACATGCTATAATCTGTTTATTATGCTCTCTATGTGTCTTTCCATTGCATCCTTTGGATCAGTTGTAATTATTGTCATTTCTTCTCTATATTTGAAATAATACTACTTGGAATTTAGATATTCACAACTTAAATAAAATTTACCTATGCAAGTCAGATTCTGACTGCCTAATATTTTCATGAGCTTATTGCTGTGGTCTTATAAAAACCACCCTCTAAATTAGTCCTTTTACTGTGAAAGTGCCTAGTTGAAACAAATGTAGTTTTTAGAAAAATAAACTATAATTGAGTGAATATCAACCAAATAATTGGTAATAATTTTCATCACTTTCATCACTGAAAAGAGATTATCTTGTCAACAAATTAATATGGAGATAGTTAACTGAATTAATCATATTGATTTCTGTCTTTTATGGTTCCTTTTAAAATCAGAACCAAAATAAACTGAAATAGTATATATCAATGAAAATGATTTGGTTAGATTGTCGAATTAAAGTTGTTAGTTTCATTGTCACCTAAATCTCCATGAATTTTATTACGTATTGCACAAATGCTGGATGTACTTCTAACAATACACACCATTTTTGATGGGTATCTCCTAATTTTTAGGTCTCTGTTCTATTTGCTGAGCATTCCATGTTGTAAAAAAGGTCAGATTATTTATTCCATTGTGGTAAAACACATTGCCATTGGCGTGTTGAAAAGATGAAACAGTATGTTCTGAGGAATCATTGTTAATCTGATATTTTAAAAAAGTAGCTATATTCATGATTTTGTTGTTGAACATTGAAAAAGAACACTTGAGTACTAGTTTTTATAGAATTTATTTTTTTACATTTTCATAGATGCTCCCTTCCATGTTAGTAATTTCCCCCTCTTTGATAATAGATATCCTGTACTTTACTTGTGTTCTTAATATAGCACAAACCATTAGTTCTTTTTTAACTTTATTCCCACCAACATAAAAGCCAGAAATGTGAATGGCACTAAGAATAATGCAGTTGAAGGAAACACATAAAAAGAAAGTCTATTCAGTGTACTTTTGTGAAGAGAGAGACTACTTGACATTTCGGTATATCTTGTAGCCTGTGATTCTATTTTTTTTAAAAATTGATTTTAAAAAAATAGTTATACATTTGATTCAAAGTAAAATATGTCTAATTTGCTTCCTTAATTTTTTTTAAAGGAATATAGTCAACAGTATAACCCAAAGCTAGAGTGGATATTTCAAAGTATTCAACTGTTACACTTTAGTTATGCTTATCTAATTTACGGTGTTCTTTCCATTTCTGGAAAAGGAATTCCAAAAACTGCTTATTTTCCTCTCTCTTTAAACAATCACATAAATATGTTCATAAATCTAGAAAATCATCCCCTTTTCTCATTTCCAAAATTGCATTATACTGAATTGCTGTTTACTAAATATACACATACTGTGAACAGGTTTAAGTTTTTATGTCTTTTGTAAGGTTGTATGTAGAATATGTGTTTCTTTTTTTTAAAAGGAATGTTAATTATGTTTAAAAACATTTTCAGTTTGCTACATATTTTAATAAATCATGTTTACTAATTTGTTCTGTAAAGATGTTCTGAGTACAAGTTGAGACAAGGTTGGGAAAAACATAAGCTTCAAAACTTTACCATTTATATTTCATGTAATAACTAATCCCTCAGATTTGCCTTTAAATCTGATTACATGTGAAATATGCATTATCTAAAACTGTTATGTTTAATAATAAAAGAAACCTCTTTAAGAAATCAGAACTTAAATATTTAGATGCAAACAAAGTAGGTTAAAATGATTCACTTAATCTAGAAGCCATGGAATAAACCATGAAGAACCTTTTACATGGGAATTTGAAATCTTATGTTTTCTTTTATCAGTAACAAACGGATTTCTCCCTGGAACTGTGTTGTTACCTCATATAGCATAAGGATAGGAGAATCTGAATGATTAGTAGACAAGCATAGGGAAATAATGTATACTTTAAAAGTGAGATTTAGTATCATGTTGGAAAATATGGTTACAGCAGAGGCATAGACTATTAATTCATGTATTACTAGGACACCGTAAATGTAAAACTAGTTTGCTTGGCTGTTAACTCTTGAAGTGTTGCTTATGTATGTTTTTAAAATATGCATGTATTTAACAGTTTTATCATAGTATTGCCATGAAAATAAATAAATATATTTTCTTACACTCTAACAAGTTTGGACATTTGTTGCTTATGTGTTTTCTTATATTGATTCCTGGCTGATTTGGTAGAGATAAGAGGGAGGAGTGGGTGTGACACAGGAAAGGAAGATTTTTTTTTTTTTCCTGAGGCAATTGGGGTTAAGTGACTTGCCCAGGTTCACACAGCTAGGAAGTGTCTGAGATCTTATTTGAACTCAGGTCCTCTGAATTCAAGGCTGTGCTCTATCCACTGCTACACCTAGCTGCCCCAAAGACATTTCTTACACTTTTGCATTAATGGGCTATTTAATTTGTCACATGGAACCTTATTTGAATCTTTTTTAAAAATTGAGATCATAGAATTAGAATTTTTAAGTTGGGAGGGACCAATGAGGTTTCTATTCATTTAACCCAAGAGAAGTTATTTGGAAAAAGTACTGTAAGTGAAACATCTGGAGACTTTGAGCATGTGACTTCTTTAAAATGTTATTTATTCATCAAGTATATATATCATCTACCTCAGACATGAGTTAATCTACATCATGTTTTTGTAACCTAGAAGCATTCTTTATTTTAAAACAGTGCAGTAGAAAGAGAACCCTGGACTCAGAATCTAAAGACCTAAAATTAACCTTAGGTTCTGTCAGGTACAAACTAAATAGCCTTGGGAAATGGTTCAATCTATTAACAAGTATGCATCAAGCACCTATTATGTGCCAAGCACACTATTAGTTGCTGGGGATTTAAGAATGAAAATTCACCAATTCTAACAGGATTTTTAATAGGTAAATACAAGATAATGAGGAGTTCTTGGGGGTATCAGCAAGTGGAAAAAAAAAATCTATAAAATGGGCCTGAGTTGCATCTTAAGGGAAAAGAGAAACTGAGGCTTTATGTAAGGAGGAAATACCTTCTAGGATAGGGATGGGTGGGGATGGAGTGGGGAGCAAATTCCTAGACTGGTGGGTTTTTTATTTTATCCTGGAGACAGATAGGAAGCTATCACAATTGATTGAGCATGGGAGTTAGTTACATGGTGAATTCTCTGCTTAAGGAAATTTCCTTTGACAATTTGTTGTTTGGATTGTGTAAAGGGCAGAACTCTGGAGAAGCATACTTGAAACAAGGTTTTAACTCAGAAGAATTGCTAAGACAAAGGTTATCTAATTTAGCATGGTGATTAATAGTTCTCTAGTCCAGTATTGATGTGGGATATGGTCCCTTTCAGACTAGTCCTTTCATTCTTTTATTTCCTTTATTCCTTTCTGATTCCCAACCCCTCATAGTTGAAGAAGCTAGGACCTTTGATTCACAAATCCTGGTCAAAAGCGCCCTTTTGAATTGGAATAAAGTCCAGGCTCTCACAACCCCCATGGGATCTAAGTCAACTTGGGCTGTCCCAGCCCCCATTCTAATGATCTGCTCAGGTTTCCCAATCCCCACCTACCAAATTCTAGCCCTTGCTGAAACCCAGGGAGGAAACAATCTGGAACTCCACCCATAGGCCCTTTTAGCTAAATTTCTCCTTATAAAAGAGCCGAGCTGGAATCTTCTCTTTGCAGAGGAAGAAACATGTCAACTCTCTGCCCACTGGAACTTCTGGTTCTGGTGTCCTCTTTTCTTTACCTAACACCTTTTACTAACTAGACTTTAACCTTACTTCCAAACCCCATAATAAACCTCTTTTATTAATCTAGGTTTTCCGGTCTGTAAATTCCTTTACAGGGGACACTTGACCTACCACTAGACCTCATGTAATTCCGTATTCTTGTGCCGAATCCAGAGGGGTTGCAGGGGAGTTCTATTTGACTCCCTGTACTCCGAACCTGCCACTAGATCTTAATTAAACCCTAATTTTATTTAGTTATCCCTTATCTAAATCTCATCATTTGGTTCCCTGACCAAAATCCCTGAAAACTAGACATAATTTGGCTACCAAATGGAACCTTAACCTTTTCAGGGCACTGAGAACCAATCTGGGTTTTGAGCTGTTCATGCAGTATTCTTCGGGGAAGTGTATCTGTGTTCTTTCTTTCGTCTCACCCTATCTCTAAAGATAGTGGGCACCCAGACCGGGTCTGGGCTGTGGGCAGTATTCGCGTGTGGAGCCTACTTGCATTTCAGGCAAAAAGGCCTCTTTGTCACGCTCTGTTTTTAGGGATAGCAGAACCAGGAAATCCGGAACTTTGGACAAGGTAAGACTTATTATTTTTTTTTTTTTCTTTTCTTTAAAACTAAAAGCTTTTTCCTGTCCACAATCTAGACACACCTCTGCATCTTGATTGATATAATCTTACAATAAAGTGTTAACTCAGTGGAATTAAGATAATGATTTTGTAGTTTACATGTACTTAGTACTTAGTATAGTTCTACAAGTTGACATGACACCTATGATGATATACTTGTAATAGAGTACATAAAGTCCAAATCTTTATTATCTCCTTCACAGGCTGTCTCCTTCACCTGGTGCCAGGCTAGCTTTCTGGAGATCCAATGGGTCTTGGTTTCAGTAGAGGAAGGCAGGAGAGCCACTAGGACTGTCTCTATCTTGTGTCTGACTGAGTTTGTCCCAGTTTATATACTCTATTACAATTACATCATTATAGTGTACTGAGTATAAACCAATCATTATATCACTAGGGAACCATCATCTGTTGTAAGATTAAATCAACCATCCTGGACTAGAGAACTCACATGCTAAACTAGGTAACCACTGTCTTAACAATTCCACTGAATTAACACCTTATTGTAGGATTAAATCAATCATACTGAGTCTTAAGTATATTTCTCCAAAGTTCCTGCTCTTTACAGGGCTGTAATGGAGGGGAAACCTATTAGAAGATTCTTGCAGTAATGGAAAACTAGTAGTAACTGTGGTAATTAGAGATGGTAATAGTCTGAAGTAAGGTGGGGGCTATGGGAGGAGAAGAAAGATTTTAAAAGATATGGAAGTAAAAACCAGATCTAGCAAATGATTTAATTTGCAGGGTAAGAGAAAATGAGATGACCAAGACTGTACAAAGTATGAATCTGGGATACTCTTGACAAAGAAGTTTGAAAGAGACAAAAGATTAGCGTGAAAGATGAGTACAATTTTTGACAAAGCTGAATTTTTAAAATGTTTCTGGAGTACCCACTTTGAAATGTCCAATAGGCAATTAGTTGGTGATTTGGGCCTAAAGTTCAGGAGAAAAATTAAGAAGCTATATATAGAGATTCAGAAAATCATTTGCATTCAGATGTTATTGAAACCCATAGATGTGGATGAGAATATGAGAGATTAGAGAGGAAGTAATAAATAGCCAGGACAGAACCTCGGAGAAATCTCCACTAGTAGGGGGTATGATTGGTCAAAAAGCCAGCTAAGAAAACAGTGATATTCAGGAAGTGAACCAGGAGAGACTAGTTATCACAGAAATCCAAAGGAGATTCAAGAAGAGGGTGTCCACAATGTCAGTTGAAGCAGACAGGTAGGACTGAGAAAAGATCATAAGATTAGACAGTTATGAGCATTTTTTTTTTTTTGGAGGCTGGGGTTAAGTGACTTGCCCAGGGTCACACAGCTAGGAAATGTTAAGTGTGTGAGACCAGATTTGAACTGGGGTCCTCCTGAATTCAAGGCTGGTTCTTCTATCCACTGCGCCACCTAGCTGCCCCCGTTATGAGCAGTTTTGAGGGAGCATTTTCAGTTGAGTGATGCAGTCCTAAGCCAGTTTGCAAGGAGTTTCTTCTTCCAGGAAAAAGGAATAATTATTTGCATTAAGCAACTCACACTTCTGAGTACACTAGTAAATTAAATATTATTTAGTAAAGCACCCAATTATCTTAACAATGAATATAAATGTTGTCCATCCTCCCATTTAAATCTTGTACAATATTACCTACCACATGGCTGTGAAACTTATGTTTATAGGCATCTCATTCCTACAGACAAACTTACTATTTCACTTATTCTGCAGTAACTTGCATTGTTCTGTTTTATATTTCGTTATTTCAGCATTTTTCTGAGAGTGATAATAGTTTTTAAAAAAAGGTGGGAAAGGAAATGTGGTAATTCTACACTGACATAATTTAAGGTGAGTTCCCCATTGTGGATGGTGTTCCAGCAGAAGGTGGGTAAGGGACTACTTTTTGGGTTTGTGATGGAGGTAATCTATGCTTCCTTCCCCAGCATTTCGAATGCCTGTACACGCATACTTAATTGACTGACTTAGTGATTTGATTCCTGAGGTCCCTTCCAACAAGAGTCTGCATTCCCCATGATAATCTAGCAAAATAGATACCTGAAAGTAAATGTCGATCTCCAAAATGCAATTTAAATAACTTTTTTGATTCTTAGATATTGAGTTCTATATTGAAATCATTTTGGATTTGAAAAAAAAAATTAAGAGACCCAGAAACATTGTAAAGTGATTTCCAAATTTTAAACTATCTTAACTAAGTGGGATATGAAAAACAAAGAAAGGCATTAAATGTGAAGTCCTTGGTCATTGTCTGAACTTGTTTTGGAATAAATACTGACAGATAGAAAAATGGATTTCTTAGACTTTATGGTGAAAGAAGCTGGATACTTGAACCATAGAATAATTTGTAATGAGTTCTGAAACACATGTTAACAGTTAAGTGCTAGAAGGCTTTATGGTATGTAACATATCCTCAGAGGAGGTCTCTGCTCTACATAACAGATTATTAACTTGATTCCACAGGGCAAATTCTTGAGCCAAAGTCTAGTACTCTCAATTGAAGGACTATGGGAAGTCCATGAATAGAGACAATGGAGGAAATTATGGAGGGAGGAGTGACTATATAAACATGGAAAAATCCCTTTCAGAGTTATGGAAAATACCAGGCTAATTATCCCATTACACAGGATAATGGATCCTTAAAATTAGGATTTGAGGGTCATTCTATCTAATCTTTTACCTCAAGTATGAACTATCTCAGCAATATCCCCAACCTCTTTTTAAAGGTCATCCAACCTCTTTTTAAAGATGACATTGATAGGGAACTCACTAATTTAAGGCAATACATTCCACTTTTGAACAGTTTGAATTGCAAATAATACATGAGTAATAACAAGCACAAATAAAATGGTTTCAAATTGCTTATTTATAAATATGGGATATTGCTCTGTAGCATGATGTTATTGTATCTGATTTGCATGGATAAGGGTCTATACTTGTTTTGTAGCATTTTAGTTCTGGGACAACTGTAGTAAAATAAAAAAAAAAATATGCCTTCAAGTTAGATACAGCCAGGATGAGGCTACCTTCAAATATTATCAATAAGACTCTGGACAAGTCACTAATCTCTGACCATGTTTTTCTCAACTGTAAAAATAAAATAAATAAATAAATGAAATGATTCCTTGTAACAACAGTCCCATGAAATAATTTTAAAGCATTATATAAATATAAGTTGTTATTAATAAATAATACATTGAAATCCATCTCTGTAAGCTACAAAATTTAGAATTTACTAAATACCTAGCAAAATACAATGAATAAAGCTAGAGAAAAATTATAAAATCATGCTGAGTGTGAAGGGGGAAGGAAAGTGTTTCCTTTACTGAAACTGTGCTCCTTTAAGATTATCACTCTGAAACTGTGTTCCCTTTATTGAAACTATGTTCCCTTTAAGATTATCACTCTGAAACTGTGTTTCCTTTTGATCTGTGATCCCTTTTGGAGTTTCAGCGCCTCCTGGGGAAGGCATAGCCCCCCAGATAAGTTATTTTTCAGGGATGCCAGAGCCTTTGATTCAATTAGAAATCCTGGTCAAAAAGCAACCTTTTGAAGTGTTAATTCCAACAGGAGATCTGGGCTGGATACTGATAAGCATCTAAGCTTGGGAACCTGAATCCTGAAGCCTCAAGACTCCTTTTAAAGGGCAGCTTCTAAACTCACTCTTAGCAGAGGGCCAAAGCAGGATCATTCCAGGCCAAGGGACCTTTCCTTGGCATAGCTACCTGCGAGGACCCTCTGCCTGCTGAGAAGGCATTCTCTTCTCAGTGCCAGCCTCTTTTTACCTTGCAGAGGCCCAAAGGAGGAACATGCCAGCCAAGGAACCTCTCTCTCTTTCCTTGGCATAGCTGCCTATGAGGACCCTCTGCCTGATGAGAAAACATTCTCTTCTCAGTGCCAGACTCCATTTCTTAATAGAACTTTGCCACTATAGAAGTCAATCTCTTAGCAAAACTGGCTTCCTATCCAACAATAAACTTTCATTTTTGTCATTAATATTTCAGGATAAATGAGTTCTTTCACTTTGAACCTGTGGGTTGACCAAAAGGGGATTTACCAACTTCATCACCACTGGGAATGGGGGGAGGAGGAGGGGGATAGTAACCTCATCAAATGTATCCATTGAAAACTTAATTTCCATAATCTCAGTTGGACTCACTTTGCAGCAAGGCAATTTTTTTTCATATTTCCCTAATTGATTCACTAGTTTATATAATAAATAGAGCCCTGAACCTGGAGTCAGGAACACCTCAGTTCAAATTTGGTCTCAGGCAATTACTAGGGTCACTGTGTGTCCCTAGGATCGTCACTTAACTGTTTTTCTCAGTTTTGTCACCTGTAAATGAGCTGAAGAAGGAAATGGCAAACCCACTCCATTCTCTTTGCCAAGAAAACCCCAAATAAGATCATGGAGAGTCAAACAACAACAACAAAAGCAATTTACTATTCCATTCAACAGAATTTTTTTTTAAAGATCTGTTTATTCTTCCTCAAATATTCCAACACTTTCTTCTTCCCCTATTTTTCTAGCAGAGTCTAACTTCATATTTCACTGGAGGAAAAAAACAACAACAAACAACAACATTCATCCTCTTTCTCTCTTCCATCTCCCATCTCCCAGAAGTCTTCTGCCATTATCACTACCTTCACTTATCTCATATAACATGGTAGCTCTTCCTACCCAAGAAAAATTCTTCTATATGCACAAATGATCCCATTCCTTCTAGAATGTCCCCTCTATCATCTGAATTCATACTAATCTTCAATTCCTTTCCTTCTACTGGCTGCTTCCTTATTGTCCACAGTAAACAAACAAACAAAAACAACAACAATAGCAAAAATCCTCATTAGATCCATTAACTCTAATAGCTATCATCCCATATCCCTCATGCTTAAATTCCTTAAAAGACTGTCTACAATAGGAGCCTTCATTTACCTTCTTAACTCTTTGATTCTCATCATTCAACTGAAATTGTTCTCTCCAAAGTTGCCTTTAATATTATATTTTATATTATGTATATATATGTAATATATACTTAATAACAAAATCCAATAGCTTCCCCCCCCCAGTTGTCTTTTTCTTTAGCCTCTCTGCAGCTTTAACACTGTTGATCACTCAATTTTTCTTGATGCTTTCTCCTGTATAGCTACTTGTGACACTTTCTCCTTGTTCTTTATAATCTTCTTTTGCTCTATCTCATTCAAGTCTTACCCACTAAACATGGGTATCTCCTATCCCCTCCAAATCTCTGTCCAGAATCTTCTCTTCTCCCTTGATGTCATTTTACTTGGTCTTCTCATCAGCCCCTATGGATTCAATTATCATCTCTATGAGGATGGTCCTCAGATCTACTTTGTCTCAACCTTTCTTCTAACTGCGGGAAAGAAAGCAAAACAAAAACAATTTTCACCAAGAAATTCTTCTCTCTTTATCTTCCATCTCCCAGAAGCCATTATCACTTTCACTTGTTTCCTATGGTGAATAGAATATTCTTCCTTGATAACATACAGTATTATAATCCCTAATATATATAAATGAAATTTAGACCCCAGAAAATTAAGGTACCCAAGGTCCAAGAGAAATTGTGAACTAAAATAGGCTTACATTTGAAATTTCCTTATTCTAAAATACCTTTAGTTATTCTTCCTTCTGTATAATTAATTTGACAAGATATCTAAGATTAACTTTAAAAACTGAAGTGCAATAACACCATACCTTGTCTTAGTGTTTCACTTTATTGCACTTTGAAGATATTGCTTTAAAACAAATTGAAGGCTTGTAGAATAAATTTAAACTTACTTGCATAATTTTTTCCAACATCTGCTCTTATCATGATTCTATGTTGCATTTGGGTAATTTTCAAAATAATTTTTCATTATTATTATTACCATTATACCTGTTATAGTAATCTGTGATCAGTGATCTTTTATGTTACTACTGTAAATTGTTTGGGGAAACCACAAAAATGTTTCCATATAAAGTGACAAACATAATTGATAAATGTTGTGTGTGTTTACTGACCAGCTGGTCCTCTTTCTCTTTCCCTATCCATGGACTTCCCTATTTCCTGAGACACACACAAAAAAATTGAATATTATTACATAAACTTAGTTGACAAAACAGCAGCAGGGCTTGAGAGGATTAATTCCACTTTTTAAAATTCTACTGTGGGTAAAATGCTAGCAAACAGCAGTGCACACTACAGAAATACTTTTCATGAAAGGAAGAATTAATAGATGTGATAAACTTCATTGCTATCTTATTTTTTTAAATTGCTATAGCTATCCTGATCAGTCAGCAGCTATCAGCATCAAAGCAAGAACCTTCACCAACAAAAAGATTACTACTCATTGAAGACTCAGATGATGGTTAGCATTTTTTAGCATTAAAATTTTTTTAAGTTAATGTATGTATGATTTTTAGACATAATGTTATTATACTTAATAGATTACAGCACAGTGTGATTATAAATTTTGTATGCACTTGGAAACCAAAGAATTCATGTGACTCACTTTATTGCAATATGTGCTTTATTGTGGTGGTCTGGAACTCAACAGGCAATACCTCTGAGAAATATCTGTATGCTTCTGTGAGTTTAATTGCACTGGATGGTTTCCTGATCCTGACTGCTGACTGGATTTTTGTTGTTGTTTTTCTCTAAGAAGCCAGTAAGATACTCAGGAAATATGGCCAATTTGGTGTTGAAGGAGAGAAAACCTATTGTTCAAACTCAAATGTAGGGTTTGATTCAACATTCAAAGGTAGGGAATAGATCAGACTGATTGTGAAGAAAGTGCAGAGAAAAAAGAAGAGATACAAGGATAGAATCTTGGAAAACACCCATATTTAGGGAGAGGAAGAAAGAAAATGATATAGTAGAAATCCAGAAAAAAAAAAAAAAAGATAAGAAAAGACTCAGGAAAAAGGATTATCATGAGATCCAAAGGATTCAAAATTTGTTCTGAATGTTCTGAAATTTAGAGGTGTGTCTACCCCAAGCACGTGAAGACAAATCCTGGTGCAATGGACAAGTAAAAACAATTTGTTTCAGGAGTCATGAAGGCAATTAAAGCAAGTTCAATGAAATGATTAGAATTTGGTCAGATATTGAAGATGCAAGTGTCATCCACTACATCATGGGCCATTGCCAATCATCTTGACTTGTCAGGATACTGGAAAGAATGAGTAAGACTTACAGTTCCTCTGAGCAACTCTGTCTCAGTTCAATCCAATTTGTACCCAAGTCAAGCCATCATCCTTGTGTTTTCATTGGTCTTTGAAAATGAAGGATGAGGGGCAGTTGGATGGCACAGTGGATAGAGCACCAGTCCTGAAGTCAGGAGGATCTGAGTTTAAGTCCAACCTCAGGTACTTAATACTAGCTGTGTGACTCTGGGCAAGTCACTAAACCCCACTTGCCTCAGTGAAAAAAGAAAAAGAAAATGAAGGATGAATAACAACTTCCTACCCTATTGCTTGGAGACCTAGGAGACAAAGGTAAATGAATTTAGACATATCTTTAAGATGAAAGAGAGGGATACAGACAAACTTAATAGTAACTTGGACTCTAGTTATTCCCCACCATTGTGAACATTAAATTATGTCAGACATTCAGATGAGAATAGCTTTAGGAAAGTTCATCAGCATCCTTTTTCTCTCCCTGGCATATACAAGAAGAACTCCAGATACTGGTTTAAGGAAGTTTGATGTCTTGTAGCCCTGTACAATTTCCACCAAAGTAGACAGGAAATAATCTGTCAGTGTGTAGATGGCAATGGAGGCCCTGGAATTGAGTCTTACTTTATTTCTCTGATCATCAGGTTTTTTAATCTCTAAATTAAAGGGAATAGGTTAGATGATTTCTATCCCCAAATCCTTTGATCTTTCCTACCATAACTTCCAAGCATAATCTGAAAGATGCCAAGATATTATCAGATATTATTTCTTACATAGTATGATAGTATCTACCATTACAAAGCCTCCAGGTACTAGCCTTACCACACTTTCTCTGCTCAGCCCTCACCTTCACAGATCTTAGGTTTTGGATCTAGAAAAAGACTTTTGAGATCTTCTAGTACAGTCTTGGCCCACCTCTATTTTATATTTGAAAAAACTGAAGCCTAAAGAAAAAGGCCTGCTGGAAACATTAGAGCTGCCACAATAACCTTATGTCTAGCATTTTAATCCTCCAAAGCTTTCACATCTGGCTTCTAATTTAAACTTCCTCCTTTACCTTCTGTCTGTTTCCTAAGCAGAGCTTTTTTCAGCTATTGGAGTCCCATAGCTTATGTTTTCTATTCCTTTCCTTTTCTTCCTTTTTCAAATTCTTTTTTCCTAAGAAATATAGATGTTCCAAGTTTCCTTTCATATTTCTTCCTTGCCTTGACTTCTTCCCTCTTTGCTTTCCTTTCTCATCTTTCCCCTTCCTTTCTCTTCTTTTCCTTTGTTTTCAGATTTTTTTTTGGAGTAATTATAGATACTTCAAGCATCCTTTTACATTCCTTCTGAGGAGTCCTTCTCCAGTTCCTTTTTAGACAGTCCTACTGGAGCTATAACTGACCAGTACCTGTTTATTTAAGGCATCTGTGGCCACAGCCAATTACTTTGATTGGGACTGAGAAGGCAGGCACAGGTTGTGGCTACACTGTGTACTGCAACAGAGTAACATGGCAAGAAATGTCCTGTGACTTCCTTAGCCAATTATGTCACATGCCTAGGTAAATACTTTGGAACTACTATGCTACACAATTCACTCAAGCGTTCAAGATATGCCCCTTCAACATGTGGGCATACATGGAGTGATCCCAAATCTACTCTTACTCTCTGTCTTTTTGTGTGTCTCTGTCTGTCTGTCTCTCTCTGTCTTTGTCTCTCTCTCTCTCTCTCCCCCCTTATCAAGAAAACCAGAGTGAGTTAGAACATCTGGTTTTTGCCATTCACTCACTATTTGTGGGACTTTGGGCTCATCAGTTCTCCTTTCTCCTCTCCATTTCCTCAACTATCTAACTCATGGTCCTGAACTGTTGATTCTGAGTTCACAAGAACTAGATTTGAATCAAGGGGTGCTACATGTATCCACAGACCTCTCCCCAGAGAACCAAATCAGTGTCTTTTGTCTAATCTCTCTCATATGAACATTTTTGTTTGGACCAGTTTTTTTAAAAGTAAACCCAAGGTTGAGGGTGAGCTAGTGGGAGAGTTTGAATCAGTTCCAAAACAAAGAGGCAATAGGCAATGAGAATGGTCTCAGAGCATTATCATCTTGCCTAATTATTTGTCCTTTGTTTTTGAAGATAACTATGACATCAGGTAGGCGAAACCAAGACATGCAAGTGAATTAGATTAAAATGAGAGAGGGCAGTGCAAAGTCACCAGTCTCACTTTCTCTTCTAGAGCCAACTGGGTCCAGTGACAAGATATAGTTCAGGACAATTGGAGATGATTCTGGATGCAGTGGGAGACCTTGGCCTTAGCTAAGATCTTTAACAGGTTTCAATTTGACTAAGGTAATGGCCCATTAAGTGATTAAGATTAGGGAAGAAAGAAATAATTCAAAGAATGACATTTTTTTTTTTACCCAGTCAAAAAATTAAATTAAAATTAAAAAAGGAACCAATCTGGGAGGAATTTCTGGCCAAAGGAACTCAAACATGGAAACTCAAGAGAGGAGCAGCTCTTTCCTAGGCCTTTCTGTCAGAATGAAGAAGTGGAAGTAAGATAATCATAATCCTATAAATCCCTTCCAGTTCTGACATCCTCTCATCTTGTCTTAAATGTCTTGAACAGTATCAATCAAGGGCTTCCCCCCCCCCCTTCTAGAAAAAGATATATATTGAAAGGGAATCACTTTCCTACTGATACTGTGAAAAAATGAATGGACATTTGTTTTCCACAGTTATGAGAATTAAATTGGAGAAATGAAACTTAAATTAGAAAACTGAAACTCACAAGAACATCAAGGAATAATCAAAAGTGGAGTTTATCTTCCCCAAAAAGAATGTAAACTCCTTGGGGGTAGAGACTGACTTTTACAATCAGAAGCAGTGACCTAAGATTTGAAAAGAATCTTTTTTTCCTCTGTCCTTAGCCCTCCTCTGTTAGCTTCTAGAATGTAAGCTCCTTGGGAGCAGGAACTATGTAATGAGGAGTGAAAATTTATGTTGTATAACTTCTGTAACATTCAATTAATGGGGAATCAGGGGAGAGACAAGTACTTCGGGATAGGAAATAAAAAGGTGTCTACTCACCTCGGCACCCATTCTTGCAAGAATGTAAAATAAATCTTTCCTGCATCCATCTGTGAGTCAGTGGTAAATTCTTGGTAAGATATTTCGTTTCTTATAATACCATTCAAGACATTGAAGACAAGATATAAGTATAGAAGACCTTAAAAATGGTCCCATTTCCTTTGAAATATTTTTAAGGTCTTCTCTATTTATTAGCTTTGTGAGCCTGGATAAGTCACTTAACACTATTTGCTTCAGTTTGTCATTTATAAAATGAAGAAAAAAAAAAGAAACCATTCCATTGTCTTTGCCAAGAAACCCCTAGTAAGCTCAGAGAGTTGGACACAGCTGAAATGACTGAACAACAAAAGCCTACCTAGCTCTAGATGCCATGCTTTGTGCTGGACTTGTTAAGTATTTCCAGAACAACACCATGGAAAAGTTTGCAGAGACTCTGGTGCTATATTCTCCCTCAAGCCATTCATTCAATTGTTCAATTATCCAATAAAACAGCATGTATTGAGCAACAATTTCTGAGCCAAATACTGTGGTAGACCTTGAGATGACAAAAGTATGAAACAATTCTTATTTTCTAGGACATATTTGTGGAGGTATTAGGAGGCATCATGGGGAAAGGAAAGTTAATTGATTTAGGGATGATGAGATCCAACAAGCCATGATGAGCTACAGGTCACTAAAGTGGGGAGTCATCTGGAATGAGCTCATAGGCTCAAATTGTCTCCAGTTCATGGGGCAAAGCTTTATTATAATGCCGTAAGACTGCAGCTCAGATATCACCAAATATGACAGGAAACATATCTTGCTCTACCTCCCTCCAGTATCTTCTATTTCTACTGTTAGATCTTGTAAATGTGGGTAGCTAGGTAGGGCACAGTGGCAGTAAAAAGAATATTGAGCTGGCAATCAGCAAGAGTCATCATTCAAATTTGGTCTCAGACACATACTAGTTGTGTGACCTTGGACAAGTCCCTTAACCCTGTTTACCTCAGTTTCCTCATCTGTAAAATGAGCTGAAGAAGGAAATGGCTAACCACATTCTTTGCCAAGAAAACCCCAAATAGAGTCATGAGTCTGAAAAGACTGAATAAAACAGCCTATCTTATCAGTATAGTTGCTTGCATATTGTCTCTCCCGATTGAATATAAGTTCCTTGAGAACCTGAAATATGTTTTGGACCTTTTTTTTGCATCCTCATTGTTCACAATAAGTGGCACATAGTATTATTATATTATTACATTAATAAATGCATGTTGATTGCCTCAGTCATAACTGCCTCCTTCTCCTTCTCTCTCCCTCCCCTCCTAGGAGCACAAAGCTAACTAGCAGCACACCAGCTCTAGAACCCAGGTTATTGGGCTCCTCTCTAGCAACATACTGTTTGGTCACCTTGATAGGCAGAATTTTCTAGCTCTAAGTTGCAATTTCCAAATGAGACTTGTCAACGAATATTTTCCAACTCGTTTCACGTCTGCTTTCATATACCAGAGGCAGGGCCACATGTGATTTTCCTTCCTTCTTTGTTTGATGTGCTCTTTAAAAATGGAAAATGGGCTTCTGGTACTTAGGGATACAGCAATAGGATTTTATCCTTGTTTGGATTCTGATTCCATCCTTGGTTCTTGCTCCTCGTGAAGCAGGTTGTGATCCCTTTAAGACTAGTCCTTTCAGATTGATTTATTCCTTTCTGATTCCCAGCCTCTCCTAGCTGATCAATTCAAGAAACTAGAACCTTTGATTCACAAATCCTGGTCAAAAGCATCCCTTTGGATTCCAATAGGAGATATCCAGGTTCTCACAACCCACATAGGATCTGAGCCAACTTGGGCTGTCCCAGCTCCCATTCTAATGATCTGCTCAGGTTTCCCAACCTCCACCCAAGGAGGAACCAACTTGGGACTCCACCCCTAGGCCCCTTTAGCTAAATCTCTTCTTTTAAAAGAGCCAAGCTGGAGTCCTCTCTTTGCAGAGGGTCTAAACATGGCAGCCTTACGCCTGGCACCACTGGAATCCTACTTCCAGTGCCCTTTTATCTCTACCTTCACCTTTTACTAATTAGACTTTAACTTTACTTCCAAACCCCACAATAAACCTCTTTTTATCAATCTAGGTTTTTGGTCTGTAAATTCCTTGCACCACCACTACGCCTCATTTAACTCTGTATCCTTGAGCCGAATCCAAAGGGGTTGCAGGAGAGCTCTATTTGACTTCCTGTACCCTGAACCTGCCACTAGACCTCAATTAAAACCTAATTTCATTTAGGTACCCTAGTTCTAAACCTCATTACTCACTCCTCTGTACCTTGCAGTTTCCTATTTGAAATCCCAACCATTCCTTTCATTTCAGTCCTTGAAAGAGCATCTGCTTTAATAGCAATCATCCAGATCAGCATTGAGGGCCTCCTGTACCCTTTTCCCCAGTTCCCCCAGAGTGCTGAGGACTTTATGGCCTGAAGAGGAGGAGGATGGGAGGTATGAAGCATTAATGCTTTGTCCAGTCTTTTCTTCTGAAAGGTTTAATTGTCTTTCCACCCCAGACTGGAATTCTCTGCTTTTGTTTTGCACAGATGGCTCCCTGATCTACAGGCGGCCCACAGATCCCGGAGGAAAAGCAGTGAGCTGCTGGGCCTGAGCGCTGTGCATTCTCTCGGGGCCATTCTGGAGGGGTCCAGGTGCTGGCTGTGGGAGCCTTTGGAGAGGCCAGAGCCCCTCCTGCAACTCTTGCTCTTCTTCCTTTGAGACTTCCCAGTCCCAAGAACAAGCTTTCTGAGAACTATATTTTCTGGGTTAAAGGTGAAAAATGCAGTGCTTCCCCAGAATGGAAAACACACAGCCTGCCAGCTCTGGCCCCATTTCAGAAAGCCAAGCTGTTCTTCCTACCCAGGAGGCAGCTAGCTCCTTGGGGGAAGGGAGCCAGGCCTGGTTGGGGCTGGGAGGAGGCTGCAGAGACAGGAAGTCCAGAGGAAGGTGTTTGCTTCTCTGACATCAGAGCACTTAATGTATGGAAACCGACTGACATGTTTATGTTGGAACAGAACTAGAGACTTGCTGGAACAACTAAAACAAGTGACTGGATCAGGAAATGAAATGCAAATAACACTGACAAGTTCCCCAGGCCTGCTTGAGGAAGGTTACCAGTGCAGCCAAAGAATAAGGTCACTGACAAGCCAGAGGTCACCCAGGACATCCGGATTGGCCAGGAGACCTGGGATGGAAGCAGGAGGAAAGCTGCCATCTTCGAGCCTGCAACACATCAAGCAGCACTCAAAGGAGCCCTGGGGCAGGGGAACTCCGTTTTAATAGCAAATATTAGAACTCCCAGGTGTCCCTGGGACATATGAGTGAAGGCTGGGGTTGGGATGGGGAGAGAAATGCATGCTATAGCTGGCTCTTGAATACATTAGATTGTAAGCTCCCAGAGGACAGAGATTGTCTTTTGGATCTCTGTTGTGTCCCCAGTGCTTAGCATAATACCTGACCCCACTTTAATAATATTTGACTTGTAAGAAGAATGGAAATCAGTAAATGTCATTTCTTCCAGACTGTGTTTTAGCATTAATAAATGCTATTTGAATTGAATTGAATCTCCCTCCTAGTTGGGAAGGAGTAAATGAAATCTGTGGGCAACTAGTGAATGGAGCTGAGAATGGACTGGGAATTAGGAAGACTCAAATCCTGGTAAATCACATAACCCTGTTTGTCTCAATTTTTTACCTGTCAAATAAGCTTGAGAAGGAAATGGCAAACCACTCCAGTATGTTTACCAAGAAAATCTAAAATGGAATCATAAAGAGTTGGACACAATTGAAGAGTAACAAAATGAACTCTTTGGCTAAATTGATCAACTTTATTAGATGCCTTTGTCCTCCCTTTCTCTCCAAAACAGGGATCCCACAAGCTAAATAAACTGATAAGTAATCCTTATTGTCTAACCAACACCATCAAGAATCCCTTGAGTGATGCAGTAGAATCAAGTGCACCACCTTTTAGCTAGTATGTGCTTGCTATGTATGGGGCTCCCTGTTAAGTGCTGAGGGAGATCCATAGGGTCTGTCTGCCCCCCAAGAGCATATGGTCTACTAGTGAAGCTAACAACTCTAATACTAGAGAAACTGAGAGAATTTGGGCGGTACTGAGAACTAAGTTACTTCGGAGAATGTACTTACTTCAAGGGGGCATAGAGCATGGTGCAGTTATCTATACTACCCTTATGTCATTTAATGTGTAATCTCAACAACATGGCTATTCTCTCCAGTGATGAATTTGCAATCCATGCCTATCTATCCATCGTTTGTGACTCTTACCCAAGTCGTCTTGTAAGTTTGTCACACTTAAATCTACTTGAAGTGGAGGCTTTCTTTCAAAATATCAAAAAATGAGAACCTATAGGCTATCCATCAGTTATGCCTCATTTATTGGTGACCAGTCCATCTTTCTTGGTGAGACACCTGGGAATTTATGGCCCTCGGACCATACCAAACATAGGACAGATCTGGCCCCCAGGTCATAGTTTGTTGATTTTGTAGTTCTTTGCTGGTGCTGTATGTTGCTGTGTGTTGTAGTCTACTTATGGTCACCAAAGCACCTGCCTGCTGGTGATCTTCATCCAACTGCTTCCATGCAAGAATGCTGCCCCCCTTTCATCCCTACTTAATATTTGGTGTAAGAAGAATGGAAATCAGCAGATGTCTTGTTTCTTCCAAACTGTAATAAAACCATTAGCATAACTGAAATAAGTAGAATACGGATGGAATGTTAAAGATCAAAAAATATAGTCCATCAGGGACAATCAAAAGCTCTTTTCAGCAACCATGGGGCTGAGCTACTCTTTCCTTGGGACTTGCAGACTTATTTTCTTGATAAGAGTATGGAGATGTGAAGGAATTGGGGAAAGGAGGAACAGAGCCAACTAGAGCATTACCTGTATAGAAAGCTGCTCTGCTTTGGATGGATTTACATTCCTCTTCCCCTTGGGAAAAATTCTTTTGTTTTCTTTTTCAATTAGTAGACATTTATTTTGTCTTCTTCTCATACCCAATTAAAGAAATAACAATAGTCAAACAAAATAAATTCCCATATTGTTCTTGAATCAATTTCTGCTAATGTCACACTAACAAAAGAACTCAGGAACATTCTGCCTCCAAAAAATATGTCCCTGCACCCATACAGTCTTTCTCTTGCTTTTCCACTTCTTTCTGTAGTCCTCCTCCCCCATCCTCCTCCCCCATCATATCTGCTGCAGTTACCAAATACATGGTTCATTCAAGTACACAACTATTTTTATGACTATGAGGGAATGGGGGCACAACTATGTACCAATGAGGTAAGTCATAGCTTCACCATCTCGTGTTACGTGGGGAACCTGGCATGAGGTTAAAGCATTTAAAAGTCTTTTTCAAGCTCCTTCATGGCACCAGAGACAGGCAACTAGACTTATAGTCCTGGCTCTGCCACTGAGAAATTTAATGACCTTAGACAACTTAATTAAGTTTCTCATCTGTTCAGTGAAAAGTTTGGACTGGAATGATTTCTGAGGTTCTTTCAAGTCTATTACATTCGAGTTCTCTCAGTGCTGTTGACTGAGAGTAAAGTAAAGACCTATTTGAGTCCTGAGGCCAACAATTTATTTAGCTTTCGCTTCAGATTTGTTTCAACATGGCACCAGAAACATCCAATCTAATGCCATCCTCTAACCTCTATCCAGTAGTTATTGGCTGCTTTTTCCTGCTTGGGGCACTGAGAATTTTATTCAATTTCCTCAAAGAGGATACCTCCCATTCAAATGATTAAGCACTAATTGGACAGGGTTTTTCTTTTCTTTTCTTTTTTTGCCTCTATAAACTATTAGCCCAGTGCTTGGTATGTATTATCATTGTTTAGATATTTCAGTCCTGTCTCACTCTTTCTGACTCTATTTGGGGTTTTTTTTTGTTTGTTTGTTTGTTTTGTTTTTGGCAAAGATACTTAAGTGTTTTGACATTTCCTTTTCCAACTCATTTTATTATTGAAGAAACTGAGGAAAACACGGTTAAGTCACATGACTAGTAAGTATCTGAGGCCAAATGTGAACTCAGGTCTTTCTGAATCCAGTTATGGTGCTCTATCCACTGAATCACATAGCTGCCTTCTTGGTACATAGTAGATAATAATTAAATGGCATTAAAGAATCATTTAGTTTAGTTCCCTTATTTTATAAATGAGACAGCACAGGCCATGGGAATTTATTGTTTGCTGAACAAATGAATGAACTTTGTATACAAAGACAAAAACCTTCCAAAAACAAAAATTAGTCCCTGACCTCAAATCCACTAGAAAAGAGATGGTGGTAGGGGGAGAGGAAGCCTATATAATATACACTCAGATAAATACAAAGACATTTCTGAAAATCACTGACAATTGGAGGAGGGGAAAGAGATCAGGAAAACTTGAGTGGAAGTGGCTTTGAACTTTGTGAACTTTGAAGGAAGTTAAAGGTTCTAGGAAGCAGAAGTAGGAAATGAAGGCATTCTAGTTAATTAAAGGCACATCCTAATTAAAGGCACAGAAAGATGATGAGTTGGGGAATGACTAGAGGAGCTAATTTGGTTAGAACAGAGAATACATAAAGAGGAGAAACATGAACAAGACTGAAAACAAAGGTGAGAGATTCAGTACTTCCTCTTCCTGCCTTTGATCATCTTCTTATGCTTCTGAACCTATGGAATTCCTTAAAATGTTCACTTCTTTATGATTCCTTCCTCTTCCCTGCCTATCATCAACCTACCTCGGTGACTTAGATTGGGGCTCATCACACTCTCGTTTTAGAGAAGCACATTCCCAGCTAGATGAGGATATGATAATGAAATAATAACTAAAGTGGCTGAATGCTTTAAGACTTGCAAAGCAGTTTACATATATATGATTACAACCCTGGAATATATATAATATTATTATTCTCATTTTCCATATGAAGGAACTGAAACAATAGTAAAATGACTTTCTCCTGAGAAAACATAGCTAGTAAATGCTTAAGGCAAGATTCAAACTCAGGTTTTCCTGATTCTAAGTCTAATGTTTTATCTAATATTCCAAGATTATAGATATACACATATAAGGATTTCTGAGGGCAAAACAAATGTAATTATTATCCATGTTTTACTGTATTTTTATTTATTTTGTTAAATATTTCACAACTATATTTTAATCTGATTCCTAGTACTGGGGAGTGTTTCAGAGTGCATGCGGCCTTCCGATTATGTGTTTGATACATCTGATCTAGTTCAACCCTCTAGCTAGACCGATGGAGAAACTGAGATCTGAAGAGAATGGGACTTGCCCAACCCCACATAGGGCAATTCATCTATTCAACCTGAACCTCAGTTTCTTCATCTATTACTTGGGAATAGCACTTTCCCTATTTAATTTACCCATATCTGTCTCCCTATATTATCTTGCCAACTAGACTGTAAGCTCCTTGAAGGCAAATGCCATATCACTGTCTTCATATTTTGGGGTCATTTTTTCCATTGACAATATTTACATTGGAAAAATAACTCACCTTATTATACACATACATACATACAATATGTATAAATATATATATCATATAGTATATAACTAACTCTAATCCTAACCCTAATCCAATTCCTGCCTCCCACTTCTAACTCTTACCCTAAATCTAAATATATACCCATATTCACAAAGGAATGGTGATTTTGGGGAAGTGATTTTTCTCCTTTTTTGCAGGGAAGGTAGAGAGACAGGACCCAGACCCAATACTTTCCCTCTTAGAGAGTTTATGAAGTGGTACACAGCCATGATCTACCTAAACATTGTGTGATCATACTAATTCCCATACCCTTGAAGGGACAAGGACATGAGAATATGAATTAGCAGACAGCTCTTGGCAGGAAGTATCCTGGCCACCTCTGACTTGGTTTAGGTATCAGGATATGTTTACTCTGAAATTCCCAAAGCCAGGATGCTGGGAGTCACTGAGCCTGAGCTTAAGTAACATGGTGTCATAGAATTCAAAGACCTAAGTTTGAATGCTAACTATGCTGTTTACCAGTTGAATGAAACTAACTAGATAGGCAAACTACTTAAACTCTCCTAGCTTTAGTTTATCCATCCAATACTAAGGATAATAATGCATATATCTATCTATCTATCTATCTATATATCTATATCTATATCTAAGGATAATAATGCATATATATATATATATATATATATAAATCAACCTCACAGAGCTGGGAGAAACTAAGTTGTGACTGATATATAACCCATAAACATGTCTAAAGGGAAGTCATTCTTTTCATGTGCCCTCTGCTCCCCCCACCCCAATCTTGTACAGTAGTGCTTTTGCAGGGATATAATGGATATATGTTGAATGAAAAAGGCTGATTCCATGATGGGGCTAATTATAGTTCATTTCTTCAGTCAGGTCAGATTTCTCAGCTCTTCGTGTGGACAGGGTGTGCAGCTCAAATTTCCCCCAGATAATCATGCTACTGGGATATATTCTTCAGGCTATAGAGTCATATGCCTGGACATCAAAGGGCCCATGGCTGACCTTTTGGAAGAACAGCTCTTCCCTAGCCCCACCTTGATGGCTATGTCTCTATTCAGGTCATAAGAAAGACTTCAGTGTGAGCAATGCCAATTTTTATAGGTTTCAGGAGTATGGCTACTACAAGAGGGAAGCAACTATGCTAATAGAATAAATGAAGGAAAATGACTGAATAAATGGATGAATGGATGGGTAAATGAGCGAACAAATGAATGTTATCCTCTTCTTAAGATTTCACTAATTTTCTCCCCACTCAACAGAAAAAGTAATAGCAAAATATCCAGAAATGATATATGTTCAATCCTTTAATCAGCTTAGGTCAGGAAAGCTTCATAATCATACACTCTGAGTCATCAATATTGACAAAAGAGAATTATCTGGTTCCCTATTGTCCACCCTGACCCTACCCCTCCACAGATACCAAACCAAATGGTATTCAAATGCAAAGTATTCAAGGACTGAAGCATATGGAATTCACCTAAACTTTCCAAAGTATACTATGTGGTCAGTTCTGCCTCTATAAAAATATACACATACAAAAGTACTTCTACAAAAACATGGCGTCTATTTTCTGAGGTTCATATTATTGAAAAAAAAAGAGACTTTTAATATTAAGGGTGACCTTTCCAGTCCCCATAATGATTCTGAAATAGTTTCCATAGGGTTGAATTTCTTGTTTCCTTATATACATAGTATGGCCAGAATGTGCTGAGGACATAGCAGGTAACTAAGCAATTTCATGAGGCAGGGTAACAGAGGGGAAGTTTGGGGTCACATAGTCATCCTGCTGTCATTAGAAGTATCATGAATCAGGAATGAAGAAAAACATTTTAATACTATTCTGCTGGATGTTTAAAAAGAAAGCACTATGACTCACAATAAAGTCATTGAACTATTCATCACAGCACAGTGATCTCTGGAATTTGCATTGATGTTTGATCTTGTTAGTCACTATACATTCAGTGGACAGTCTGATATTTCCTACACAGAGGATTCAGTAAGATTTGGTCCATAGAGCATCAACAGGGAAAGCTGCTGGGTTTCCTCTCTCTTGGTCCAGTCCATAGGTTCTCATCAGGGTGACTTCCTCTTTGATGAGCAAAGAGTGCCCTGGGGACTTGGTGTGCAGCATTGGGCTGGATGGCAGGGACACAGGGCTTCTGGAAGAATAATCCTCACTTTCCCTTGGGAAAGTTTGGCTGTGCTTACTTGGCTCCGCAGGTATTGATGTTTTTCCCATCAGCTGCATCTTCCACCAGGGAAATGTGGTAATCAGTAGAAAGAGTGAAATGGGAGATACAGCCCACTAGACCTCTCATGTATTGCCTATTTGTATGCAGAGCAATTTCCTTCATTCCACCTGCCAGGGACAGAGAGGGAAGGAGACAAGTCAAAGGTGAGATCATAAGACTAGAGAATCACAATATTTCACAATTGGCAAGGATTTAAATTTTGACCTTTTTCTGCCTTCTGTAATTCTAATCACTCTTCCATATGACAGTTCCTTAAATATTTTAAAAGGTAGCTCTCAAATTCTCCCACTCCTAATTCCTTTTCTCAAGTCTGTCCTTCTAGTGTGTGCTAAACATTCTAATTTTTTTTCCTCATGAATTGAATAATACTCTTCTGGATGTAATACTAGATGTATTTTTCTAGAGGCTATCTAGCTTCTCATAGATCACAGAATCATAGATTTATTGCAGGAAAATAGATCAAAAGTCGCGAAGTCCCATACTCTCATTTTTACAAAGAAAACTTAAGATCCTGAGAAATGAAGTGGTTTGCTCCAGTTCAAAGAGGTAGTATTAGAGTTAGAATTCAATTGTCTTTTCTTAGCTGTGACCCCATAATTAAGCCCAATACTTCAGATGTGCTATGAACAGGAAAGAATACAAGGAGGCAGTTATTTTCCAATCTAGATATGTCACATTTCCTGAATCTTTCCAACTTTCTTGAACATGCTTGCACAGCTGATGTACCCACTGTTTCTATTGATTGACTGACTGATCTATCCCTTCAGTCAATTTAACAAGGTCAAGGGGGATGAATCTATTAACATTTCACTTTCATCTCTCCTATGATTTTGTCAAAGGGTAGGCATGGCTTGATTGTTCTTTGGGCATAGTTCCAAATTATTCTCTAGAACAGCTGGATCATTTCATAACTCTACCAACAATGCATTAGCTTCCAAATGTCCTAATCTTCTGCAACATTTATCATTTATCCAACATTTATTCCTTTTCTGTCATATTAACCAATCTTATGATTAACTGTGAAGTCAAGTAAATGGGTACAAGCATATGCTATACATTTATATTCTAGTTAAAGCCATTTCCTTGGAACAAAATGGTCATTGGTAAAATTTTTAAGGGATTTCATTCAGTCAATAAATATTAATTTCAATGATATGTGGAGTATAAGAGACCACACCAACTTCAAACAAAACGAGTTAGCAAATTTGCTAAACATCATTTATCATTTTTTTCTATTAATCCCAATTTATTAACTAATTTAAATATATTATTAATCATAAAGGGATACTTTATTTATTTATTTTTTTATTATATGCAGAAAGTTTGCAAATTCATTGCTCCTCCTAAGTCTTTGCTGAGTGGGAGAGATGTGCCTGGGAACAGAAGAACCTCTCCTTCCTTCCAGATAGTGCCTGGTTTTGGCAAGTTCTTGTTTCCAAAACAAGAAAAGCTTTGTTTCCCCACCGCATTGGGCCAAACACAAAGGGGTCTAAGCAAGTCTCCTCCAGCCCTGGTTTCCAGCCCAGGTTTGACTGTGGAAGAATTAAAGACCTCCCAAATTTCCTGCCTGTCATTCATTTGGCTTTAGTCACTGGAACTAACAGTTAAAGGGAATCCATACCTTAACAAACAGGAAATATCAATGTAAACAAAGCCTTTAGCTCTAGCCAAGTATCACCAAACTCACCTACATAGAGATCTCCATTGATATTCAGCTGTCTCATAAGTCCAGGGGATTTGCCAGTTCTAGCTCCATAGTCATCCACAGTTATCTTCCCAGACTGGCCATCCCTGGAAAGATAGTCACCATTTTCAACTGTTATTTTATAGACAGCATCTAATGAAGGATGAGGATTAAGCATGAGAATGGTGTCCCAAACCTCAAGAGCTAACACTTTAATCCTACTTCTAGTATCCGGGGTGGGATGGAGGAGTACAGAAGACAAAGGGGATTTTGAAACACAGAATGACCACCTACTTTCTGGCTTATAATGAATACCTATGGCTCGGGTCTTCTCATTCTTACCCTCAATGGATTGTATAAAACAGAAAGAGAATAAAAACCTCTGCCCTGAGAATAGAGCTCAGTTTGAGGCCTTTTGCTTGTTCATTTAGCTGTCCCCTGCTATGGCCTCCAAGATAAATTTCCTAAATATGACTCTTTGTTGGAAAGGAGGTTCTCCTCCCAAATTTATTTGTTTAGGTTTTTGTTTTTGGACTAGGTGAAAGAGTGCTACTTAGCCTTAATCACTGAATGGGTGCAGCCTCAATCAAACTGAGAACTGTTGAAGACCTTAATTTAAAAAGGTTGAGTTCCTCTATTGCATCCAGGGCCATTTCTGGTTGTTCTGATCTATATCTGGCCACTAAACCCAAATGGCCAAAGTGAGGAGGTGACCTTGTGCAGCCCTTCCTCACTTAAATCCAATTCACTTGCATGTCATGGTATCATCTCCCTGATGTCATGGTCCTCTTCAAGAATGAAGGACAAACAACAATGAAGTAGGGAGGGAAAGAGGAGAAGAGAAGAGAAAGAGGGAAGGAGAGAGCTAAAGAGACAGAGCAGAGAGAGAAAGACAAAGACAGAGAGAGAGAGAGAGAGAAACACAGAGAGAGGAGACAGAGACAGAGAGACACAGACAGAACAAGACCCAGATACACACATAGAAGACAGACAACAGAGAGACAGGGACAGAGAGAGAAAGAGAGAGAGAGAGACAGAAGAGAGAGAGAGAGACAGAGAGAGGAAGAGAGAAAAAGAAGGAAAAGAACAACAATGATAAGGAGAACAACAATGATAAGAACAAGGACAAGAAGAGAAAAGAGAATCTAGGCATCTCCTTTAGTCTTTTCCCATAAGTTAGACAATTTTAATGTGTTAATAAGAAGGTAATTGGAAGATAGAGTCAATCCTTGAAGTCACCCTGAAGTGAAGAATATAATACAGGACAAATAAGTTTGAGTGATGAGGAAGGGTGGAGATAGAATAGAAATAAAATGCCCTATAATGCTAATTGTGAAATCCACGAGATGCATAAGATACCTAGAAAGCCAGGAATGAGAAAGCATTCCAGTGGGAATTTGGGAAAATCTGGAGTTAAAGACAAAATATTTTCAAGAGAGTTGGGTCCAGAGATAGGACATTGATGTAGGATTCCCCAAGGTGAGGCAATGCATGTGTATGCATGTGTATGATTGGGGTGGGATGAGACATAGATGGGGCTGAGGGATGGTGCTAAATCCAAAGCTAGATCCCTATTTTTTGGCCCTGATTGCTCCCAAAGAAACCCTTACTCACCTGACAGCTTTTACTCTGTGCCACCGGCCATCATTGAAAGATCCGTTCACTACAATGGAAACAACACCACTGCCCAAGTTGTAGCTAGAAGCAGAGAAAAGAGTAAAACTTGAGAACACAATCCAATCTTGTGCCTAACGGCTGCATTCTAAAAGTGAGGAGAACAATATGGAACTTAGAAGATAATTTTCCCATAGATACCATGTTGGTGCATTTCCCACAAAATCTACAAAGTCCCACTGAATCCATAATGTCTCTGAAAGTTTTTTTTTTAATTAAGATAATTATTTCATTTTAAATTAATCATCATTTATAATACTGTTTCTATTCCATCTCAAGACACCCATCAGACCTACTTCCCTGAACCACCAGGAACACCAGAATCAAGACACAGGGGCTTTGGCAGCAGTGTCTGGGGACAGGAAAGAAGAGCTATCCCTGGGCTCTAGTAACTCATTTGACCCTTCATGTCAGGAGTTCTTAAATTTTTTGGAGTCTTCTGAATCCCTTTTACAGTCTGACAAAGCCTACAGATCTCTTTGTAGAATATTTTTAAATGGATAAAATAAAATATACAAGATTACAAAATAAATCAATTACATTGAAATGCAATGATCAAAATATTGAAAAGAACAAATTCACAGACTCTGGATTAAGAAACCATGCTTTGTATGGTAGGGTGTAATGACTTAGAGGCTGGAACATCTGGTTCAAATCTTGCCTCTGATATTCACTATCCCTGTGATTCTACATGAGATACAACTAATTGGAGCTTCAATTTATCTTGCTATAAAATGGGGGAATATGGAACTGTTTTATCTACTTCATAAAGCTATTGTGAATTTCAAATGAAATAATGACTATAAAGTACTTTCATAAACTTTAATGTCCTATCGAAATGTCAGTTATTATTATGTTGGCCTAGAAGCAAAACTTTTCTATAGTTATATTCATTTAGAGAACGGGGCAGCTAGGCGGCACAGTAGATAGAATACCAGGCCAGGAGACAGGAAAACCTGAGTTCCAATCCATCCTCAAATACCAATTAGCTGTATGAGTTTGGGCAAGTCATTTAACCCTGTTTGCTTCAGTTTCCTAATCTGTCAAATGAGTTGGAGAAGAAATGGTAAACTAATCTAGTATCTTTACCAAGAAAATCCCAAAAGGGGTTCATGAAGAGTTGGACATAACTGAATATTATTAAACAACAAAAAGAGAAAAGAATACATAAAATAAACCTGTCTACAATGGTTGTTTAAAATGTGTATATTCAGCCAAAGCAAAAACTTAAAAACAATAAGGTGAATGAAAATTGACTTCTTACTGATCAAGAGCAGAATTCAATGAACTGTGGCCAATATTTCTTCCATGAGTTAAAACTGATTTTAACATTTTAAAATAAAGCTTTTTTTTAAATTAAAAACCATTATTTTTATTTTAAAACTATTTATTTTGCCATTTCAAAATGGTAAAGACCATACTTAACAAAAATCTCCTCTATTGTAATCAACAACAACAACAAAAAAACCCTAAGCTACTTTATATACTTCTACCCATCTTATCACAATATCAACTTATATTTCTCTCGCCTTTTTTTAGCCAGACTTCTAAGATATAATCTTCTCTACTTGTTGCCTTCATTTTCTCTCCTTTTACTCATTTCTCAATCCTTTGCAGTCTACTTTGATCACCACTAACTGAAACTTATCTCTCTAAGGTTAACTTGGATCCCTTATCTGCCAAATGAAATGGCCTTTCCTCAAATCTTATCTTTGTTGACCTTGCTACAGCCTTTGACCCTGTTGATCATTGTCTTCTTATCTAACTACTCTCTCCGGGTTCTTATTCCTACCTGTCAGACCGTGGTTTTTCAGCCTCTTTTGCTGGCTCTGATTACAGCATTAGCCCATGACTCTGTCTTGGGCCTTCTCTCCACTCCTTATACTCTTTCATTGACTTCCATGGATTTAGTTTTTGCCTCCATGCAAATAACTCCCTAATTCATTTTTCTAGCTCCAGTCTTTCTATTGTTCTTCTGCAAACTAGATATCTCATGGACATCCCAATTTATTCCAAACAAAATTCATTGTCTCCCCCCTTTTTTTGGTCAACTCATCCCATATCTTGCACTATCTTTTTTCTATTGAGGGAATTCCCATTCTTCCAGTCAACTAGGCTTACAATTTTCATGTTATCTTCAATTCCCTACTCCCTACATTGTCATTTCTACTTCTAGGACATTTCTCGAGTCTGCCTATTCATTTCTTGAGTATGCCGTGAGTCTCACTATTCACAATGACCTCCTTATTTTAGGTCCTTATCATTTCTTGCCTGAATTATCACAATGACCTAATTAGTCTCCCTTCCACATCTCTCTGCATTTCAGTTTATCCTCCATACATCCATCCATCAATGTGATTTTACTCAGCTGTAATTACTGAGCAAGTTATTTTCCTAATGAATAAGGAAGTAAGTTTCCTATTATCTCACAAATCTCCTTATTCCATATAGGATAAAATATAAACTCCTTTGACTTTTAAAACCTTTCACAACTTGGTCCCAATCTATCTTTCTAGGTTTTTTGTCATATGTTATTATTATTCTTACTTTCTACTATCTAATCAAATTGGCCATTTTGTTGTTCTTGCTAACAAACATTCTATTCTCCACTTCCATGCTCTTGTACTATCTGTCTGTCAGGCATGGAATGTATTTCCATTTCATCTGTCTCTGACTCAGAGAAAAAGAAGGACTAAGAAATGAGTGAGAGGAGAGAAAGTGGAGGCAACAAGTAGAGAAAATATTCCTCTCCCCTCTTCCAGGGAGTATGGATAAAAATTTTAGGATGATGATATGGTGAGATAATGGAACTACAAAACTATAATAAAAACTTACTAAGCAGAGATTATACAGGAAGAGAAATTCATTAATAATGTCAAGTGCTGGCAAAATTTAGAGTAATCAGCATTAAGTAAAGTCCTTTAGATTTGAGAATTAAGAGATTGTTGATAATTATGAGGAGGGCATTTGCAGTTGACTGAAACCAGAAACTGAAATACAGGGTTTAGGAGAGAGTAAGAGGAGAGAAAGTAGAGTCATCAGTTGTAGACAGTTTTCTTAAAGAGTTTAGAGATAATTAAGAGAAGGAGAGATATAGGACTAAAGCTAGCAGTGCTGGTCAGATTGGGAGAACATGAGTGTGTTGGCTTGCAGAAGTAGGGAAGGCACACGTGTGTATTTTTTTCACACACATACACACACATATATGAGAGAAAGAGGGAAAGAGGAGGGAGAGAAGATGATTGTGGGGACAATTTGCTAGAAAACTTGGGAGGGTATTCAAGGGTATATGTATGTAGAGGAGTTTGCCTTAGCAGGGAGAAAGGGTGTACCTCTTTATCTGAAACCAGAATAAAGGATAAGATAGTAGAAGATGTCTGAATAAAATGATTTGAGAAGGAAGATACAATGGAGGACCTCTTGGCAAATGTTATTAACTTTGTAGATGAAGTATGACGATGAGGAAGAGGAGACTGTGAGTAGTTTGAGTAGGGATAAAAAGGTTCAGTGAAAAGTAGCATGACATAGAGGAGAAAAGGATGGTCTTGGAGTCAGAAACACAGGTTCAATGCTTGCCTGTGACATACTAGCTATATGACCATGAACAGGTCCCCTAACTTTTCAATGTCCCTTGTAATTCTCTAAGCTCATGTTATAAATAAGTTGTTAACTTGTTTGAGTGGAAGGTTTGGAGCTGGGGGAGGGAAGATGAAATGAAACATCATTTGGACCTACTAAAAGTAGCATTTTCCAAAAAGTCATTTAAGAAGATTTTAATGTAGAATTCTACTGATTTAATGAAAGTTTGAGAACTGCTGCTCTAAAGCCTTTAATTTCCCTAGAAAAAGGGGCTACAAACCCACATAGAAATCATTTCACTAATGATCACAGGTCAGAAAGATCTAAAAGCCAGTGGGTCACAGAGTAAGTCTTTAAGCCTGGGAAAAGACTACTTCAAATTAAACTATGGGATAAGGATGTCCTTTTATTCTTTGAAAATTTCACTGTTGGTTTTTTTGTATTTTTCTAATACTTATTTTTCTTTATCAAATGACTTCTTGTTTGGGGCTGTTTAGATGTAGCCATAGATTTCATTATTTGCTGGCCAGATGATTCTTGAATGAATAAATGAATGAATGAATAAATAAGAGGCAGGACTGAGAAACTGGTGGGCAGAAAACCAACCACACTATAAAATCATTGTTTTCTTTATTGCATGAGAATGTCACCAGAGGGATAACTTTCCTTGGAGGAAATGCTTTATATTTTGGCCACACACTGAGGCTTATAGGTCTTTCATAATTCCCATCTCAACTTAAGAGATTTAATCCTTTCAGAAAGGTTAATAACCCTGGAAAAAGATTCCATCCATTGATCAGTCTTCCATGACATTGGTTCCTGACGAGCATCATCAATATAATAATCACTCTAATTTGAATAGTATTTGAAAGTTTGCAAAACTTTCTAGACATTTTCCCCCAAAGCTTTTCCATGTGATCTCACTTGATCTCCATAACTTGGGGGGGGGGAGATGGAGCAAGTGTTATTATCTCTACACACATCTTTGTAGCTAAAAAACAGTTATGAACTCATAGAAATCTCTGTAACTTCTAAACTTCTCCCTTTCCATCTATTATTAAATCTCCCTTGTTCCTTATTTCCATTGTCATGTTTTGACTTTCTTTTTTCTTGTTCAGTAGTTTTCAGTCCTGTCTGACTCTGCTGAAAAATCCCAAATGGTATTCTAAAGAGATCCTGAAGTGGTTTGCCATTTCCTTCTCCAACTCATTTTACAGATGAGGAAACTGAGGCTATTATTATCCCCATTTTATTGTTGAGGAAACTGAGGCAAATAGAGTTAAGTGACTTGCCCAGGATCACACAGCTATTATGAGACAGGCCAAATTTGTTTGAACTCAAAATAATGAATCTTCCTGATTCCAGACCTGGCATTCTATTCAATACATCACTTAATTGCTCCTAGTGTTTTGGACTAATCTGTAGTGTGTTGCTTTTGAGGAAATAAGGAAATAGATGGGGAAGAAGGAACAAATCTGAATCTCTTCTCTGGAAAGATTGAGGTGTTGATTCCAGGAATCATGGCTCAGTGGGAAAAAACAAAACAAAACATTGTATTCATAGTCAGAAGACTTGGATTCAAAACTTGCTTTGGCTGTTTATGCCCAAGTCCTGATTAGTGTGAAAAAATGAATTAAACCACCTATAGAAAGTCAGCTATTGTTATTTGTCATTTGTTGAAGAGGACAAATGACATCAGAAAACTGACACGTCCTAAATCTGTGACACTGAACAAGTCACATAATTTTTGTGTGCCTCAGTTTCCTCAATAGTAAAATGGGGATAATAATAACACCTAGTTCCCAAATTTTTGTGAGTCTTCAATAAGATAATATTTATAAAGTGCTTAGCACAGTGCCTGGAACACTAATAAATGCTTATTATTGTTGCTGTTTTTTCCTGTGTGATTTTGGGCAAGTTCCAACTTCCCTGGGTTTCAGTTTTCTCATGTGCAAAATGTGCAAAATAGACTATATGACTTCTAAGGTCTTTTCCAGCTTTATAATTTTGATTCTATGATCCTATATAGCTCAAAACTTTTTTTGGGATCTTAGAAACCTAGAAAAAGAGGGGAGGTGGTGGCAAGGCTGGGTATCATCATTTTTGAAGGTTAGCAATTTATACGTCCTAGAACTGGAAGGGCCTGTAGAGAACATTTAGTTGATTCCCTTTCTTTAACATGTGAGAAAACTGCATCCAGAAGAGATTAAGATTTTAATTTAGTTTCCCTGATTTTACATCTGGTGTCTTATGCCTTTTCTGCTATACTATAAACTTGCCTTCTCTCTCCAGTTCCTGCAGTTGCTATTCTGCTTAGTCTGGGTCTGGCTCAGGGAAGGCTTCATCTTCTCACCCTTCCAACCTCCCAAGTAGATCTGGCTCCAGGTGCCAAACAGGTGGGATAGGAAGGAGGGCAGAGAAGAAGGGAATGGGACTGGGAGACTGAGCTTAGACCAGCTGGATATCTGCAGAGTTGTGCCTTTTGTGCCTTTCATGCAGAGAATATATCCTCCACCTCCAGCTGAGAGGAAAACACTTTAGAGTCAGTTTTCAGAAACTTGAGAAAGAAATTATAATAACTCAGAGGTGTCTGGGAGAGACAGGAGTCATCAGAAAGGTATCAAGAGATTGGGGAAAAGTGGGTGGCTGTTGTAGAATCTTTAGTGTGAGAGCAGGTCTGACCTGCTAAGGGGTTGGGAGACTAGCCTGCTAAGGGCTGGGGGGCTGGCCTGCTAAGGAACTGAGGGGGAGACTGGCTTAACGGGCTGGGAAGCTGGCCTGCCAAGGGATTGGGGGGACTGGCTTGTTGTACTGGATGGGGATCAAATTTCCCTATTATTGTGTCATCCCTTTTCATGGCTGAAGGTGAATAGCTTTCAGCTGTCAGTTTTGGGTGAAAGTGGGCAGGTTCCCACCAGGGGCATAGCTACTGTTTCAGTTCCCATTTTTGGGCACAATCATGCACTTAAGGCCTTTTGCAAGGTTAACCACAGGAAAACCACAAGAAAATGGCCTTCCAGCAAGGAGTCTGAAACCTAAGCTCCGCTACAGGCTTGCTATTTGCTTCTGGGGGCCGATCTGGCAGAAGGGAACAGAGTTTAAGTGAAATAATGTAGCATAGCTAAATCTCTCAAGAGCTTTCAGTCTCCAGCAACCAAATTGTTATCTCATTAATTGTGCTCCCCTGAGAAGCTCTAACTCCATTCAAGGTCTATCTCAAAGGCCACTGCTGAGTGTACCCATTCCTTCTCTCTTTTGCATATATTTTGTATATGTTATGCATATGCTCATCTGTGTAGGTCATTTCCCTCCATATCTAACCCTCCAAGAAATCAGTAAATTACTTGAGGGCAGGAGCTGCTGGGGTTTTTTTGTTTTTGTTTTTGTTTTTTTCAGGAAGAATACTTCCCCCCCCCAATAATATTTTATTTTTCCAAATACATAGTTTTTCGATATTAATTTTTGTAAGATTTTGTGTTCCAATTTTTTTCCTTCTCCTTTCCTAATCTTCTCCCCTTCCCCAGGACAGCAAGGATTCAGGCAAGTACTGGTTTTTGTTTTTATTTTTGCTTTTTTAGCCGAGGCAAGTGTCTGAAGTCACATCTGAACTCAAGTCCTCCTGACTTCAGGGTTGGTGCTCCATCTACTGCACTACCCAGCTGTCCTAGTCAGAGACTGTTTTAATTTCTGTTTCTATATCCTTAGTATGTAACACAGTGCCTCTCACAGAGGTCCATTTAGTCCAATCTCCTCTTTTTAGAGATGAGGAAACAGGCCCAGACCCAGAGAAATTAAGGTGGTTACACAGGTAGTAAATGTCTTTCCTTTCTCACATCTGAGATTTGAACCCAGGACTCCAAGTTTAGCACTTTTTGTACTGTTCCACACTGTTACATACTAAGTGCTTTAAAAATGCTTGGGTGGCTAGGTGGTATAGTAAATAGAGCGATAGACCTAGAGTCAGCCCTCTTTCAGAATTCAAATCTGGCCTCGAATACTTCTTCACTTAACTGTTTACTTCAATTCTTCACCTACAAAATGAGCTAGAAAAGGAAATGACAAACTACTCCAATATCTTTGCCAAGAAAAATCTAAATGGGGTCAAAAAGATACAGACATGACTAAAAAAGAAAAACCAAAACAACTTAGCAACAAGAAAAAAATACTTGTGGAATTTAATTAGATCAAAAGTGAGGTGCTATTTGGGACTAAGAACATGTTCCTGCATATTTAGAGAAGTGATAGCTTATTATCTCTTTGCTTGGAGCCAAAATTCCTCCTAAAAAAAAATCACAGTACCTCCTTATCCCTACTTCCATCAAAGAGGTTCTATATATGGCAATATAATGTTATTGTTCAGTCATGTCTCCTTCAAGACCCCATTTGAGGTTTTCTGGTCAAAGACATTGTAATGGTTTGCCATTTCCTTTTCCAGCTCATTTTTACATATATAAAAAGCTGAGGCAAACAAAATGAAGTAATTTGTCCAGGGTCACACAGCTAATATTTGAGGCCAGATTTGAACTCAGGAGGATGAGTATTCCTGACTTCAGATCCAGCACTCTATCCATTTTACCACTTAGCCTCTTATATGGCTATATTCAGAATGTAGAATTTATAATAATAATCAATAGCCTCAGAGGCCCCAACAAGATGTCCTGAGGTTGAATAGGATGGATCCCTACCTAGACCTCAACTTCTCTCACTGTTTCCAGGAAGCAAAGTTTTAACAGTAGCACAAGTCTTTTGTCTTCCTTTCCCTTTCAATGTGACTTACTTCAGAAATCTTAGTGGTATACACTTGAACTATGTGTGCTTGGGGTAGGGCAGGGGAGAAGGGTGAGTATAAACAAATAGAAGGTACAGTTCTTGCTTCAAGAAGTTTTCAATTTGGCCAGGGAGCAGACATGCTCAATTAGAAACTAGATGATTACTTGTGTGTGTGTGTGTTGAGGTAGTGGTAGAAACAAATGCATCTGCCAGGAGGTGGAATGAGATTGCCTCTCTCCATTTCTCCTTCAGATTGATCTATGTATAATCAATAAATTCAAGTGTAACTGTTAAATAACAAAAACAAGTGGCAATTCAAATGGATATAACACTTTTAAATTTGTAAAACATTTTCCCCACATCCTTATGAGAGTGGGCAATCAAGAATCATTATTCCTTTTCTACAAATGAAGAGAGACCCACCCAAGGGTAGGGAGAGGACAATTAAGCATGAAGTCAGGAAAACCTGAGATAAATGTAGGTATATGACAGTTACTACTAGTTGTAAGACCCTGGACCAATCAGTTAAATACTAGGTGCCTCAGGCAACTTATTTGAATCATAGGACCACAGATTTACACTTAAAAGAGATTCCAGTGGCCTTTCCACAGATGAAGAAACTGAACCCTAAGAAAGTGGGAAGAGGCAACTTTATAGCAAGGAGATTTGCTTGATTAGAGCAGAGGGCCTGCCTTGTTGGGAGTAAGTAAATGTCAGAACAGATAGAAAGGGTGGGAAGCCATATGGCAGAAAAAGAAAGAATACTGGATACAAAGCCAAAAGGTTCAAATTCCTGCTATGCCACTTGCTCCATGCTGCCTCAGTTTTTTTTTTCCCTATAAAATGAAGGGTTAAAATAAATGACCTCTAATAACAATATCTAAATAATCTCATAGAAATGATTTTCTACCTCTAAAGGTATAATGCTATGGTTAGCTGATAGATGATCCTTTATGGGAGGTTAGAATCTGTATTTAATCAAAGGAAGTAAAAGTCACAGTAGTTTCTCAAATCTATCAGTGTCATTGCTCTAAATGAGAAGTACTCAACATGTAATTCACAGCATTCCTGAGTGTACTAGAACAGATGAAAATATAATTGGGAAATATTTATTAAAATAAGTAAAATGAAATAAAATAGATTTCATATTACATTTTTATACTATGTCAATATGCATCCTTCCAAGATGCTTATTTACGGATTAGTACAAAGTTTAAACAATGGATTATGACCCTATATGGAATAGCAAAACTGAATATGAGGGTTGCAAAAAAATTCGCCAACTGTAAAAAGATATTAAGTATTCTGTCAAAATTTAATTCTTTATATATAAATTAATAAGCATGCTCATCTCATTAGTATACAAATTTGCTTTCATCTTTAATCAATAATAAAACTATATGTATATCAAAGAACTGTTTTAAGGTAAGTTTCTTTATGATTTATTATCAATAAATGTTTGATTTGTATACCTATTCTACATACCCATAAATCAGGGTCCAAATTTCTCAGGTGAAAACATATTGCATGTGGAAAAAGTTTAAGAAGCCCTGGATTAGTGGTCCTTGTGTCCATTTGTGTTCAGTACCATTCCCTTAAAACATGACATGACATAAAAGTAGCCATGCTTTTGTGGTCTGAAAAGCCACAAACTACTTCCTTCTCCTGAAGGGAGGTAGAAAGGAGGAATTAATTTATATAAAACAACAACATATTAGGCGAGGCCAGAAAGAGAAGGGAAAAAGATAAAAAGAAGTACATGAAAACATAGATGGTGAGCTGGATGGGACCATAGAGAATAATATAACTCTATTTTACAGATGAATAAATGAAGGCCCAGAGAAATGAACTAATTTTATGGGGGCCGAATGGTAGACCAAAAGTACTTGAATTGAGAATCTCTCACTGCAGATCAAATGTTCTTTCCATTACTCAATGCCTGATAAATACTAGAGTGAAATGTAGGCTCACAGAATTCCTTCCCATACTCCTCGGCAATAATAACCCCAATTTCAGTTCTAGTGTTTCATCCCTTACCTGAACACAAGTGCTCCATCCTGAAGACCCAGAGAAACAAAGTCACTGTTGGGTCTCACAGGACTGTTTCCCCTCCACAACAGCAGCCCATCTTTAGCTGTTGTCTTAAACCTCATGAAGGCGTTAGAACGTGATCCAGAAACTCTGAAGAGGGGAGGGGAAAGAGAAGTAAAAATAAGTCTGATTGAATAAGTTCATTAACATCTGTTCTCTATGAACACCATCTTGCCTGCCAGCTTAGAACAAGAGGTCTGTGAGTCTCCAATTCTGAGCACCATGACTTTCCAGATCCCCTCTTTTAAAAACAGGATTTCCTGAAATTGTGCCACAGCCTTGGAAATCAGTTAGTTGACTCAAATTGTAGCATGGGCTATTACTGTCACAGTGAAGCTCTGTAGTATAAAGTACCTCTCCTTATACCCAGAGGCACTTTATACTACAGGATAATTATCCAAGGCCCAAAGCTAAGGAGTTTTTTTAAGTAGCTTTTCTCTGCTAACCATTTTTTGAAAGACAAGCTTCAGGTGTTTTCTTTTTTCTTTTCTTTTTTAGGTACCAAAAAACATGAATAGCAGAAACTCTGAGGTTAAGGGCATGATGTGCCACCTGAGACTGTAACAGTATAGTTGCCACCATAAAGAGTGGGGAAGGATCAAGGGGAGGAGAGAGAAACAATGAAAAAATAAGAGAGTAGAGATAGAGGAGGAAGTAATGGAACACATCAGAAGAGAAGAGCTGAACTCAGATAAAGGGGAGGGCAAAATAGGGCAATAGTAAGTAGTTTAATTTGGCTAAAATATAGGATTTTTAAGTATAATATAGGAAATGAAGGTTAGATTCAGATTGGGGAAGGCTGAGATTTTATTTTATTCAGCAACAACAGTAGTAATAATGAATTAATTTAATATTTTAAGGTTTACTAAACACTTTACTCAAAACAACTCATGAGTTTTGTACCTATTATCTTTACAGATAAGGAAACTGAGATCCTGATAGGTTGAATGGGTCTTACTGATTTCCATATATCTCTATATGTATATTTCCATATACATATATGTATATATATATATTCCATATATATATATATATATATGTATGTATTAGGTATCTGAAGCAGGATATAAACCTACGTTTCCTGACTTAGCAATGAGAAGTTACTGGTTCTTAAGCAGTGGAATGATCAGAGATGTGAATTTCTTGTTTAACCTAACTTCTTAATTGTGGGCAGAAATAAGGAAAACTATATTTCCTTTTTTAAACAAATGTAAAACAAATTGTTTTGAATGTAATTGGGGGAAAATATTAAAATTTAAACAAGAAAAAATTTTAAAGTGAAAAAAAAGAGATGTGCATTTCTTCATCAGTGTGAAGGATGAATTTTAAAAGGGTCAGACTGAGGGTTGCAGATGACTTACAAGGATATTGGATTACTTCAGATGAGAAGAAATAAGAGCCTAAGCTAGTGAAGTGACAATAGACATGGAAAGGAGGGGACTGGGGATACTTCAGAGATTAAAAATAAACTCAAAAAAAGTAGTGGGACTTCTAAACTTCTTCAATTTCCCTTATCCTAAAGGATATATGAATTTTAGCTGGAGACAAAGCTACATGATATACATGACTCAAATATATTGATTAGTGAGCATAGAAAGAATCAGTAGATCAGGGAAAGCAGAATCATTAAAATCATAGGTTTTAGTCTATAAGTGAAGAGGGAACCCCAAAACTCTGAAGAATCCTTAAAGGAGAAAACATTGGACTCTGCCTCAGTGAGGGGATTCCACCCCAAGCACAAACAGTTTCATCTTTGTTATCTGGGTGGGGATGGCTCAATCCCCAAACCCATTAAATTCAATTCAAATTCTAACCCTGGCTGAAACCTAGCCAGGAACCAACCTGGGACTTCACCCACAATCCCCCTTCAGCTGGCAGCCAAAGCCTCCTATTATAAAAGAGCCAGACTGGAGCCTTCTCTTTGCAGAGGGTCTAAACATGCCAGCACCATGCCTGGCACTCCGCCTGGCACCTCAAAGACTCTCTGCCCACTGGAATGTTTCCAGTGTCCTGCTCTCTTTATTCTGACCTATTTCCTTAACCTTACTTCCAATCCCCATAATAAACCTCTTTTATCAATCTAGGTTTTCAGGTTTGTAAATTCCTTTACAAAGAACTGCTTGTGCCGCCACTAAACCTCATTTTCATTTGGGTACCCCAAAACTAAACTTCATCATAAGAACTTCTAGTTCCACTCCCTCATTTTCCAGATTAGGAAATTGAGATCTAGAGAGGTAGAATAAATGGCTCAAAGTCAAATGACCACAGATAAGATCTTCAATGAGCCACAATCCCAAACCAGGACAGATTCCTAAAGCAGTGATATCTAGAATTGATCCCTAAAAGGGTATCTTTAGGGTCAACTAAGATGCCCTTCTGCTGCTGGCCTTTAGGGTAGATGAGGCACCAGTCTCTGTGATATTTTGGGGGCAACAGGCTAAGTTAGGAATCTAGTGTCTCCTAGCCAATGATGAAGTGGGAGATCTTGGCCTTTTTAAGGTCTTCAACAAGTCTTAGTTTGGCTGAATCTCCACCCATTCAGTGATTAAAATCAGGTAGCAACTGAGGCAAAGCATCTCTTCTTTAGCTTAGTCCCTCTAAAATTTAAATAAATATAAATAATTAAACAAATAATCAAATAAATAAATAGATAGATAGATAGATAAACAAACAAACAAACAAATAAATAAATAAATAAATTCATGAATCTGGGAGGGGAAGATCCTGAAAGTTTCTGGCTAAAGCAGAATAGTTCTAGTAGGAAGTAGTGTACATTGGGACTTGAGATCCTCCTGGGATGAATTCTTAAGTACTAGGTAAAGTGGCCCTGGGATTCAGGCCAAGTTAATGCCTCATCACCCGGAGCCTAAGGTCATACAATATCCTCCTGAGCTATTACTGTTCACCTACTCTGATCATCAAACAGGCATGAACTTTGACTTGTTTTTTCTACTGGTAGTCAAAGAACTCCACCATGCCTTCTTTCTTGTCCAGTGTCCTCTGTAGTCAATAGTGTATGTTTAGGAAGACAATTGGCCAGGGTTAGGACTGCAGCCAGCAGCCACAATGATCTAATCCATGACCTTGAACTCTCCCTAAGTTTGCTGTTGCCACAGCTTGGCTTTCCCCATCCTCAAAGACTAGTGATTACTTTTCTTTTGTTTTAAGGTTGTTAAGAGGTTTCTCCTTCTAGATAAGGCTTAATCAGATAATTTTAGAATCAGAATAGAACAAGTTTGAAAGGGATTAAAAGCCCTAGAAATCCCGGATCCAAAAACCCTCAGAAGCTCTATCACTTCCATAATAGGAAAATTCCAATCCAGTTTACAATTTAATAAGTACCTAGTAAGTGCTGAGCACCAGGTGCAAAGACAGAAATAGTCTCTGACTTCAAAGAGTTTATAGTTTATTGGAAGGGAATAACAAGGACAGAGACAAGTAGACACAAATTAGATGCAAAATAAATATGAAATAATTGGAGGAGTTATTGCTATCCCATTAAGTGGCACTTGAGTTCTAAAAAAGGAGCTAAGGATTCCAAAAGGCAGAGGTGAGGAGAGAGAATGCTCACTTTTAGGCTTAGCAGAAAGCTGGAAAAATAATTGAAAGACTTCTAGAAATTCAATACCTTTTCAGGATATCTGGATTGTCATAGGTGAGGTAACTCCGGCCAATAAACTGTGGGATCTCAATGGCTTCGGTAATAGCTGGGGGGAAAAAACAGAATTGAGGTGAGATAGGTATGTAGTTCTCAGGAATGGAGCTGGGTCAATGTGAATATACTCTAGACCCAAGAGCCAACCTTAAGGTAGGAAAATACGGAAAAAAAAAAAAAAAAAAAATCAACTGGGAGCAGTCTGACACTAAGCAACTCAAAATCTCCTCCCTCTTAGTAGCATATTTATTGTCTTGCCTGGCTTCCCCTTACCCCAGCTGCCTGAAATTAGTGTGTCCTGATTGGTTCTTTCTACCCCTTGGTCAATCAGTTTTAGTTAAATCCCTTATCTGGGCTGACATGCATGTGTCATTGACCACTCTTTGGGCAGAACATATCTCTCTGGCAAGTGCTTCCTTTGTGTGTAATCTGTCAAAATCAGGCCTGTTCAGAATCATTCTTTGAGGTCAAAGAGCAGGTCTTGGGCCATATGCTGAGTATCTGGGGGGATGCCTGGCTCTTCTCCCAGGCAGGAAGACAAAATAATTCCCATTGGTCTATTAGGATTTTTTTTCTTCGAAAAGAATCTATTCCAGAATCCATCCAAGGACATCCTCAAATGAATGGTGGCGTGATTATTGAAATGATAATAGAACCAATATAGATACTCCAAAAGATTAGTGGGGTGGGGTGGTGGAAAAATGTATCATTGTCCTTTGAGGACTGGCTTTAGAAAGGAATTGGCTGACCTGGACATCTACCCATGCAATGATGGGAGACTGGGATATACTACTAATAACTCAAAAAAAAAAGGGGGGGGGTTGGGAAGAAAGACAAAGAAGGAAAAAAAAATCAGGAGTACAAAAGCCGACAAAGGAGGGGTTGGTAAAATAGAAAAAAGAATGGAGAGCAGAAACAGTGTAAATGAAGGGGAAAACAAAGGAGGTCAAAGACGCAGAGAAAGGAAGAAGAGGCAGAGAAATAAAGGGAAAATGACATCAAAGGCAAGGAGTGATGAAGAGGGGGATTAGAGTAGGAAAAGACTGGCAGAAAGATGGAAAGAGGCTGAACAGAAAGAAAAATATAAAAACAGAAGGAAGTAGATAGAAAAGGAAAAGGAAAGAAATGGGGAGGGGGTGAAAAGGAGACAGAGAGGGAGGGGAATGAGAGACAGACTGACAGATGGAGACAGAGAAACAGATGGAAAGATATAGTCAGAAGTAAAGAAAGACAGAGGGAAATTAGCTCAAGGAGGAAAGAAAAAATAAAGTTCTTAGAATCACAAGCATCTTGTTACAGATAATTGATGATGAAAGAAAAGAAGGGCAGGAAGATTCCGGCTCTGACCCAATCTTCCAACATGAACTGAACTAAACATAAACCAAGGGGCCCCTGCCCAGTTCTGGCTTGCCCCCAGTGTGAGTTTTACAGTCATGCCAAATCCCTGCTGTTGTTGGCCAGGAATGTTAAATCCAGGGCCAAGAGACCTTCTCCTGGACTTCTTTAAATGGTCTGAACATACTTGTCACACACCAGCCCTGTACAGAGAGGCTCAAAAATGCAGGCTTGAAGATTAGAGCTCATAGTTCAGCTGTGTGTTGATTCTCTAATAAGTATTCTGTTCCCTGGGGTTTGCTCTGGGGCATATATGTTCCCTTTGAGTGAGGAGACTGTTCTAGGAAGGAAGGAAGGAAGGTTCAATGGCTATTGCCCTTCCATAAGTGCGAAGGGCAGCTCTGTTGGTAGTATTATAGGTCAGAAGAATAAAAATGACTCTTGGACAGCCAACCCTAGGTTGGGAACTGAGTTTGGTAACTCCAGACTTCAAGTAGGAGTGCATTGGTGTTTGCTGGGTGGAGGAGTGGTAAACTGGAGAGTAATTTTCCACAAATAACATTCTCCTTATAGGACCTATTATACTTACTGTTGAGGCAGTAATTCCCACACTCTGCAAGGGGCCAGCATAAAACAAAATAAGGAGAGTCATTGTAATATCATCATTTCCTCTGGGTTCCCAGGCTAGAGCCCCAATATTACTGTTATGTGGGTCACAGGTGATAAATCCACTGTCTCTGGTCCCAACATTCTCAAGTGTGGCCAGAACCAGATTAAAATATAATTGGGAAATGTTTAACAAAATAAATGGAAACACAATACCACACAGATATTGCTAATTTGTGGTTTTCTAAGTCAACATGTGGTAGCAGGGATACATTTCCAATTGAGTTGGACACCACTGATGTAGGCAATGTTGGGCATCAACCCCCACTGAAACATTAGAAGCTTCCTTTTCCCAGCTGATCCTAGACCTGGCTAGCATCCAGTTTCTGCAAAATTTGAGAGTTGGTTAAAGAAACCACAAATTCTAGAATTGAAGATGCTAATTGGACGTGATTTACTTGCAATTAGTTCAATTCAACAAACATTTACTAAGCTTTTACTACATACAAGGCATTGTTCTACAAAGACCAAATCAAAAAACAAAAGTCTATCATTTCTGTCCTCAAGTATCTTATAGTCTATTAGCAGACCTGCGGCCCCATGCTATAATTTTACTCTGTCTAAATCTCTCTAGTCATGTAAGTATTGTACCTTGCATAGAACAGAGGTTTAATTAATAAAGATTGTTAAACTGAATAGCAAAAGATATTCTTTGTGACAGAGCTCTTGCTAAGCTTGTAAAAGATTAATTAACTTATGTAAATCAGATCTATATGAAGAAAGTACAAAAGGCAAAGGAGAGCAAATAGATTAAAGGAAATAATCCATGTCAACTGCTCCCCTTTTTTTTTTCTAACTTCTTAAGTGTCAAAATAATCTGAATAACAATGATTTTCGAGAGATGGTATATGTGATTATTTTGTAGTGAACAAAGGAGAGGTGAACTCTTTCTGACATAAAAAGTAGAAATCAATGAATAAATCAGTCAAAAAATATTTATTAAATACTCAATAAATGTTTAATTCTGTACTAAAAACTGGGGATCTAAGTACAAATAATGTATCTAAAAACTTTATGTGCAGTAGAGGTGATGAATCGTGGATTAATAATGGAATGTGAAAGCTAGAAGAGACTTAATATTATCTCCTGCAGAATTATATATAATTAAAATTTTTGTAAACCAAATCATTTTAAATTCTCTAGGCAAGTTAGTTACTTCATAGAATTAATAAAATTAGAAAGGACTTTGGAGGCCATCAACTTTCCACTTAAAGTTTATATTCCCTTTATAACATCCCTAGACAGATGGTCAGCTCTACCTCCAAACTTTACTCCCAAACATTTCCAGTGACAGAGAATTCACAACTTCATGAAGTAGCCCACTCGAATTTTGGATTACTCTAAATATTAGGAATATTCCTTTTCCTGAGACAAAACTATACCCCTGAAATTTCTACCCATAATCCTAATTCTGTACTTCCAAATCACTTAATTCTTTTTCCACACCTGTCAATTCCTAGATTTAAAGATAGTGGTTGTGCTCCCCTTGCCTGTATTCCAGCATTCTCTCTTTGGCTTAACCATCCCCCAAATCTTTCATCTGTTCACAAAGGTATGACACTAGATTTGTTAGTAAAGAGTAACATAACTGTCTAAGTTTATTAGGTGAGTTTTTATCTGGGGTCCATCTGTATTGAAAATATTTTTCCTTGCTTAATTGTCAGTCATGTTTGACCCTTTATAATCCCAAAGGACTTTTTATTTCCTTTTTCAGCTCAGATTTGACAGATGAGAAAATTGAGGCAGAGTGATAAAGTGACTTACCCAGAGTCACACAGCTAGTAAGTGTCTGAGGTCAGATTTGAACTTGGGACCTTCTGAATGTAGCCTGGGCACATTACCCACTCTGCCACTTAATTATTGCACTATTTTGCTTATACTCAACCCCCCGCAACAACCTAGATTTCTATTTGGCACCTAGAAATGTGATATGAAACTATTCAATACAACAGGAAACTCATAATCCACATCAGGAACACAACTTTCTGCTGTATCATTACTGATTAAAGCAATATCAGAACTTTTAAGAGCACAGCAAAGGATCCAATTAAGATGACTGCCTTTCTGATCCACTTCAGTGTGGCTTGAAGGAGTTAGCAAAGTATGCAATTTTTAGAAGCAGCCAATGGAGCAACACCCCCACCTAGTGATCATCTGGAATACTGACTTCTAAACTCCAGGGAAATGTCCCTGAGGTGCATGGAAGAGTCTAAAAGGATGGAATTCAAATGACCTTGTGCTCATCTAATATCCTAGTCTTCCAAGTGGTTCCTATTTATAAATAGGCGCATCTGAAAGACTTTGACATCTGAAGGGAATTCCTTATTAATGTGGATTCTTCATGACACTATTAAATAACTTTGGCAATAAAGTTTCCTGTTTTATGTCTCTCTTGACATTCATAACACATTGGAGACTGAAGTGAGAGTTCTTCAGTTGAATTTATCAAGAGATTCCATGTGATTTTGACACACACACACACAAGAGAATCTCTAGAGTTATGTTTGCTTCTATTCCAAGCAAAGTCTTTTTCTTTTTGGTAATCAATAAATGATAAACACAGAGGGATTTTGTTTTCTCCCTCCTTTGTCAATAGTGTGATCCCAAATACCTAGTCTGCTATTGAAAATGGCTTGCAAAAACCTGCCTATTCCTTTCTCATATTTGTGGCAAGGATGCCTTTGTATGTCTAAGTCATTCTCATAAAGATTTTATAATAAAAAGAAAACAAGCATATGGTTCTATCTGAATATCTTCCATTCTTTCTATCTTTTCCCCTTTCTAAGGCAAACTCTCAATGCTTTCAAGATTTTGTTTTATCTAGAATGGATGTCCTTTTAAATTGTGTCACTACAATGAAATCTCCCATAAGAAATCACTTGCAAAATCATGACATTTCCCCTTTTCATATTTCATAAAGTATATCCATCTATTAGAGAATTATTTTTAAAAATTAATAATGAGAAGGCAAATTGGTCAGCTGTCCTTAATGTCCATTTACCTATTTTTCGGGGGAGATAATAAATATTGTTTGTGACTTTTTCTATTATTTTAGTGTCTTCACTTTCCTTGTCAAATAATCTCCATGCTTTCAAGATTGTGACAGGTCCAACATGGATTTCCTCAGGCTGCATTTGGTATTGTCCAGCTGTTGTTGCCAATTTCATTTTCTTAAGTGCCATTTGTACTACCTCACAAAGAACATTGGTATTTAGATTCTAGGGTCCGAAATGTGGTACTTCTATGTATGGATGATGGGCATTGATTTAATAAATGCAAAAATTGTTTCCATTTGCCATCTCTTTGTTGTATTCATGCCAGTTTAATCTGTGAATGTTTTGGGGAATGATGTAGCTGAGTAACATCTCATAAGTTTTCTGCAAACTTTTTTCATCTCCACTGCTTCTCAATGTTTTATAATGTTCATAATTGTTTGCCATACTTTTTCATTATTTTTAAAAAAAGTTTTTATTCTAAGCTGATGGTGTTGTCATTCTAAATGGGTGGTTATCACTCAGTTTGGCAAAAAAAATAGTATTTGCTATCTAAAGTGGATTCTGGGATCTTTTGTTCTGCTACATACCAGTTAAGCTGTTAGAAATAGTGATTATCTTGGATCTCTTAATCTTTTTCTGTTTTCCACTTTTTTGCAACAAAGGCTTATTTGAATAAATTAGGATAAAATTGTTGCAACTAAATATCTTCTTTTTATCATTATCATCTCTTCTAACTTCTCTGCTCCTATTACATACAGTATATTCTACAGTGACTCCCACTTCAAATTTTTCCTGTTATCATATAATTACATGTGTGTGTATGTTTGTGCATGTTGTTTGATATTCAATATGTTCAGAGCATTCCAGCCCTCTTTGGTAAAAATTATTTATGATATATAGTCGTGAGACTTCTGAGTAGTCTATAAGTCTTTGGTGTCTTGTTTTTTTTTTTTATCTGAACATTATTTTCAAATGTATTTTTCACTCTTCACTCATGCACTTGGCTTTGTATGAAGTAACTGATAAAATGCTGACTTGGTTTGGATGATTTTCCTAAGTTCTTGACTGACTTTCTCAATTTTTTCAATGGTATTCATTTTGCAGATGGATGTCATGAGTAGTACAAGATGATATGACTAACTCTTCTGTTAAATAATATTGCTATTGCCTTTGCGCTCACAGGGAAACAAATTTCTTTGTCTCTCCAAGGGAACTCTATGACCCATTCTTCCATTTAGTTATGACCTGCTTTTGTCTTATTTATTGTGAGGATGTCTATCAGTAATGATATAGGTAAATGTTCTCTAATATTTCCATTAATTAGTCATTGAACAAAGGTGTCGCATACAATTTTTCCTCAGCAGACTTTTTTGTGTGATTTAAAAATTCTCTATACTTTGCCCAGAGGTCACCATTTGCCATTATGCAAATAAAAGCCATGTAGGAATGAGGATCATTTAATTTTTTTTCTGGGTTATATCAATTGCCATGGCTAAAAAGATCATCATCTTGAGGGCAATCTATTGGTGACAAGCCCCTTCCACTGTGAACTAGTAAATGGGGAATTTAACTTGAAGAAGAAATGGACTTGATAAGTGTTTTAAAGAATTTGAAGGATTGTGACATGGGGAAGAGATTCCATTGTTTTACTTTATCTCAAAATATAGAAATCAGAGCAATAAGTAGTCCCTGTAAATAAGTTTGATTCTACATAGAAAAGATCTCCCAAGCAGAGCTGTCCAGAGTAGAATAGGCTGCTGTAGAAGGTGATAAACAACCAGTCACTCACTCTAGGTGTTCAAGAAGAGTCTAGATGACCACTTGTCACAGGTGTGTGTGTGTGTGTGTGTGTGTGTGTGTGTGTGTGTGTGTGTGTATGTATGTATGTATGCTGTGATAAGGATAGGGAGTTTCAATTCACACATATATTGAATTAGATAGTTTCTGAAGTACCTTCTCTGGAACTTTTAAACTTTTAAACAAAACAGCTTCTTTTTCAATCAATCAATCAAAACTTCAGGCACATGATATTGGCTTACCAAATGTTATTATAATAATAAATTTTACTGTTGGAATATTTTTTCTTATGCAAATCCAATCTCCAGATATTGATTTAAAAGTGAAAATCTTAATGGTTCACCTGGAAGGTATTGGAAGAAAGCTGTTGACAGTCCTAGCCAGAATCCTACCCTCCACTAATTCTCTCATGCCATGTTTAAAAGGAGTAGAAATGATGAAATGCAAACTGCTATCAATATAAACATGCCCTCCTGGTGATGGTGAACTGATAAAAGATGACTTTGCTAGCTATGGCATTCTCACTTATAAAGCACAAAGACATATTGTACAGCAGAGCAGACAGATGCCTTTTCCTGTTCCTACCATGTTTCAAGCAGCTGGAAGCTGCTGAAGCAGAGGTCAGGAGGCCAAGGGCACCCTGCAGATTTCAGCTGCTATTTTGAGGTTTTTCTGACTTTCTCAGGATCCTGTAGATAAATCCTTGTAGATGTCTTTCTTAATATGGAATTATGGTGCAATCTGTGTACATATGCTATTTATAATATATATTCTATGTATCTATATATTATATGTGTATAATATATAACATGTGTCATATATTACATATATGTATTATATATATATGTATAAAACATTTAAGAATAACAACAGAAAAAAATAAAAGACAAGTTCATAAATTACGTTTTATTTATCTTTTCCTTCCAAATGATAATTTGTCAGTTTAAGTCAGACACACTTCCCTATGCAGCACCATGATAAATAGCCTTAAAGAATCATAGATTTAGAGTTTGAAGAGCTCTTAAGTGTCATCAAAGCCAACGGCTTTATTTTATAAACGAGGAAACTGAGTTACAGAGAAGTTAAGTGATTTGCTTATGGACACATGGGTAAAGGACAGAGCTGGGATTCAAACTTGAGTAATTTGTCCCTAGATCCAGCCTTCTTTCCATAGCATGGCATCAGTGGTGACCTTAATCATTGGAGTTAGTATATTAAGTACAGACTGAGTTTGGCTGCCAGTAAGGTTTATGGAATTCAAATATACTTGTAAAAGATAAATGAATACAATTTTATGGCAAAAATTCACTAATGGCAGACTAATGTAAACATAACTTAAGAATTGAATAAGTTGCTGGCTTGAAGTATAGAGACTAATTTGTCAAAATGCTAATTGATCTTCCTTAATGTATGTCATTAGCTGGCATGTTAAGCCTGATGGATCCACTTACAGTTTACTAAATTGTTTTTAAAATGCAATCGATCCACAAAATTTCTATGCTACTTTCAACATTTAAAAACTCCATTGGTTTCTGTCTTTCTCTTTTAAAATATCCACTTCTCTATCTGCCATTCCATACATTAATGAATAAGAGAATTTCTAAGCCACGAATACCCCTTAATGATCAAAAAAAGAAATAGTTAGAATATACTGCACTTTTTAAAAAGTCATCTGAAAACCTCATTTTCATCACATATGATTTCTTTTATTTCTTGGGTAATTAGAAGCATACAGTCCAAAGCTTACTAAATTCTCATGGCTGTGTCCTATGACCCAGAAATGACAGAAACTGGCTCATTTATTCACAAGTGGTCCAATTGCCACAAAATCTATATTTAGGATCATTCCTAGAACTTTGGATAGTTAAAGAATTTTAAATAGATAGATAAAACACTTAAGAGAGAAATCATTTTATAGGGTTTTCTTCTTTTTCCCTCTTCTCTTCCTTCCTTTCCTCCTTTTTTCCTTCTTTCTTTTTTCCTTCCTCCCTCCATTTCTTCTTCCTTTCCTTCCTCCTTCTGTTGTTTTTTCTTTTTTCTTTGTCTTTCTTTCTTTCTTTCTTTCTTTCTTTCTTTCTTTCTTTCTTTCTTTCTTTCTTTCTTTCTTTCTTTCTTTCTTTCTTTCTTTCTTCATTTCTTTTTTTGAAAATCAAAATCAAGTTATTCAAATCTGAATGATTTAAATTTATCTTCTGAAATTTTTTTTCTTTTGGTCTGTTAATAATTTCAGGTAATTTTACATTATTTCAATAATTCCAAGTAAAATTGTTGTTGAAATTTTAGTTGGTTTTAAATATCTAAAATCATTATATGAGATTTAGCTTAATTATTTATTAGCATGTTTAAGCTTAAAATATTTCTAAAATTGGAGAAGGTTGCTTAGTAAAACTGCATATAATAGCACCTCTGTTTATATATATGTACTATTTATATATCTGTTATATGTATGGGTTAGTTTCAGTTTAAAAACCAGAAAGTCTGTATTCTCCCCCAGACTCACATGTACACATACTTGATATCTTCTTGTAATAGACCCAAATGTGTGAAAGGTTATAGCTATTCTAATAATAGTTCAGTGTTTTTGTTACACCCCCTCCTCACAAGCCAAGAACCAGAGACTATAATGCTATTGGTGTTTACCTTTTTGGCAGTGTTGCCCATCAAAGCCCAAGGGGCAATCACACTCATACCCATCCTTCTTAGGTCTACAGCTGCCTCCATTGGCACAGGGGGCTCGCACGCAGGGATGGGCAGTATTCTCCACATTAACACCAGAAGTAAAATCATGCTTCACGTGAATGGTTCTGTCATTGAGGACAATCTTGGAACAAGAAAAAACAATGGAAGAATTCAGAGGCCCTCTATGTAAGCTTTTAAAATATTACTTAATATAGCTTGGGTCTGGATTTTTGTGATTTTGAGTAACTCTATGCACAAAGATCTCTACCATCTGCTTAGATTGCCTTCTAACCTGGTGGAAATGTGAAAGGTAAGTAAAAGTAAGTAAAAATCACACTAATGATAATTTTATAATTATTTACATATATATGTAATAGGAAATAATAGAGTATTAGGATAAAGTGACTACTCTCTTGATAATAAACATATCTCTTCAAATTATAATTCAATGCAATCCAACAAATGTTTATTTAACACCTATTATGTAAAAGGTGCTACTAAGAAGGATATCAGATTTCATTGCATGAAGGTGGAATGACACAGACCCAGCACTTGAGAAGTTGGTGATAAGAGGCAGAAACATTTTAAACCACCACAACAAAAAAAAAAGTGCTACAAGCAAAATATAAGCACAATGGAAAGCACAATAAGCAAATTCTTATGAAAAATTTGGGATAATAGGGAGCTAGTAGGCCAGGCAAAGGAAAAGAACAATTTCAGCAGTGGGAATCAGGGAGGGCTTTAAGGAGGACCTGACATCTCAGCTGGGCTTTAAAAGAACACAAGGTTTTAGATGGGGATGGAAGTAAGGGATACCTACAGGAATAAAGTCCCTTCAGGGAATGGTGGTGGTCTAAGCAGAGACAAAGAAACAAAGAGCATAAAAATGGTATGCAGCTTAGTTTGTATCTCTAGCACATTGAAAAAGGAATAATATTCGATAAAGTTAGAAAGATAGGGAGTGAGATTTGAGAGTGGCTTGAATGCTAAGATCAAGGGTTCACATTTTGTTCAGTAGACAACTCAAGGTTTTTGAGTAGAGGGGTGGTATAATTGAAGATTGAGAAAATAGGATAAAAAAAAAGAAATAAGAGAAAACTCAGGAGAAAATTACAAATTATTTCTCTTACTCCCCCCTCTTAACTTTACTTAATTTCCCATTCCTGCTTCAAAAGGAAAATGGAAAATACTTGGGAATGGATGGAATCATTTTTAGTGAAGGGTGTAAATGGTTTCAAAAGCTTCCAAGGCAAGTCACACTTGTTTTCCATGTGCGATGGCAGAAGTAATAAATTAAACATGTTGAGTATTAAATGTCAGGTTACTTGAGCATTGATATGAAAGATGAATTGAAGAAAGGAGGGATTAGCGGCAAGAAGGCCAATCAAGAGGACGTTATAGTATGATTTACCAGTCTACCTTTACAGAGTCCAGCCATTGTGCTTTCCTACTGCATGCATTTTCTCATACTTGCTTATTCATAAGAACCCAAAATCCTAAAAATTCCTAGCCTTCATTTCCTTATCTTTTCCCATCATGGCTTCTATTGAAGAATGCCTTTGATTTCACATGAAGGGAAATAAATTATGAACTGTCACATTCCCCTACTTCCCACTCCCAAGAGGATTTCTCCATCAATGGGACAGAATGTGTATTTACTTTGAGAAAGTAAGATCACCCCTCAGGGGAACTCAGCAATATGTGTGAAGGTTACAAGAGTGTGTCAGTGGTACTTCCTGATCTAAATATGGATTTTGGAAGGCTTGCCTGGATCTTGGAAGCAGATAACTCAAGCTGAGAGAAAATTTTGAGTCTCTCTTTTACTTTTTTCTCCTCCTCCCAACTGTTTCTTTCCCCTCAATCTCAATGTCAATAAGACCCAGTCTTTCTGAAATTTCCATTTTCTAAGCTAGTAGTAAAGGGCTCTATGCAGTTAGAGCTTAAAGATGGCTGTTTAAGCTTTAGCCAAGGAGAGGGAAGGAAGGAGGTTAAGGTAGATGAGAATCAATAATAATAGAAACAATGGAAGCATCTCTAAGGAAGTAATAATTTGAAAAGGAATAATTTGAAAAGTGTATGGATCAGTGAGAAGAAAGGAAGGAAAAAACAGGGAAAAGAATGAGTGGAGTAAAGTATGAATATGTCAGGCATATCTACTGCCTTCAAAAAAGAAAACCGCACACACACACACATACACACACACACACACAAATGAGATGGATGGCTAATTAATTTAGCCACCTATGACTTAATCAATAAGCTTTTATTAAGTACTTTATATGTACCAGGCACTGTGCTAAATTCTGGGGATACGATGTAAGATAAAAGGGAATTTCTGCTCTCAAGGAATTCATAGTCTAATGTGGTAAACAACATGGAAACAACTCTGTACAAACAAACTATATACAGAATAAATAGGGGACAATTAATGGAGGAAAGGAAAGAGCATTAAGGAAGATCAGGAGAGGCTTCCTACAGAAGGAGAGATTTTAGCTGGGACTTGAAGGAAGCAGAAAAGAGAAGGAAGAGAATTTGAGCCAGGGGAATAGCTAGTGAAAATGCCTACAGTCTGGAGGTTGTGAAGGGCTTTGAATGCCAAATAGAAGATCTTATATTTGGCTTTGGAAGTGATACAGGAGTCTCTGCTGTATGTGACAGGGTCAGACCTAGACTCTAAGAAGATTAGGGTTGTAGCCATCCTAGAACAGCAAATATCTAAGCCAAATGAACAATTGAGGACAGAGATCTTCCAGAGACCCCAGAGTTTTTTAAATGTAGAAAAGCAAGATACTTGTTCTCTCTCCCTCCCCACCTCTTTCTGTCTTCTGTCTCTCACTGTGTGTCTTTCTCTTTTTCTCTTTCGCATTTTAGTCATTTTCATTCTTCATCTCAGGGATGAAGATAAGCACTGGCCCACAAGCATAAAACACATTTTTAGTTTCCTCACTTTTTTTGGGGGGGTAGTTTTCTCACTTTTAAAATTGGTAGGTAAAATCAGATAATCTCCAAAGTCCCTTTCAATCCTATGAGTCTATTACTTTTTAAGTCTCTGGTTCTAAGGAATCAAGGTGAATTTAGACAATATTGCAGGGGAACAGATTTAGAGCTGGCAGGAAGTTTAGAAATAGAATCCTATATTCTTATTTTACAGATGTGAAAATTCATACCTAGAAAGGTAAAGTAGCCTAACCATGCCTTGTTTCTGCTTGTTATTTATGGTGTATTTGATTTTCTGGTAATGTCAGTGTCTGTGACTTATTCAATTATTGCTGTAGAGAGAGCATATTTTTCTAGCCTCCTATATAGGGAAGGGAAGAGCTGGAAATAGTATGGGACTGACTGATGCATGGAATTTTATGCAGGACTTAATCTCTGTGGCTGAACAGCTTCTGTAACCCCTTTGCAAGTCTTCTTCCATCCTAATTCTTATAAGCTCAGTTATATGATTAATAGCCTGCAACTGCTGAAGAGGGGGGGGGACCCAGCTCTACAAATTGGCTCGCATCCTGAGCAAACCAAAGAGAAATTCCAGAGAGGAGAATAAAGCCAAGAATAGATTTTAGGCTTCCTTCTACTCCTCTTTCCTCCCCAAAGTATGACTTTTTAGATTTATCCAAGCACTGCTACCCTTCATGAGATATCCCAGGGTCTTTTGGTACATTTAGAACATGCAACACCATCATTGTCCTGCCTGCCACAAGAAGTAGAAGAGGGTGACAAGTTGAGCGAAATTTAAACATTTTTTCAATAATTGTATATATGTAAATATGCAAAGTATTTCAGTTTTAAACTTATTAAAACTTACAAAGTTTAAAACTGAACTGAGATTTTTAGGATGTCCTACACACACACACACACACACACACACACACACACACACACACACACACACACATATATATACTTTTATCATATTAAATGGATAGTCAGTGTTCCAATTAAAAAAAATTAGTATAAATAATTCAATAAAAGTCTTTTCTTCATCTTTTGATATAATCATGTGGTTTGGAGTAGCACTGGTTTTAATATGATTAATGATGTTAAAAGTTGATTTTATTTTTTCTTTTTTTCCTTTTTTTTTGAGGCTGGGGTTAAGTGACTTGCCCAGGGTCACACAGCCAGGACGTGTTAAGTGTCTAAGACCAGATTTGAACGCGGGTTCTCCTGAATTCAAGGCTGGTGCTCTATCCACTGTGCCATCTAGCTGCCCCGATTTTATTTATTCTAATGAACAAAAAACTATTTTTTCTTTCTCTAATTTAAAAAGAAAAACAAAGCCCACATAACAAATATGCAGTCAGGCAAGAGTAAATTCTTCTTTGTCCATATCCCCCCTAAAAAAATCCTTTCATTTTGCACCTCAAGTTCCTTAAAATTCTATTAAGTCGGTAGCATGCTTCATTGTGGTTCCTCTTTAATCATTGTTGGTCATTGTATTGTTCAAAGTCCTTCAAAATTATTTTTAAAATGTTGTTATATATTCAAATTGCTCAGTAATGAGGAGAGTCATTTACACCCAGAGAGAGGACTATGGGAAATGAGTGTGGACCACAACATATCATTTCTGCTCTTTCTGTTATTATTTGCTTGTGTTTTTGTTTTTCTTCTCAGGTTTTTTTCTTTCTTTCTAGATCTGATTTTTCTTGTGCAGCAAACTGCCCAAGAAACAACTGTATAAATATGTATACATATATTGGATTCAACTTGTATTTTAACATATTTAACATGTATTGGACTATCTGCCATCTAAGGGAAGGAGGGGAAAATTTGGAACAGAAAGTTTTGCAAGGGTCAGTGTTGAAAAATTACCCATGTATATGTTTTGTAAATAAAAATGTTAGGTAAATTGTTCTGGTTCTCTCTTCACTTTGCTTCAGTTCATACACATTCTCCCAGGTTTTATTGAAAGCTCCCCTTTATCATTTCCTACAGCACAACAGTATTACATTATATTCATATTAGTCATTCCTCAATGGATGGACATACCTTAATTTCTGATTCTTTGATTCCATCATCCTAAAGATTCTACTCCATAGCAATCCTCAATATGAAGACTTTACTCAATATCTCACAATAGTAAAAAGTTAATACTTGTACCTTCTGGATGCTCCCACTGAAAGGCTGGAGAATGCCTGAATTCTTCTTTAGGTTGTCATAGTTAGGGACTCCACCAATGAATATATCAGTATTGCACTTAATTTGAGTGAAAGCTCCCTGGCATGAGAGTTAAAGAGAAAAAAAATCACAATAAAAAGTTAAAATAATAGTATACATACTATACAATACACAAATATACACAATACATAGCATACATACAATAGTATACATATATACAAAAATAAAAAATAGCATACAAAAAAATGTTAGGCTAACAATTCTTTTGTACCTCCTAGGAGGCAAAGGAATAGGGTGGGTATAGAAAATCTCAAGTCTCATTCATGGCAATTTTCCAGTATATCATCCAGGAAACTTTTACACTGTTTTGTAATGGCCATGGGTTTTCTCAAGTTAGAATGGAAGAGGGAGCTAAGATCTTTCCATCCCTTACTTTTTAAAGAGAATACTGGAAGGAATTCTGACTTCAGAATGAAAAGGATTCAAAGCATATTTCTGATGCTTTCTACTTAAGGTGTCATAAGAGGGTTGGCTTCCAAAGGGTTCTGAAGGTGACCTTAAGGTATCACATAAGAGGATTAGATGCCTTTGGAAGTTTTCTCCAGCTCTAAATGTATGAACATTTGTTTCTATGTCATTAAGATAAGTTTTTCTGACCCCATATACATTCACAAGCCTATAAGACTTCCTCCTATAGGTTTGCAGCAATCTAGGCTCCAAACCCTGTTTTTTGTATGACTATCTAAAGAAAGATCCTTCAAAGCATTCTGAGAGCTTAGAGGATGAAAGTTCTATGGGTGACATAGCATATTAATATATTATCAACTATTGAATGCATCATTTCATTATAAATAGTACCCAAAATAGCAGCAGGAGAACCACTTTACTAAACAACTTGTCAACTTGAAGGGCCCATGTTAATTGAAGGTTATCAAAGAGGCAGATGGGCTTTCAGAAATCCCTCTAATTAATACGTTCATGTTTGGCCTAAGAGGGACGCAATGACCCATTTAAATATTGGATCAGAAATTGTCACCACAGCCTCTGAGTAAAAATAAGTCAATGCAGGAGGAAGATTACAAAGAAGTCAAAATGAAAATGTGTTTGTTTTGAAAGGTACTTTGCAACTAAAGTTATAGAAACTCCAGGTAGAAAAAGGGAAAGGATTTCTTGGGGTGCTGGCTGCCCATCAAAATCCTCCTCCCATCCTTTTTTCACGTTCCTGTTGACAAGAGGCAAGGTTACACAGCTGTCATCCAGCAGGGCAGAATAAAAGAAAGAAATACACCAAGATCAAAGCAACGCCTGCATGGCTCCAGGCTAGAGAAAGGGCTTCATATAAGGATCTGCCTCTTGTGCTTAGCTGGAGGGAGTCTCCTCAGATAGCTAAGCAAATAATACCATGCTAAGATTGTACAAGGCCCCTGCAAACACGGTATTCCTTAGTTACCAATGACCTTTTCTTGGATCTCTCTCTTTCTAGGACTGAGGAAAAATTTTAAGTGCTGCCCACTGAGCATTCACAGAGAGCTCAAGATCAGTCCCTTTTAACAACTTAAAAGTCCCACACACCAAGCAGTGTGCTATTTTCCACTTCTTCTCCCTGTTCCCCCATATATTTCACCTGGTCATAACCCTACCAGATGCTCTCTCCCACAAAATCTCCAAGCAAGACAACTGTTTACAGCTCAACTTTCAACACACACACATTCCTCCTGCAGAACAGAGCTACCTTTCTCTGGTTCAGAGACCAGCTGCAAACAAATTCTTCACACACTCACGAGTCACTTACTAAAACAGTTCTCAGTTTTGGCTCTCCAGTCCTTTCCACTGAGCCAAGGGCTGCTTCAAATAGAGACAAAGGAGACACTGACTTCTACCGTTGGGTGCAAGTCATATCCAGATATGATGGGTGTGGAAACCCTCTGGGGTGGGTTATATATATATATATATATATATATATATATATATATATATATACACACACACACACATATATATATGTATATATATATATATGTATGTGTGCATACACACACACATATATATATGCTAGAACTAGAATATATATATACACACACACATACACACACACACATATATGCACTAAAACTAGGATATCATATAGAGAATTTTGAGTGAGGAAATTCTCCCCACACTGCATATTGGTACCTTCTCTTCAACTTTGTGTTTTAAAGAGATGCTCGGGACACTAGGAAACTAAGAGATTAATTCAAGGTCACATAACCAGTATGTGTCAGAGATGAAACTTGAAGCAGGAATTTCTGACTCTGAGGTTAATGTTTTAGTATTATTTGTAATGATAGGTCTGTGGTGTGCTATACTTCCTAAGAGCAAATGCTGTATTCTGCAAAATGACAATTCTTAAATTCTTTACAACCAATGCAATTAATGACCATTTATAACATTCTCATGATAGCTCCCATTTCCATTTTACAGATAGGTAAGGGTAGAGAGAACAATGATAGTTTGTTAAACTCAATGTTAATTTAAAACAAAGTTGAGTTTGATGCTCATGAGTTGATTCCTTCTAGTACTATAGAAAATTCTTCATGCCCTGTAACTCAGTAGTATCATATTCAAATAGAAATGAGGGCCACTATATGGTACAGAGAGATCTCTGGAGGTGTGTATTGATTTAGAAAAACCACATATTAATGTTATCTATGTTCTATTGTATTTTCATTTATTTTGTTAAATATTTTCTTAATTACATATTAATCTACTTCTTCCCTAATATTTGACACCTCTGTTCTAGCTGGTACTTATATGCATGGGCTGTGAAGCTTCTTTGTTTCTTGAGAAAGAAGAGGTGAATTCATCTTCAAAACTGTAAAATTCACCCATTATTTTTTGCTTAGAAAACTTTATTTCCTAAGGTAATCTATTTGTTCTCTGTGTTTTACATGTATATATTTATATAATACATTATCACCCCCCCCATTACAATGTAATCTCCTTGAAAGGCAAGGACTACTGGGCATAATCCCTACTACTAGGCAGACTGAAGCTGGTAGATCTCTTGAGTTTGGAAGTTCTAAACTGCAATAGGGCTAAAGACAATTGGATGTCTACACTAAATCTGGACAACAATATGGCAAGTCCATGGAAATGGGGTTGAGGATGGGCACCAGTCTATATGGGGAGCTGAACCCACTCCAGATCAGAAATGGAGTAGGTCAAATATTCTGTCAATCAGCAGTGAGTTTGGGCCAGAGAGTGGCTGTTGCCCTTATGGCCAAGGCAACATAGAGAGATTGGATTGGGAAGTGGGGGAAAAGGCAAAGACAAATTTTGCTTTTCCTTGTTATCCCTAGTGTTTATTTAACATAGTAGTTGATTATATATACATATACATACATACATATATATATATATATATATATATATATATATATATATATATATATATATATATATATATATATATATATATATATATATATAATACACACACACACACACACACATATATATATATATATATATATATATATATATATGTAGGTATATGAAATGCTGATTGATTTTCAACAGTTGTGATTAAAAGTTTGTTGAGAGTTGAAATTCTTGATTAAAATTTGTCTTTAGGATTTTATCCCATCCCTAATGTTCATGATAATTGATTCTATGAAAATGTGTATTATACGATTTTCCTACCACACTGTGAAATGTAACTGAATGATGGAAGTAGGATCTGAAGCCCTTTTCCAACTGAATATGTTATGAGTTTGTCCTCTGATTTTAAAGCCATGACCTTCATTACCTTCCTGACCTAGGTAGTGCACTGGTACCATGCTCTTTACTTTGATGCTAAGCCCAGGTATTCATGGTTTCTTCTTCTATACAGGAGACCAAGAACTTGTCTTATCTGGAAGTGGTAAAAGAAAGAGCTTCTTCTGCTTTTTTGTTTGGTTGTTTTTGTTTTTTAATTTTCATTTTACTTGGACATATAGTCCAATGTTCAAGGCCTTTTTTATTCATTTTGGCCATACTTATAAGACCCTAACTACCTTTTATTTGACTCCTTTGTATTTATTTTCTTTATATTTATTCCATGTATATTTGTAGGTATATGTGTTGGCTCCTCCATAGTATATACGTTCTTTAAGAACAGGAATTGGGCAGTCAGGTGGCACAGTGGAGAAGCACTGACTCTAGAGTCAGGAAGAACTGAGTTCAAATCTGACTTCAGGCATTTATTAGCCATCAGTGTGACCCTGGGTAAGTAACTGCATCCAAATATCATTAAAAAGAGAGACTAGGAATGATTTCATCCTCTGTATTTGTGTCTCCAATGTGTGGTTATTTGTACATAGCAGACATTTAATAAAATATGCTGATTAATTGATTGAATCAGAAGTACTAGGAGAAATTAATGAGGTGAATAATGAGAAGAAGAGGTCTTGGATCAGAAGTCAGATGAGTTGGTTGTTAACTCCTGAGGAGTTATTTTATAGTTCTTGTCTTCAGTTTTCTCATTAGTAAAAGTGATTATGAGAATATTATGATTTTTTTATACTGGTAGGGAATTGGGGTTTTACTGGTAGGAAATTTAGAGCAGTCCCTCAATGAGGTAAGAGCAGCTCATATACGTAAGAGCAAAGCATGTCTCTTGGTTTCCCCTGAAGATTCAGTTATATTGCTGAAAGAAATGGGATAGTATTTCCTAACCAGGGCTTGAAAGTTATTAGAAGTATTACAAGGAAGCAGAATAATTGAGCTGTGGAAATTAAAAGATAACAATTGCTGCCAATAATCCTAATAAAAGCTTATATTTCTCTTACTCTGAGCATGGTGTTCCTAAACTTATCCTTATACTATGACTTCAGAGTTGACTGTGTTGAAAGGAGAACCTAGTAGAATTCCTTTATGATACAGCAATTACTTTCTAGTAATTTCTATTGTTTTCTGAGCAATTTTCTTGTGTATCTGTGTTTGTATTCCCTTGTGTTATATGTGTTCCTGAGGCAATACTGTATACCTGTTGTGATATAAGATGTTTGAAATTTTGGACATGGTAGATAGTAAAGGGCTGGGTGAGGAGGGCTCTGTGTCACAAGGGAGCAACTATTTATCATTTGACAACACTGAGTCTTACTTTATTCTCTTGCATGCACCTATATCTTGGAATTCTGGTAGTCAGAGATCATGGGACCCAGACAACAACAACAACAACAAAAAACTTGCCTTGTTAGTGTTGGTAATTTGAAGACATAATAGCCACTTTTTAGAAGCTCTGGGAGAAAAGATTACTTTTCAGCTATGGTTTGAACTAATTGACCTCTGAAGAGGTCTCTCTCTAAGAAATTAGAGATCTCTCCTAATTTAGAGAGTCTAAAGTACCATTTTCTTAAAACCAGATCTGTGATTTCTCTAGTATAGAAGATGCCTAGTGAGGATGTTTACCAATACAAATCAGTAACTGTTTGACCACATGGAAGGTCTTAAAGGACTGCCTAGGGCACTGAATGATTAATTGATATATTCAGTGTCACATAGTATGTGTCAGAGAGCTGAATATCAACCCATGACTTCCTAACTCTAAGATTCTAGCTTCTCAGGCTTAAGATGGTTAGATTCCTCAATGTTAACTGATAGAAAAATAATATGACGGGTTGTGTCTTACCTCTGCCCTGCCTTCCACTGTCTTTTGCCTATCCACTTGAAGGATCCCATTTTTTGCTGTTCGTGACACATGCAATTCATGCCAGTGACCTAGAGAAAGGGTATCTTCACTCCTGAAATGAGAAGGAAATATAATTTTAGTGAATTCCTATTCCTGTGGACTCCTATTGTATTTGTACAAGATAAACATCATCCAGGTCTAGTGGAAAAAAAAAAGACACTAGCTTGCTCTGTAAAACTGATCCTGACCTGCCACTAACTTGATATATGATTAAAATAACATCTCATCTTTCTTAACTTCAGTAATATGGGAAGAAAAATACTTGCCCTGCCAATATTCAAAGAGGACAACTAGATGACAGAGTGACAATGCCAGGCCTGGAGTGACAAAGACCTGAGTTATTATCTAGCCATAGATACTTATTAGCTACATGACCCTGGGCAGGTCCTTTAACCCTGTTTCCTCTATTTCTTATCTGTAAAATAAGCTGGAGATACTCCAGTATCTTTGTCAAGAAAACCCCAAATGGAGTTATGGATAGCCATATACAACTGAAATGACTGAACAAAAAATATCCAAAGGATGTTTTAAAGCTAAACAGGAAATAGGAATGGGATGTGGGTCTGTGATTTCATTGATAAAAGGAACATACAGATAATGAAATTCCCTCTTCCAATACAGGTTGGCACCTTTTCCCCCAACTTATATCTTAGAAACTTGCCTAATGGGACAGCTAATTGGGACAGTGAAGTCAGGAGGACTAGAGTTCAAATCTAGCTTCAGACACTTATTAATTGTATAACCCTCGACAAGTCAGTAAACTTTACTTGCCTCAAAAAAAAAAAAAAAAAAAAAAAAAAAAAAAAAAAGGAAAGGAAATTGCTTAGCAGTTAAATGACTTGCCAAGGGTCTCACAGCCAGCATGTATCAGTGACGAACCCTGAATTCAAGTCTTGCTGACCTTGAGACCAGCTTTGTGTTCCCACAAAGCTAAGTGGATATAATCAATGCAACCTGCCTTATAGAAGCATCCAAAACTCTCTAGTAGGGCAAAGTATTGTTAAAGCTAGATGCCAAGATTTCTAGTGAAATGACAAGTATGAAGTTGGCTCAGGAAGTTATGGCAAAAGAATCTAAGTCCAGAATGAGCCATAAGAGACTTACTAAATTCTCAAGGTCACAAATCCTTGAATGGAGTGATGGTTTCATCAATGTGGATATTCCCTCTAACAATGCAAATTATGACCCATTTATTCCTTCCCTTCCTGTGTGAGTTTTGTCCTTCCATACATATTGCTTCAGGAAGACCATCCAATGTCCTGGGTACCCTCATTGCGTTGTCTTGACAGTTCAAGGAAACCAATGGAACACTTTGTCTGTTTAATAATTCTCATCCTCAACATAGCACATCTTTAATTTTTCTACTACACATTTCCCTGATGGCATCCTTTATTCTGATTCTTCGGAATTCCTCATTAATTATATATTGCAGACAGTTTATACTCATCATGCTTCTCTCCAGAGCTCTCTGAGCAATATGCATTTTTAGTCCTTTTGAGACTGTTATGTCCCATCTTTTGTATCCACATAACAATACCAGTGGAATATAGATATTAAATATTCCACTCATGTTGTTCTATAGCTTCAAGAAATGGAATATGGCAGTTGTGTGCTAGACTGTCATAAAGAAAACAAGGCATCTGGTTTATACTTTGGGGACTCTTATGTCCATATTAAATTGTTCGGTGATATGCTGGTAAATGTTTAGCAAATAGCTCTCCAGAAATAAAAATGTATATATAATACAGATTTAAATTTAATCTGTATATTAACATTTATCTCATTTATTTTCTTAACTCTAGAAAATCAGTAAAACCATAAATCAAGCTGTTGGAGCTGGCTCCAGCACAACCATGAGTATCTCCTACTCTTTTTTTTTTTTTTTTAAGAAAAAAACATCAGGAAAAGCAGTAGACACAATATTAGCAGATTATTTGCTTTAGCAAATACTCTTGTGATTGGACCTTAGCAACTAGAATTTAATCACCTTGGCTAAATAAATATGCAATAAAGGAGCCCCATGGATTAAATGGTCAGTTTTCTGAAGGGGGCATGATTTTAGTCTGAAGATGTGGATAGTTTGGGGTAAAAATGGTTTGGTATCTCTGGGACTAGATTTCTTCATCTGCGAAATTAAAGAACTGAACCATATTCTCTTGAAGGTTCTTTCTAGCTCAATTATTCAATGAACTTAAGTCTCATCTGTCAAATGACCTTGAGCAAGTAATGTGCATTTTTTTCAGACTTTCTGTTTAGAATATGAAAACTGAGGGAGGCTGTTCTAGATTATCTGTAACAATGTAGTTCTAATTTTGATATCCTATAATTCTAAGTTTTTTTGTTTGGATTCTATTAATTCAACCAATTAGTCAACAAGATTTTATTAGTGCTTAGGACATGGTAGGCACTATGATAACACTGAGAAAATGCAAAAAAAAATTTTTTAAAAACCATTTCCTGATGTCAAAGAGCTAACATTATAATACAGTAGGCCACATGAAAATATTGAGTGGATGGGAGGTAATTTCAGCAGGGAAGGCACTAGGCATGAAGAAAAGCTTCCTGTAGAAAATGAGAACTGACTTGAGTCTTAGAGAAAGCCTGAGAAACAAAGGGGTGTTGAGGAGCCAAGAATTCTTGGCCTGGGATATATTTGCCAGTGCAAATATATCAGTGCCTCAAAGGCATTAAAATGGGAGACAAAGAATCTAGTGTATGAGGAGCAGCAAGTGGTAGCCAGATTGTGGAGTACATGGAGAATGAGAAAGTAAGGAGATTGGAAATGTAGGAATGGGCCATGTTGAGAAAAGTTTTAATATCAGAAATGTTTGTATTTGATTCTGAAGGTAATAGCTAGCCAGCGAAGCTCACTGAGTAGGAGAGTGATAGTCAGGCAAAGGCTTTAGAGATATCACATTGGCAGCTGAGTGGAGAATGAATTAGAGTGGGGAGATCAATTAGAAGTTTATCCCAGTACAGGCAAGAAGGGATGAGACCTAAATTAGAATAGCAGCTATGTGAGTGGAGAGAAAGGGATTCATACAAGAAAATATTGTAAAGATAGAAACAAAAAGATTTGGCAATGAATAAGATATAAGGGGGTAGAGCATGAGAGCTCAGTTAAAAATAACATTCAGTTGTGGGCCTGGATTCAAAAAGAAGTATTTGAAATGTGTTACCAAAAAAAAAAAAAAAAAAAATCCTTTAATGGCTTTGTGGTTCCTTATTTATTTATTTATTATCCTTTTTTATTTTCAAAACATATGCGAGGATAATTTTTCACCATTGACCCTTGCTAAACTTTGTGTTCCAATTTCCTCCTCTCTCTCCCACCCCATTTCCTAGATGGTAAGTAATCCAATATATGTTAAACATGGTAAAATATATGTAAATCAAATATAGGGATATGTATTTATACAATTATCTTACTGAACAAGAAGAATCAGATCAAAAAGGGGAAAAAATGAGAAAGAAAATAAAATTCAAGCAAACAACAACAAAAGAAGTGAAAATGCTATATTGTGATCCAAACTCAGTTCCCACAATCCTCTCTCTGGGTGTAGATGGTTCTCATCATTACAAGATTATTGGAACTGTCCTGAATCCTCTCATTGTTGAGAAGTGACTTTGTAGTTCTAATAGACAATGAATGGATGCATGTGGGAGGAGAAAGAATCAACTAGTGAGCTTGTGTTCAAATGCTTCCTCAGTGTTGAACAGATCTCTGAAGTTTGGAGAAATTTATCTCCTTTTGCTACACCTAACACTCCAGAGTTCTTTCTCCACTTGTCTTTGCTTACAGGTAAGGGCTACAGCTACTTTGGACAACTGAAGAAAAGCTCTTCATGTCCAATAAAATTAGGTACCATATTCTGAAAGGAGAATTGTGCCTAGTTCCAGTTTGCCAGTATCCCAAATGCTATTAAAGTTCCCATTCTCAGCTATAGCTGCAGAGAAGGTGGGTGGGAAGGATACAGCTGATTTTTTGAGGTATGCCAAAAAATTCAAACATAGGTTTCTCTGGTTTTTTTCCTGGCCATTATCCAGGAGGAAGCTAAATTTGAAAGGGGAAAAGTGATAATCAATGTTGCACTCCCCCCCCCCCCCCCCTTCTTTTCAACCTGTCGGCACAGAATCCTTTCAGGTGAATTGCTTCAGCTGTTTTGCATAATCTTATGCAAATAGAATCAGCCAAGACTACTCAAAGTTGTCTAGAAGTACAGGAACTAGCAGCTCTAAACAGCCCCTGATATACACACACACAGAGAGAGACAAGAGACAGAGAAAGACAGAGACAAAGAGAAATGTCCATCCTCCATAGCAGGCAGTGTCATCGATGGATAAGGGGAACAGTCACAGAAGAAAAAATAATGGCTGTTTTTAATAATCATTTAAACTAAGCACAGCCAGAATTTCTCATCAGCTATGAGGAATGAGCAGCAGTTACAGCCAATCTACAGTTGTCACATGTCACCCGTGTACTCTTTCCAAAATGGCAGGCAGAGGGAAAGAATGTCAGCTGAACAGGAGATTTAAGAAAAAGAAAAAAGGTTGCTAATTTCTTGCTGCAGGAGCACTATTGAAGAAAAGCATGCTGGGGAACTTCAGGAGAGAAGAAATAGACATTTGTAGAGACAAGGAACACACTCTTATTAGATGGAATGGGTCTTAAGCAGAAGCGGGCAAATAGGGAACAGAGTAAGGGAAGTAGATATAAATGCAAAGATGAGAAATGCTCAGGAGTCAGGGGCTCAAAAATGTATCAAATGTATCAAAAATGTTTTTCCTTAAATATGGAATTATAGATCTCAAACTAGAAGAGACCTCAGGAGTCATCCAGTCTGACCTCATTTTGAAGGTGAGGAAACAAGCTAGAGAACATACTACTTATCTAACCTCTCCCAAGTAGTGAGCATTAGTAACATAGAAACTTGGGTCTTTTGATGTCAGGAATAGTGTAACTTAGACCAGAAACATTGTATCTTACAGTACCAAACTGCTTGCATACAAGTTCTATTTTTCTTACTAGATGGAAGATTAAAAGGATTTAGAAAGGATCTCATTTCTCCTACATGATTTTAGGCTCCTTGGGATCAGGATTTAAACTGTTTTTTTTTTTTTTTTTTCCTAGTTGCTTTCTCAGAGCTTTCTACAGATTTCTAGGATCCAGGATCTCTTTATTGTGATTAGTCTCTGCTAGTGTAAGATCATGACCCCTCGGTGTGACTTCCTAGTTAGGTGTTTGAAAGCTGGTGTGCTCAAAAAAACTTTCTCACTCTTTAGCCAATCTCACTGTAATACACCTCTCTGAATTGGGCTAAGCTGGACCTTGGAAACAGATCCACAGACCATTCCATTCCTAGCCCATACCTCAATGTCCCAGGTAGGAGCTGCCTTTTGGTGAGACAGCCTCTAAAAACAAAGCTTGTTATACTGAAATGAAGACTTGGAGAAGGACTTAGATGTGTTTAAACTGTAATGTTAAAATATTTGTTTTCTAGTAACTTTTCTTCTTTTCCTCATGGAAGAAATGATAGAAAAAAGGGTCTTGGGTAGGGACTCTCTTCACCTCCAAATGTCTTAAGTAGTGGATTAGGAAAGCTCCCCTCCATCCTCAGAAACTTGTGGAGGGCCATGATAGTTTATGATTGTGGAAGGTTTGTTGCCATGCCAGTGTCAGTCTGTTTCACTTTGAGGTACCACTCTATTAGACTCTTTGTGGAAGGGAGGGGAAATTCTCTTTCCAGTAGGAAATTCCTGCTGACAAAAAGGACTCTGTCTACACCTGCAGGAAGGAAAGCTTCCAATATGTTGCATGGATTTTCTATGGTGTATATAGGACAGAATATAATAAGAATCTTCCCCAAGTTGTTATGCATAGGTTGTCATGGGCATCATTAGAAAACCAGTAATGAAATAACATTTATTGAAACTGTGAAGCATTAGTGTATAATATTAGGATCCCCAATCTTTCAGGGCCCACTGAGGCTAGGAAGTTACCGACCATGTAGAGAAGAGAGTGAGAGGAAAAATAAACATTAAACACAAAAGGGAAAATTATCCCCGCTGGATTATCCTCAGGCTTGATTAATTAATTAATTTATTAATCCCCAGCTGAATTATCCTCAGGCTTGGGGCAAGGAGATGTCTAATATTTTTAAAAAAGAAACATATTCCTCCCTTTCCTATAACCCAAATCATAGAATCACATAATAAAGCAGATCACTAATCATTAACATTTTCATCAATTAATCAACAAATATTTATTATCTACCACAAAAAAGTATAGTGCTACAAAATGAGATATTTGTAGAGTACTTTGCAAATCTTAAAGTGATATTTTATCTATATATGCATCTTCATGCATATATATGCACATAAATTTATTCTAGATATTATGATGATGATAGATTAATAGTTATTAAGGGTTTAATGATTACATTGTATATTACCACCCTATGAAGAAATCAGGGCATTTCATTTTTACCTCAAGCAAGAAATATTTTCCATTGTTTGGAGCAGAAAACAGCTACCTGCTAGGAAATCATTTGAGAAAGTAAAAAAAAAAAAAAAATAAAACAAAAAACCCCCAACATTGTAAGCAGAAGAATACTATCTCTAAGAAGTATCTCTTCTGTGTGTATTAGGCCAGAGTTCAGAAAATAGAAATATACAGGAATACAACATGAAAAGGAAGGACATGGTTAAATGTGCTTCATTCATTTATCTGTAAACAAACTTCTACTTATTGCCTATGATGTATAAAACTCTGCTGTGCAATACAATCCAATAAGAATTTGTGCTTGGAACCACATTAGGCACTGGGTATATAAAGACTGTTCCTACTATTGTTGAGTTTACATTCTGTTAGGGGAGATAACACTAAGTCCTTCCTTCCTACAGTCTAGAAATAAAGAAATCACTAGCATAAAAAACAAACTATAAAACTCATTATAACACATGTATAAGAGAGTGTTAAAAATTGCTATAGAAGGCCTAAAATGGAAGATCTTCACCCACAGGAAATTGGGAAGGGGACTAGGGAAGATTTTTGAAGAAGAAATGGCATATGAGTTCTACTTTAAAGAATAGAAAGGAACTTAATAGGTGCAGAGATGGAAGAAGAACATTGTGGGCTTGTGGAATCATGTTTTAAAAAGGCACAAAGGCTGGAATGTGGATGCTTGTTTGAAAGATAGAGAAGATATAAGCTCAAGACAAAAGGTAAGATAGTGCTAGATTGTGGATTGTGTGGATAGTACTCACTTTTGTAGCAGACAATTAAAGAAATTTAGGGTTGATTCCAAAATGTCCATGTATTAGTCTTTTGGGGGGGGGGGGGGCTTGGAATTGGTCCTTACCGGAGAACAGCTGTTCCAGAGCCGCAGTCAAATCTGAATTCCACATAGCCATCCACCATGTTGATAGATAGGAAGTCTTTGCTGTCCGTGTCATAGCTGTACAATAGAACACCATCTCCTGACTCTGGTCGAAATGTGATCTCAAACTCCATGAAAGAGAGGTAATACTGGGACTCTAATGGCCAAGGGGTTGCAGCAAAAGACCTCAGAGATTGATTGAACTGAGGGATGGCCAAGGTGAAAGCTGAAAGTCTCACAAGAAACAAACATGACATTAGAATACTCAGTGAGAAATGAATGCAAAATTGCTGATTTAAAAAAAAAATAATTCTTTGAGATATACTGGGTAGAGATCTGGCCTTAGAGTCAGATAGATATAACATCAAGATACTGGTTATGTGACTACGAGAAAGTCTCAGAACCTTAGGCAACTCATTAGGACTATAAGTTACTAAAGGATTGTTCATTTGTATTGATGGAGAGCATTTCTATGATGAGAATTCCATACATTGAGGAAATTATAGGTCCAGGCCCTCCAAACAAATGGATGTTGCTCAAGACCCTTCCCATTACAATCTAAAAATTGAAGATCCTTGATTAGCTTTGGATGCCTGATTATTTTTTCTTCCTTTCTGGCTTCTATCCAATCAAGAGAATATGGTCTACCCATAGTCCATATGGTATACTCAACATAGATTTTCTTCTTCTAAAAACCAACCAAATATTCCCAAGTGAACAATTTTTGCATACTTCATATATATACTATCTATTATGGTTCTTTAGTTTCATATGAGTTTCAAAAGAAGCACATCATACTGTGCCCAAAATACAATTGATTTAAGCATGGGGTATTTGGAAAGCCCCAGTCCAAACAAATGAGAGTAGGGTATTACAACTTGGCCAAAAGACTCTGTAAACTCTTCTGAAAATGCATCTCCTGAACTGTCTTCTAAGTCTAACTAATGTTCCATGGATGAAAAATTACATTAATCCATGAACAATTAAGCAGACACCAAATTCTGCCTCTCCATCCAACTCTCCTATTCTGTATCCCGCTTGCTAGTTAGCAGCTCACTTCCTTCTCACCATCTTCACAATGTCTTCCTTTAAATCCCAGGGGACAAAGGCAAATGTAGGAATCTGCTTTGACTGCGGTGCAGGTGCCTCCGTTGATGCAGGAGGCCTCATCACAAATCCCACTGCTGCATTCCCCTAAACACACACAGAGGAGGAATTAGGATAGATATTCATCTTTTAAGACCAACCCACTAGGAAGCAAGAATCATTGTTCCGAATGCCTTGGATTTAGTTCCTGGTCCTATGAACTTCATTCCTCCCTCAACAGCACTGCAAACTAAGTTTAAGGACAAGTAGAAATGTCCCTTCATTTTAATCTGATTTCCATTGGGGCTTTACAGAATGCCACAAAGCCTCTCAAACACAATGGGAACAATAAATCATACATTAATTCACCAGACATTTTTATGACCACTCACCAGGATGACTGGCCCTTTTCTGCTTTAATTAATCTCTCTGTTGTTCTCATAAACACATAATTCAAACTCTCCAAATGTCACCAGATTGTTTATGTTATAAGCATTCTAATTTGTGTAACCTCAATTAGCTTAAGTGTTGTCTTGTCAAGTCAAAGTTTGTTCCCTGCCTGGTAAGCCTTGAAGGAGTTAAGAGGCTGGGGCCTAAGCTTATTAGCTACCTGAAGGTTGTTGACTGTTCTGTCTGGGCAATGAGCAATCCATATTATGGTAACATATGGGCCTCATAATCACCATTCCCACCTCATCAGTACCCTCCATGAGGGATAAGTAAGAGCCCAAGGGCAATGCCATACTAAAAAGTCTAAGCAGGAGGTGGATTTTTTTCCTCACTGAATTTATCAAGGGGGAATTCATGAGGGATTTACTTTTTAATTTGCAATTGCATAGCTTCTAAGGAATGGAAAATATTTGGTTTATCCTTGACTGTTTTTCTGCTGTAGACAGCTATTTCTCCTTGCACAAAAGAACTAGATTAGACAGATGGACTCCAATCTGGCCTTGAACAAAGAATACAGGTGAAAATAAAATGCCTTCCAGTCTCAGGTGATAGAAGGGTCTGAGGTGGCTCCAAGGCTATTGAAAAAGTAAAAATGATGTCTCCTTTCCCTGATTGGGTCAATGATTGCCTGTTGCACTCTCCCAATACTCCATAATTCCTCTGGCTTTTTTCTTAAGTATGAGAAGATATCTCTCAGAATTTCTCCCAGATAAGTTTAACAAGAAAAATTAAAATAATACACCACCTTTCCTCTTTACCATTCCATCTCTGTCATTCCAGGGGTTCTTTCTATCCTTAGAAATATGAAATAATACAGATCAGCCTATTATGTCATTGTTCTTAGTCAACCATATTTACAGAATTCATCTGGTCTCTGAAGCTGATCAGGTGTTGGAGGGCAGAGGGAAGCAAAACATGCTGGGCAGAGGAGGGAGAAGAATGACTGGAGGGGCTGCTAATGAGTTGTGAAAAAAGCGTTTCATTTCCAGGTGACTGATCCACCATGAGCTGAAGTAGAATATCATCTGTGCATCCCATCTGGTACCCCCTCAAGAGCTTAGACAGACAAGCTGGTGGTCTCTATCCAGTTAGAGAATCTACTGATTGGTGCCAATGTCCCTGAAGTTCAAAGTACCCAGAAAGACTGAAGCAGTGGTATTCTGAACTGACTTTTGACCCTTGAAGAGCAGATTCTTCATAGAACTCCTCCTATACCCTCCCCATCTTTTACTAATTTCTGCATAAGCTTCTGTTTGTATAGACCCAGGATAAGCATCTCAGGATTCCAGATTTAGCACTATAAGGGACTTCAGAGGTTATTTATCTCAAGCTTTTCATTTTATAGCTAAGGAAACTGAGACCTAGACAGACCAAGTGATATTGCCTAAAGTCACATTGGTAATAAGTTTTTTTCCTAGAAAATTTAGAACCTAGGTTTTCTAACTTCAAATCCAATATTCTTTCTAATATCAGGCTACCTCTCAGGCTAAGAACATCAGAGGAAACATAACAATTCAACTAAAAACATTGATTAAACAGTTTCTGTGTTCAGATAAAACTTATAGTTATGTAAGGGGCATAGTATAAGCACAGATAATTATAATATGCAAGTGTCACAGAATAGGACACATGAGATCTGGATGGATCAAAGAGAGGTTCCTGGAAAAATTGATTATTTGAGATGAGATCTGAAAAATGACTAAAAATTCAACAAGAAAGAAGGGAAGGAAGAACAAATGCATAAAAGTGGGAATACATGGGGTCTAAGGTGACATTTAAAAAGTTTGAGACATGGTTTTTAAGTAGTTAATCATTTTTATCATTAATTTAGCATTTTATTAATAAAAAGAATGGTCATTTGGCCATCTCTCTTAAACCAGATGATTCATGGCAGTGGGTGTACAGTTTATATGCCCTTGAAAAAGTGGATGTTCCTCAGGATGGTCATCAACTGATTCATTAACAATTAATTAGAGAATAAATTTAACAATAAGAGGTAGACTTATTGAGGGTCTTGAGTTATATGATACTGAGCACCCAAATCTTAGTCAAAGAGACTTAGCAATTTCTCTATCACCTGTTAAACAAAAGGGAGAATCTGCAATTTTCTAGACCTGTTTAAGTTAAACATCATGAGAAGGAATTCACTCTTTCACCTAAACTTAGAATTTCTGTATTGTCTTTGATTAAATCTTAGCTTTCATGGATGGGAAAGTCTTTGAGAAAGATTTTCTATTTTGGCTGATTTCTGGATGAGAAAAAGGGGGGGAAAGCCTTAGTTCTAATTCAATAATTGGTTAGTAATATAGAAAAGAAACAATCATTTATTATTTTATTTATTAAATTATATATTTTTATTAATTATATAAATTCTATATTATTTATTAAACAATCTAGTCTGACTGGAACTCAGTGGGAAATTTTAGATAAAGGTTGTTGTTATTTGTCCTTCATTCTTGAAGAGGACCAAAAAAATCAGGGAGGTGATTTTGATGACATGGAAGTGAATATGATTTAAGTGCAGAGTGTTGTGGAAGAATGGCATGAGATTATAGAAGGTTTTGATGGCTCCACAAAATGTACAAAGTTTACTCAATAGGAAATTTTGTTGTTGTTTAGTCATTTTTCAGTTTTTCCAACTCTTTGTGAAACCTTTTGAGATTTTCTTGGTAAAGATACTGGAGTGTTTTACCATTTCCTTCTCTACCTCATTTACAAATTAGAAAAGGAAGCAAATAGAATTAAGTTACTTCTTCAGGGTCACACAGCTAGTAAGCACCTTCAGACTTCAGGTCTAGCAATCTTTCCACTGTGCTACCTAGCTCCCCCAAGTAGACAATAGTGAATTATTATTATTATTATTATTATTATTATTATTATTATTATTTTTGAGGCTAGGGTTAAGTGACTTGCCCAGAGTCACACAGTTAGGAAGTGTTAAGTGTCTGAAGACCAGATTTGAACTCGGGTCCTCCTGAATTCAAGGCTGGTGCTCTATCCACTGCACCACCTAGCCGCCCCCGGCAATAGTGAATTATTAAAGATGTTTGAGAAGAGGAGAAAAGCAGACTGCCTGACACATAGTATTAATGTTAATTGATTGATTTCTGTTAGACCAAATTTATGTGTAAGGAAGTTAAATCCGGCAGCAATGTGTGTTAGAGTTATCTTGTGTCACATCCCCTTAGCCAACACCAGCTATGTAAAATGTCTATCTCTTACTGGATTTACTGGACTAAGCAAGAGGTCATGAGCACAGTGGATGCTTAATCAATATTTCCTTGAATTAAATAGTCTAGAGAATGGGATTAAAAAATTATTAGTAGGCTATTGTTATAATCTAGGTAGGGGGTAATAAAGAAGCTGGAAGTGATAATAGAAAGAAGAGGAAGGCTTATGGGAGCTATTTCTAAAATGATAGCTTTAGAGATAAAAGGGACCTCAAAAGTAAACTAACTGAATCTCCTCTTTTTAAAGAGGAGGCCGAAAAAATTAAATCTATTTGCCTGGATTATGTAGTTAATAAGAAGAGTATTCAGAATTTAAATCCAGATTTTTTTGGCTCCAAATTTAGTGCTGTCGTGCTGCCTCTTCTGCCAAGGGCCAATGATTTTCTAATGTTATGGTCTTGCTACCAGGGGTTTATTAGTCTGAAGATCATGAATAAAGTGAATAATAAGAAAGCAGATGAGAGATGAAAGATAACAGTGAAGAGGAAGAATATGTTTTGGGGGGGGAACTGTGTAAATAAAGAGTAAAAAGTAAAGAAATTGAGAGTTATAGGGAAAGGGCTGTTGAGTTATAGATCTCAGAGATAAAATCATATTGTATTTAAATAATTCACCCATGATAATTCTTCCCTATATAATTATTTAAACAAAATGTAGATGCTCATTTTGGAGGGTTTTCTATTTTATTTTGGCATGGATAAGACTAGGCATCCTCTGAGGTTCTATAGTTCTGTTCTGTGAGTTACCATGGCTTCACCACCCTGCTTTGGGAGATAATAACATTACAATAAATTTACTATTGCTTATATTAGAACAGTGCACTGCCATAGCATTAAGTCTGGATTCTTTTACTTTATGAGAATTTTTAAAATGCTGAATAACTCAAAACAAAAAAAATACTTAATTGGGAAACACAAGCATGTGTCCCAGAAAATAGGACCATAGGAACATAGATTTAGAAATGGAAGTGACCTCAAATTCCTTATTTATAAGAAATTGAGACTAAACATGTTAAATGATTTTTCTGATGCAACCCTTAACTTTTATTTGGGTGTCTATCTTTCTACCCACTATATTATGCTGCCTCTAGAATGCTTAGAAGAAAAGGGAAAAAAATGATCTAATTGACTTTTGCAAAGTTCAGAAGGAAAAAAAAAACCAATAATCAGATAGGTGACTTTTAGAGTTCAGATATCAACCACTTGGTCCCTTCTCATATAGCACTTGTGGCACTTGTAAAGAAAAACACTGAACTTTTTGTTTTGGAAGCCAAAAGGCTGGCAGATCTAGGCACTTGCTCAATTTAGGGACATCTGCATTATTTGCCAGATCCTGTGATTGTTCAGTGAGGTGACAGCTGCCTGATTAATCTATCTCTCAGGGCTACTCCTAGGCCAATCACCTATCAGAAAAGAGGTTTCTGCCCCACAACTACTGGATTTCTTGTTCCAGATTAAATACAGAGCAAGGAGAATCCTGGCTGTCTTTTGTGATTCATCATCATAGCTGGCAAGAGACAGATTTGGACTACCTTAAGGAGCCAGGCTAGGATACCCTGAAAAAAAAAAGACTCATCATGCCATAACATTCAGCAAGTTACAAAGTGATTTACTCAATCCTGAGAGGTGGATAGAGCAAATGTCATTATCCCTAGTACAGATGAAAAGCCTGAAGACCAGGGGATAAGTAGCTTACTGTCATAGTCACTTAATGATTGAGCTGGGTCTAAAGCCTAGATGTATACAAGCTGTCTCAGAAGTTGTTTTAAGTGTCCTTTTTTGTGTCTTCTAGACTTGAAAAATTTACCTATCCCATGTCCTATTCTGTCCTCCTACTGACTGTCTAGCTTTTATCTGATAAACTGACACAAACTTAAACTTTACTTCTACTTTGAATTGTGTCCAAAGATCAAACAGAAGAGTTGCTTGGATTTGGTGATTCAAAGACAATAACTTTTACCATCCTCTCAGAGGTAGCCATGCCTATCTGATTTCCAAAGGCTCTCCCTCTGGTCAAGCTATCTTTGTTTCCATGATGCCAGATGAGTTATCTCCAGGGATCTCATTCTCCCTTCCTATTTTCTCAGAGGAGGTTATGGATGTAGGAACTCAAGAGAAAATGTGAGTGTTGGTCATTCCTATTCCTTCCCCACATGAACCTGTCAACCATGGAATAGCAAAGTGTCTAGAAACCTTTTTTCTTGGAGAAGAAATCTTATACTAGGATAGATGTGCCTGGAGGTGGGAGTGAGGAAAGGTGGTAAGGTTAAGGAATAATTTCCTTTAGTAAATATGGGTAGAACAACATATTCTTCCATTTCCTTAAATGTCTCAAGCACCAAGCCCTAGGTAGAATGTTTCGACTTTTTAGCCATTATTATTATCATTGCCCACCTTACTCCCAAGCTATAGCAATAGCCTTCTAGCTCTATTGAGTTTCCTCCTTTAAATATGTCTTTTCTGAACTCTACAAATTTTCTATAAACATATTGCTTTATTCATGTTACTCCACTATTAAAAAAAAGTAGTTCCCCATTGTTTATAAAATAAGACTTAGGTGTTAGTCTGGAATTCCAAGGCCTTCACAATCTGGCCCTAACCTCTCTTTCCAGGCTTAGCTCCCATCCCATGAACCATTTTTCTCCTGTGAAACTGGTTGATGATTATCAGTCAGTGCCCTACATGCTCCTGTATTTTCTGCTTTTACATTCCTCCCAACCAGAATACTCTCTTACCTTCTTTTAATCTAAGGAGGCACTGTGTTACAATGAAAAGAGATAGGATTTGGAGTCAAAAGACCTATGTTCAAATTATAACTCTCTTTGCGTGAACTTAGGCAACCTTTCTTTTCTGGGTACCTAAGTTTATTTTAATTTTAAAAGTTTTCATTTATCTATTTATTTTTCTTTATCCCCCCCCTTAGTTTACAACATTCATCAAATCCTCCAAGAATATATAGTGGTTATTACTGGCAAGCCTTTGTGACAGTGGAGAGACTATCATATCTGGAGTCAGAAGGCTTGGGTTCAAGTCATAGCTCCCATATTTATTAACTGCTGTAGCTTGTGAGTCCCTTTCAGTTTTATGTTTCAGTTTCCTCATGTGTAAAATTACTTATTTCAAAGAAATGTCCTGACAACCGAGTAAGATTGGATATGTGCAAAATATAATGGGGAAAAAAATAGAGTGCCACTTACGTGACAATAATTACCATTAGTATTCATTTGCCATTTATCAGAGTGGTACCTTATAGCAAGTCAGTTATCTTTTTAAATTAGATTCAATTCAGTTTAATTCATTTCAACAAGCATTTGTTTTTCTACTAGCAAGAACCAGCAACAAGGTAGGGAATAGAATGCTAAATTTAGGATCTACGATTGCTATTGTTGTTATTGAAGTTTTCTCGGCAGAAATACTAGCAGTTTGCCATTATCTTCTGTAGCTCATTTTTCAGCTGAGGAAACCAAAGCAAACAAAGTGACATCCTAGGATCACACAGCTAGCAAGTATCTAAGGCTAGATTTGAATTCAGGAAGATGAGCCTTCCTGACTCCAGAACATGGTGTTTTACCTACTTCACCAACTAGCTACCCCAGCGGGTATGAGTAGGAGATATTCAAGGGTGAGATTATAGAAGATCTATACATATATCTTTGAAATGCTCAACCCAACCCCACCTTGGTATAGTCTCCTCCTTTGGTTTCATTAGTAACACCAAGTACTTTCCTCTTTACCATAACCCATAATTCTACCAAATGCAACATGTGGTACTTACCTATATCAGCCCCACTTAAAGTTTTCCCAAGTGGCCAGGGCCGTAAGTCTATTTTCTTCCCATTGATGACTAGTGACTGAAAACAGCCCTTGAAACCTTGGTTTGTTCCTGTTGCTCTGACCAACCAATAAGCACTGGGAGCCCCACCAAGGTAGAAAGGAGTCCGGAATGTAATTTTACTGTACTGGCCCTTTAAAAAGGAGGAACAAGCAAAAAACAAGTTAAAAGACTTTAAAAGGAAAAATATAGAGGTAAGAGATAGGCTCAATATTTTAACTATGTGACAAATGCATTTTGGGGATTTTTTTTTACAATTCATTTGAACCCCCAAATTACTGTGTTTGTTACCATGGATAGTTCCTCATGGGGAATGATTTCTGAAAAAGTCTCTTGGAGGTGGGCAAAGGCAAGATATTTCAATGTTAATAGGTTTTGCATGATGCTACATTTATAACCTATATAAAATTGTATGACTTCTCAATGAAGGGCAATAGGGGAAGAAGGAAAAAAATTTGGAACATAAAATTTAAAAAGATGAATTCCAAATTATTTTTACATGTAATTGGAAAATATTCCTAATGTTGAAATAATACTAATAACAATAATAAAAGATAATTCCATGAAGAAGAAGAGTTGAGTGGCTGTGTAAAGCCATAAGGCAACAAAACATGAATTTTTTATTTCTAGCTTTTCTACTAATTTAATGATATCTCATTTATATAACATGATTAACTCAACACATTATCCCATCAGATTCTCAAGACAATCTATTAAGTAGATAGTATGTGTTATTATCTCCATTTTACAGATGGAGAAACAAGTTTAAAGAGGTGAAATAATTTGCTCAAAATCACTCATCTAGTAAATATCAAAGGTGAAGCTCAAGCTACGATCTTCTGATTTCCAATTTAGCATTCTTTCCACTATATACACTTCCTCTTGTTGTTATTCACAATTCTTGTTCCTCTATTTTTTCATCTAATAAAGAGGGTAATCCGAAATGAAATGACTATATAACCTCATCTATTACCTCCTATTGTCAAAATTTCAAGAACTTTGGCAATTAAGCAAGCTATGTTTTTAAATTTTGAAATGGAAAAATATTAATGCTAAGTTTTTATTCAAACCAGGGAACCAAAATCCCTGTGCATTTTGGCAACAAGGAGAAAACAATGGCTAGGAATTAATATATGTGATTTTGGAAAAGTCACCTGTTTTTCTTTAGGGCTTAGATTTCTCAACAGTACATAGGAGGGTTGGACTCAGAAACCTTTTAGACATTTTTCCAGCTCTAATTTTTCTATGTCTCTACAATTCTATATAAAAATGTAATTTGGATTAGATATTTATGAGTTTGAATTCAAATACTGTGCAGTATTTTCAATAGAACAAGACGAAGATGTCCTTGAAGATTGTTCTTGTCACTATAAAACCTATTAATCTGGAATTTTTTCTTGATGGGGGTTTTGGAAAGGTGTCCTGATAAGATTGGCAAAAAGTCCAAATTGTGGCAAATTTGCAAAGAGATGTATTTGTAATTTATTCCTTGTAGACATATTCAATATTTATTTTATTTCATATTTTAATGAATAGATAAAAATTCAGGAGAATTTTATAATCTTTGAAGGCAGGGACCATCTCACTTTCATGTTTGTATCCCCCAACTCCTAATTTAGAGTCAGGTAGTTATATGTGGACACAATTGATTTGATTGATTTCTAACTTAGTACATTGTATACTTCAGGTTGCTACTCAAGAGTGGTACTTAAAATGTAATTTGAGTCTATTTGCCTCCAGGTCTAATGGGATCCATTATTCCCCACTCTGATTTTTTTTTTTTAATCCTGTTTGGTTACCAAGTTCTTTCTTTTACAAGGCTTATACAACAGTGAACTTCAGCCAACATATTAAAAAAATAATGTAGTCATTACAAAGGATTCTCATTAAAGCCGTTAAGTGATTTCCTGAGACAAATTCTGACTTCTCCTTCTTGTCAAAGCTTATGTCACTTTAAACTCTGGCCTTATGTCTGTCTGATCTCATGTAGGTCAGAGTCTAAATTATTGTGAGCTCTGAAATAGTAGGATCTGAATCAATGAGGTTTTAGTCTTTTTATCCTTGTTTTCCTTAACTCTTCAAGGAATGAGCTCTCACACATTATGTCTTCTCAATGGGCAAGGGCAAAGATGGATACAAGGAGAAAAGAAGTGAATGTCACAGATATAGAGGCATCCTTGCCACATTTCCCTTCTGAGAACACAGACACCTGCCTAGTTATAATTGCAGGTTAGGTTGGCAATTTGCTAACCCAAACTGTTTGTTTCAAACTAGAAACTAAAATTATCTAGTGCATGACAGAAGTGGGAATGGTAAGGTAATTCACTTTATAGTCCAATACTAAAAATATATCACCACTTCCTGAAGTCATGGTCTAAAAACCTTAGATAAATAGCTTATTCTCAAACACCGAACCAAGTGACCTTTTCAGAATTCTTTTTTTCAACTGAAAGACAGTGATATGTTGATGCTTTTTTGGTTTGATAATAATAATGGGTTCAATTCTCCTGGTCCTGGCTTTCTTGCTCCATTACTAACTTTAGAGTCACAGTACTAAGAGAATAAGAGCAAATATATGTGTGTACAAAAATGATATTTTAGGAGATGTGAGTAGAGATTATTTCATTTATTGTATCCTAATCCTCACTTCTCAAGGGCAGCTAGATGATACAGCAGATAGACTGATGAGCCTGAATTCAGGAAGATACACATCTTTGTAAATTCAACTCTGGCTTCAGACACTTACTAGGTGTGTCACACTAGTTAAGTCACTTAGCCCTGTTTGCCTAGGTTTCACATCTATAAAATGAGCTAGAGAAAGAAATGACTCCCCTCTAGTATCTTTGCAAAAAAAAAAAAACCAACCCAACAAACAAACAAACAAAAAAACAACCCAAATTGGAGTAAGAGAGAATCAGATGTGACTGATACGACTGAACAACAACAAAATCTTCAGTTCCTAACTCATGGTTTGGCATAGATTAGGCATGGTTGATTCTTTCCTTTGTACAAAATCCCTAACTGAAAAGAAGGGTCTTGTCCTCTAAAAGTCAAGCAATTGAGGCATATGAAAATCAAGGACAGAGTAAGTCCAGAAGCATGGTTGTCTGAGAGGAAAGGGACTTTTCCCATCATTTTTGCAACAAACTGTGAAACCTTTGACTTAGCAACATCCTGGACTGTTCCCTCTTAGATTATGGCTCAGAAAAAGTTACTGCTAGGCCCTCATCCAGGATTTTATAAGATTGTAATAGTCTGGAATGGTGGGCCAGATTTAACAAAAAGGAACTATAATAGCTATAAAGTCCTCCCCTTAGGTGTAAAAAATCAGTCACACTGGTAAAAGATGGAGAAGGTCTTCACTGGGATAAGACCAAGTTGAATATGAATGAAAAGTATGGCATAGTTACCAAACTATAGTGATAATAGCCTCTATTGATATAAGTATAGTGACTAGCATAATAAGGAAGGTGAAAACTCTAGAAAACTTTTTGATATACAAACCATACTGGGAATAATGTTTTCATTTCCTGACATCACTTTTTAAAAGAAACAATATTAACCTAGAGAATAGTTATAGGAGAATAGCCAGAATATTGGAAAAAATGTTGGACATATTAAAGAGGGTTAAAAGAAATGGGGATGCCTTGGGAAAGTGGCAAAGACATATAATCATAGATTGAGACCTGGAGGGACCATAAGGACTATCTAGTCCAACCCCCTCATTTTATAGATGGGAAACTAATTCCCAAAGAGATTAGTTACTCTCAAGAGTCATGTAGCTAGCAAGTATCTAAGGCATGACTAGAACCCAGACTTTTCTAACTCAAATCTAGCCTATTGATATAAGGGTTTTCAAAATTATGAAGGACAGTCATGAACAAAGAATTAGGTTTACTCCATGACATTGTGTCAGCCAGGTGGCTGCCAGTCTGAGTTCCAATCAGCCACAGACACTTACAAGCTGTGTGATTCTGCACGACATTTTAATTTAAAGACTGGAACTACAACCAATTGTAAAGAGAACCAAGCTAAAATCTTGGTATTAAGAAGAACTTTCTAATTATTTTTGGATATGAACCTACGATTTTGGCAGAATAAATATCTAGCTCAATTGACTCAAATCAGATCTCTCTCTCTCTCTCTCTCTCTCTCTCTCTCTCTCTCTCTCTCTCTCTCTCTCAGAAGGATACTAAGAAATCAGTAATTTATTCATGGTCATATAGCTAGTGTGTATCTGAAACAGTCCTGTCTCCAAGGCCATCCTATCTATCCACCATACCAGGCTGCCTATCTTTCAAAAAATTACATCTATAGCAAAATGGGAATATACTAGTTCATGAAATAATGAGTTTCCCTGTCCCAGGACAAAGTTCTAGCTGATGTCTGAAAGACCACTTGTTGGGATATAGTAGAAGATTTCTCCATTAGTTGTGGGTTGAACCTTTGCAATCCTTGCCATCTCTGGAATTCTATGAGCTATAAACAATGGACTTAGCATGGGAGAAAACATATGGCAGTGAAAAACTCACCTGAGATTGGCCTGTCACTGGGGTACCATTGTTCACCTGGAGCAACCCATTTAGTCCATCTCTGTAGATGTTGACAGTGTGCCAGCTGCCTAGTTTTATTTTATTTTCACTCATAATGATGGCCACTCCAGTTCCACAATTAAATCTGTAGAGAAGGAGAGGAAGAAAGAGCTTATCAAATAGTTTCATTGTTACTCTGACAGTAGGAACTCTTTTGGTATTCATAATGAAAATTCAGAAATAGAATTGAGACCTAAAACCAAAAAGAAATAAAATCCAACCATCCCACTCTACCGTTTACCTATGGATGGAGGGGCAACTAAAGACTTGAGTTTAAATATGACATTAAAAACTTACCATGTATGTAATTAAGGACAAGTTACTTGACCATTGTTTATATTTGTATTCTCATCTGTAAAACAGGGATAATAAGGATATCTTATCTCCTAGCATTGTTGTGAGGATTAAATGAGATAGTATTTGTAAAGTACTTAGAATAGGGCCTGGTATATAGTAGATGCTATATAAATGTTTATTGTTATCATTATTATTATTATTAATTGAGCTAAATCTGGCTTACTTGCCTCAGTCAATGCCTTTACATTTAAAACTTTGATCTGCTCTTTTCACAGGAAAAAAAAAAGCCCAAGCAATTATACTACTCACCTCTACACAATGCATCGTGGAGACTGCCAACTACTTGAAATGGACTAAAGGTACATATTCTTAGAATATGAGTCATTCCTATCCTAGTAATTTCTCCAAGGACTTGGGCTCCCAAGTGGCAGGCTAGATGGTATTAATAAAAATGTGAAAATCAAGCCTTTGAGTTCTGATTGGCAAGGTTGTCAAAACAGCTGCTTAAGCTCAACTGCATGAAATATGCAATCTATTTTTTTTCACAGCAGGATCCCACTGAGATATGAATTTGAGGTAGTGTAGGAACATTCATGTGGGGTAGGGGGAGTGTTTTTGTTTCTTTAAATTGACATTTCTATCTAATTCTTCTCCATCTATCATTTTTTTGGTCCAAAGCATCTTAACTTAGCAGTCAAGATTTGTCAGACAAACTATAAGCCTTACCTGATCAGTCTCAACTATGGCTACCACTAGTTCCCTCGACAAGAAGCACATAGGGATTTTTTACAGAAAACAAAAGCACAACCAACTGTCACACCAACAGGAATGTGCAATATCAGTAGCTTCTGCCACAAAACTTCCCCCAAATCTAAAGTAATTTTTAAAGATCTCAGTTCTTTAGGATGGGTATCTACTCATCTACAGCATCTACTCAAACTACTTTAACACTAACAGGCATAACTTTTTTGAATGATTCCTGAACTTCAGCAACTTATATAACTTTCTTAGAATATTCTATTGCACCTTTACATTCCTTTTCCTCTCCATTCAAGAAAATCCTAGATCAACTCAGAGTTGTTATACTGATATTTGGCTTATGGAAGAGTTCAGGGCTAGAGGAAAGATAAAATGGAACTGTCCACAAATATGGGGGATAAGTATCTGTGACTCCCCTTGTGATTCTTCCATGATGCATTGGAAAGTTACTCCATTTCAGAAAATGCTGGGAAGTGCTATCTCTATCTTCCACCCTCCATCTCTAAATAAAGCTTACCTTCAAAACACCAGTTTTAGTTCAGTTTTAGTTCAACCTCAGACAAAAACTAACCTTGGAGTTCTGATCATTATATGGTCCTATTCTTTTATTCCAAGACTCCTTTTAAATTTTAAGGAATATCCTACAATATGAATATGCTGAGGTACTTTAATCATAGTTTCAACTGTTTATGATTTATGAACTTTGATCATATCATCTTTTAGCCTTCATCTCTGAAGATTGAAAAGATTTCTTTTCTTAGACCAACACACTTTTTGGTGCCTCTTTTTTAAAAGTAAACTGAGGCTCAGAGAAATGAATTATCTAAGTCTACTCCAAGGATCCATGGAATTATCCACCCACTCTGACCCCCCCCCCAATTCTCCAATTTTTCTTTATGGGATAATGGTGCAAGTAAGTTCATGACATAAAATTTTAATTCTTTCCTATTTCTTGTAAGAATTTTCAAGTACATATACTAGTTAAAACTTATTTTACCAATTGACCAAACTAACTGGCTAAGTATATATAACACTGGGGAAAAAAAAAAGCAAAACTATTTTTGGCAGATATTACCTGAACTGGAGAGAACGCCGGACAATTGCCAATGACATAAAATCACCCCGTCCATGTTCATTTTCTCCACAATACAGCAGTAAGCCATCTTCTGTTTCTGCCTGTTGTCAGAACAAAAGCCACATGAAGAATGAGAACCTTTTCTCTAACAAAACCCCATCTGGAAGTTTTTTGACAGGAATCCTTAAACATTTTCCTATTTCCTAAACAATGTTAGAAAGGGACAAGTAAGTGAATGCCACTTAGTTCCCACATAATGGGTTCTGATCAGATTCAATAAACAAATGGAGAACAATGCATTTGAAAAGTTAGGAGATGTTTTCTCAGCACAGAATGAGAAGGTTCATCCCATAAATTCCTGTTTAGCTTTGAAATTTTGTGGTTTATGGGACTAGGAAAGCTTCATTGTTTTTAGACTTTTTCTTTATTCACCTTGGTTGACTTAAGATTAGGTCTTCAAAAAAACTCATCTGGGCAAAGCAATAAGCACAGGCAAGATAGTTTTGCAAAAGAACATGCATTTAAAAACTAAATCTTTTCACTGGGCTGTTGCATAACCATAACACAGCATTCTATAGACTGTTTTCCTGATTCCTGTTAAGTAGGAAAGATAATGAAACACAATTCCAGCATGGTTTTGACAGGGGTGGGGTTGGCCATTCTTATTTTAGTTAATACCTTGACTAGAGCCATAATTTTCATTAGAGATTCCAAAGGAACATGCTTTTCTTTCATCAAATCCTTCTGAGTCATCTAGGCTACTCAAGAGACTTTCTTCAACCTTATAGTCACTTAGTTAGATTCATTTAGTGACATGCATAATGGTGAAGACAGACATTCTGTGACCTGGAATAGGAAATGCTTCTATGAGACAATTATATTTTTCTTACCCTAAATTCAAGAGTGATTTGAAATGCTTGATAAGAATTCTTTAGTGGTTCCAAAGTTAAGTAGGAATGGCCAAAGAACTGAGGATATTGGATCAAAATATCTGAAAAGGAAAGAGAAAAGAATTATTTCCTCCTTCCCCCAAAGCAGAAATTTACACACAAACATGTACATATAACATATTCATATATGTATATATATAATATGTACATATTATATATATTATGTATGCATGTGTGTAGTATATACTTAATTTGAAATACACTCAAGTGAATATTAAAGATGGAGAATCCCTAATATTATTAGTCAAAATTAGTTGACAATCTATTAATCCAATGGGTGTTTATCCTTTCATCAGTGTATTCTTATTTCTCTTATTTCCTTGTTCCTCAAAAACAGAAATATGTGTGTGTATATACACATATGTATATGTATGTATTTGTCTATATATACTTAACTTGAAATATACTGAATATTCAAGATGGAGAATCCCTTGTATTATTAGTCGAAATAAGTTGACAATCTATTAAGCCCAATGGGTCTTTATCTTTTCCTCAATGTATTCAGTTATATCTCTTGTTTTAGTGAAATGTGATTTTATGGCTCTGTGGTTAGGGAATTCTGGGTGCCCAAGGAAAATGAATTTTCTGATGATGTAGTGATAGTTTTAAAGAGAATTCTCATTTTCCTTTTTCTTGGTTGCACTTTTGAGTTGTAATATAAATTTCACCACTAAATGTGACCCACAAATTATCATAATTCACTCATCAACTTTACTCTCTCTAACAATGATCTATAAGTTAGATTGAGTTTCTCCAATGCCTAGATGATTTAGCTTGTGTATAAAAAATGCAAGATTGTCTTATATGTATATATATATATATATATATACAGAGAGAGAGAGAGAGAGAGAGAGAGAGAGAGAGAGAGAGAGAGAGAGAGAGAGAGAGAGAGAGAGAGGACTCCGAGAGCCAGGTTGGCACAGTAAATAGAGAGCTTTCCTTCCAGTAAAGAAGTCTTAGGTCCAAGTTCTATCTATGATAATATGTGACTCTAGGTTACCAAGTGCTCTAGGTTACCAAGATTGAAAAACACAAAGTAGGTATTACTTATTATTGGTAGAAGGAGGTTTTCTCATTGAAAATTCCCCATACCAATGAAATAACAGCTGTAGTAAAAAACACAACAAATTAAACACAAAATTTTATGCCCACATAGACTCAATCTCATCTATTTAGTTTATTGTTTTGGGGTTAAATTTCACAGAGCACATACAGCTCAGGGTACCTCTAGGAATGGACCTAGAGAGAAGAACTCATGAAGAGTGGGATGTTCTGTTCCCAATGAAATACTTCTATGTCTACCATCATCTTCAGTATTGAGTGAGTATCTCAGGGAGGGCTTACCTTCTGCACAATTATCACCACCTTTGCCAAGGTTGCAGTGGCATCGAGAACCACCAAGGTTGTAGTCATTAACACAGAAACTATCAGATGAACAGACGGTTTCATCACAAGACATGTCAAAGAGCCTCGTCATTGCAGCCATCCCACTCCTTCTCTTTGCTTTTGCTGTGGTGGTATGGTGAACTGGTGTGGTAGCAATGGGAGAAGCTGATGTAGGAGGGATAAACCTTGAAAAAGTCTTTGGGTTAGATCTAGGAGGCATTTTGGTTTCCACAAAAAATTTCCTATGGCTTCCTTTGATAGCAGGAAGTGGTTTAATCTAAAATAAGTGAAAAGATAAGAAGGATGTAGTCACATTATTGCTGTCATCATTGTCAACATCATTGCCATCATGATTATATTTATTCCACTCCCCATAAAAATCTTTTGCCTCATCACACCCATTTTATTCCTATAAGCATTTAGATCATTATCACCATCAAGAATTATCCCTATTTTCATCCTCACCATTCCTATCACTATGACCAATATCTCTATCTCTACTGTCCCAGAGGGAAAGGACTTTATTTTTTTTCTTGGTGTCCCCTCCATATTACAGTAGGTACTTAATCAATGCTTATTGATTGATTAATAATTTTCACCATCCCTATCCTAAACTGCATCACCATCATCCCTTTACATTTGTATTGTTTCTTGTTCCTTTTTAGAACATAGTTCAAATGGTAAGTAGGGCAGGTATTATTATCCCCATTTGATAGAAACTTGGATGCAAGAATATTAACTGGCTCAGATACACAGCTAAGCAGTGGAAGAATTAAAACAAAAGAGTTTTTTGAAACTATTTCTCATTAAGAAGGGCCAAATGGTAAGGGAATGAGTGTGTTCTCCCCCTCAACATGGTAGTTGAATTTTTAACGTTCCACCCACTATGAAATCTAAAAGTTCCTTCTTGTCTCCAGATTGTGAAGTCAGTGAAGAGATGTCCCAGCATAGTTGGGACTTGGCTTGGTTAATGTTAATTTAAAAATATTTGGAGTGGAATGTCCATAGAAAGTTACAGCTTTCAATACAAATTAGTCTATTTAAAATTTGTGAAGTTTAAGGTTTCAAACCATTGATTAACTTATTTGGTTTTAATAGAAAACAAAAAACATATTCAGCTTCAAGAACAAGGACTTTTGTTACCTCTTCAATATAAATGTCAAAATCAGAGTCATCAGTGTCAAATTCGTTGTCAATGCTTTCTCCTGTGTCTGTGATATACCGTGGCTCAGAGGTCCCACTTCCTGCCTCTTCCGTACCTTTAAGAGCAAAGTCAGCACAACCTTCTATCAATATATCCCTAGATGTTTATTATATTCTATTTTCCTACTCCACTCCACCAGGTAGAGAATTTAGCTAATTTCTTCAGGATAGATTTAGGATGTTAAAGCGGCCAGAGTCTGCAATTCATTCTTACAAACCAATCCATGTCAACACTGAAAACATATAGTGACATAAATATACCTGATATAGAGAAAAAGATATGGTCTTGTCCTTCCTGACCAGAGCACTGGCATGAACCTTGGCCCAGAATTAGAATCTTCAGAATGGGAAGGGTGGTGATGGACAAAGCATAAATATAAGAAGATCATCTCTAAGAAACTTGGGTTAGTTTATGGATCATTTCTCCAATTAGCTTCTTTGGGTTTTTTTTTCCCTTAGATATCCCTTTCTCCAAAAGAAGAAATAATATTGCAGCAGCCTCAGGTCAGATATAGATCAAATGTAGGAAAGTAATACTCAAGAAATCTGGGGCTTCTAAAAATGGTGGTCTATGGTTCTGACCCATTTTCTCCTATCAGATTTGAGAAGGCTGCTAACTTGTCTTTCAATGAAAAGAGAAGCAATTCCTTCCACAGACTTCATATTACTCATATGTTAAAAACAGGGGAATAAGGGTGAGGAAGATATTGAACCAAATGATCTCTGGGGTCTCTTTTGACTTTGCATTTCAATAAGGACTTATTAAACAGTTTATAGAAATACTGCTAATGCAGTGTATAGAAAGCTAATGAAAAGCAGATCTACAGTGTAATGGAAGCAGTATTTTCCAGGAGCACAACACACACACACACACACACACACACACACACACACACACACACACACACATCATAGGTTAGATTATTATTATTTTTTTTAACCATAGAAGCTGTCCCCAGGGCATAATTGACCACAGGTCAAGCTATATCTCTCTAGATGCAGCTTCCTAGAAAGCTCTGGTCATGCTGACATGGAACTTAGGAACTTAGTGGTCATCTAGGGCCAAAAAAAGTCACTAATGTGGGGTCAGGGCTTTTCAGACTTAGCATATATCCCAAGAATGTACAAGTCATTTAATACTCTGCTTTACTGACCAGGCACATTGACATATTGGGATGAGGGGGGCCTTATCTACCTAAGGGAAATAAGGAAATATCCTTGTTGAATATCCCAGTTTATTGTGACCTGTGCCCAAAGTACTATAAATTTATGCATATCTTTTGACCTAACAACATCATTACTTAACATGAAAACCATAAGATATTCTGAAAAAAAGGAAAATGATTTTTATGTACAAATAATATTTATAACAATTCTCTTCTTAGAACAAAAAAAATTGGAAATTGAGGGGATGCCCATCAATTGCGGAATGGTTCAATAAACTGTGATGTTTATGATGGAATATTATTGTTCTACAAGAAATAATGAGCAGGATGCTCTCTGTAAAACACACACACATACACACACACACACACACACACACACACACACATACACACACACCTGTAAATCCTCCATGAACTCAAGTAGAGTGAAATATACTGTATACAAAGTAATAGCAGGAAAACTTGAATTTGAATCTGGTCTCAGCCACTTATTAGCTGTATCAATCTGAACAATTCACTTAATTTTTGTTTGTCTCAGTTTCCTCAATTGTAAAATGAAGATAATAATAGCCTTACTTAACAAGATTGTTGTGAAGATTAAATGAAATAGTATAATAAAACACTAAGCATTGCAATGTCTGACGCATAGTAGGTGCTTAATAAATACTTGTTCTATTCTCTTCTCTTTCCTTCATTTGTCTCTTATGTCTAATTCTGACTATAAATCTCTTCTCTAAAAGGGAAGAAAGCCATAAATACAATAACTTCAATAATATAACTGAAAAAAATCACTAAAGAGAAACCAAGCTTTGAGTAAATAAAACTAATAACAGTCCTGATTATAGATAATAAAATATATTTTCCTCTTCTTAGCAAAGAGATAGAAGATGATAGAAGCAGAATAATACATATACTTTGAAATTTGGTCTCTTTATTGATTGTTTATACTAAAGCATTTTTCTTTCTTGAGGAAAGGTTAAAATTTAGGATGCATTTTAGGTGATAAGAAATGAGAGATGCTGATACGCAGTGATGTTATGAGGGCATCAATTAAGCTTTAAAAAAAAAAGAGGTAAGGCTTGAGGAGAGAAAGAAAAAGAATTAGCTAGTGAGTGGAAAATATGCTGGCTTCCAAGCTCAGGAACGTGTTGGCAGAGCAGAGGAGTCTATTTTCACCTTCTCTATAGTAATTTCCAGCAGTTCTTTAAAAGTCCCAACTTCTGCCAGCTGTCAGACCTAGAATATTGGTGACTGCTTTTGCCAACTCAGGTCTGTACCTCACCAGCTGCATATTAGGTGTTTTCCCAAAGACAGCTGGTGAAATCAGATTTAACTGATTTTTAATGTTATTTTGTTATTTTATTGTTATTATTTCATCATTATTATTTTATAATTAGGTTATTAGCTTCTAAATCATTTAACATCAGAGAAAAAATCCATATGATAAGAAACAACCACAAAAAGATCTTCAAAGCTTTTCTTGTCTTGAGTTTCTCCTTATTTCCAGTTTTTTTGGCTTTAATCCATCCTAGACACTGTAGCCATATTAATTTTCTTAAGACATCACTTTTGTCATAGTATATTCTTTTAAAAATTAACATTTTATTTTTTTACTTAATTACATGTAAAAACAATTTTTTTAACATTTAAAAAAATTTTGAGTTCCAAATTTTTTTCTTCTTTTTCTCCCTCCACACATCTCAGTGAGACGGGAAGCAATTTGATACAGGTTTTACATGTATCACAGTATACTCTTACCCAGAAACCTTCAATGGCTCCCTATTGCCAATAAAATAAGAGTCCAAACTCTGGACATTTCTTTACAATTTGGCCTCAACCTACTCTTTGAAATTTACTCTGATTACTTTTGAGTACAACTCTGATACTCTTGCCAAATTTGTTTATTTGCTTTTTTATGAATGCCTATTTCTATTCCTACTTCTTAAAATACTCTTTCTCCTCACCTTTCTCCTATCTATTCATAGTTAACACATTTTTTTAAAATTCAAGTTTATTCTAACTCTCAATAACCTCTCCTCTTCTTTGAACTTGAGTATTTTAAATAAGACTCATTAGATGAATAGATGAGTAGCTAGAAAGACAGAACACTGGACATGGAGTCAAGCAGACTCATCTTTGTGAGTTCAAATCTGGCATCAGACACTAAGTGACCTTGAGCAAGTCACTTAACATTGCCTCAGTTTCCTCATTTTAAAATAAGATGAAGAAGAAATAAAAAACCACTTCCATATCTTTACTAAGAAAACCCCAAATGGAGTGAGTCACAGAGAGTTGGACACGACTGAAAATGATTCAACATTTTTATATCCATACTTTCTCCCACTCTTCCTACTGCCCCCTCTCAAGGACCCACTTCACATAACAAATAATATTTTTAAAGGAAAAAAAAAGAAAAAAAGAGAAAGGAAAAAATCAGTAAAACTAATCAATACATCGAAAAAGTCTAAAAATATATCTATCAATTACTATTCCTCACTCTCACTGCCTAAGACTCACATCTTTTTTTGTGTTCATCTATTTTTTATGACATCCTTTATTCTACTTCTTCATGATTCCTTGTATGTAATGCATCGTGGCTAGTTCATCTTATGAATTTTCATTACTCCCTGACAGATATTCAATTTCCATTTCTTCAAATTATTATATGTAGTTGGATTGACAACCTGTGTAGAACTTGTCTGTGGTATGGAAAGAACAGAAGTTTTAGCTCTAAGTCCCATTTTTAACATTTACTGGCTATGTGACTCTGGGAACTTTTCCACTTGGTCTTACTGGATCTTTCCTTCCTCATTTAAGGAATTGTAGAATTCCTTTTTACCTATGCATATATGCACATACATATATAAGCCATACATGACACATACACACAATTGAAAAGAGAAGAATAGGATAGAATGCCTTGCCTTTATGAAACTCCAGGACTCTTTTAATGATCCCAAACTTTTTTCTGAAACCGAAAACTCTATTTTTAATACCACTAGTCTCTTTAGGGTAGCTAGAGAATTCAGTAGATGGAGATGTGCTAAAATTCAAATGTAGCCTTAGACACTTACTAGCTGTGTGACTCTGGATAAATCACTTAACCCAATTTGTCTCAGTTTCTTCATCCGTAAAATGAGTTGGAGTAAGAAATGGCAAATCACTCTAGTATCTTTGCCAAAAAACAAAACAAAATAAAACCCAGGATGAGTGAGAATCAGACACGACTGCAACAACTGAATAATACCAATATTTTCTAATTAGTGTGTTGGTGAGAAAAGGAGTGTCTTGGGCAGCATGTGCACTGGGATCTCATGCTTGAAACTTCTGATTTAGTCCAATAATCTCATTTTATAGACCAAAAAAGAGGGTTAGAAAGTCAGTGAGCCAGCTAGCATTTATTAAGAGCCTATTATGTGCCAAGTACTGTGCTAAATGTTGAGGATATAAAGAAAAGGAAAAGGCAATCCCTGATCTCAAGAAGCTCACAATCTAATAATGGAGGCAACTATGAAAAAGACTATGTACAAACAAGATAAAGATGGGATAACCTGGAGATGATCAGCTGAAGGAAAGCAGTAGTATCAAGGGGTCTTGGGAAAGGCTTTCTATAGAAAGTAGAGTTTTAGCTGAGACTTGAAGAAGATGAGGAAGGAAAGTGTTCCAGGCATTGGGAACAGTCAGTAAAAATCTGGCATCCAGAGATGAGGTGTGCTGTGTAAGGAACTATAGGGAAGTCAGTGTCACACAGAGTATGTGGAGGGGTATAAGGTTCTTGGCAGATAGTAGCCACTTAATAAATGTTTATTGGTTGATTTTAAGAAAGCTGGGAAGATAGGAAGGAGCCAGGTTATAGAATTGTTTTAAAAATCAAACAGAAGCTTTTATATTTAATTCTGGATTAATATATTTATTTATTTTTATCTATCTATCTATCTATCTATCTATCTATTTAATTTATTTAATCCTGGATATTTAATCTTGGAAGTGATAGGGAGTCACTGGAGATAACTACATGGTGTGTGTGTATATGTATGTATGTATGTGTATGTAGGAGGTGATATAACCACAGTTCTACTTTAGGAAAAACAATTAATAAACCTGTTGAATATTATTCAATGAGTAGCAGAGCTTGAACCAAAAGCAGAGCTACTGCTTCCCAGTTTCATATATTTTGCCATATGTAATATGGCTTGTAGTACTTTACTATTCTTGACCCTTCTTAATTTTCCATGCTTTTCATAGAAGAAAAAAGAGTCAGAAAGAAGTTCGGTGATCTGCCTAAGATCATACAGCAGTCATCAATAAGGTTGGAAGTAGGATTCAGATTGTCTTTTTCCCACTAAACAACTTTTCCTCAGGTTTTGTCTCAATGACCTACTCCATAAGATGCTCTTGCTGTTGGGAGAGAGAACTTAAAAGCATCATTTTAGCATCAGTTAGAATCTCCACTATAGCCTAGGGACAGTCTCATTTTATTCTGTCACTTTGATAATTAGAAACAAAGAATATTAAAAATCAGACATTTATTATAATTAGAGTAGACATATGGTTAACTGGATTAAAAAAACACAATGGAGGAATGTTTCCATTTGAAACCCAATAGGAAAATACTAGACTAATAGAAGCAATAGAATTTTGCTTTATAAAAATATACATATTTTAAAATTTTGCCTTATAAATGGCAAGGCTCTTGGGATCAGATCATCTGGGTTAAAAACCCAATTGTGCCAGTTACTAGTTGTGGGACCTTTAGCAAGTCATTTAAACTCTATGGGCTCCAGAATCCTTGCTTATAAAACAAATAGGCTACACTAGATGGCTTATTATAAACTTCTGGTCAGCTCTATGTCTATAATATCATGTTCTTATTATTCTTAAATAATATTCTCCAATATTGGAAAGCTATAAGGAAAACGGAATAGAACAGGAGCATTAGATCTGATTTTAGTTATGGTTACTAATTATTTTTTGACATTTAAGCAAGTAATTTCATTTTTTTACCTTTATCTGTCAGATGATTGTGTGTGTGTGTGTGTGTGTGTGTGTGTGTGTGTGTGTGTGTGTGTGTGTGTGTGTAAGAGCGATGTCATGAGTATAGGGAGGTTCAACTAGATTATCATTAAGATTTCCCCAACTACAGAGTCCTATGAGACTATTACATGGTGTCCTAGTGCACAGAACACTGGGTCTGGAGTCAGGAAGACCTGAATTCAAATCAAGACTCAGACACTTCCTACCTCTGTGACCCTGGACAAATCACTTAATCCCTGCCTCAGTTTCTTTCCTGTAAAAAAAAAGGATAATAACAGCATCTACTTCCCAGGGTTGTTGTAGGAATCAAAAGAGATACTTGTAAAATGCTTATCACAGTGCCTGGCATATTTACTATGTATGGTAAATGCTATGTAAGTACCTTTTATTGCTATTTTTTTCAGTTGTTTCAAATCTTGGTAACCCCCATTTGGTGTTTTCTTAGCAAAGATACTAGAGTGATTTGCCATTTCCTTCTCTATTTCATTTCACAAATGAGGAACTGAGGCAAACAGGGTAAAGTGATTTTTTTGAACTCAAGAAGATGAGTTCCTAACTTCAATCCTGGCACTCCATACCATAAATATAATGGGTTTTTTAAAATGATGATTCTATTATAACTACAAACTTAAAGAGTATACTCTCTAATGTTATATCACCCTTATCAGAATTGTGGTTAGAAGAACATAAAATTAGTCATCTGAAGGCACAGGCTACTCTGTTTTCTATTCCTTAACACACTCTCTCTCAGTAAAGTCAAAGAAACAGTAGAAAGTTAAGCAGATGGCTAGATACTTGGGCATTGGGTAGAGGCTGCTCTTGCTACCTGCTGGCTTAGGAAATACAGAGGCAAGGCATAATATGAGCTTCAGCTGGGAACCCAGCAGGCAAACTTAAACCCATATTTTCAGCCTGTTGTGCTGGGATGTTGCTGCTTGGAATTCTTGGATCTTGAGAGAGGAATATTGAATAATAATTTACTCAGTCACCTCCTTTCATGGCAATACCTTATAACTCTCAATTAAAACATACAATTAATTAAAAGAGTTCCTAAAAGGCTTTAAAAAATTATAGTGGGAAAGACTGTTATTGGTGCTATTTATAGAGCAGGTGATGAGGAAGTATTTGTTGCATGAGTGAAATGAATGGATGACACAATTTCCATAATCCTTTGGGGCAAAATATCTCTAGCTTGGTAAATATATTCATAAGTGATAAAATACACATACCTGAGTACCTTTCTACTTTTAAATCCTGAAATTTTTATTCTTCATAAAAAACTGTACTTTCCCCTGAAGAAAAGTACTACTTGGATCTCTCCTTGTGATGTGGACTTGGTTTGCATAAGTTGTATTTAGCTTCACTGGGCTGGACCCAGCAAATGCTGGGTTGCCCAGGGTTTGTGTCAGTGGGGCACAAGCCCTAGCCCAGGGACAGCCTTTGTTGTGCTTAGTGCCCTTTGGCAGTAGAATCCTTTTGGAAATAATATTTTTAAATATGTAAAATAAAATACAGGCTTTTCAAGGAAATAGATAATAGTTCTTGCTTCCACATTGGAAGAATTATGAGTAAGACATCCCCACAATTCAGAAAATACATGTAAAATTTTGTGGCCCTCCCTTTATACGAGAGAAGTCTGAATTTTTTCTTTTTTTTTTTTTAATGGAATGTTCACAATATCTTATTGAAAAATTTAAAGTAAGTATTTAGTCATAGGCTCTGTGTTCTTTGCTGGCCTTCTTAAGTTTTCTGTGACTTCTGCAAAATTCCTCCCAAAATTTCCATTTAATTTCTTATGATATATCAAAACTATAAGAGGGAAAGTTTCAAGGTGGAAGGGATAACTGCATATTAAAATATTCATTTAATCATTTTAATAAAATACATTTATTTTATTTAAACCAAATTAAATCAAATCAGATTAACATCAATAAATAAAATGAGGAAACAAAATAAATAATTAAATGAAAAATTTTTAAAAATAATAAAAATAAATAAACATAAATGTATTTTTATTATTTTATAAAATAATTTGATATTAAGATGAACTTTTTGAAATATTTAAATATAAATTCACAAACTTGAGGTTAAAATCCTCTACACAGATTCCATAATATTATCAGAGGATAAAAGACATTGAGACTATCCGTGCATGCTGTAGGAAGAGAAATTAACTGGGAAATCAGATTTCTGAAGAAATGATACTTGAAGTAAATCTTGGTATAGAGCTGTAAGAGATATTTTAGAGAATATAATGCTACTTTTCAGGGCAGCTAAAGTGGAACAGTAAATAGAACATTTCAAAATCACGAAGACTTAACTTCCCGAGTTCAAATTTGTCTTGAGACACTTATTAGCTGTGTAACCCTGGGCAGATCACTTAATCCTGTTTGCCTCAGTTTCCTCATCTGTAAAATGAGTTGGAGAAAAAATGGCAAATCACTTTAATATCTTTGCCAAGAAAACCCCAAAATAGGTCATGAAGGGTTAGACAAGACTGAAATGCAACTTTCTCCTTTTTCAAATAAGGAAAATGAAGCTCAGAGAGATCATATAGATATCGAGTAGCAGAGTGTGAATTCAAATCCAGCTCATTTGATTACAAATCAAGTGGCTTTCCATCACCAGAGGAAAGTTAGGTTCACCAAATGCTCAAAGACAACAAGAAACATAATTTCATGGGATACTTGATTATGGTGAGTTTAAGCAATAAAACCACCATGAAAACAACATTTTCTGCTAATGAGGAGATAGAAATTCCATAAAGAATTCAATTAGGCCCTACATTGACAAAGTCAACATGTTCCTTAATCCTTGGTGACTGTAGTATAATTATTGGCACAACTGTGATATGGTAAAAAAAAAAGTTTAGGATTTTTTTAAAAAGGTCAAAATCTCACAGACTTGAAAGCCTATGTCTATGCATCATTAATACTTTACACAAGAATAAAGGAGAAAGATAACAGACATGTTAAGCAATGAATAACATCATATTACCCCAAAATGAAAATGGCCATATCTTAATAGAGAGAGAATGACTGATTACTAATGTGGGGGACACTTGAGAATCAGTTCTCTGGGTTCAATTGATTTATTAGAGTAAAGCTAAAAATCAAGACCAAATTAGAAGAAAAGATAAGGATGAGAATATATGACATATATGATAATTACAAGCTTCTAACTGATTTATTCAAATAAACTACTTGTACTGGAAAATAAAAATGTAATAAAATTTTTGATTAACTTGAAAGTCCAAGAGGTTTGAGGGGACATTGGTTCCCTAAGCATGTTGAAGTCCCTTAGTATAAAGATAAGGAATTGAGGTTACAAAAAGACTGAGTCAATTTCTGACCTCCTTGAGAAGGCAAAGGTAAGCCATTAGATGGATGGATCTGATAATGTAGACAAATGGAGTGAGCTTCAGAAGAATAGAGGCTGCTCAGAGAGAGTGAACCAACTGTAAAAAGACTACTGAAGAGCAAGCAAAAGGAGCAAAGGATAGACTATTCTTTCTCTTGGCTCTTTATTTTGTATGTTGATTTATAATTTATGTCTCCTCTTTTAAAATATTAGTTCTTTGAAAGCTAAAGCCGTGTTTGCTTTTCTTTGTAACCCTATAAATTAGCAATGTTTGGTGCATCATAAATATATAATAGAGGTTTGTTGATTGAGTACTAAAAGAAAGAATACCCAGTACAACAGAAGCCAATTAAAGATGTGTTCTTCTATAGGTTTCATTATCAATAGAATAAGAAAGAAGTATAAGAAGAAAGGATGTGAATGAAGGGAAACTTGATAAACATAAAGAATAAAGAAATATGATCCATGAAGGGGCTGGGAAAAAAATTCCAGAAGAGGTAAAAGGAAGAAAGAATATTCACCTCAGTAGATATTAGCTTTGAATCACAAGGATCAAGGAAACATTATTTATAAGTGTGCCTGCCATAAAATGGGAAAGCAATCATTTAATTGGAGTTCTACTTTTCAGACTCTTGTGATATCTAAGTAGAGAATCTCTGCAGGAATAGTGACATCAGCTTCCATAGCTGATCCCTGGAGACACAGGGGACTTGGGTATGTGGACACCAGGTAAATGCAGCAGAGAGTTCCCTTCAGGTGTCTGAGTCAGCAAGTACCTGGTACTTGTGTCCCCAGGCTGGACTAAGATCATACTGAACTCTAGGGCCCTTTCTATGGAACACTGATGAATTAAAAAGTATGAGATGGAAAAAGCCAGTTGTAAAACATAAGTAGTATGACTTGAGCAAAGCCAAAGAAGTAAGCTATGTTGGATTATAATTTTATTGTTTTTAATATCAGCAGATTCCACAGACTATTTTTTCTGCTCTTATGAGAAAAAGTGTGTGTATGTGTCTGAAACCTTATGAATTTTGTTGAATATATTTTTATGTTCTTTTGGTAAAAGGGCTTCCTTTAAAAAATTAATATAATTCTTGCAAGCCAAAGGAATGTTAGAATGATTTCATACATTCCTCAATGAGGCCTGTGTTTTAAAAGCCCTAGAGAATTCTGGAAGACAATAAACCATGTAAGGGACAGGAAATATCAAAAATGACTCACCTGAAGAATGTACCCTACTTCCACCCCTCCCTCTAATGCCATGTGGACAACCAAACCATAGAGCAAAGAAATGAAACTTGGCTTATATCCTTCATCTTTGTCCCATAATGTGGTCCTATAATTAACTGAAAATTCCAGAGGCAACAATGGACAAATGATAACATTGGCTTTCCACAATCTGAATACTTTTGGACAAAAGACCTTTTTATAATAAACAAAAACAAAGGTAAATTGTTATCAAGAACAAGGAAGAAGGATTTTTGCATGTTGATCAATATAGGGTTAGAAGATGAGAAGTTAAAAGTATTTACCAGCATGCCCCAAGTATTAAAGCTTCCCTAGATAAGTAACCTTTCCAGGGAAATGGCCAGAATGCTAACTCTATGGGTTCCCTGCCTCAATACTGAATTGAATTCTTTGATTTGCTGATCTTTAACTTTCAATGGATGAGATCATTCTTCCTCCTGGCTCTTCGTTATCTTATGTGTACCACAATTTATATAGCTGTGTATACATTTACACAACTTTTCTAATGGGGCAAGATATACTAAGGGACCTTTTTAACTTACAATTTGAGAAATAAACAAGAAGAGTTTTTGAGGCTACAGCATTCTAGTCCAAACCTAGAGTGGGGTACATGAGTTGTTTGGGGGAATAGAGAGCAGATCATACAGTCTGAAACTACATTGTGTTAGGAATCAGGGATATCTCACACAAAATAGAACTGAAGGACTGGAGATGTTTGTAGGGGAAAATCTACTTGCAGAAGTGATTCAATTCTTTTGAACACAAGTTTTTAATGTGCCTAGAAAAGAGTAAGTGGTATTTAGTCAATGTTTATTACTCTCTTTATCTTTGTTATGTCCCATTTGTCTCTCAAATATCTGTTTTTAGAACCACTATCTTCCTTTCATCTTTGATTGCTCTTTCTTTACTAGGTCCTTCCCTTTGCCCCAAAACATGCTCAAGTTCTACACAGTCCTCAGAACAAAACTATAACAAATTTCTTTGGACTCTGCCAACTTATTGAGCTGTCATCTTGAGTTCAAATCTAGCTTTAGACACCTACAAACTGAGAAAAAGTAACTTAAACCTGTTGTCTCAGTTTCCTCATCTGAAAAGTGCGAGGAAATATCACCTATCTTACAGAATTGTTGTGAAGATCAAAAGAAATAATAGTTAACCGTTCAGCACAGTGCCTGGAACATAGTAAACTATGTAAATGTGAGTTATTATTATTATTATCAACATTATTATTATCCTACAATTCTACTCTTCTTTACTGCCTCCTATTTGCCATCTATTAATTCCACTACCTATGCAATCTGGTTCTACTAAAACTATTTTTTACAAGGCTATCAATGACTTTAATTATAGTTGCCAAATCCAGTGGCTTTTGCTCTGTCTTCACCATACTTGATCCTTCTATAGCATTTTACATCGTTGATGATCTCTCCCTTGATACTTTTCCCTCTAAGAGGAGGATAGATACATCATAACATAACTAACATCTTTAAGATGTTTGAAATGAGGGCATGGGGATGGAAAGATAATACTTTATTCTCTGTCCCTCAATTTCATCTACTATAATAGGTTTCAGGAGAGAAGGATCTCAACAGGTCATGGTTTAAGGAGGTAACTTTTTCTTATAGGTGATTTATAACTGATTACTTTCTTGGAAAAGGAGAGAAATATTTCCATTGACTTAAAATCTTTCAGAGTTTTGAATACAAATATCATGATGTTATTCCCAAGCTTTTAATAACAAAATTGAGCTTCCCTTCTGCCTAGAATATGACCTGATATAAGGGGTTCTTCAAGACAATCAACCTTCTGGAATCACCATGGTTCATTTACTCTCTTCACTTCCAGTTGGCTACCAGAAAAGAAGAAAAAATTTTGACTCTGCTCTCTTAGTTCTATCTCCCTTTCCCCCTTTTTTTTTTATGGATCTAGAAAACAGCTCTTCCTTTCCTCACCCACCCACCCACTGTTTCTCTTCTCTTCTCTCCCCTCCCTCTTTCTGTATCTGTTTCTCTGTCTCTGTCTCTCTCTTTCTATGTCTGTTTCTCTCTGTGTGTCTCTCTGTCTCTCTCTCCTTTTCTCTTTTCATGCTGGGGCAAGAATTCCTTTTCTCTATCACTCTTCTCAGGTGACTGTGTCCTATTAGGTCCCCAAGGTAGCAACTGACAATACACTTCCAACCTTCCATTCTCCCTTCAAAAAGAATTGTGTGCCCTATCTATATTGTGTATATTCACACACAATTGGTTACTGAGTTCTTATTCAGTTTTTATAGATTTATATATTTGTACTCAGCTAGGAATATAGTCCAAGTGCCTGAGAGATTCTAACTTATATTGAGTTTTTAGCTTCATTTTGGGGTTTAAAGGATTTGTTCAAGGGCCCTCTAATTCTCATTATTCTTTTTCATGTTCTTATGCATTTGTTTCTCTCTCCCTTTCCCTTTTCTCTCTTCCTTTTTCTCTCACAAAATTATAAAATGAAATTTTCTTTTATTTTGTGGGATTCAATTTCTAGGCTCCCTAATTGTCTAGAAGACCCCCAAAGAACTAGTCCCACTTCCAGATTCAGGTACAACAAATCTGAAGAAGATGGGAGTGAAGTCTCTTTTCCAGTCTTATTTCATGGTGATTTATCAGAATGCTAAAAATTGGACTAATTTTTATATCCTGCTCTCTTCCGGCTCATTCTTATTTCTCCCTATGCCTGGAATTCATTCTCTTTGTATCTGTCCCTGTGGAAATATGTCTTCTCTCCCAATCCAGCTCAGGTACCTTCCTCCTTCATGATCCAGGTCTACCCAGCTGAAAGTGATCTCTTCCTCCTCGATTTCTAATATTACCTTCTGTAGATTTTGTCCTTATACTTACTACATTCTAAATATCACATCCTGTCAAAGAGGCGGTACATTTTTTGACACCATATGCAATTCCATTTTTAAAAAATTTGTATGTCCAGAGCCTAGTGGGTAGATCACATAATGAATAGAGCACTGAGCTGGAGTCAGGAAGACCTGAGCTCGAATCTAGCCTCAGAGTTTTACTAGTAGCTAATGAAGGCATAGTAGCTCTCTCTTTTGGGTAGTATCAAGGTCTTGTTTACATGCAACTTGGGTGTAATGCACTAAACTGGCTAAGGAAAGGGATACCTTCCTTTCTTCTTAAGCCCTATGACTGAAAAACAAGCTTGAAACTTGTGGGTTATTTTGGTTATATAGATGCAGGTGATAGAGTCCCCAGGAGCAGAACTGTGAACTACTGGAACCTTGAAATTTAAAATTCTAGGCTGGATGAGGTTGACAACTCAGCAGGGAAGTCCTGAGGAAGCAAGATACATGGATGCAAGGTTGGAAGGCAGGCTTTGGGTTTAACTAAATTGTGAATCTAATTCTTCTTCCCTCCCCAGAGGCTGAGGGAAATGAGGCAAAGATCGGGAGTGGGGGTAAACATTATGTCCCTATGGGATGGAAAGAATATTTGTTCTTGCTATGCTTTCCAAATAATATTTCTTTATAATATTGGATCTGACTATCAAGTGGATAAATGGAATTGGGATGATTGGACCCCCAAAATAGAGGAAATATAATTGATAAGTGCTTGAGTCCATAACTGCCCCCATGCCTTTAGGCAATAAGATTAGTTATAGTTACACAAATATTATCCTCACTTTATAGATTAGGAAACTGAGCCGCAGAGAAGTCAAATAATTTGACCATGATAATAAAGTCAGTGAGTGAAGAAACTCAGTTGGATGTCTTTGGATGTCATGCCTAGCATTGTTTGAAAAAGTTTAAAAAGTTTACATCTATATCTATCTATCCACCTATCCATCCATCTAAATATCTATCTACCTATCTATGTATCTATCTCTCTATGTATCTATCTCTCAATTATGTTGTTTGAAGTCTTATAGATTTAAATAAAGGCAAAATTCAATAATGTCTGCCCATCCCACCTTCCAATTTGGCTATCTTCACATAGCATTTTTTTATTTTAGCCCCCTTCACATCCATTTCAGCTGATGAGAAGAGAGACTATCAGCCCCCAAAATCTGTGAGTTATCGCCACCTGCTGGATGTCTTTTCATATTTCTTCCATTGGAGGAACAGTGACTTCCCAGATGCTCATGAATTTCAGAATTCTCTATTGGTTTCTGCAGTCACTTTATGAGCTCCAAGGTCAAGAAAAGCCGTGGGAGACTCATTCTACTAGACTAAAATGAAACTGGATTTTTATTCTTAAATATGGGAGAGTTACAATTAGTGTGCATGTGTGTTGGGATGGGTTGGGGGGATTGAGAGCAGCAATACTTCCATAAGCCCTTGGTTTGCTATTTCTGACCAGCACCAATGGCAAACTGGGAGCCTCATTAGCAAGCTTTTCTTAAAAGCTAGGTCATCCTCTCCTGAAAGCAGATTCTTGTTTCTTATGGGAAAAACATTTCTCAAAGATTGTCCATATTGATGCTAAAGCCACCAGGCAACATCATAAAAAAAGGAGCAATAACAACAAAAGAAATCCACTAATACCCTTTAAACTGTAGTTGAGCTTCACACAAACAAAACAATTTTACTGAATTTTTTTAATTTTTAAAAAACCTCTAAAAGGGAAGCCGTATAGTACAGGGGGATAAGAATTGACTTTTGAATCAAAGAATCTTAGTTTGAATTTCAGATCTTCCACTTAATACTTTTGTGACCTTGGGAAGGGATCTCATCTTTTGAACTTCAGTTTTCTTATCTGTAAAATGGGGTTACTGGACTTGATGACATCTAAGGTCCTATCTAGTTTTAGATCAAGGGTTCCTACATTTTTGTTTGTTTGTTATGAATCCCATTAGCAGAATCTGGTGAAGCTATGGATCTCTTCTCAGCATATTTTTAAATAGATGAAAGAAAATATATAGGATCATAAAGGAAACGAAACACCAATGACAATAAGTAAGTTGTTTTTTCATCCAAGTTCATGGATCCTCTGAAATCTTTTTATGAACTAGGTTAAGAGCTTGTACTTGCCATCTATGATACCAAAAGCTATAGCTGAATCCTTACTTTATCACTAACTACTTGACAAATCACAAGAGTTCCCTGGTTCTCCTTTTCCACTTTTGTAAATGAGGGAGATGGACCAAATGACCTCCAAAAGTCCCTTTCAGCTTGGAATCTATGATCCAAATTGTTGTTTTTGTTATTTCAGAGACAGCTTATGCTTCAAAAGTTCAAGGATAGCTGATTTCCTTCACGGATACAGACTGCATGTCTTAAAAAAGAATTCTTTTGAGTTGCTGCTGCTGAAAAAATTCATTACGAGATGGAAAAACTTCTAGTAAAACTCATAACTGACCCTGTACTCAAAGTCTTTTCAATTCTAATGAGTCATCTCTTTAGTCAGGGATAGATAGCCTAAGTTGATTATTATTTTTACTAAGATAGCTGTGTCTTTATTTATAACTGGTTTGATGAAATTCATTTCAATAGGAAATAATGAATAGGCTAGAATAACTGAAGGAAGGAATATAGGGAAAAAGCAGGAAATAAGTTGAGGATCAGATTTGAAAGCTGGGATAAAGTTTGGACCTTATCCTTTAATGATTGCACATTTTCCCCTGAAGGTGATATAGAGAACTCTATGAAGTTTTTAACCAGCAGAGAAACATAATAAAGTGGTATTTCAAGAAGATGAGCCTGACTTATCAATTTGCAGAATGGATGGCCCAGAGAGAGCAATACTGAGTAAAGGGAGACCTTTAAAAGGCAGAAGCAAAGGAATGGAGTATGAACATTTTTTCAATATATTTGCTAGGGCTTACTGAGGAAAGTACTTTGCTTGTACCTATGATAGTCATTGTCAATTCCATTCTTCTCTTCCCTTAGAATGCATTATGCATAATATAATTGGCATGTCAACATCTGGTATACTGATTGGTTAGTCTAGAAATATCCTTTCTTAAAAAATCATCAGCAAGCAAACTATGTCAGAGTTATTTTTCAGCTTTGCATTAGACAATGATAAAAGAACGTCTTTCTTCACCCTCATACCTATCAGTCTGCCCCAAATCTAAGAAAAATAATCAAAATTTCCCAGAATTGCTGAAGCTGAAAGATAGTATTAGAACATGCTTCAGTTTGTAAATCCATCCTTTGAAATACCCCAGAGGAGTACCTGTGCACCAGAAAGGAAAGGAACAATGTAGGCTACATTCTGATTACCTAGATTACTTTTGTTGATTTGGTTCCCATTTCAGCAATTGAAGTGCAAGTTCAGGGACACTTTGTGCCATCTCTGGGGAAGTTATTGTGATTGCTCCAAAGTGTATTATGATCTGTGCACACAAAAAAACTTTAAAGAAATAAAGGGCTGCTACTCTTTTTACCTTGCTCACAGTATATATTAATAATGTAAACTCCCTCTTATTTTTCCTCTGTGAATTCCCAGGCCTTGACATTATGTTTTGTACATAAGTATTTAATAAACATTTGGGCAGCTGGGTGACACAGTGGAGAGACCGAACGGTCCATAGTCAGGAAAACATGGGTTCAAATCTGGCCTCACACATTTACTGGATGTCTAATCCTAAGCAAATCATTTAAACCCCCTCCCCCCCTTTTTTTGTCTGTATCCTCATCTGTAAAATGACCTAGAGAAGCTCACTACTCCAGTATCTTTGCCAAGATAATACCAAATGAGGTCACAAGGAGTCAGACATGACTACACGATAAAAAAAACTAAATACTTAAGAAGACTGCTGAGACTTTTAGTCATTCCATGAGACTCTTATTTGCAAATGGAATTGAGACTTTATTAGTTTGAATACTAATAATTCAGATTGCAACCTATTTATGCTTGTATGACTTGTTCATGTCCTCCTATAATGTCATTAGAATTCCACCCAGTGGCTAATGTCCTGGTGACTTTTTAAACTTTCTCTTGACATTACAAAGATACCAGTGGCTATTTACCTATCATCTTTTGTCTTCACCAGGTGCGCAGCCTGTCCTTTTGCTCTATATACATCTCTCCAATGTCAATTTTTACTCATGTTTTTCAGGCTTTTCATTCATTATATTTTGCAGTTTGACCTATCTGACTTTACATTGCTCTTTATGCAAAATTCATTTTCAATTCTTTGGAGACTGTTGTGATTCATGTCTCATAGGCACAAACAGCACAAGTAGATCATTGATATTAAAAAAAAGGTAGATCTTTGTTGTTGTTGTTGTTGTTGTTGTTGTTGTTGTTGTTGTTGTTTTAAGATTTGGGGCTTTTATGGAACTTTACAATTTCCTAAAAATGATCCAGTTTGTTTTTGTCTACTTTTAAAATTCCAGACCCTGTTTGTTATTCATTTATAGTATTTATCCAGATATATACATTGATCAACAAGCTTCATAGGTTGCCATGACAATGGCATTCATAATCTAGAAAATAGGTAGCCTTCATCCACTTGGTGTTTTGTCTTGAGAGTATAGGATACATATAATATTATGATATTATAACCTTAGAGCTAGAAGGAATTGTTTGTAGCAGTGTTTGAGTAACTATAAATCTCTTCCAAGAGGCTCTGGGATTGATATGGCACCCACAAAAACAGGAGCATCTGAAAGATTTTAACTTGAAACTGTTGGATCTCCTGTATTACAGTAGTGAACAATTTTGACCAGCAAGCTTTTCCTTGTTTTATGATTCGCCTTATGGCTATAATTTGAATGCTATTGAACATGGTTGCTACTCTTCTAAGGACTCTTGATGTTTTTGTATCATGGACTCTTTTATCTGTCCCAAAAGTTGGTTAGTTGTATTGCTGTATGAGTGTTTGCAGACAGGAAGACTTCAATTATATGCATTCTAGTAGTCGATCTAATAATTTTAATAATTTCAAAATAATGAGAAGCTTGAATGACATTTCAACATATCTGCAACAATGTTAATGTGATGAAAAAATATTGTGATTTCTATTGATGACAAAGTCATGGGTACAGCTGGGAAAGGATGTGGCATGTATTCAAAATTAAAGGAAAAATTAAATTTCAGTGAAGTCAGTGATAGTAATAATAAAATAATTTTTCCCTTACAAGTTCATAGAATCCTCTAAAATCTATATCTATATTCTAAGGTTTAGAATCCTTGCTCCATTGTTATATCTTACATCAAATCTTGAATGATTCTGATGGTTGGATAAAGGATACCTTGTTGGAAAAAAGCATGGAAGCTTATAGCATGAAAGCTTTAGTTGTACTAGGAAAATTAAGAATTAATGTTGTTTTAGTGGCCCTCTTTTTTAGTTTGCAATATCCCTTAAATGTACTTGGAATTATCTTGTCTTAGTTTGGTATCTCACCAATCCATCTATCTCTAAAGTGGTTTTATTTTCCACTGCTTCTCTCTGCTTTAAAAACTGATGTTAATCTGATGTAATAGCATTGGAACATTCCAGAAAAGCTTTGTTTGCATTAATAGTAAAGTCAAATAAACTTATTTGAGCATTCAAAAAAGATTGGGAGGAATGGTTAGTGGGAGACAAAGGGACAGTTAACACTGTAGAGCAAATTAACATTTCAAAAAGGAAATTTCGCCATTTTGTCTTGAACTTCAGGAGAATCTGAACAACAATAGTTGGCTAACAAAAGAAAGAACTGAGGAAGAAAACAAGAGAATTATACTTCATGGTACAATGAAAAATGTGCTAAATTAGAATTATAGGAGCTGGATTTAAATCCCATCTCTTCCCCTTACTAGCTAGGTGACCATGGGAAAATAAATTAATCTCCCTAGGTCTTCATCTGCAAATCTGAAAGGGTTGAATTAAATGAAATCTGAATCCCTTTTCAACTCTCATCTATGATCCACTAATCTCAAACCCATTGTAGTCTGTCCAGATTAGCTGGTATATTTGGTTCTTCCCACGTTTTGGTAAGAACATTAACAAGATGGTGTGTGTTCAGAAGAGAGTGATCAGCGTAATAAAAGAATATGAGAATAGTCTATGTCATCAGTTGAAGAAACTAGAGACCTTTAGTCTAGAGAAGAGAAGATTTGGGGTGGAGAAACATGATAGTTATATGTAAGGGCATATTGGAGCCCACTTGAACTGGCTTTCTTGGGTTTATTGCTCAGATTGGGCTGAATTTTCAACATGAGCATCTAGATCTCAGAAATCAGCAAATGCTACAAATCAGAACTTGATTTATTCTTGTATTGATTTCCTAGTCTAAGAAAGTAATGGAGAAAATGTTAATAATAAAGATTAAAGTGTGTTGTGAATACATTATTTTTTAAAAAATCAGAGATCTAGTTGTTAAACATTTATCAACATACTACTGGTTTTTAAAAAGTACTTGAAAGAAGTATTGGTTTGGTTTGATCCAATAGAACTGAGAGCAATGGAAGGAAGTGGCAAAGAAGCAACTTTTTTTGTTGTTTGATATAATGAAAAATTTCTTAATAATTTAAGTTGACCAAAAGTTAAATGGTAGCTAGTACCCCACAACTGGAAGTCTTCAATGGAAGCCAAATGACTACTTGTCAGAGATATAGTGTAACAATAGGTTGGACCTCCAAGGCCCTGCCAAGTCTTTAATTTTATGAAGGGCCATTCATTTAGAAAATTTTTAATGAGGACTTAATGTGCGTTAGTTATGATCATAGATTCAGAGATGAATAAGTCATAGTTCCTGCTTTCAAGAGGAATAGATCTATGAGAAGTGAAAGGATTCAAAGGATTAATACAATGACAATAGAAATGAAATGGAGTGAATCTATTATAATTATCTATAAACAGTATATGAGTTTGAAATCATCTTTTCTATAATGAAAAGCTTTGCTGTGCCTTTCAACCTGATTGGACAATAACAAATATGTATTTTCAGTATGATTAGGTAAGATTAAGACATGACCATATATATATAATATATATATATATATATATATTTTTTTTTTTTTTCCTATTTAAATTCATGATCATGGCTTCCTGAGAGTCCTAACCAATTGAGGTGAGAAGTCCTGACAAATAGGAATGTCATAAACAACTACATAAGTGTCTTTTTAAAAATTAAATGGTAAAACTTTTTAAAAAATAAGAACCTTTATTTGGAAAAAAAGGACCAGAAATAAATGATGAATATAGTAGAAAAGGAATAAATGTTAAGCAAAGAAAAGCATTCTATCTGCCTATTATACCTTGGAAATTATTTAAACCAAAAACCTATAAAGGAAGCATTGGAATAGTACATAAAAAGGCCTCCTACAGAGTCTCAGTAAACACTGATGACTGATTGAATAGATACTAAAGATGTCTGAACATCAGAGAAGCATTTTCTAAATTTAGAATCATTTTGTTCTTCTTTCTTTACAAGAAAACTCGTTTTTTTCTTCCCATTTCCTTCAATGTCCTCCCTCACTCCCTTCCCAAGTAATAAAAGAAAGAGGAAAAAAAAACATGTGGACTATAAGTAAATATATGCTGATGTTAGGTAATTCTCCTGCATCTTAGATAGGCAAAAAATTCAAAAGAGTAATTAATGGGTACCAGGTATTTAAGCAACAAAGTGAATCATTTCCTTCTAAGCAAATAAAGTTGTGAAAATGTATGCTAATTAGATTTACATGTAGCCAAGTATTCACAAATCAATGGAGAGATTACCTATGGTAGGCACATTAAATCCAGAATCACATTTAAAATTATGTTTATGCACATATACCTAGCACTTACCATGCATGTTTATTCTATATTAACAATGAAACAAATGATATGTTCTTTCTTCTATTTTTCTTTCAGCTGTCATAAATCCATAAGATTTACAAATTGTGTGCTAATCAATGAAATCCACCAATTTATATGCACATCCCAACCTCCATAAATGTTACTCCCTATGGTTCAGAGTTAGCAATCCCTCTCCTTTCTCATATTTCTCCCTCCTGAGAGAGCCAGAGGTTTGTTTGAATATTGTAGCAATGCTGGTTCCTTTGAAGTTGTTATTTAGTTAAAACTTCTATGTAAAAATTGCGTTCCAGGAATGGACTTCAGAATGTAAGACAACCTCATTACTATGCATTACCTAATTTCTTCTGAATTGGACAAAAATTGATATTGCTACAGAGATATCCAAATTCTTCCCTACACTCTGACTGGTGAGAACAATAGACTAGTAAATGGAGAATACTCCCTTTAGTAAACTTATAACTATGAATTTGTGTACTTAAGGCCACAAAAATTCATCTTTAGTTAATGGGGGAAGAGTAGTGAAGACCTGGAAAGAAACTGGTTTTGACAGTACCTCCCCTCCCCTGAGTCTGCTGATAGCCCCTTATTATTCTTGCTAATTAAGTGCTAAATTCTGCTATTTCCATACTCCTGAAGGACTAAGAGTATAACTAATACCTTCTAAATTCTGCATCTTGGGATATAGTCCCAGTCCCTTAGGCTCTCCCTCCTAATTAAAATTCTGCCTTTTGGTTAATCTTCTGTTGGTCAAAACAAGATAATTCAGCACTATTATTATTTTCTTTCTCCTTTCTTTTCTTACCCAACTAGTGTTATTTAGATTCTCCTGAAGTTCAAGAGAAAAATGGCAAATTTTTTCTCTCTTTATTGTTAAACTGCTTTACAAGTCTTAATTAAGTTACTTTGCTTCTCCCCACCCTTTTTCTAAATGTCCAAATGAGTCTATTTGATTTTACTATTAATCTAAGCAAAGCTTTTCTGGAATGTTCTAATGAGATAACACCTAATAGGGGGAGGGAGAGTGCTATGAATTTTTCTTTTCTGTTTCTTAATATAGACATTGCCCCTCAGGGATGCAGAATACTGTAGAAAGAACACTGAACCCCAAGCCAGGAGACCAGCTGGATTCTCATTTCAGCTCTTCCTCTAACTAGCTATGAAACTTTTTAGCAAGTTACCTTATTTTATGGAGCTTTTTGTCCTTATGTTTTTAAAGAAAGGGTTGATCTAGATCAGGAAGTTTTCAATCTGAGGCATGTATATAGATCCAGGGAATATGAATAACCTATTAAAAGGGTTTGGGGAATATTTGGCAAAAAAATATCAGATACTAATGAAATCAATTGGAACTAATTTTAAATTAACAGTCCTTTATTTTATTTCTTATATATGCATATGCATATATAAGCTCTAGAATTCATTTCTCTGAGCAGAAATGGAAGGTTTTTCTTATGTGTATATCCATAATAAACTCAATAATGTATTTCCTTTCATATTGAATAGGATGAATGGGAAAGTTAATTTAAAGCCAAAGAAAGCCAAGAATAGAAAAAAAAAGATTGGTAACTTTTGATCTAAGCAATCTCTAAATTTTTCGCCTCTCTATGATTCTTTTAGTTTTAGAAAAAGTAACTGAGTTAAATACTCCTCATTGAAAATAAGAATAAAACACAGTTTAAATTCATGTTTGTCCCCCTCTGCTGTTAACTTTTGGGGACTAAAGTCTAAATACATTGTCTTTATGGGTAAGGGAATATTTTCCCATATTTTTCTCATGTTGAAATGTCAGTAAGTCAATGAACATTTATTAAATGCCAATTGTGTAGTAGAAAATTGTGAAGCCTTGAGGATACAAAGAAAGACAAAAGATAGTCTCTGCTCTCAAAGAGCTGCACCTGATAATTCATAATAATACCTTTCCCTTTTAATTTTGCTTTCACATGCTTATTTCCTGTGGTCTTTAGAATAGTTCTCTGAGGAATATATTATCTAAATTAGATATTAGTATTCATCTTTTACAAATGAAGAAGTTGAGGCATTCCAAAGTCACATAGCAAATAAACAGAACAATCAAGATTCAAGAGTTCTTTTAGTAAATCCCAAGTTTATTCTACATGCACTGAATGTTAAGAAACCTGAATCTTGATTCTTCATTTTCAGTCATAGGTTTCTTCTATTATGGACAGCTGAGAATGCAGTAGATATAGGCTCAGTCTGGAGTCAGGAAGAATCATTTTTCTGAGTTCAAATCTGACCTCAGGCATTTACTAGCTATGTGATCCTGGGCAAATCATTTTATCCTATTTACCTTAGTTTCCTCCTCTATAAGATAAAACTGAAAAAATAGCAAACTATTCCAGCATTTCTCCCAAGAAAACCCCAATGGGATCACAGAGTTGAACACAACTGGAATGACTATACAACCAAAGAATGTAAGAATCTTAAGGATAGAGATTCTTTATTTATCTTTAGATCCTTGCAACCTAGAACAGTGCTTTTGTATCCTTGGAGACAGAATTAATAAATGCTCATTTGTTGATGGATTTATTCATAGCCTTAGAAGAACAAATATTTCAGAAACCAAGATGTATTTCTGGATGGGAGGTAAGAGATTTTCATAGGCAGTGAGGAAATAAAGATCATCTTTCGGGTCTTTTGAGTTATTCCAGAATTCAGTTCTGTGATTGTAATGGATAAATATGAGAGATTATGATGGGTAAATACTTCATAGGATTCCCAGAAAGAAGTTGGTTTTTATAGGGTCCTGATTGCCTCACTATCAAACAAGAGTGTGAAAATACTTATTTGCTAACATCCCCTTCTCTCCAACACTGCCTTTGACGATTCATAGGTTGTTGCTAAAAATGGGCCCTGACCAAAGGATGGGAAGGAATAAAAGGAAACTATTTGTTGCTCTATGTCTGAGGACAATCATTCAACAATATAAGAATGCTGAAGCTTGGCCCTGGGGAGCTACAAAGGAAAGGAAAAACTTGGTTGCTGCCTTCAAAAGGGGACTGGACATAACCAGATTCACACACATAAACATGCGTGACAGAAACACATAAACATATACTCAACTAGCCACAGCTGTGCATAGTTAAACACAGAAATGCCTGAGTAGCCAGAGAAATAAGGAAGGAGAAAAACTAGGGATATAGCAAAGGTTGTGGAAGATCTAAGAAATATTGGTGAGGAAGGCAAGTTCTGAAAAAAAGGAATCTTTGGGAAGGGTTGTATAGCCAAAAAAAATCATTTCCTCAAAATTCTGTGGTTTAAAGACATTTGTCCAGCCTAGTTAGAACCATAGGAATTGAACTGTATTAAGTGAGAACATATAAATGATTATATTAATGCTTAAGAAGAAATAATGGCTCAGAGAGAAATTCTGGCCTAGAAATATAACAAAGATGGAAGATTATAATCACAGAGCTCTGCTTCTGTTGAGTGGGACAACAGGAGGGAAAAGTAGAGAGAATCTAGGATTACAATCTAGGCCTATGTGCCTAGAACAGAGGAAAGAATAGGCAGGAAACAAGAGCCTAGAGAATATGGCCTGAGTTGGTGTTCAGGAAGCTATGAGGAAAGTGGTTTTGAGATGAAACTATGAGGGTAGATCTGGAACTTTCTGACAATGAAATAACTAATAATAGTTTAGTTTTATCACTGAAGGTAGAAGTAGAGACCTAATTGCAAAGAAAATAATGACCTCAAATTTAGGAAGTAGAGACTAAAAGAAGAAAGCCTAGAAGACATGGGAATGATGGTTTAAATTTGGATCAGGCTAACACTAATAGAAACCTAGGTACCTGAGATAAGGTGTTATCTGAGGAATGGAGTTTTACTTAAGCAGTCTGGAATCCTGAGCCACAGAGAGTTGAAGAGATGAACGAAATACTCTGGTAACCATAGGATGGTTGATTTTCACACTCTTCTAGTGTAATACATGCATCTGGGACCATCACCTATGTTTTGCCATTGACTCCAATGACTCTGAGAAGACTAAGGTTGATTTTATACAGAACTGCCTCACTTAAATCTAATTTATTTCAAATCAAGAATTCTGGAATCATAGACAGGAACCCATGGAATGAATATACATATAAGATACTGAGCTCATCATCCTTGACCTCTAGAACTTGTAACTTTAGTGCAGAGGTAGGGAAACATTCAAGACCCTTGAAATCATTTGCAAAATCAACTGAAAGCTAGGTTTCAACAACTTCCACTGCTTGAGTTCTCTAAGTTGATAATTTTGGATGTCCCATGAATGATAAACATCCAAATGACTCTTGACAGAAAAAAAAAAAGGTTCCCTCTATTCCTGCTTTACAGACTGCAGAAAATGGGCCTCCCCTGTGAGAGATCACTCAGTCTTTAAATTTAAACTTGCTCTCAATGGTAGAACTCTTTACCTTTGTGTAGTTTTTGGTATAGGAATCTATGAAACTTCTCAGATTTCTGTTTGCTGTTTTATTTGGATAAATAGGTTTATCTGTTCTTTACTATTCATTTTTGGTTTTTTGCTTTCTTAGAAGGAGGGGTGATTTAACCAACTACTATTTGATGAAAAGATGGTAAATACACACACACACACACACACACACACACACACACACACACACACACACACTTTACACCAGTAAATAAAGGTAGCTTCAGCCTACAACTAGCTGCTCTCTATGCTTCCAGACTCTTCTTTCTTCTACTATAAAAATGCCAAAATAATCTTCCTAAAGTATACCTTTCACTATATCATTCCTTTTCTCAAGAAGACTCAGTAGCTCCTTCTTGTCTTGAGGATAAAATACAGACTCCTCACCCTGACATCAAAGCTCTATTCAACCTGGCAAGAGACCATCTTTCCTACAATTCATATTCCTTTTTCTCACATACTCTCTTTCCTTGCCAAATTGGCTCTCTTGCTGCTCTTAGATATATATGACAGTCCATCTCTTTCCTCTGTGATTTTGCATAGATTGTTCCTCTTTTTTACTTCTGCTGCTTATAATCCCTACCACCTTTCAGATTTAGTTAGGTGTTACCCTAATTGGTTTTGTGTGTGTGTGTGTGTGTGTGTGTGTGTGTGTGTGTTACCCTAATTGTTAATGCTCCTCCTTCCCTTCTGTTTCACTACTCCATTTCAGAAAGGGGAGGATACTATTTGTTTTATTTTCCATATTTTTTTTTGTTTTCATATCTCTGAGCACATGGTTCATTTCTCCAGTAGGATATAAGCCTCTTAAAAGCACAGATTGTTTTAGTTTTGTTTAAATATCCCCATTTCCTAGCATAGTACCTTGCAACAGTAGGCCTTCAACAAATGATCCTTGAATTAAATTGTGGTTTGTTCCCTGAGTTCTTCAAATAGTAGGAAAATGAATAGTGAATATAGAGCATGGATGTTTGAGGTAGACAGGAGAAGGAGAAAGCTCCTGGATTCTGGAGCTAATTTCTCCTTTTTTGTCATTCCTGTGATGGCATTAATATCATGCTTTGCTAAATCTCAACCCTGCCAACTAATATTAAAAACTAGAATTATTTTCTAAGATACTTTGCAAGAGGAGAAAGGCCATGTAGTATAATGGATAGAGGATCAGCATTAAATTCAAGAACACCCCGATTCAAGTTTTATCTTTGACACATACTGGCTTTATGATTATTCTAAGAATTTTGGTTTCAAAATAGGTGATAATCTGGATTTTAAAAAAATTCCTCACTGGCAAATTACCTCCATCAATGAAATCACAGGTTGAAATAATAAAATGTAGGTTAAAAAAACTGAAACAAAGTTAGTAATGTAGCAATATAATGTAGCATGGGGTGCCATGGTTTATTTTTTAGGAGGCTAGCAAGGAAGATGATTATATGGGGAGAGATTTGGGTGAGTTATGATCTTTCCTCCTCCTTGCCTCCTTGGAATGTTTGGGAGTATAAATAAAACAACAGATGGGGAAGCTCTTTGCACAAAAAGATTCCTAAAGTCAAGGCATCCTTTAGAATCATGGAGTCTACATTTTCTGTAATGAGAAGTGCATAGGAGGAAAGCACTGGGTGGGCTATTAAAGCCTTATTATCCATAGGTTTGACTCTATTGGTGAATTTGCTACCAGGGTGGAGTATTAAAAGTTTCCGGAACCTCTCAAAATGCTAGTCCATGCCACCCCAAACCAGGGAACCATTAATGTCAAACCTGGATTTAATCTTCAATTAACTAAAAACAATGGGTCTATGTTTTTTGTGACTAAACTCAAGAAGGCAGCAGTGATCTTCCAATTACAGTGATGAAGCTCTTAATAGGCACAGGAGGAAATCAATCCCTTCCTTATTAGCAGAATAGAAGTGTTATCTTTCCTGCTGGAAGAATGTGAATGTCCTGGACTCAAGATAAACAGGAAATGGATGAGAACCAGGTGGGAGTGCTGAGGATGGTTCAAGCCAATATCAAATTCCTGCTGAGTTCTCTGTACCTTAGAGGTCTCCTTGAACATTCTGTTCTGGGGCTCAGCTAGAGTAGTGTGCAAGTACATGGCATAGAAACTATCCCGTGGTCAGATATCCAACTGGATAAATGCACACCTAGGAAAACAAAAAAGCCTAAGAGAGTGAAATAACTCTGATGAGGAGTAAGAGAAGAACTAGCCTGTAGGCCAGGAAAGGTAGTTAGAGGAAAGAGCCAGTACATCTTCCAAGACTCAAGAGCTCTTGGATTATGGTCCAGGGGCTATTTCAGGAAGCTTGGAACTTTGGTAACTGCTGTAAAAAGTCCCTGGTTTTGAAACAAATGAACTATGGAAATAAGGCTGCTGAGCAGAAAAGTTAAATCTCTCAGAATCAAATGTTTTCAACTACTTGGGAGGACCCAGTCATTTGCAAACAACTGGAATGATAAGAACAATTTTCGTAGCCAGTTATTATGAAAGTGTCCTCTCTAGGGATCTCCACTTTTACAATACCATTTAGGCATTATTTTACTTGCAAGATCAAGAAATTAGAAACACTGAGAACACTGAACATAGATTTGTTTTAAGAATAGATCAAATTCCAGGCCTTTTATTATGCTATTTTGCCTCCTACTTAGGTCAGAAGTTAAATGTCTTCTTCTGCAGAATTCTACAAGGGTGTATGAAAAGAAAATATAATTCCCACTACTTTTTCTTTTTGCTGAGACAGTCGGGTAAGTGACTTGCCCAGGGTCACATAGCTAGAGAGTGTTGTGTCTGAGACCAGATTTGAACTAAGGTCCTCCTAACTTCAGGACTGGTGCTCTATCCCCTGTGCCACTTAGCTGCCCCTCCCCACTACTTTTTAAAAAGAAAGTTCTCTCTGAACAGGATTATAAGAATGTTATGGTGCAGCAGTTTTCAAAGTATGGTCTGCAGACATCTAGGAGCTCTTGAGCCTTTTTCATGAGGTCCCTAAAACTCTTGAAAGGGGCTCTCGAAACTAAAACTTTATTCATAATAATATCAAGGTGTTATTTGCCTATTGAAATATTTTTTCCTCTTATTACAACATAGCAATACACTAACCATATCATTATTTTATTTCATATATTGACTATATATACATATTGTATTTCATATTCTTCTTTTATACATATTCTCCTTAACTGAAACAACTGATCACAATAGATTGAATGCAGAAATAGATATGTAGCTGTATTCTATTAAGTCAGACAATAAAGAGATTGATGAAAATATTTTAAATGATGCTAATTCCCCTAATTTTTCTTTTGGAAAATAATTTTCATAAATATTAGATTGTGTTAACATGTAGTGGGTTTGTCATTATTTTAAAACAAATAAGCATGTATTTTAAAATTTATCAGTTTTAATTTTTAATACAGTAAATATTGGTAGCTAACTGCTAAATAAACAAAAGCTCTTTGGGATTCCTATTTATTTTTATAGTGTAAAGGGGTCCTGAGACCAAAAAAGATGAAATGATCTAGTAGAGCCATCCTTAAGAGTCATGAAGGTCTGGCTTTGTATGATGTCTCCCATGAGTAAAACCTACCCTATCTAAGATAAGTTTATTCTTCTAGGTCTTTATGGACTTGGGGGCACATAAGATCCCTTCTAGCTCTAAATCTATGATGTATGACTATTCATAGGTAAGTGGGAAGTTTTAAGCTGTCCCAGATGTTCAAATCTACTTTGTTGGAAATGAGAAATTCATACAAAGAATAATAGCCAGGCCTCAGCTCTACTAAATGAGGGACCTAAATTAGGTGCTCTTTTAAGTTTTTTCTAATTCTATTGTTCTATGACCCATTGGATTAAGTCATGGATTCTTTACTTAGGATACATTAACCCCGAAGGATTATGTGGATAAACTTGGAGATATAAATATATACATATATGTATATATATTTATATCTATCTATCTATCTATCTATATATATATATATACACACACTTACAAACATACATATTTATATTTGTATCCTTCCTCCGCCTTCCTTCCTTCCTTTATTCCTTCCTTCTTTCCACCTTCTCTCTTTTTCTCCCTCTTGCCTCCCTCCCTCCTTTCCTTCTTTCTATCCTTCCCTCTTTTCTCCCTCTCTCCCTTCTTCCTTCCTTCCTTTCTTCCTTCTTTCCTTCCTTCCTCCCTCCCTTCTTCACTTTCTTCCTCCTTCTTCCTTCCTTTTCTTCTTCCCTCCCTCTGTCCACATAGGGGAAAGTGAGGCAGGTGACCTTGCACAGTCCACCTTCGTTTAAATCCACTTCACTTGCATGTCATGGCACTATCTCTCTGATATTATTATCCTTTTAGAGAAAAAGCAAAAACAACAACAACAACAATAATATTACATATTATATTTAAATGTAAATATATAGAACATAAATTATAATTAATTAAATGTAATAACAATGTGCACATTTGGTTTCCTTTGAAATCCAATGTATTTTATTTTATGTATTTAAACATATTACTCTGAGAAGGCTTCACCAGACTGACAAAAGATGCAGGACACTGCCCCCTTCCCCTAGATATTAAGAACCCTTAGACTAAAGGAAAGTGAATATGGGAATATTACTTAGTGAAAGGATATAAGGGTTCATGGATTGGGGAAAAGACAAAGACTGGGGTAAAATACTGTTTTGCTGTTATTTTGCTCAACTGAAAATTAAAAAGAACAAATAAACACTGTCAAGTTTTCATTTCTCAGTTTTCCCCTACCCCAGTCCTTAAATTTTGAAACTCTGGGCAAATGTAGTAGTATGAATTTGCTTATTCTTCTAACAAGAACAAAGAATACTTTTAAGATTTCTCTAAAGCTATAAACCTTCTTCCACTTTTGGAAAAAACAGTGAGTTTTTTTTTTCTAATTTTGTTTTAGTTTACAAATGTCTGAGGACTTTTAATTTCAATTTCCATGCTACTTCCTCTCCCTTAGCCCCTATCTTTTTGCCATGGCATGTCATGATAAGCATTATTCCTCTCTCCCCTTTCCAACTCTTGTTCTGAGAGTTGTCATTAAACCAACGTTATCACTCCTGAAAATGAACCTTCCCCATCCAAAACACTATTCCCTTGTAACTATTCTCCTATATAATGTTTTTTCCCTTTCTAGGATATAACCTTCTTGAATTCAAGGGTTGTCTTGTTTGTGCTTGCATTTTCATTCCCAGTACTTAGTATAGTGTTTGTCAGTTAGTAAGATGCTTAACAAATGCTCATTCATTCATTCACTTAAAAGCCAATCTTTACAAGATCTTAGAATACTAGATTTGGAGTCCAATCTTACCCAAATTATGTGTCTCCCTACAACTATCATCTCGTGTGTGTGTGTGTGTGTGTGTGTGTGTAGGTCCCTAGCTTCCTTCAAAATCCTGATAAAATCTCATCTTCTACAAGAAGTCCTTCTTGGTCCCCTAGAGTCTTCTCTCTGATAAGTATTGCCTATGCATCCTTCATATAGCTTACTTGTACATAGTTATTTGATGTTGACTCTTCCAGTAGACTCTGAGCTCCTTGAGAGCAGAGACTGCCTTTGTTTGGATCCCCAGCACTTAGTACAGTACTGGCACATTATGTATTAATTGATTTTATGTAATTATTTGTATTAACATGTATTAATTGATTTGTTAGGAAGTGTTTAAGGTAGGATTTGAATGCTGCTATTTCTGACTTCCTGCTTGTAATCATGCAGGAAGTAGCATTTTGGGAAGCTAAGTGGCACAAACACTAATAAAGAAGACATGAGTTCAAATCTGGCCTCAGACACTTAGCTGGGTGACCCTGTAACTTAATCCTGTTTGCTTTAGTTTCCTCATCTGTAAAACGAGTCAGAGAAAGAAAGGGCAGGCTATTTTGGTATTTTTGCCAAGAAAATCCCAAATAGGGTCACAAAGCACCAGACAGAACAGTAAACTGAATAATTTCTGACTTGCAGTTTGTTGCTCTTTCTAACCCTATGCTATTTTTCATTTTTACAAATATTGAATCTAAGACTCAGGGAGATTAAGTGATTTGTCCACAATTATACAGATAGTAAGTGAAGAGGCAGGATTCAAAGTCATTCCTTCTTCCCATCTCCCTCCCCATTCAATGCTTTTTTTTTTCTGCTGTATCACAAGGACTTTCTTGGGAAAGCTGAGAAGTACAAGGGCATCCTGAAGAAAGGGTGCAAAATCTCACAAACAGAAGACTGGACAAGTGGATATTTTTCCTCAAAATATTTAAGGTATGTAAACTTGTGATGATCAAGAAGATGTAGTCTTTCTCTCCTCTCCTTTCCTAGAAAAGAATTCCTATACAAATGATGGGATATTATTCAATCCAATCCAATTTAATAATATTATAATTGAGCAAACATGTATTAAGCAACTACTATGGACAAGGTGTTAGGATAAGACTTGGGTGACTGTCTTTGTTTGGACCATTAATGCCATACAGGATAGGATATGTTGTTTGGGTAGCTATAGGCTTGAATAAAGGTTTCATTGATACTGCAGGGTAATCATCTAGGGGATTGATTTGTATTTGAATATCAATGGCTTAGAGCTGAGAACTCATCCTAAAAGAGCCTACTTTCTTTAGAACCCCATGTCTCTTCCCACCTTTACCCCCACCACTCTTCTATTCCATAATGGATCTAAGATTAACTTAATTCCTCCAAGGATGAAGAAGGAATGTGGCTGAGTTCCATCTTGCTGTGTGTACTTAAGCCTGCATTGCATTCATGAAAGAAAACTGACCCCAAGTCCCATAAGGACAATCCAAAAATAAATTTGTCAGTGACCTCCAGTGCAGGAACAGAAAGGGAAGACCTTTGTTCCAGGCCTCTCTCACCAGATGCTCATCTTCTACAGAACTGAAAAAAACTCTAGGGAGAAAAGTCCTTGTGGGAATGTCAGATTCTAGACATGTGCATTCGGTAGGGTCCTAAGAAAACTCATTTCAAGACTTCAAGGCAGCTCTGCAACACATTTACTATTACTCAGATAAGAAAAGTAGTTCTATACTGTTTTAATCAGAGAGACAATCAAAAAAAGAGATTAAAAATTCTTCCTTCAGTTCTTTGCAAAAGTGGGGGACTATGGATATAGAACACAGAATATACTATCAGGCTTGGTTGATACCTTCATCCCCCTCTTACTTTTTTATTCTTTATCAATACAAATGACTCTCTAGGTGGTGGAGGGGAGACATTGAAAGGAGAAGGTGATGTCAAGAAAAAATATATTAATAAACACTAAAAAAAAAAAAAGAAAATCTGTTCTACTCACTGAAGGTTCGTATGGTGTCACTAGGCTGGCTGCGGGAGCTGGCACCAAAAGCATTCACAGCCTTCACAGCAAACTGGTATTGGGTATCTGCAATGAGTCCCTTAAGAACCATGGAATCCATCTGGATCTGTTCTTTGATTAGAGTCCAACTGTTGTCGAAATCTGGCCTTTATCATTAAAAGAGAGAGAGAGAGAGAAAAGAGGAGGAGGAAGGAATACTTCAGAAATACCAGAAAAAGGAAAACTGTAAAAACCAACAATATTTGAGCTCTGGAAGCAATACTCATAAAAATGAATAACGGTTTCCTATCTAAAAAGTGACCTATATTATAAATCAGAGGCTGTGTATTTGTGGATTCTCACAATAAAACATACTGGATAATTTGTAGGATCAGCCTTAAAGTCAATTTAAAGGTTGTCTTCTAGCTCCTTCCCCTCTTCCACTTAGAATATGACTGAAAGATAATAGCAGTCCTGATAATCATTCAAGGACTCTTCTGTCCAGATGTTTCATAAATAAGCATCCACTCAGCAACCCCATCCCTTTCTTGGAGGTCAGGGAAACAGAGATGCAATCTATTCCCAACTTGCAGTTCATAAAACAAATAAAGGTTTTATAGGGTGGCTAATTGCACTAATCCCTATGAGGAAACCCTACAGATTCTTTCTGTTTTTGGCAAGTCTTTACTTGTACCTGAAATGTGAAAGGAGATTTAATAACCAGAGGTCTGATAGGGCACTAAATTTTCACATTTCAAGCAATCCACTCTATATAGAAAGGTAAAAATTATCCCAGGGCACCTGTCTTCCTTCAGGCACAGAACTTTCAAGTCAATCTTTGAATGGATCTTCTGCACAAAGAGAGCTGGGCAGGAGAGAATTAGGGCCCCTACAAACATCACACAGTCATGTGACAATTGTTTTTGGCATAAGGATGGCATCTGGGGATTATTTAGGCCCTTTGATTCTTATTTATTCATAGACACAGAATTTGAGTTCTGCAAAGGTCATCAGAGCTCATCTTTGACCTTTTATATGTAAAGAAATATGTCATGAAAGTAGATTATCCAACATCACACTGCTAGTTGGTGTCAGAATTGGGATTTGAATCCAGGGCTCCTGACAATCTTGTGTTAGCATGAAACCACCTAGTCTCTATTCATTTAGCAAGTACTTAATAATCTTCCCCCTTCTCATGAAACCATCTAGTCCCTATTCATCTGACAAGTATTTAACAATATTCCCCCTTCTCACCACTATTGCATGCCTAGAATTGTGCTGGGCTTAAACATGTTCTCCAGAATGAAAATCACAGGATCATAGATTTAGAGGCCATTATTCAACCCTTCTCTCCTCCTTCCTTTTGAAAATGAGGGAATGAGGCCCATAGAGATTAATTTACAGAAAGTCACACAGCTAGTGAGGATCTGAGGTAGGATTTCATTCATTCTCAAAAGCTATTCTTGAGGTTACCATTTTGGAAAGGCTGTTTTCCCAAGGATCAAATGAACATCACTAAATACCATCACAAATATTGCTACTACAATTATTATTTTAATTTACAGAAAACTTATAAGATTTGCAAGACACAATATATTATTTCTCTTTGAACCATACAGCAATCCTATTTGATCAGGATGACAGATACTCAGTTCAGAGGGATTTATCACTAGTAAACTTGCCAAGTAGTGATGAATTCCTCGGTCATGGCAAATCTTGACACAAAGAAAACTAAAAAAAGTCCCTCAATCAATCAATAAGCATTGAATTTTTACTTAATATGCTAAAAGTTGAGGATACAAAGAAAAAGCAGAAGCAACCTCTAGCCATAAGGAGCTTACATTCTAATGGAGAAGATAACATACAAATAAGTAAATATTATATATGTGCAGATTAGATGGAAGGTTAATTTGAGGTAGGGGGTTGCTAATAACTTGGGGGACTGGGTAAGGCCTTTGTAGAAGGTGCGTGCTTAAGCTGAATATTAAAGGAAATTGAGGTTCTAACAGAAAAGGAGGAGGAAGGAGAGAGAGAAAGGGAAAGAGGTTCAGAGAGACAGAGACAAAGCAGAGAGACAAACAGAGACAGAGAAGATCCGAGGCATTGATCAAAGTAGCTAATGCAAAGGTCCAAAAATTGGAAGATGGGGCATTATGTATGAGGAATAATAAATAAGCCACTGTCGACAGATCTTAAGAATGTGTAGAGAGAAGTAATATGCAAAGAAAACAGAAAGGAACAGTCAGTGTTATAAAGTATCTTAAATGCCAGTTAGAGGAATTTATATTATATTCTAGAGGTCAGATATAGTGTTTAACTTTTAGTCTTAGAGATTTACCTTTGACTCAGAAATGAAAGATGTTATAGTGAGTTTTTCTTATACTTTACAGAAAAATCACTTAGCTAGCTGGGTGATGAATGGATTGTATTGGAGTGAGAAAAAAATTGAGTCAGGAAGACCAGTTATAATAGTCCAGGTGAGAGACATTGAGAGCTTGAACAAAGGTGGTACCCATGTGAGTAGAGAGGGGAATTTATACAAGAGAAGTAATGGAAAAAGAAATGACGGGACCTGGAAACTCACTGACTATGTGGGGTGATTTAGAGTGAAGCATCAGGGTTGATAATGAGATTGAAAATTTGGGTGACTAGAAGGATGGTTGTACCTTCAGCAGAAGACAGTAAGAGGGAAGGGGGATTTGCAGGGAAAGCTTATGAGGTCTCTTTTGTACATAATGGGTTTGGGATGCCTAAAAGGAGGTTGATGATACAAGAATGGAACTTAGAAGGAAGTCTTTAGGGCTGGATAAATAGTCAATTGTATAAATACAGCAGTAACTATTGATAGCTAGCATGTATATAGCATTTTAATCTTTTCAAAGTGCTTTACAAATATTATCTCATTTGATCATCACAACAAACTGGGAGGTAAGTTCAAAAACTATCCCAATTTTGCACATGGAAAAACTGAGGCAGACAGAGGTTAAGTTTAAGGGTCACATAGCTAATATGTATCTTCCTGATTCTAAGTCATATACACTTTCCATTGCCTCACCCTGATGCCTTAACTCATATAAATGTAAGATCATATAATGAGAGATAGACCCAGAAAAGAGTCCTAGGATACATCATTTTTAGTTAGTGAGGATCTCATGGATGAAGACAGCTTGTGGAGCGGTCAAATAGGCAAGAGGAGAACCAGTAACAAAGAGACCATCTGACCTTTTTTAGCTTCTGTGGAGATAGCAGCAAAAAGGGAGCATAGACAGATGATATTAAGAACCACATAGTCTTATGGTAAGAACTATATGACTAAAGCAAAGAGGAGTAAGAAAAACCAGAAGATCATTGTGCACAGTAACAGCAGTGTTGTAATGATGATCAATTGTGAAAGACTTGACTACTCTCATCAATACAATGACCCAATACAGTTCTAGGGGACTCATGATAAAAAAAAAAATGCTGTCCATCTCCTGAGGAAAACTGAAGAGCTCTGAGTGCAGACTGAAGTAGGATTTTCTCACTTTTAAATTTTCTTGCTTTCTTTTGAAATATGGCTGGAAATGTTTTATATGATTTCAAATGTATAATTGATACCATATTGCTTGTCTTCTCAGTGGGTGGGGAGGGGAGAATGGGAATGAGGGAAAAAATGTGGAACTCAAGATTTAAAAAGAAAACAATGCCAAAAACAAACAAATAGCTTTTGTTTTAAATTTTAAAATTTAATTTTAAAAGAATCACATAGTTTTTAAACCATCCAAAAAGATTAATTTAAATGTTTGTACTCAAAATGTGAGATATTTGGTCAACAATCTCTGTTCCATGATCAGTATCATATCAATATTGGAAATTTATAAATATAATTTAAAAATGTAAGGAAGTTGAAACTAACCAGAGATGGATCTGAAGTCAAACAGTGAAGTGGATTTAATTATTACAATAATAATAATTAGAAGAGAATAGGATTTATCTGTTGAATAGGATGGAAAATGGGCATGGTAAATACATTTTATCAATGGGACCAAAACTTAATAAGAGCCCATAGCTTATATTAATATATACTATAAAACTCAGTCACTTCAATGTAAAGATGGGCAAAAGTAAGATCACAAAAATATGTTGGATAACATAATTCAAAGGTAAGAAATTAAAGAGTACAAGGCATCTAGATTATGCAAATATATCATGCTAATTAGCATAACAACACTTTTTAAAAGAAGAGTATTTGGAAGCATTGAATGTGATATTTTAAAAATGATATTACTTACATTTCAATAGACTTGATTGATAATCACTAGTTATCATTGTGGGATTAATTTCCAAATCAGCTTTAAGTATATAGCCAGTTTATTTTACTTGAATACAAATAAAAATTGATACCAAATTAAAAGAAGAAAAAAATGTGATGAATACAGTTGAAGACATTATTCCCTGAATAAGCTCTTGGAAGGCCCAAAATGAGAAATAGAACAGATATCAACAAAGATTATCACCAAATCTTAATGAAATTTAAGCAATATGAATCAATGCCTGCAACAAGAATACATCTGAAGGCTTGTGCAGGAGAAACAGTGCAGAGATATGTGTGATTGGAAAGGGAGTGAGCTAGCAAAAACAAGAAATTTGATGGACATCTTTGTATCCTCCATTGGAATTCATATAATGTCATATGATCTAAAGATCTCCAGCATGTTAAGAGGCCACTCTGTGGAGAATCAATGGAAATATATATACACATATATATGCATATAATCATATATATGCTCATATATAATTATATTTTTTTCCCTTGGGGGGGGGGTAAGGCAATTGAAGTTAAGTGACTCACTCAGGGTCACACAGCTAGGAAGTATTAAGTGTCTGAGATCAGATTTGAACTCAGGTCCTCCTGACTTCAGGGCTGGTGCTCTATCCACTGCACCATCTAGCTGCCCCTGGAAAGATATTTTTATGATTGGAGGTGGCTAGAACAAACAATGCATAGTGCTATCCTTAGAGTCAGGAAGAACTGAATTCAAATTCTACTTCAGTTATCCATTAGCTGTGTAGGCTTGGACAAACCATTTAATTTTTCTCAGACCCCTGTTTCCATATCAGTAAAATAGAGACAATGACAGCAACCATGTCTAGGATTATTGTGAAGATCAAATGAGATATGGAAAGTAAAGGCTATATAAATGTTAGCTCATTATTCACTTTACTATGTGCTTAGTAGATATTAAAATATTTGAAATCATTTCTGTCCTCAAAGAGTTTACAATTCAGTCAAGGACATGGCACACATATATATGACTGTTAAGAATCACTTTAACACAGTGTATGATAAAAGATCCCAATGTGGCTTCCAATCTTTTTCAAGAATGAAGATCTTTTAGAAGAAAACTTAGAAGACTTATATGAACTGATTCAAAATGAAGTGATCAAACTAGAAGAATATCGTACATAGTAACAACAATATTGTAAGGATGATCAACTGTAAAAGACTTCAATATTATGATCAATGCAATTACCTACAATAATTCCAAAGGACCCATGATGAAAAATGCTGTTCATCTCCGGAGAGAGAACTAATGAACTCTCAATGCAAATTACAGCATTTTTTCACTTAATTTTTCTTGCTTTTTTACATCATGGCTCATATGGAATAATAGGTTTTATATGAGTTCACATGCATAATGGGTATCATATTGCTTGCCTTCTCATTGGATGGGAAAGAATGGAGTGAGGGAAAAAATTTAGGCCTCAAAATTTTAAAAATGAATGTTAAAAACAAATTTTAAAAGAATAAGGATCTCTTTAATATAGGATAATATTACAAACACAAACATACTCCATGTAATAGCAATTGTACTGTTAGTATTGGTTAATGGGAAAAACGAGTGATGTAAAAGCAGCTACAAATTCAGTAACACATAGATTTGTATTTAATTAACCACAGAGACATCTACATTAATTTGAAAATAGAAATAATTATATGTGCAGGACATTTCATTTGCTCAGTCTGAGGAAGGTATGCCTATTTATTGATTGCTGAGCCATGCCACATATTTTGTGGTATTAAATAAAATTGAACATGATATCTGTTGTGAATATGTATTCATAGACCCTTGGTTTTAATCCTAGAGTCCTCTGAGGATGATTGACTTAGAGTGGGCAAATTAGGAACCACTAATTTGGCTAATATATACTACAGTTGGTCAGATTGCTAATTAGTCAAAAACATTTTATGTGAATTACTGTGTTAAGTAAGACAAAGTAAGACCAAGAAAGGCAAAAGACAGAATCTGCTCTTGAAGAGTTCACAGATTGTGGAGTTCAGAGAAAGTAAAGGCCATTATGGGCTAATATAGTAAGGAAAGGCCTTCTTAGAAGTTCTAGGAACTAAATTTTGAAGCATTCATGGAATTTGGATGGCAGTGGAAGGGAATGAAGTTTGAGAAGGAGAGTATAAATAGGATAATAGTATGAGCAGACTTGGGATGGATATAGCATGTTTAGGAGAAAATGTAGAGACATCTGACTGGAGGAATAATATTGGAGATTAAAAGAGAGAGAGAGAGAGAGAGAGAGAGAGAGAGAGAGAGAGAGAGAGAGAGAGAGAGAGAGAGAGAGAGAGAGAAAAGAGAGAGAGTGAGGAGAGAGAGGAGAATGAGAGAGAGAGAGAGAGAGGAAAGAGAGAGAGAGAGAGAGAGAGAGAGAGAGAGAGAGAGAGAGAGAGAGAGAGAGAGAGAGAGAGAGAGAGAGAGATTGAGATTGGCTGGAGGTAGACTGGTGGGATGAGGGAGACTTTGAAAGCTAAAAAAATAATTTTTTATATGCTAGACTGGTGGGATAAGGGAGCCTTTGAAAACTAAAAAAAGGAATAGCTTATATGCTATTCATGCAGATCCCTATTCACCCTCTTAATGCCTATCACTCATTTTTTCCATTAACCATTTACTAACAATACAACTGCTATTATATGGAGTATGTTTGTATATGTAATATTATCTTTTATTGAAGAGATCCTCATTTTTTTACATTTTTATTATAGATTTTTATATATAAATATATGCATGGGTAATTTTTCAACATTGACCCTTGCAAAAACTTCTTTTCCAACTTTTCCCCTAGATAGCAGGCAGTCCCATACATGTTAAATATGTCAAAGTATATATTAAATACAATATATGTATACATAGTTATACAGTTATCTTGCTGCACAAGGAAGATCAGATTTCAAAAGAAGGTAAAAATAACCTGAGAAGAAAAAACAAAAATGCAAGCAAACAATAACAGAGTATAAATGCTATGTTGGGGTTCATATTCCTTTCCTAATATTCTTTCTCTGGGTGTAGCTGGTTCTGTTCATTACACATCAATTGGAACTGACTTGGATCCTCTCATTGCTGAAGATAGTTATATCCATCAGAATTGATCATCATATGATATTGTTGTTGAAGTGTGTAATCATCTCCTGGTTCTGCTCATTTCACTTAGCATCAATTCAAGTAAGTCTCTCCAAGCCTCTTTTTATTCATCCTGCTGGTCATTTCTTATAGAACAATAATGTTCCATAACATTCATATACCACAATTTATTTAGCCATTCTCCACTTGATGGGCATCAATTCAATTTCCAGTTTTGAGTCACTACAAAGAGGGCTGCCACAAACATTTTTGCACATGTGGGTCCCTTTTCCTCCTTTAAGATCTCTTTGGGATATAAGCCCTGTAGTAACACTGCTAGATCAAAGGGTATTCACAGTTTGATAACTTTTTGAGTATAGTTCCAAATTGCTCTCCAGAATGGTTGGAGATCCTCATTCTTTTAAAATTTGTTTATTTTTAAAATATTCATTTTAAAAATTTTGATCCCTAAATTCTCTCCCTCACTCTATTCTTTCCCACCCAATTAGAAGGCAAGTAATATGATACCCATCATGCAAATGAAGTTACACAAAACCTATTATTTCTATATGACCATGATGAGCAAGAAAAACAAAGTGAAAAAATGCTGCAATTTGCAGTGAGAGATATAAACACCTCAGTCAGGAGATTATTAGATGGAACAAGTATAGTGAGACTATCTCGCGTTTTGCTACTAATGCCACCATTTAAATTTTTCTTTTAATTAATAAAACATATTTAGATTATCCATGGATTTATATAATCCAAATTAGTTCTGTTTCTCATTATTGTGAGTAATTGAGAGTTGACTATAATTGATAACTTAAATATGAAGTTGAAAAAAACAGACTAGGAGCTGGGACAACTCTTCTATCTCTGCTAGTAAATGACATGTAGGGCATTTTCTCATAATAACTTACATGCCTTATGGCTTTAGTTAAATGATTTAAAAAATTGCTCCTCCAAAAAGAGAGGATAAGGAGCTTCTAGATGGTTTCATAGCTGCTGGACTTTTCATTAAAAGCCAAGTTTATCATCAAAGAGGAAAATTAAGTCAAAAGAAGGAAACACATTTATAAATTGAAATTAGAACAAAATCACTCCAACCCAAAAAAGTCAGCTGGGGATATCTATAAGCAAAGTTGTTAAAGATGTGACCTTTGACATAAAATTATTCTGGTGTCCTTTTATAAGATGTCCTTGTGATATTTATTGCAGGAAATAACCTCCAAGTGCTCCCCAAATGTTCCTCTATTTACACAGGACAAGTGTCAATATTACCAATGGTCTTGAAGTGAGTATTTTAGTGGAAGATAATAATTGTGTATGTCCCATTCATTTTGTTGCTAGAAGGAAACACAAATTGATGGTTCCTTTTGCTAGTCTACTCAAGGTTTGTTCAAATACCTCCGATTTTATTTCTTTAAGGGAAGAAAGAAAGGATGATACACTGATTGAAGAGCTGTTTAAAACTCTGAATCCCAGCCTGACTTTGAATACCTCATTAGCTTCCTGACTTGAATACATGTTGTCTTCCAAGCACCAGAAGACATAATAGAAGGTCAGGACGAGTTACCTCCAGGTAAAGGTAAAAATGTAGGGATATGATGAATCAAGCAAAAGCATAATCTTAAATCCTATTTTCAGTCAAATAAACTTCTCTTAACCTAAATATAATACCCTGATTGTACTTGGAGGAACTTAACAAACATATCTGGCAAATGAAGATATTCACTAAAAAAAAAAATCACAGAATGAAAAGAGGGTGCATGAAAGCATAAGCTATCCTTCATGATAAATACAATGTTCCTGACCCACTGTCAACATAGAATAGACTTTATACTACTTTCCCTTTACTTGATTTTTTTAAACCAGTAGTAAGGATATTTCCTCTAAGTAATGTATTCTCTAATCTGATCTCTACTCTGACTTTCCTTTTGATCAGTAGCATTCACTGGTGACATGGCTGTCTGAAGATGGGACAGAAAAGACTAGGACTGTCAGCAAGGATCTCTTTGTATTTACTTTGTACTTACTTGCTCTGTTTAAGAACACAGGAGTCTATCTGGGCTGTTGAGATGAAGAAAATAAGAAAAGAAATGAAGAAGGACAGAAGAAATGACTAGCCATTACTTGAGCAATGTCACCCTAAAGCCTTCCTATACTTGGTATTCTGTGCTACCCATTGTCCCTGAATCATCCCTGCAAAGGCAACCTCAATAGGGCAATTACATTCATAGGGTTTGTGTTCTCATGTCTATTTGGCAACCTCAGTGCTAGATACAGGGCTTTGGATATAATATATGCTTAATAAATGTTTAATGAATTGAATTGGATATCTCACTATTAATCTAGCTAAAGTCACAAAAGTAAAGATGTCCATACAAAATGGCAAATAAATTCACTAACAAGTATTTGTAAAATGTCCACTTATGACCATCATTTGTGTAAGTTCTATGGAAACATAAAACGCTTCATTTCAAAGAACTTATAGACAAATTGAGGAGACATGGGAAAGAAAAGGAAAGAAATAGGTCTTTATATAGTATCTATTACATACCAGGCACAGTGCTAAGCTCTTCACAAATATTATCTCATTTGTTCCTCACCACAGCCATGCGAGGAAGAAGCTATTATTATCCCCATTTTACAGTTGAGGGAACTAAGGAATATAGAGGTGAATGACTTATCCAACGTCAAATGGCTAGTAAGTATCTGAAGCCATATCTAAACTCAGGTCTTCCTCATTCTAGACTCAATGCTCTACCAACTACCTAGCTGACGCTGAGACAAGGCACACACATACACAATGTGCAGGACATGCAAGGTAACTATTCTAAGTTTATCATAAAGAACAAATTTGGGCAGCTATGTGGCACAGTGGATAAAGCACCAATCCTGAAGTCAGGAGGACCTGAGTTCAAATATGGCCTCAGACACTTTAATGCTTTCTACTTGTGTGACCCTGGGCTTAACCCTAATTGTCTCAGCAAAAAATAAAATAAAATAAAGAGCTAATTTATGTTTATATTATAAGAAAATAGGTACAACAGAAATTCAGAGAAAGAAATAAATAGGGGTTTCAGCCTTAAAAGAAAGCTTTAAGGAAAGAGAAAAAAACAATTAACTGTGATATTAATCATACACCTAGGTAGGATTTGAAATCAGGTCATTTTCATTCCAATTCCAATACTCTTATCCACTGCAGCACTCAATTAATTGGTGGGAAATAAGTTCTAAAAAGGTAGAATGAATTTTCCAAGGCCCCAAAAGAAGTAAGTAGCAAAGCTATAGTTTCTATTCAGGTCCTTTGATTATAAATTTATCACTTTTTTTCTACAATTGTTTTCATTGGTTCTCAGGACTTCTGATAGACAAAAGAGACACAAGAGACAATTTACTCTGCTTTCCACCCATGCTATCATTCCAACAGAAATATTGGGGTAGGACATTAATGGGGAACAGAACTGGCATTGAGAATTCAACTCCTTGTGTCAAGAAACAAAGATTTTCTCGGCCATCCCAATATTACTATAGCCAAGCTAAGCTCAACTGATGCAGACTTTTTATGGGAAGTTAGACAATGTAGAGTAGGAAAGAAAACAGATAACTTGGGAAATATAATCCTATGAGTTTGATGGCAGCATCATTCCCATTCCTCAAACAGACATGATGCAGTGGATGAATTCTGATCCACTAAGTATTAGTCTGACTCAACACATCACTGATGCCTTATGATAATTATTGCACTGATGGACCATTCTGGGATGGATTCAGATCTGCTGTGCGCTTTACTTGCAATAATAATAAATCTCTGAGCCTAGGTGGTTAAGCTAGATCAGAGATGTCATGGCAAAACTCTTTAGACCAATCAAAACCAGATTAAAATACATTTGGGAAATGTTTAACAAAATAAATAAAAATATAATACAACATAGATAATGCTGTGATTTTAAAAATTCAATATGCTGCTGGCAGATCTCTGTTTTTACTTGAATTTGATACCACTGAGCGACTTGGTTCCTACTTGAAAATTCAATTCTTTTTGAAATTAGTGAAGCCAGAATTCCCCCACCAATGGAAGGGTGTGTGTGGAACATATAAGACATGGAAGAATATTCAGAAATTAACAAATATGGCCTTCTTAACTACTATTGCTTATCATGTCTTAGAAAGTAAATACTTAGGCGAAGATTAACAGCACAAAGATTTAGTTACACAGAGAATGATGTAGTATAAAGGATACTGAATTTGGAGTCAAAAGATATGAATATAAATTCAGGCTCTACTGATTATTATGATTTCTCTGAGTAAGCCTATCTTCACATCAATACGATGAAAGGACTGGACTAGACAATCTCTTTCTGAACTAAACTGTATAATCTTTGGAATGGTGATTTAATGGTAAAGAAGTGTACTGTTCCTAGAGTCATCAGTGACTTTGATTCTAAGCCTTTAGTACTTATTGGCTATCAATAAATCATTCAACTGGAGCCTCAATTCCCTCACTTGTAAAATGGGGATGAAAACAAGATATACTCACCAGATTGTTGAGATGATCAAATGCTTATTCCTTTGCCTTTCTTCCCTTAATATGAAATATTTATATGGGTGTGTGAATATGTATGTGTATGTGCGTACATATATATTTATACACATTATGTTAAGGAAAGGGAAGCAAAAGATATATATATATATATATATATATGTATACATATATGTATACACGTGTATATATATATAATATATATACTTATAGGTCAACTATTATTAGGAAATAGGGCTAAAATGATTCAATGTTAGGAAAAACATTTCTGACAATGAAATCTATTATGGGATGGATGTTTTCTAATTGAGGTTAGAGGATGTATATCTTGCATCTCTTGACAGCCAAATCATCATAAACTGAAAGATCTGCTTTTCATTCCTTTGTTTTGGGAAAATCTAATTATATTAATTAGACTAATATAAAGGCCCCAGCTAATATTTTCCATCAACCCATATCCAAATATATTATTCCTGATTTCTATGGGGGCTTTGGGAACACAGTTTTCTGAAGTGATAGAATTTTATTAAAATTATTTACTGTTGTTTCTTAAATGCCTTTACTCACAAAATAATGGTATAGTGATTTAGAGGCAGAAAGCCTAGGTTCCTCTCTATTAATTACTGCCTTTGTGACCATAGGAGTCACTTTCGTATTTTTCTCATTTGTTATAAAAGATGGTCAAGCAAAATCAGAGGTGTCAAACTCATGATTCTGGCCATAAGCAACTTAAAAATTCTTGAGTGTCCTGAACCAGATTAAAATGTAATTGGAAAGTAAGGGGCATAAGATGGCAGATTATAGACAGCCCAACTTAATTCTCTTAACATTCCCCTCCAAACAATTTTAAGATAATGCCTCAAATCAAACTTGGGTATAGTAGAGTCAACAAAAGGTCAAGATGAGAAATTTTTCCAGTTTAAGAAAATTTAGTAGGTTTTAAAGAGAAGTTTGGACATTTGAATGAAGGTCTGATCAGAGTTCATACACAGCAGTGGCTGCAAAGATGACTGTAGTAGTAGCTTCAGAAGTTCTTAACCCAGATAGGGCAAAGGAGTCAGACAACTGGTCAGAAAGAGATTACAGGTGATTGTTTGTGGGCACTGGGTACAGCTGGCACTGATTATCAATTCTATTGTCTATATACAGTTCAGGATTTCAGTTCCATAGCAGAAAGAGTTACTTAGGGTCACTTATAAGAGACCAGGGGCCTGGTCACACAAAGAAGAGTCCTAAAAAGTTGTAACTACAGGGGACTAGGGGTAAAGACAAGAGAGCAGATGAGGAGAACAGTGACCATACCTCTTCCAGAATAACCCTATTTTGAAAGCACCAGAAACTTGTAGACTCCCAAAATGAGCTCTCAAAAGAGTAACATGAACTAGTCTGAAGCTTGGCACACTGCTTCCATACCCCAGGTAATCAAAATATAAAAATAGGCTAGATAAATGAGCAAACAAAAAAAGAATGTGACTGTAAAAATCAACCAGAGTATCAGGGAAAAACAAAACATAAATTTATAAGAAAACAATATGAAAATAGCCACAAAGCCTCAAAGAAAAATACTAACTGGGCCCAAGCCCAACAAGAATTCCTGGAGTAAGTTAAAGAGATAAAAATGATAGAGGAAAGTTTGAGGAAAGAAGTAAAAGTGATATAAAAAGATTATGAAAAGAGGACAAAATAAAAATTTTAAAAATCCACCAATAACTTGAAAGCAATCTCAAAATGAAAACTAAAAGGAATATCATAGTCAATTTCTAACACTCCCAAATTAAGAGAAAATAGCCAAAAAGAAACACTTCAAATATTGTGAAGCCATAGTATGTCTAACACAACACTTAGTGGCATTCATGTTAAAAGAACAAAAGTCTTATAATATATTCTAGAAAGAAAAAAACTAGGATTACAACCAAGAATAATCTAATAAGCACACTGTGTATAATCCATAAGGGGAAAAACTAAGCACTTAAGAAAATAGAGAACTTTCAAACATTCATGATAAAAAGATCAGTGGCAAATAAGAAAATTTAACACCCAAACACAAAGTTCTAGAAAAAGCATAATTATAAAGGGCTCAATAAAGTTTAATTGTTTCCATTCTTATGCCATGTTTTACTACTAAGGGCATTATCATTATTAGTGCAGCTAAAAGGAATTTATATAAAAGGCATGAGTATGAGTCAATTATGTTGGAATGATCTTTAAAAACAATGAAGAAGGTAGAAATAGATATGTACCTGGAGAAGGGGGAAGGGAGAGGTAGAATGGGTAAAATTTTCTAATGTAAAAGAGGCAAGCAAGAAAGAACTTTTACAGTATATGGGGAAACGGGAATAGTGGTTGTAACAATACTTGAATATCACTCTCATCAGAATTAATTAAAAGAGGAAAGACTATATATATACATATTCACTTGTATATAGAATTAAAATTTAACTAATAGGAAAATAGAAAGGAACAGGGATAAGAGAAGGGGGATGGTGATAAAAGAGAGAAGAGATTGAGAGGCAATGGTAATAACCAAAGTAGATGTTTAAGGAGAGTCAGGATGGAGAGCAAGAGAGATAGACAACAGATGGAGATAGAGAAATGAGAGAAGAAGGGAGAGAGGGAGAGAGAAGATGAAGAAAGAGAAGTAAAAGGAGGAGGAGAAGAAAGCATAAAGGAAAACACAGATAATAATCATAACCTGAAGGTAAATGGGATGAGCTCACCATAAAATAGAATCAGTATTGATTACAGAAAGACAAATTTGAAACAGCTCTGAGGTACATCACATCTATCAGAACTGACAAATGTGGGAAGGGATGATGTAAAATAGATATGCTAATGAACTATTGATGGAATAGGAAACTGGTCTAACCATTCTGGAGACAATTTGAAACTATGAACAAAGAGCTGCAAATTTGTATATATCTTTTAACACAGTAAAACCACTACCAGGTCTTTCCCTCAAAGGAATAAAGGAAAAAGAAAAGAATCTTTATGTACTATTATGTACCTATAATATTTATTGCAACTGTTTTTGTGATGAGAAAGAATTAGAAACTGAGGGGGATGCTCATCAATTGGGGAATGGATGAACAAGTTGTAGCACATGATTGTGATGGGATACGATTCCTGTGAGTAATGATGATGGAGGTAGCATCAGATAATAACAACAACATGGCAAGACCTATATAGAGTGATGCAAAGTGAAATGAGAAGAATTGGGAAATCATTGTGCACAGTAATAGCAATATTGTAAAGACAATTAACTGTGAAAAGTTTTGGCTGTTCTGATCAATACAGTATTCTAAGACAAATTCAAAGGACTCATGATGAAAAATGCTATTCCTCCCCCTCCAGACAGAGAACTGATGAACTCCAACTGCAAATTAAAGTATAATATTTTTACTTCATTTTTCTTTCTTTTTTTGAAATATGACTAATGTGGAAATAGGTTATACATGATTTCACATGTATAATCAATATAACATTACTTGTCTTCTTAACGTTTGTTGGAATGTGTGAGAGAGAGGAAGAGAAGGTGGAGATCACAATGAAAAAGAAAACAATGTTAAAAATAAAAATAATAAATTAAAAGATTTTTAAAAAAAATTTAAAGAAGGCTATAATGACAGTCTAGGTGAAAAGAAATGAGGGCATGACCCAGGATGGTTGCTGTGGAAACACATAGTAGGGGATTAATATTAGATTGTGAACTTCTTGAGTCTACACTATCTTTTTCTTCTTTTTGTATGCTTAATGCTCAGCACAGAGCTTGGTACAGTAAGTGCTTGGTAAGTGCTTACTAAGGAAATATTTAACAAAAGAAATAAAAATATAACATCACAGAATTAATGTTAATTTGTGGTTTTCTAAGTCAAATGCTACCCGCAGGAATCCCTTTCTATTGAAGTTGGATATGCACTGGGCTAGATATTCTCTAAGGTCCATGATAACTGTAAATCCATGATCTTATGATCATCCATTAAAACCAATGTATCAACTTTAATATATTTAACATGTATTGGTCAACCTGCCATGGGGGGGTTAGGAGGGGAAAATTAGAACAAAAGATTTGGCAACTGTCAATGTTGTAAAATTACCCATGCATTTATCTGAGTAAATAAAACTATTAAAAAATAAGAATAAATGTAGTAGCACTATCACATTATGCCACATAAAGATAAACCTTTTAATCTCTTTTGGGTTGTAATATGCTGCTCTAAGAGAAAAAATTCATAGACCTACAGATTATTCAAGGTAAACTGTTTGTTTTTTCCAGGGATGAGTTCCCTAAACTAATCTCTTTTGCTTCTTCAGAGCTAGTTTCTGCAAAACATTTCCAATAAAATGGATTGTAGAGAAAACTCCAGAAACCACTAAATAGTCTCAGCTTTAAAAAAGGGAAAAAAAGAAAAAGAATGACGTATTATTTGACCTTCAGCTTTCAGCTTGCTTCCTTTATTTATGAATTAGTCCATCCTTACCAAATGACAAACAGATGGATACAGTGGGGTAATGATAAACTCAGTTGGCAATTTGTCCCAGGCAAGCCAACCGGGGAGTGCACTTTTCATTTTATGCTGTACCAATTACTCCCAGTGCTGCTACCCTCACAAGAATTCAATTTATGTCAACTTCCATCAATCTGACTTGGTATTACATCAGTAAAGCTCACCATAGGAGTGACTGAAGCTTTAAGTGATCAATTTGTAGAGCTAGTATGTCTCCATTTTGTGAAAAGTGTCAGACTCACCCTTCTAACCCTTCCATTACAGTACAGAATGGGTGGGCTTGACCATTATGAGATAACTTAGGTTTGGTACTCAGTAACAATTTCTGAGTCTTCTTTGAGATGCTTTATTTTGAAACCAGAAGCAAAAAATCCAATGCTTCTTAAAAATACTTATTGAAGACTTGTCATAGAAAGTGTCATCTGCACTCAGAGAGAGAATTATGGAGACTGAATGTAGATAAAAGCATATTTTCACCTTTTGTTATTATTTTTGTTTGCTTGCTTTTGTTTTTTTCTTTCTCATGTTTTTTTCACTTGATTTGATTTTTCTTGTGCAGCATGATGAATATGGAAATATGTTCAGAAGAATTGTACATGTTTAGCCTGTTATTGGATTGCTATTATTTGGAGGGGGAGAGGAAGGAAGAGAAAGAAAAAAATTTGGAATGCAAGGTTTTGCAAAGGTGAATACTGAAAACTGTCTTTGAATGTATTTGTATAAATAAAACCCTATAATAATAATATCAAAAAAGGAAATACTTATTAATATGAAATTTCCACTGAAACCTGGGAAATTTATTTTTAATTAGTCCCCATTCTTGACCTTTGTCACTTTTAGCTATAAAACATGATGTTTGTTATATTTTAAAATATGCTGATATTTTATTTGAGCCAATGTGCAAATTAGTTTGTCATTAGCTTGCATTTAATAAGATTTTAACTTTGTGCTAGCTATTGGGCTAAGGGATGGGTATGCAAAAAAAAAAAGGTAAAAATACATTACCATACCTCCTTACTCTAATATACAGTATGTATTCACTCATTGCTTCATCACTGGACAAGCCAATCTCTCAGTTTCCTCATCTGTAAAATGGTTTATGATAATAACACATCCCAGAGTTGTTGTGAGCATCCAGTGAGATAACTTAAAAAAATTTGGAAATCTTAAAATCTATACAAATAGTAATTATTATCATTATTTTTAATGTCATTCATACAATGATTTCTGACATGGGAAACTCCCAAGGTATTTGTTTCCTCTGTTGATATATGAATATTTCAGAATTTTTTCTGTAATATATAGTCTCAGTGAATTGCTGAGCATGGAAATATCTAGGTTCTAGTCTCTATGAAGTCATCTATCTTTCAACCAAATGACTTTAGTATTTGGAAATAGAAGAGTTAGAAATAAAACCCAGACTTTTTGCTCCACAGCCAGGATTCTTTTTACTATACCAAATTTTCTTTTGTTTTTCCCAATGTCCTAATAAGACTCCTCTTGAGAAACTCTTGCTTTTTTTTTTTTTTTTTTGGCTAAAATAAAACTCTATTTGTCTGACTTAGGCCAGGCTAGAAATGCAGACCATTGCATCCCTAGAAGCCAAGTTCTTAAACAAAGCTGGTGGAGCTGGGCTTCCTAATGTGGGAGCAACCTCAGGGAGACCCAAGGCCAGCTGTGATTGATCACTTTTTCTCACCCAGGGCTTTTAAACTTTGCTGCAACTCCATGATTTCATTGACAGAACCCAGGATCTTCAGTATATTGCTCATTATTTAGCATCATAGGCTCAAAGTTCCTTCTCAAGTGGAAGATGAGATACATCCTGTGTTGCTCACCATATTAAGTGAAGTGGCCACTTCAGATCATATAAAGAAATGTTTTGGGGAAGCTAGGTGGTGCAGTGGTAGAGCACCAGCCTTGAATTCAGGAGGACCCGAGTTCAAATCTGGTCTCAGACACTTAACACTTCCTAGCTGTGTGACCCTGGGCATGTCACTTAACCCCAGACTTAAAAAAAAAAAAGAAAAAAAAAAGAAAAAGAAATGTTTCTAGATCTCATTGTTCCCTTGTGATACAAGCATCCAAGTGCCCTTTCTTTCTCTCCTTTCTTAAATTCATATTCTGAACAACAAACTTCCTTAATCTGAAAAGCTATTATTAATCTTAACTTCAGGTTTTAGGAAGATCATTGCATTGATCTTAGTCTTCATTGCTGAAGTTCAGGGCTGATGCTCCCCACACTTGAATTCCCTGGAAGGTAGTTTCCAGTGAGAAAATTGTAATTAACATAATTTGTTACTCTAGGATTAATAAGTAGCTTGTGATCTGTGAGGTGGTGGGGTGTAAAAAAAAAAGGATGACTTCTTAACAAAAATATCAATTTGTTAGTAAAAAAAAAGTCAAGTATGAATGACTTTGAGACTACCACATTAAATCAATTCTTAAGCATTACAATTAGCTTAGGAGCAGACCTGTGTGAAGATGAATTTTCTAAGTCTCATTATGGATTGTTTCTCTAACAAGAGGGTAAAAGCAGGTATTGAATATTTAGTGGAGAAGAGACAGAAGGGAGAAGAGAGGGAAAAAAACTATTTTCCTTCCAAGAAAGTATCTAATTTTTTGCTGAGATTTTTTTTTTTGACCCATGGCTCTAAATCATATATCATCTTGAATTTTTTGTATGGACTAGAAGAAGAAAATGGTGGAATTAAAAGTTATTTCTGACTCAAGAATATTTTATTTTTCCTTCTTGGTCAATAATACTATGCTGTGATTAAATTTTAACCAATCAGTCCACACCTATGGGAATGTTCAATTTGAAAGGCTATAGAAGGGAGCTAAGTGAAAACTATTTTTTTACCTCTGATCAACCTGCCAGACAGTATATATGGATATGGGCATTGAAAAGACTAGGACATCAAAGGTGAAAAATATTTCCTTTACAGGCCTCTAGCTTTATTTTCTTAGAATACATTTTTTTCTTATAAGAATGGGAGATACCCCAGGGAAATTCACAGTCAGAAAGAATAACTTTTCAGATATTCATAACCAAAATATTTCAAATGTGGGTAGCTATACATATGCTAGGTTCTTATTTCAATAAGCACTAAGTTTGTTGTCCACCAAGATATGCCCAACATCATTTGGAAAACAGATATTCATCTTCACCTGAAAATAGGATCTGTTATATTAAAATATTGGGTAAAGTTTAAAAATGATAACATTATTGTCTACAGGCTTATTTTGAGCTTGCAGACTTTAAATATTCTCTCCATTGCATAAGAAAAACAACAACCCACCATCTGCTGGGCACATTTGAAAAAGATAAAATGCTAGAGCCTAAGTTAATCTCAAGCCTGTAGGCTGGCTTTCATAAATTATTATGATCACACCAGACTGAAAACTTTCATCCTCAGCCTAAGCTTCTGACAAGCTTCTCTTCTGATAGTCACAAAGAATAAATTCTTTTGTTTGGTCTCACCCTATAGGTGAACTGTGGTTGTTCTCAGAAAGGGGTAAATTGAAGCAAAACATTCACTTCTTGATATTAAGACCTTGTTTAGTGACTGCCTCATGTGGGTATTGTGGCCTGACATGTAACATTGATACTGTCAGTGACAAAAGAAATCCCTCCCATGTTCTGCTTTGGTTTAAAACCCTTGCTAACATAACTACCTTTGCAGTCCTATTACACACTGTTTTCTAGAGTCTCCTTCACTTACTCTTCTCCAAGGGAGACTTTGATTCTACCCTGAAGGGAAGCAGGAGGTTGAGGATAAAAGGTCAGCCACTGTGATTTCAGAGAGAGGGGATACTAGGCTAAATATATAGACAATCTCCCTGGAAGAAAGGTGAGCAGAAAAAATACTGGTGTGGGGAATGAAAATTTTAGATTCAGGGTGTTCTTATGAGCATTATTCCTAAATGGGGAGATCTTCAAATTGTATATCTAAGGCTTGATTCCCTTCCTATCAAACACCAGATGTGTGTGTGTGTGTGTGTGTGTGAGAGAGAGAGACAAAATGATTATTAAATAAATGCATTTATCAAGATTGATAGAAAAATCAGGGAAGTTTAAAAGATAAGAATATACTCATTAATATTCAGAGTGAAGTGCCCTTCCTCTAGAAATTAAATAACTTAGTTCAAGAGAAATAGAGACAGGGAACTGTGAGAAGAAAGAGAGAGGGGGGGAGGGAGAAGGGGAGGGAGAGGGAGAGGGAGAGGGAAAGGGAAAAATAGATTTTACCCTAGGAGAAATTCCTCAAATTCTCTAGTGTAGCAAACTGGGGATAGGGATATCATCAAAGTACCAGCTTCTCTCCATGTCAGCTTCTTTGAAATTTTTCTTTCTCTTCAAAAGAATCTTGAATTGTAAGGCTCCTTCCTCAAAAAATGGAAATCAGGAGACCAGACTCTCTCCTCTCCCAAGGTCTCACTAACTCTGCCCTTTATTTAAATGTGGAACACTGAGTAATCATCACCACTGAGTCTTATGCAAATGATTTTTGAGTTTCTGGTTAGAGAGGTAAACATTATTCTCCAGAAATGCCCTTTGATCCATCCAGGAAAGTATTCTTGTCTTTCTTCACAAGTAATACTCCCTGGCCTGTTTCCACATCTTTGTATCTTATCCCTCCTGCCTGGAATTCACTTTCTCCTCTCTTCTGCTTCGTGGAGCCCCTAGTTTCTTCAAAGTTTAGCCCATAACCTACATTCTTTTTGAGAACTTTTCTGATCCATTCTTTTGCTACTATCTTTCCCTTTTGAAAAAAAATACATTGTATTTATTTTATATAACCTTATTTATGTATGTATTATTTCCTCTAATACAATGTAAGCTCTTTGAAGCTCTTTGAGGGAAGAGACTGTCTCAATTTGTTTTTGTATCCTTAGCAGATAACAGTCTTTGATTCCGAGTAGTAACATTTAAGACATATTTGCTTATTCATTGATAGGTAATGACATTGTGCAGTTGCTTTTTAAATAACATTGTAAGATAGATACTTCTAAAATATTACAAAAAGTTCTTTGCTTTATTTTGTTTCTGATGACATCATCCCCACAACATAGGAAATATATCTAAAACTTGAATTCCATAGAAAATGAGTGCTCAAGACTTGGGAGCCCATTTTGGTAATCATATTTATGATACAGCATATTTCTACATTAATTTCATTCTGAAAACCCTATGAGCCAGGTAGGGAGAATATTATCCCAACTGTTGAGTGATGAAATGAAGAGGTAAACTTACTTGCTCATAATTTCACAGCTAGTTAAAGCCATTGCAACCCAGATCTCCCCTCGTAGTACAGAGAGCTTTGGTACAGAGCAGCTCAAGTGTGGATGACATCAAGGCTCTCAAATGAAATCAATTCTTAGGCATCACTATCAGCTTTGGAGGAGCCTTGGGTGTAGATGAGTTTTTAAAATTTCATTATTGACTCTATATGGGGCAGCAGGTGGAATAAGCAACAGATCATAATTTAGAGTAGTATCCCAGGTTAAATTCTAGTAACACCATTTGGGGTTTATATTAACCTATTTCTGAAAAATCACATTCCTAGCAGTCAAATGGCACACATTCTGTGAGTAACCCCTTGCATGACCCTAAATGACTTTTTTAAATTTCATAAGCTGGAAATCATTAGACTTGGGCAGTTTGGCCTACTTTGAATTTGAAGGCTGGTAATCCTTTTCTCTAACTTTAATAGGTGCTTCTGTCGTCTATAATAGCACCTAGAATACAACCTTTCAGGAATGCAGTGAACCCATTAATTTATCTTAAAATTGGGGCCCCCAGAGCCATATCTTATTCCTTTTTCTGCAGATATGAAGTATCGGGACAAGAAGAGTTTAGTATTAAACACTCAACAGGCATATCTGAGAGAAGGAATAATTGAGAAGCCTGAGAAATCATCCATACTAATTGCCTTTTCTGATTTTGAGCCCACACAAGCTCTTACTAAGTACACATCCTTGGGCACTCAGCTGTAATAGAGTATAATCTGAGATGTTTACAAACGAATGCTGGTATTTATTTTAAAACATGGGAACAAACAGAGCAACATACTGCTATGGGATTCTTTCTGAAACACAGCAAACATTGAAATCATAGAAATCAAGGTCCCAATTTCTTTAGACAGCTGGTTCCCTGAATATTATGGCTATAGATCTATCTTCTATCCCTAGAAACACCTCTGTCATTTAAAGCTCTGCATGATCTGGCTACAGTCTACCTTTCCACACTTAATGTTCATTACTTCCACTCAAACACTCTATGTTCCAACCAAATAAGTCTACTTAAGGTTCTTGGGACACAGCACTGAATTTCCTACCACCGTCCCTTTGTACAGACTAATCCCACGGCTGAAATGCATTAATTCATTTCTCATCTCTGCCTTTTAGAATCGTTAGCTTCCTTCAAGGATCAGTTCCTGTATACTTTCTCACAGGATATCTCTCCTAGCCCTTTAATTATTACTGCTCCCTCCCTTTTCAAATTATATTGTATTTATTTTATTTAAATATTGTGTTTTTCTCAAGAGAAAGTAAGCTCCTTGGGGTTGGGAAGAGATTTTTCTTAGCATTCCTTTCACTTACTCCAAAGCCTTGCAAATAGTAGGTATTGAACAAATGCTTGCTGATTTGAATCTTGGAGCAGAGGATATTTATATAAGGTTAGAATACAGGCTAGTACAAAGAAAACTAGAATGGAACCTGGGCTCCCTTTTGCCATGAACTAGCTGTCTGATCTTCAGCAAGTATGGTACAATGGAAAGAATACTTAACATAATGTTGGACTTGGAATTGTCAGACCTGTATGTTACAACCCTGGCTCTGTCACTTACTGCCTGTGTAACCCTGAGCAACCCATTAAGACTCTCATGATCTTAGTTTCTCATATGTACAATTGTAGCGAGCTGTCGTCTCCAGAAGCTGCCGGATCGCTCTCTGGGAAGAGATCTGCTGTGTCTACTCAAATCTTTAAGACAGATTCTTCTTCCTGTAGTGAACCGTTGTCTCCAGGCAGTTGCTGTTAACTCTTGTCCAAAGAAGTGACTTCCCTTCCTGCAGAGAGCTCCGTCAGGCCTGATGTAATGCAGAGAGTCTTCCTTCTTGAATCCTGGCTCTGAATCTCCTCCAGCTCTTATCCTTCTCCAGGCCGATCTGCCCTTTGCGCCCAATGCTGTCTCTTTTTATCCTCCCAGAGAATGGGCGTGGGATAATGCAAGGGCTTCTGGGAAGAACCACCCCAGCCAATGAGCTTGCCCCCTCTTATCAAGTCAACCTGAGTTCTCACCTTGTAATTGTCCAGAAAACCTGAATTCTCACCTTGTCACCCTCCAGACAACCTGAGTTCTCACTTAGTAATCCTAACATCTCCCCCTTTCTTTTGATTTAGAACATAGGACAGTCATGACCTTGAAACATAAATCCATCAATATGGGAAGTATTACAGATAATTACATAAATGACCTTGAAACATAAATCCATCAATATGGGAAGTATTACAGATAATTACATGAATTACATAAGCACATAGTAACATAGTAACATAACACATGCTAGAAGTATATAACATAATCATAAATCGAAAATTTATAAATGTCCATAAGTCCATTGTCCATTAGTCTCATCTTGTGTGAGGAAGTCCAATGGCTCTTTCAGTGTCAGATGTTTCTTAGATCTTCTCCTTTATTTTGAGATCTTTCTCTTTTTCTGTCTCTCTCTGATGGACAAGGCGAATATGACTCGTTGGCACCCATCTGATTCCTTCTCCTGCTGAAGAAATACAAGCAAACCCTCTCCCCCAGGCAGTTAACCTATCTGGTCCCTTCCATTCACCACTTTCTGGATCTCTCCTCATCATCTGGCAATTACATCGGAATTGTTTGCACTGGGTACAGCCCTGTTGGTTTAAAAGGCCTGTATTCTCCCCAAGTGTAATCCATTTTTGCAATCTGATTGCCTTTTGACTGACTTATCAGGTAATCCCTTTCTGCCATGTGATTGCTTCTCTGCTGATTGATTAAATCAGAGTCCTGACCTTCTAAAGGCTCTTTAGGTGTAACATCAGCTGCCATCATGCCCCAAGTCTTTTTTGCCTGGGGCCCTGGATCTGGGCCCCTCATCCTATTTCCCTGAATTAGTTTACACTCTGATGCCCAATGGAGTCCTCTGTTGCATTTTGGACATGGGGTTTTAGGTCTTCTTTCACCCTGTCTTCTCACTGTATCTCCATACCTACACTGAGCTCTTAGATGCCCAATTTTTCCACATTGAAAACATCGCCGAGTTTCTCTAGAAGTCCCTTGCCAGGAGGGACCCTGTCTTTCCACATTCATCATTGTCCGGGTGTAAAAAGCATTTGTTCCCACTGTAGCACAGCGTCTTATGATCTCCTCTAAAGGAGCATCTTTGTCTAATCCCCATATAATTCTTTTGCAAATCTCATTGGCATTTTCCTTAGCCAGATGTCTGGTCATTATTTCTGTAGCTGCATTTTCTCCAATAGTTCTTTTGACAGCAGTTTGCAAACGTCCCACAAAATCTGCAAAAGGTTCATTGGGACCTTGCTCTATTTTAGTGAAAGCCTCTCCACGATCTTTCTGTCCAGGGAGGACACCCCAAGCTTTTATTGCAGCCTTGGCAATTTGTTCATATATTGTCATGGTATAATGAATCTGTTCCGAATTCTCTCCATACCGACCTTCACCAGCCAAGTGCTCAAAAGTGAATTGTGTGTTAACTCCTATTTCCAAATTGCATCTGACTTGAATTTTACATAATTCATGAAATTCCGAAAGCCATAATAAATTTTCTCCAGGTTCCAGGCATATCCTTGCTATGGATTTCCAATCATTCGGGGGTAGGACTTCATAAGACAAACCATCTAGTAACATTTTGACATAAGCTGATGTAGCCCCATAAAGGGTACAACCTTTTTTCAAATCCTTAATTTTATTCAAATCTAAAGGTGCATATCTTCTCATTTTATGACCTACAGAATCAATATTTTCAATCACAGGATATGCATGTATAAAATCACTTATATCCTGTCCTTCTCTCTTAGCTTTAACCAATGCTTTTTCTAATCTTGTCATAGGCTTAGGCTGCTTCACAGGCAATTCTGTTTGTGTTTCTGCCTCTTCCTCTCCTCCTTCTTGCTCCACCCATGAAGGGTTAATTGAGGGAGGAGATGGGAGGTGCTCCTGTTGCTCAGAATTGTACTTAACTTCATTGTTATCTGATTCATCCTTTTCACCTAGTTTAGTTGACACTTCCCCATTTTGCTCCTTCATCTCTTCCTTTAGAATAACATTGTTTAAAGCCAATTGGATTACATTGTATATATGAATTGTATCTTTGGAAATTGAGTTTGGCCTGGAATTGTAGTGTTCACCTAATTGCTTTCCTACTAATTCCCATTCATCTGGATCCAATTCTTCTTCCAGAGAAAAAGAAGGACATATAACCTTCACAGTTCTTAAAAGTTCAGTAATCTCCTCTAAAATTATAATCAATCCTTGGCTTTTCATAACCTTGATGATGCTCTCTAAACATTTTCCTTGAACAGAAGGTGTTTGCCCCATTTCAGCTATAAGAGATTCCTGGTTTAGTCCTTAACAAGTTCCTTATTTATCTATTAGCACACTCACTTAATCTTTAACAAAGTTTCCTCGTTACTCACGGTTCTGGGTCAGAGAGACTGAGATCTGGATGGGAGGCTTTTCCACTGAAATCAAGACCGTGTCTGTCCCTGTTAGGGCGCCAGATTGCGAAGGTCTGGTCTAGCTCCTCTTGTCAGGATAAGCAAATGTCCTTGCCCCACGTGTGGACGCCAAATGTAGCGAGCTGTCGTCTCCAGAAGCTGCCGGATCGCTCTCTGGGAAGAGATCTGCTGTGTCTACTCAAATCTTTAAGACAGATTCTTCTTCCTGTAGTGAACCGTTGTCTCCAGGCAGTTGCTGTTAACTCTTGTCCAAAGAAGTGACTTCCCTTCCTGCAGAGAGCTCCGTCAGGCCTGATGTAATGCAGAGAGTCTTCCTTCTTGAATCCTGGCTCTGAATCTCCTCCAGCTCTTATCCTTCTCCAGGCCGATCTGCCCTTTGCGCCCAATGCTGTCTCTTTTTATCCTCCCAGAGAATGGGCGTGGGATAATGCAAGGGCTTCTGGGAAGAACCACCCCAGCCAATGAGCTTGCCCCCTCTTATCAAGTCAACCTGAGTTCTCACCTTGTAATTGTCCAGAAAACCTGAATTCTCACCTTGTCACCCTCCAGACAACCTGAGTTCTCACTTAGTAATCCTAACATACAATGAAGGGGTTGATCTGATGACCTTCAAGTTACCATCCAGCCCTAGAGCTAGTGTCATAGGAGAAAGTGCCATCATCTCTTTTAGGCTAAATTTCGTCACCTAGAAAATGAGAATCATCAGCACCTCAGAGGAGAAAAGGGAGAAAGAGATGGGATGTGCTTTGGAGAGTTCTACAAATGTAGATTGTGGAATGTCCTTTGTTCTATACAAAGAGAGAAAGGGCCATGTAGAAAGAAGTTTACACATATTTTATTTGAAATGTCCATTCCCCATGGTTTCTAGGGAATAATATAGTTAGAAATCAGCAATAGTGTGAAATGGTCTGAGGCCTGGAATGGTCTGGAAGCAAACATGTACATCTTTTCTATACAGTCATAGTATCCTTTCCCTTCTCTTATTCCTTTTTGGAAGCTGAAATTTCTTTTCCTAGTTCTTTCACCTACCCCTACCCTACTATCTTCGTTTGTCTTGCTTGAAGACAGTCCCTTTTGCTTCTTAATATTAGAATGCTTTTTTTGAAGGAAGGAATTAATGAGGTCAGAAAACACAGGGAATTTTGTATATATTATATATACAACTCCATCTGTCTTCCCCAATAGAACAAAAACTCCTTAAGAATGGGGAGTTTCATTTTTGAATTCTCAAGGCTAAGGCTAAGCATAATATTTTAGGGAGATGCTTAATTAAGCATTTGTTGATTGATTGAAATTGAGGCTGAAATATCAAAGTAAAAACTTTGCAACAAAATACAAGTAATCTCTTTTCAACTGTGAGCTCATCATAATTTTCAGTGTCTTCTCTCTACCCAAGTAGCAGTTACACAGAAGATATTTAACAGACATATGCCCTTGAAATGAATGAATGAACTTCTACAAATGATCCCCTGTGCCTTACCTGAAAATTCCCTCCTCTTTGTAAGTTTTACCAATGGTATGCTTTGTTGGACCAGAATAGACTTAATTCAAACTTTATTTTGCAGAGCAGGAAGCTAAAGGAACAACTTTCATGTGCTGGGGAAATTTTTTTTCCTCTCTTGTTCATAAGACTCATACAGCTGGAAGGGACCTTGAGGGTCATTTACTCTATCTCTTCATTTTACAAGTGGGGAAAGTAGAGAGAAATTAAGTGACTTCTCCCTATCCCCCAATCTACTGGCTTTTTGGTCAATTAGAGTCAATGCACCAGATTCCATTATGCTTAGGCTTAAACCTCTTTGCCTTTAGTTTTCTTATTTATAAATAAGGAAGTTGTATAGTCTCTCAGGTCCCTGTCAATTCTAAATCAATGATCCTAGTATCCCATGACTAAAGAAAGAGTCCTTGCCCTCTTATGTATGTGAGTGCCAGGGGTTCTTTTCAGAATAATATTTTTAAAATACATAAATTAAAATACAAAGTTTTATACAAGAAATCAATCGTGTGAGGTGTCCCAAAAGTCTTAATGTAGTTTTAACAAAGACTTTTAAGATACTGAGTATTGAAATAGTTACCAATATATATCTTTTTCAAGTTCATGGATGACAGGTTTAGAATCCTTGGACTAAATGATTTCTAAGATCTCTTCCAGTTCCAACATATACAGATTCTTTAAGTAGAAATTTGTAAAGGTTTTCCAAGATATAGGCAATAAACTAGTACTAACTAGAATCAGTAGGAGAATCCTAACATTTCTGGCTGTGTCTATATATCAATGCATCCTGAGTGAGGATGATAATGAGTTTGTTAATTCTACATCTGCAAAAGTATGTTATGTGATAGTAACAGACCCTGCTAAGAGTTACTCTAGCCAATATGAAAAAAAAATGCTTTAAATTAATATTGATTGGAAAAATGCAAATTAAAACAATTTTGAGGCATTATCTCATACCTAATAGATTGGCCAATAGAACAGAAAAGAAAAATAACAAAATTTTGGAAGGCATATGGAGGAAATGCACTGTTGGTAGAGTTGTAAATTGATTCAACCATTTTTTACAGCCATTTGGAACTATGCCTACAAGGCTATAAAATCATATATATATCTTTGATCTACAAATACCACTATTAGATCTGTATCTAAAAAGAGATTAAAAACAAAAAGGAAAAGGATCTATATGAACAAAAATTATTTATAGAAGCTCTTTTCTGGTAATAAAAAAGAACATTGAGGTGAAAACCCATCAATTGGGGAATGGCTGAACAAACCGTGCCATGTAATTGTGATGGAAAGCTATTGTGCTCTAAGAAATGATGAGCAAGATGCTCTCAGAAAGACCTGGAAAGACTTTCATGAGCTGATGAAAAGTGAAATATTCTGTGTACAAAGTAACAGTAATGTTGTAAGATGATCAGCTGTGAATGGCTTAGCTATTTTCAGCATTACAATGATCCAAGACTACTCTGAAGGACTTATGATTAAAACTGCTATCCTTTCTCAGAGAAAGAACTGAGGGTGTCTGAATATATATTGAAGCATAATTTTAAATTTATTTTTCTTGAGGATTGGTTGGGTTTTTTTTTGGTCTATGTTTTTATTCACAACATGATTAATATGCAAATATATTTGCATGACTACATATTTATAACCTATATTGAATTGCTTGCCTTTTTAATCAGGGAAGATGGAAGGGGAAAAGGGAGAGAATTTAGAAGTTGAAGTTTTTAAAATTAATGTTAAAAATTGTTTTTACATGTAATTGGGGGAAAAACAAAATACTACACACACACACATACACACACACACACACACACACACCCCTCACACATGAGTTACCCAGGCCAGTGAAAGGAACTTGATCCTTCTCCTCCAAGAACCTACTTCCTGTCCTCCCTGAGTGAGGTAAAGTGTGGGAAGACTACAGCCAAGAACATAGCTATATAAATCTTGGCAGAATCATCTCCCCAAACTTTGGAGAGCATCTGACTCAGATGAATAGCTAACCTAGTCCCTTTTTGAACTGAGGAGAGAAAATCCCCCTCCCTCTCATCTTTAATGAATAGATTCCAAAAGTCATAAATGTTTCTTGTGTTTCAGACCCACTAATCATTGGGGACTTTAATTCAAACTCCATTTGTGACCATCAGAATTAAAAAAAACAAAAGAGCATTTGACCTAAGAAGTCTTTGTATTATGCCTTCCCCAAAGCCTCAGATTCCTCATCTATAAAATCTCAAGAGGGTTGGCACTAGGTCATAACCTTTCAAGACTAAATCTGAGATTCCATGATTCTCCTAAGCAGAGAAGTTCTTCTATCCTCCCTTTCTGATAAATGAAAGTAGAAGAACAGAGATTGGGGATAAAGAAAGGATCAACATTTCCCCACAGTGACAAAAGTGTCATTAGTGCTCATTTCTTAAAATTTCTAAGAAGAGTAAGTATCAAATATTTACTTTGGGGGCAAAATTTTCAAAAAGACAAGCCAATTACAATGAGTCTATAATATGCCAGATACAATCTGGATGTTTTTAGAATATAGGGCAATTTCTCAACTTGGGGTTAGGGTTGGCAGTTGGTGATAACATTAGCATTAGGCCACTCCCTTTAACACTGGCTTAGGTCTCATGGTGGACTTCAAAGGCATCATTTGGGCAAGTTCAGTGTTGGAGTTTAAATATGTGTCAACATCCCCTATGACTAGGGCTCACAGCTTAAATACTTGAAATGAAGACATTGAGCATTTAGATTAGACCCATCAAAGTACCTGATATACTCCAGAGAGTAGTACTGAATAGGCGAACTTCCTTCACTTTCTCCAGGTTTCCAGGACAGTGCCACCTCAGAGTCAGAAACTACGATGACTTGAGGCTGAGAAGGAGATGATGGGGGCATGCATTTATCTATCAGGAGCAAAAAAAAAATTGTCAGATTATTAGAGTAAAATTAATAGGTTTTCTATGGCCGCAAAATATGTTTTTCTCCTAAGAGACTCTTCTTATAGAATAACTGAATCTCATTCAGAGTATTTTCTGCTAGCTTAAGATATCAACATCCCAATCCTTTATTCTCCACCTTACACGATGGCCCTAGAGAAAGATGGCCCTAGATAAATCATGCTTGGGAATATAATACTCAGTTCTGGGAGCCTCATTTCAGAATGATATTAATCAGTACAAGAGTGTCCATCCAGAGGAGAATGATCAGGAGGGTAAAGTAACTAGATTTCATGCCAAAAAAAGAAGGGCAAGAGAGAGTTGAAGGAATTTGGAAAAAAAGACTAGAATTTGAGGAGGGTATATGTTAGAGTTGTCTTAAGAAAGAAATGTCAAACTTGTTTTATTCTGCATCTAAGGATAAAAGTAGAGTAATAGGGAGTTGTCAAAAAGCAGGTATAGGTTTGATATGAGGAAACATTAGAATTATCCAAATGTTAAAAGGGCAACTAGATGGCACAAGGGATAGAGCATTGACTTTGGAATCAGAAAGACTCATCTCACTAAATTACAATCTGACTTCAGACTCTAGATGTGTGACCCTAAGCAAATCACTTAACTCTGTCTGCTTCAAGTTTCCTCATCTGTAAAATAATACAGAGAAGGAAATTGGCAAATCCCTCTAATATCTTTGCCAAGTAAATTCCAAATGAAGTCAGGAAGAGTATCTATAGAGTCAGGAAAATAGCTGAACAACAAACAATTTGAAAGGGTTGATATAAGGGATCAATGTTCATCAAAGTTCATCAGCTTTGAAGAGTTTTAAGAAAATGCTGCATGATAATTTTGTCAGGAATACTATGAAGGGGATTTATGGCTAACTGAACCAGATGACTTCTTCTAAAGAGGAGATTTTAAGATTCCATAGATTCACTAAGTATGGAGTGAATGGATAATAATGAGATATGGAATTTCATTGGTGTAGGAAATTCCTGGCTGAGGAATTTCCCTATGCAGCTGCAAATGGGCACCTTTTCTGCAATTTATAAACTTTAGAGATTCACCTAGCGTAGAGGTGTCAATTAAGCAACTCACTAGGGAAAGGTGCAGATAGGGATCCTTCTGTACAGATTAGTGGCCCTGATTTCCATTCAAGCTTGACCTCATTGCTCTAGAGCTTTGAGCATTACAGAGAACCGAAAGATTAAAAAACCTTTCTCAGGATAATATGTTAACTTGTATCAGGTCCCTAGTTTCATTGCTTCACTGTACCATAGATATGCTTATTTTATCAGAGTATTTTATTGCAAAGTAATTGTTATATTTTCATAAATAGCCCAATTTAGACACACCGTTTTCAAACATCAGAAGAAATCTCAAAGATCTAGAACAACTGACACCCAGGGCTTACTGATTTTGAAGCCCTCCATCCTAATGCTTCTTTCTGAGAAAATAGAGCAAAGTCATGAAAAAAACTGTCTTTCCCTCTTCTTCCTATGATAACTCCAGCAAAAAATTTAGCTTTTAAGAAGTTCACACCATCTAGCCCTCAGGAACTCACTTGTGTTTATCCTTTTAAACTTAGAGAAAGGTTTCACAATTTACAATATCATGCCTTTTATTTTATGTTGACAGGATTTCAGTCTATGAGCAGAACTTGAGTTCTCAGTCACTTATATTTTTTATGCAAAATGAAATGTTTCTTATTAATAGAGACCATGCATTTTATACTGAAAGGGATTCAGGGCAACTTTTTACCTTTTGATAGTGTAGTAACATGTTGGGGAGTACTTAGACGTCCTTTGATGTTCCAGCCATAAGCTCTTACATTCACTCTGTAGCTGGTACCTGGTTTTAAATCCCCAATCACTACTTCCTGTCAATGGTCAAAAAAGGAAAGACAAAGAATTCATAAGTCTGGGGATTTAGAAATTTTCATTGATACTGCATCATATGGGCTACCTGGAGAATCCTTTTGCAAGAGTTTTCAGACTTTCTTCAAAAACAAAAGCAGTGTCAGTTCTGTTTTTTAAAAATCAAGAAAGAAACCTCACATGTTTCCTATTAAACTGGTAGGCTTGCTCTCTAGAGGAATGTTTAAATGGTCCTGGAATGACTACTCTTCACAATTCAGAAACGATTTATGAAGTTTGAAGCAGCTCCTATCGTTTAACTGCTGGACCTAAGTAAGATTCATCCCTTGGGCCAAATATTGGGATTCATGAGCTATACCTATCTCATCTTCAAATATCTTGAGGGAAATGGAACTAGTCACAAGAGATGGGATCCTTGATTCTTACCTTGACTGTGTTGGGGTACAGAAAAAATATGTAGTTACAGATCCAGACTTGCCCCTCAACCACATTTCTGGTTATCCTCAGACCACCAATCTGAAATGACTGAGCCAAGACTTGTTCTACGCACTTTCTACATCTGCTATTGTATAAAAAGCAATGAAAACACAAAACTAAATAATGAGTAAGATATGCTAGGGACAGTGTAGTATAATAGAATGTATATAAAGTTTGAAATCAGAGGATCTGAGTTCAAATTTTATTTGGATCTCTTATTGCCAATAGGACCTTGATTAAGCCATATAAATTACATGAGGAATTGACCTTTTTTTGAGTTATAGCAATCTAGAAGGCTGGTGAAACATGCAAATTTTAATTGCCATTAAAATTGCATAAAATATGATACATAAAGGGGCTGCTGGTTGAAAGAGTGGATAGAAAGATTTGTGTCCCAAATTTTTTCTCCCTCCCTCTCTTATCTTCCCCTTCCCCCCAAAAAAACAAGCAATCTGATATAAAACATGTAGAGTCCTTTAAAACATATTTTCTTGACCTTTCTCTAATTCTGACATCACTGTCAAACCTGCTACTGTGTGCTTTTTCTCCTCATGATTTCCAAGACATTCTTCTCTTTGTTTTCCTACTTGCCTGACCACCCTTCATTCTTCCTTGCTGAATCGTTATCAATCTCTTTTACCTTTATCATGGCTGCTTTCCAGATACCTATCCTGGTCCCTTTTCTCTTTTCTCCCTCTTTTCCTTAGTGATCTCATCTGTTTGGATGGGCTGAAAGTTCATCTCTGTAAATATGATGCATGAATTTATGATCCAGTCCTAATCTAATTGTACTCCAGTTCCACACCTTTAAATGATTATTGGATGCCTTCGATTGGATTTCCCATGGAGCTCCAAACAGAATTCATTATTTCTCCTCTAAATCTATCCCTCTTCCAAATTTTTATACTTCTGTTGAGAGCCTCACCATCCTTCTAGTTATTTCACAGGACCATAGGATTAAAGGTGCTATGGAATGCTAGAAGGAAACCAAGAGATCATTCAGTCTTCAAGGAGAAGTAGAGGACAAGGAAGATTAATTGATTTGCCCAAAGTTACACAGATAGCAGAATTTGCATCCAGGTCTTCTTGCTCGAGAATTAGTGCTCTTTCTACTGTCTCACAACGTTACAGTCATCCTTGTCTCCTTCCTCTTCCTCATTAGCCTACTTTTGTTGAGTTCATCTCCACAATAGCTTTTGTAGCTCTTCTCTCCTCTTACATATCACTTTAGTTCAGGCCCTCATTGCCTCACAACTCAGTGATGTAATAGCCTCCTAATAGGTCTATTTGTTTTCATTTTCCCTCAGTCTCCAATCTATCCATCACATTTTCCAAAATAATGTTCCTAAGGCACTTGTATAATATGTCAGTGACTCCCTATAAAATGTAGACTCCTCAGCCCAGCATTTAAAGCCCACCACAGCATGGTTCTTACCTGCTCCTGTCTTCAGCTGCCTTTCAGGCATATCAAACTGGATATCCAATAAACATTTTAAATTAAACATATCCAAAATGGAACCCATTATCATATCTCCTAAACCATACCTTCCCTATTACTATAGAGAACAATACCATCCTCCCAGCCCCTAAGTTTTATGACTTAGGATTCAGCCTCAACTTCTCATGATTTCACCCCTCAGACTCAATACATTGTCAAGACATCAAATTTAACTTTGCAACATCTTCTGTATAAGCCCTTTTCTCTCCTCTGACACTGTCGTCACTCTAATGCAAGGCCACATCATTCCTGAATTATTGCAATAGTCTGATGGTGAGTTTGCTTGCCTCAAGTCTTTCCCCATCCAAACCATTCTCAATGTGACTAAAAAAGTGACTTTACTAAAGTTCAGGTGCAACCTATCACCACCCCCCCAACTCAATTAACTCCAATGGCTACCCAGTGTCTCAGTGATCAAATACAAAAAGCCCCCTCATACCTTTCAAGTTTACCCTGGCTCTCTAGCCTGGGTGGCCAAGCCAAGCTGGGTAACCAAAAGAGATAAGGATTTTGGTAGTGAACACATGGGTCTTCTGACCAGGTATTCACTCGGGAACCAAGAAGTCAGGGCATCAAGTCAGGGCATTATGTGAGTAGGTATAATAAAGGCTTTTAAGATTACACGTGGCTGTTCTTGAATGCGCTACCGGTTATTAAGCTATAGATTCAAGAGATCGTGGCCAGAGACCTTTGAAGGCCTCAGAGGAGGTGAGTCGGGTAGAATTGACAATGCAAAGGTCTTTATTCCCTGCCACATCCTCTTCAATTTATTGATACTGGTTTTTTGATGTACAAGATCTTTTATCTCTGAGATCCAAGCATTTTCTCTGGCTGTCCTCCATACCTAGTACCCTTTTCCTCCTCAATTTTGTTTACTAACTTCCTATCTTCCCAAGTAAAATTTCATTTTTTACAGGAAGTCTTTCCCAAAACTTCTCAATTTTAGTGCCTTCTCTCTATTATTTCTTATTTATCTCGTATACAGGTTGTTACATACATACATACATATATATGTATGTGTATATATATATGTATATCTTTTTATATACATACACATATGTATGTATATATATGTATATATGTATATATGCATATATACATATATATATATATATATATATATATATATATATATATATATATATATATATATATATATATCTTTTGCTCTCCTTCTCCCTTTTTCTGTATCCCCAGATACAATGCCACTTATTAAATGTTTAATTATTGACTTTACCTGCCTTTGCAACCTTATTCCCTATCAATTGCCTTCACAAACTTTTCCAGCTAAACTAGAAAAATCAGCATTTAGAAGGCATTCTAAACATTTTTAAAACTCTAGAAAAAGGAAAACTGGTATTATTTTATTATAGCAAAGCCCTATCTTGAGTAGGAAAAAAATGTTGCTGTTGTAGATGATTGTTCCCTGTTCCCTCCTGTTCCCTGAACTTGACACTGAATTTCCCTCCTTCATGAACTTTACAAGCTATTCTTGGAAAAGATAGAAGTTGAACCTATTCAAATAATATTATTCTTTTGAACTCAATGCAAGAAATAATAGGACCTATGTTTGCAACATGAGGAAATAAAGTTGTCTTTGATAAGTAGCCAGGGTTTTCTAGCTACCCCCATGTCTCATAGGCATTTTTGGAGTAAGAGGAAACCTCTTCTCTGCAACTCATCTCTTATGTGATGTTGCCTTTCACCCTCTTCGCATTGAATTCTGTCTCCTGGAATCACTTAGAGCATCCATTTCTCCATTTCTAGTTAAGGAGGATAAAGAGACTAGAAGGTTGGTATCCTTTTCTAGTCCTTCCTTTCCAACCCCTGAATCTCCTAATGCAAACAGAATTTCTCTTCTAGACCAACTGAAATATTTCAAAGGCATCTGTTTCATGTTCCTCCTCTCCTAAAAATCATAAAACCATATGAATTAAAGATGTAGTCTGCAAAAATCATTATAAGTCATAAATTAGAGTTCAGCCAGTATGTACCAAATGTTAACATTAAACATTCTCCCTGAGTGTAAAGCTGCCTGATACATGGGTGGAAAAGATTAAGAAATGTGCAAATCACCAGAAATATTTAGTAAGAACTTTCAAGATCAGATTGCCCTGGGTCTGCTCAGGTTTACAAATCAAAAAGGCAAGGTCCTCACTTTTAAAAATTAGGAAAAATCTTTATATCCAGAAGGTTTTCATGTGGGATTAAAAAAAACAAAAAACAAAAAAACCAACCATAAACCAAATTCTCCATTTGGTGTGGGAAGCTAGCTTTCTTTCCACTTAACTCTACCACTTTAGGAGGCAGAGTTAATTTGTTTTCCTGCATTGTGGGCTTGGCATTTCAATTTATTTTAATTCAATAAAGGCCTACTATGTGTGAAGTAGTGAGCTCAACTTTAGGTTAGAAAACAGTCTCTAACCTAGAAGATGTCAAGGAAGGAGCAGAATTTGGCCATCTAATTGCTCATTTCCTCCTCTAATGTCCCTATTCTTATCTAGCTGGCTTCATTACTGGAGTGATATGTCTTATTTTCTTGATGAAACATCACAGTAATCCTTGGAATCTCACTGTCCACTATTCATTATTTACATTTGCACCAACTTAGATAAGAAGTTAAAGGGTATGTGTTGTTTTTTTCTTTTAGTAGAAAAAAGAATATTTTTAATGGAATGGAAATTTAAGGACAAGTTAAGCTATCTCTGCATTGTTTCTATCTATGATCTTGTTGTCTATTTAACCTTTGCTTTATCTTGAAAAAGAGAATTTTTTAAAATGCTAAGATTTTACATAGGATTCAAGTCTATAACAGCAGCAACAAAATTGGTTTTCCTATTCAAGATAGGGCTTTGCTGTAATAAAATAACACTAGTTTTCTTTTTTTCCAGAACTTCTTTAAAATATTTAGAATGAGTTCTAAATTTTTTTCTATTAAAATTTCCTTAATGGTAATAATTGGATGCCATTATTTAATCTCTAGGTTTCAGTTTCCTCATCTTTTAAGTAAGATTATATTAGATATCTAAGGTCCTTTTTGTTCCAAATACTTTCCTGCTCCTGAACCTTTGCTTCTATTTGCTTTACTTATACAAAAGGAACCCAGGGCAAATACTTAGTCTAAGATAGACCCCAGAATATGGGATTCTTTTGCTTCTTTTTAAAGATTAGCAGGAAAAACCAATGTTACTTAATTTTTTGAGAACAAACAAGAGACATAGTGAACATAAATCTTCAAGAAAATCTGTATCACTTCAAATGAAGGTAGTCTAGCTATGCCAGATCTAAAACTATATTATAAAGCAATGGTCATCAAAACCACTTGGTACTGGCTAAGAAGTAGAGTAGCTGATCAGTGGAATAGGTTAGGTTCATAAGACACAATAGTCAATAATTATAGTAATCTAGTGTTTGACAAACCCAAAGACCCCAGCTTCTGGAATAAAAACTCACTATTTGACAAAAATTGCTGGGAAAATTGAAAAATGGTATGGCAGAAACTAGGCATTGACCAACACCTCGCACCCTATACCAAAATAAGGTTAAAATGGGTTCATGATTTAGACATAAGGAGTGATAGTATAGGAAAATTAGAAGAACAAAGGATAGTCTATCTTTCAGATCTGTAGAGAAAGAAGGCATTTATGGCCAAAGAAGGACTACAATATACTATGAAATGTAAAATGGATAATTTTGATTATATTAAATTAAAAATGTTTTGTACCAATAAAACCAATGCAGACAAGATTAGAAGTTAAGCAGAAACTGGGAAAAATTTTTTACATCCAAAGGTTCTGATAAAGGCCTCATTTCAAAAATATGTAGAGAATTAACTCAAATTTATAAGAATTCAAGCCGTCCTCCAATTGATAATTAATCAAAGAATATGAACAGACAATTTTCAGAGAAATTAAAACCATTTCTAGTCATATGAAAAAAATGTTCTAAATCACTATTGACCAGAGAAATTCAAATTAAGACAACTCTGAGTTCCATTATATCCTTTCAGATTAACTAAAATGAAAGTAAAAGATAATGATAAATGTTGGAAGGAATATGGGAAAATTGGGACACTAATACATTATTAATGGAGTTGTGAACTGATCCAACTATTCTGCAGAGCAATTTGGAACTGTGCCCAAAAGGCTATCAAACTGTGCGTGCCCTTTGATTCAACAATGTTTCTACTGGACCTGTATCCCAAAGAGATCATAATAAAGGGGAAAGGACCCACAATTGCAAAATGTTTGTGGCAGCCCTTTTTGTAGTGCTAAGAAACTGGAAACTCAGTAGATGCCCATTAATTGGGGAATGGCTGAGTAAGTTATGGTATACAAATGTTATGGAATATAATATATTGTTCTATAAGAAACGAGCAGCAGGATGATTTCAGAGAGGCCTGGAAGATTTGCATAAATTGATGCTAAATGAAGTGAGTAGAACCAGGAGATCATTATACACTGTAACAGCAAGATTATACAATGATCAACTCTGATGAACTTAGCTCTTTTCAGCAATGAAATGATTCAGGCCAGTTCCAATGATCTTTTGAGGAAGAGAGCTATCTATACCCATAGAGAGGACTGTGGAGACTGAGAGAGGATCACAACATAGTATTTTCACCTTTTTTGTTGTTTGCTTTCATTTTGTTTTCTTTATCAATTATTTTTCTTTTTGATCTGATTTTTCATGTGCATCATGATAATTGTGGAAATATGTATAGAAGAATTACCCATGTTTAATATATATTAGATTACTTGCTGTCTAGAGGAGAGGATAGGGAGAAGGGAGGGAGAAAAAAATTTGGAGCACAGGGTTTTGCAAAGGTAAATGTTGTAAACTATCTTTGCATATGTTTTAAAAAAAAGTAAAAAGCTATTTTAAAAAAGGAAATATTTATCACATGATTATGTAATTTGTACTATGGGGAGCATTTTGTCAGAAATGCACTGAAAGGTCATTGCAATAGGATACCAGAAGAGCAGAGAACAGGAGAGTGAAAAGAGAGTACAGGAGAGCAAAGGAGGGGAAGGTATGGGAGAGAAGAAATAAAGTATGAAAATGGGTTGAGCTATTTCCTGCAAATTCATGAAAAGATGAGTTGTCTATGAGGACCCTCGTCAACCCCTAGCTTTTCCCCTGAAATCTCCCCAAAGTGAGGCTCTCGTCATTATTCTAATCTCTTATGTCTGCATCTGGCACTGAATAGATTTTCCACAGCATCCTCCTCTTTTCTGGAAGTGCTCCTCAGGGATGCTGGGCCACTTCCGACAACCAGAATACTGTACTCTGCATTCCATGAGAACAAATGCCCCCACAGCAGCCACTCTGACTCAGTGACCACAAACACTCAAGATTGATAAAACAGCCCTTTAAATGCCCATGCTCTGATAATCTAATATCAAGGAGGCAGATGTGCCAGAGTAAATACAAGGAAAGATTTCCTTTTAAGTATCTGTTTTAGTTTCCCACAAGAACTGAACTAACCAATTAATTTGCCAAAATTCATTCTATGTTTTTATACATTTTACTTAAATTTTATTTCATAATATTTAAAGATAGAACATGTAGGCAGCAATATGGCATAGTAAATAGTTTGCTAATCTTGGAATCAGGAGGACCTGAATTCAAATCAGATCTCAGGCTTACTGTGTGATCCTAGATAAAAAAACAAAAACAAAAACAAAAAAACAAAAAAACCCACCTAATTCTGAATGTCACATCCCTGCCCCCCCAAAAAAAAGAGAGATAATGTAAGCTCCTTAAGAGTACAGAGTATGTTTTCTTCCATCTTTATATTCCTATCACCTAAAATACAATAAGCTTCTGTTACAATGGTCTAAGATGAGCGCAGTGTATCCCTTTTTTCCCCTGCCATCTCCATTCCTTGTTGGGTTTTAAACCCTGCAATAGCTTGGATTATGTCTTAATTATTTGTTATCCTTTTGCATATACAGTTCTCTGATCTGCAGTTAGCAAACCCAACATTTCCTTATTTTGCAATTAGTGAAAAGACAAGAAAGTTCACTCAAGAGTTCTTTGCTTGTGGGAACTGAATATAACCTGCCTATACTCTTCTGTTCCTCAATGCCTTACTACTCAGTTTTCCTGTCCCACTGGGATCCATGCCACAACATGTCTCTTATCTCTCCTTCCACTCACATAGATGCCAGCTTCTCATTCTCATTCATATTCTCTCTCTCCTCTCTCCTCTCTCTCTCTCTCTCTCTCTGTTTTTTTGCTGAGGCAATTGGGGTTAAGTGACTTTCCCAAGAACACATAAATAAGATCCCAGCTTCTTCTTCATCTGTGATTTATGACCCCATATTAAGTCTCCTAACTGAATGTTTGGGTCATAAAATTATGATTTGTTATTAGGAAATGTTTGATTTGTATACCTATATACCTGGAATTTTGTAAGAGTTTCTCATGAAAAGGGGTCCTAAGTGGAAAAAGTTTAAGAAGCCCTGATAGATGTGATCTCAAAGCTATTCCAACAGAAACAGACTTTCTGGTTGATGTTCCTACCTTAAATATCTCCTATTACAAGCCATCTTCCACTCAGTTACCAAAGATAAAAGTCTGATCATTTTACTTCTTTTCCTCAATACTCCAATGATTCCCTATTCCAAGATCAAATATCAAATCCTATAATTAGTTTTTAAAGCCCTTCCTAACCTGGCTCCTTCCTATCTCTCCAATATTCATACAGGGTCCTGGAATCCCAGTGCTGGGCTTGGAATCATGAAGATTCATTTTCCCTGAGTTCAAATGTGCTTTCAGGTAGTAATCAACTGTGTGACCCTTAGAAAGTTATTTAACTCTGTTTGCCTCAGTCTCTTCATCTGTAAAATGAGCTGCAGAAGGAAATGGCAAAGCACTCCAGTATCTTTGCCAAGAAAACCCTGTATGAGGTAAGACACAACTGAAATGGTTGAACAATAACAAAATTCAAGTCACTAATTTTTACATATTAGGAAATCGAGGCTTAGAAAGGCTAATTACTTTTCCACAAAGTCATATAGAAAATTATGGAGGCAGTAATAGAACTTACACCACTGACCCAAAATCTAGTGATCTTTCACTTAATGAATGCCTGTGAATGGATCATGAAACAATAGATCTGTACTCCAAACAAAAAGCCACATTATTATGGCCATTTTATTAACTGAACCAGAACAACTGGTTGTCAATCCAGTCCATTGTTTGGAAGTCTACCAAAAAAATTAAACCCATCATTTTTACCTTAAATCCTTATTTTTCAGTAAGCATGCTATAAGTTCTACTTTCAAAAATCACCTCTTGTTTGGTTAAATTGACTACATCCTGAAGAAATGTCTGAAGTAATTGAAACTGTGTGCAGCAAAAGTTCAGGGGGATTGAGAGAAAGGAAAGGAAGGAAAAAGAGTTTATTAAAAAAAACACCATTTCACTTTACCAGTTTAAATATTTTTTCTCTCTTCCAATCTACTTCACCTGGTCTCAAGACAGAGATTAAATTATTTCAATCTTTAAAAATGGGCCTCATGCTTATATTGCCATGTGAGCTGAAGCATCACACAGCAAAACTAAGAGAAGCTTATTTTTTTAATGATTAAAAATTCACCTTGTACACTCCATGGTCTCTGCTCTCACTAACAGTATGCACTGTCTGGTTGGTCTTTTTGATTAATAAATATCAAAAGGATGTCTGCCAACTTCAATATTTGGATGAGAAGAGACCACCTACACTCTTAGAGTTGCATCATGGATACATTAGCATTTAAAGCATACTTACAAAAGATGCCTGGCCATCAAGTTGACCCTGTAAAGGGGAAAGAAAAGAAACAATAGCATGAAGAATGATGGGACACTGAAAGCTTCAAAGTCAGTCTGCAAACCAACTATGCTACTGCCTAGGCAAAGCTGGGTACTTACATCATTCCCTCAGGAGCCCTCTGCTCCAGTCAGTACAGACATTTTTCTTGTAATTACATAACCAACTCTAGTCTTTTCTTACACTAAGCTTTTCCTTCATCCTATCCCATCTTGTCAGTCAAATACAATGATATCACATTTATATAGAATTCTACATTTTATAAAATGGTTTCATCACAGAAAAGCCCACAAATACAAAAATAAAATTATTATCTCCATTTTAGACATTTCTTTCTATTTGATCTTGGGTAACCCTTCTTTTCTTTAATTTTCTTCTCTGTATAATGGGGTAGTTTGACTATATGAATTCCAAATCTATGATCACAGAAGAAACTCTGTTAAGTTATTTGTCCAAAGCCTCACAGATCATATCTTTTAGAAAGGGAATGAAGTGGTTTAGTGAAAATAACAGTGGCTTTGGAGTTGGGAAAACCTCAGTTCAAATTTCGACGAAGAGATTTGCTAACTTTATGAATCTGGGTATGTCACATCAGCTTTTTTTGCATGTCAGTTTCTTCATTTATAAAATGGAATCAATGGACTCTAAGATCTCTTCCAGTTCCAAATCTAGCCAAGATCTAAATTTCAGGTTCTGTGAATTTCATGTCAAGTGCAGCACCTCATGCTCCCTCAAATTCCTGTTTCCACGAAATCTTTCTTGATCAGTGCAATCCACATTAACAACCCTTTTCTCTATGCTCCTATAATGTTTGTACTCTATGGCACACAATTCAGCATTTGATGACTATTCCTAAAAAACTAATTCTGCTCTCTATTTCATATCTTCTCTTTCCAATAAGGCTCTAGGCAGCTCACAGGCAGGATCCACATCCTATAACTCTCTTATATCCACCCTACTACTTAGCCTCAAACTACTAAACTGGGAACAAAAAGAGTCAGTCACACAATAAATGCTTGTTGACATTAGCAGGATGAGGAAAAAGACTAAAATCTGGCAGGAAGTTCTTGTGCTGAGAGACAACAATAGGAACATTTTTCTCTTTAAGGCCTTGAGGCCAGTATCTTAATCTTTTGCCTACTCTTAATCAAAAATGGAGAAAGCTACTTTGTTGAAAAGGAGAGAGGGAGAGTAAGAAGTAGGGATGGAGAGAGAGAGAGAGAGAGAGAGAGAGAGAGAGAGAGAGAGAGAGAGAGAGAGAGAGAGAGAGAGAGAGAGAGAGAGAGGTAGAGACAGAGAGACACATACACACAAAGACAGTGAGACAGATAGAGACAGAGAAGAAAGAATGCTGAGAATGGGGGAAAAAGTATAGAATATATGCCATGTCTTAGGCAGTTTTACTGAGTTTTTTTCTTTTGGATCATTTATTATAAAAAATGGGCAACTGGTGGCATAGCAAATAGAGTTCTGGGTCTGGAGTCAAGAAAACTTTTCTTTCAGAGTTCATATACAGCCTCAGGTACTTACACATTTACTATGTGATCTGGATAAGTTACTTAATCCTATTTGCCTCAGTTCCTCATCTGTAAAATGAACTGGAGAAGGAAATGGCATACTACTACACTGTCTTTTCTAAGAAAATTCCAAATGGAGTTACAAAAAGATGGACATGATTGAAACAATTGAACGTAAATTATAAAAGGTGGCTTTCTGTTTAGGAAGGGGAAGAAAAACAGATTTGGAAATGAAGTTGATGGGAAAACAAAACATATCTTCCCCAAATAAAAAAAACTGGAGGGGAGGAGAAGAGAAAGAAAATGTCTAAGAAGAAAAATTTGCTCAAAGAGGAAAGGTGAAAGCATAGAAAAGAATTAAGAAAGCTGTAGGAAAATGGAAGGAGCAAGTAATAAGAAAGTGGAAAAATGTAAGATAGGACCATTAAAAAATACACTTGAAAATACATTGTTCTCTTCATTGTGTCTCTTTAGGTAGTTGGGAACATTTAGATTTGTCATTTTTACTTATAAAGCTTTCCTGTGAGTTAGTTCTAAGAGATTAAAATTGAACTTTATGAGTATAAGGAAAAAGCAGCAATAAGGAACTTATTTTCAGGGCAATCAACCAAAAAAGGAAATAGTGAACAGGACAATTTAAACTTATATTTTCTGCAAATGACTGAATTTTTGTGATATACAACATACACATTTTATTTTTTAAAATGATGATTTTTGTCATTATATCACTGTCATCATAGGATATAAAAGAGAATGCAATCCCACTCTACTCCTCCGGATTGAACTTTCAAGGAAAAAAGAGAAAGAAAAATAAGCCCAAACATCATATATAATATCTTATCTGATGGTATTCACAAAATCCTGACCTGATAGTCTCTCACCTTTCCAACATGCAAATTTGAGAAAAACATACATTTTCTTAAAGGATAAAAGACATTCTGATTCTCATTGTTAGTTATCAAGAGTGTCCTTGTGGGCACTGACATTCATATCATATTCAAGGAACATTGCCAGCTATGGGGATACTCACCATATTGAGCATGTCCTCATTAAGCGGTACATCTTTTGACATCTGATGTAGGACCTCCCCAGCCTCAGAGTAAAACACCTTGAGGAAATATAGTTAACTGGGGTCAACAGCAGTGCAAAGGTTTTCTTATAGAATATATGATGCTCTAATTTCACTAAAAGCTGTAGTGAATTAATTTCTTATGTTTCATTGCTCCCTTCACATCCTTCTCCTTCTGTTCCCCTGTCCTCCCATACATTTAATTTATATGGGTAACCCTACTTCAGGTTATATTCTATAGGTGGCTTTTCCTGAAAAAAAAACCTGTCATTTTTCTTTCTGGTCCCTCAGTGCCTACCAATTGGATTTAATGTTGACATATTTTTTTCATTTATCACTAGGGTGGTTTTATAGCAGTATTCCAATTGTTTCATACATATATGCTTTGTCTTTCCAAACTTGATGGCAAGAACTATATTTACCACCTCTATTAAACCTGGCCTGAAGCTATGAATGATGTGAAAACAACCAAATGGATGTTTGACTAATCCAGTTGTAGTATTTAGTGAATGTGCAAGTACAAGCTACTTTTGCCCTAATTTCAAGAAGAATGGGATATTTCCAAAGAAATGATCCTATTAGAGTTAGGGATGCTCATGGACCAAGAGCTCACATAAGGATAGGAGAGAGGAGAGGTTGATAAACATTAGAAAGGCAGACATTTTATTTAAAAAAAAACCCAACCATCAAACCTATATACTCACAGTATATCCAGTGATGAGACTGATGTGATGATGTGGCATTTTCCATTGAATCAGGAAAGCTGAACAGTTTAAAGAATTCAGTAGGATGTTAACAGGGGGACCCAGTCTGCCTACCTCAAAACAAAAGGACAATGTGTTAGAAAGTGCAAGAGGTATTATCTGGTGGATGTTAAGAAGAAACTATGCAGAAACCCAGTTAAAATTCACAGTCATATAATTTGCAACTCAGGCTATAGATAGTCTTCTGTATTTTATTATGGTGGATTTGTTTCTGGGTTTTTTTTTTTCTTGGCAAATTAACTAAGGTTTCTTGATCAAATCCTTTCTGGAGTCCCAGAAAACCATAAAAAAGACTCTGAGGTAAGAATAGATTGACACTTTGTAATTTACCCTAGCTAGGAGCTTAGTTATAGACAAAATTGGAACCTTAAGATCTACCATTTATCAATTTATTCTTGAGTTTAAAGGACCATGTAGTAAAAAGGGAAAAGATGGTCAGAAGAACTTATCAGACTTTAAGCAGAACAAAAGCCAAAGATAATAATCACTGATTCACCTACAGACCTGCAGGAGACCATCTGCTACATTCCTCTGGGAAAACCATTCATTACTTCTCTAGTTAGAATTAATGCAAGGGAGATTTTCTTTCAATGTTTTATAGTTACTTTAAAGAGAATTTGTTAAAAATGCACCATCCTTAATGTCACATTCAGCAATAGAGAGTTTAGATTTAATAACTGGCCAATGTTTAATAAATCTAAGAATATAAGTTATAAAAAGTTAGGAAAAGTCAATGTTGGGAAGATAGGTCTGCTTATACACTTCTAGAGGATCAATGAATCTATCTATTAATTAGGAACTATGTAGGAAGTGACTAAATTTTCCATATCCTTCAACATAGCAATATCATCACTTTATATGTATTATAAGAAAGTCAGAGATAAAAAACCAAAATTTCAATATATATCAACATTTATAGTATAAATAGCATAATATAAATATCCTATAAAAACAAACACACATATGAGCACAAAAAGAGCAATTATAAGCCTACAAAAAGCATAGTCCCATGTATTCACCTACAAAAAATATACTCACAAGTATGAGCCTACAAAGAATATACTCACACATTAGAGACTACAAAAATACATGTATAATATTCACATGTATGACCATATACAAGTATGTTTGTACTTTTTATGGAAGCAAAGACTTAGAAACAAAAATGGCTGCCTTTCCTTCAACTGGAGGACAGACAGAAAAAAAACTATTGTATATGAATATAAAAGAATATTATTATGCATTAAAAAAAGAAATATAAAGAATATATAATTACATTGAAAATTTTCCAAGACTTGATATAGAGAACCAAGAGAATCATATATATCCACCATACCTATAACAATTTAAGTGCAAGATAACAATATAAGTTCACTAAAAGGAAGTCTAAGTAACTGAAAATAAAAAAAAAAACCAATGTATGTCCCAAGGAAATAGCCCTCCCTCTGGCAGAAAGGCAGGGGATGATCAGGATACAACATTGTTTGAATATAATAAACAAATTTGGTTTCAAAGAAGGATGGAAAAAATTCACCTTTCTGATTTCTTTTCCAAAAGTGAAGTATGGATATGAAATATTTCATAAAGTCAGACAAGGTTGATGTGTTGGTTACTGTTTCTATTTCTCTCTGTCTTATGGGAAAATTCAGTATGAAAGAAAGGGTTTGAAATAATTGATATTTAAAGACAGGAGGCATCAATATAATGTATACATTAAAGAGAGAGTCCTGAAAAGTGATCATGACTTAGAATTTTCTTTCACTTCAAAGATTCTTTATGAAACAAAATGAAGGCACTATGTGTGAGTGCACACCTGTGATCATGTGTGCTGACTCCTGTCCTTTGTTACTTGAGAAAATCTACAATAAAACACCAGCTTAATTACTCTTATTTGAGTTAAAATAGACTCCACTATATTGGTTCATTTTTTTTTTCATGCAGAGTCTATCTCCTAGACAATAACACCAAAAATAGCAGGCAATTAACTGAGCAAGTCTATTAGTTTGACAAAATAACAAAAGGTATGGTATCTGTGTAAAATAATGACCAACTGTTCTGGAAAATGAATGAGCCCTAGCAAGAAAGCTATTCATTTTTGTAAATTATGCCATCCTAAATCATTAATTAGCATTTATTGAGGTACTCCCACATGCAAAAAGCTGTGTAGAACATCCAAATAGTGTGACCCTCCAGCCATTCAGGCACAGAATACTTCAGGGAAATAACAATAATTTTAAAATTGAAGTGAACGTTCTCTGGAGTAAGACTTCCCAATTATTTTGTTCTATGATAAAGTGCATATTTAATTTTTTTCCTGTGGAATATTATAGAAAAGGACAGTCTGGTCTATAGAAAAAAACTGCTAATGTGGGATGATGGTGAGTATGGATAGGTCTTTGAAAATACTACCTTTGACTATGATTCATTCATTCATTAATTCAATGTATAAACAGCTATTGAATGCCTGCTATGATTAAAGCTTTGTGCTAGGTATTCTGGGTAGAACAGTCTGTCCTTTTGTAGTTCATAGACTAGTTAGAAGATAAGTATAGAAACACTTTACAGTAGTACGAAATAGAATATAAATGTAAAGCAAGAGAGGTATAAAGAATTAGTGGAATTCAGAAGAGAGAATTGTCTTTGTAGGCTTTATGGAGATGTCATTTGATCTGGGATTATTCATGGAATCATAGCTCCAGAGGTGGAAGTAACCTTAGAAACTATCTACCCTCATTTTACAGATGAGGAATTAAGGCCCAAGGAGTTTAAATTATCACTTATTTCCAAGGTCATAAATGCAAAAACAAAAACAAAAACAAAAACAAAAAAAAAAAAAAACAAAATCAGTGGTAAGGGTAGAAATCTGGGTATATCATTATACAAGTGAAGTTCTGATACAAAAAAGATGATGAAGAAGGGGATAACAGGGATTGACCCAATGACCAATCACTGAAGCATAACATTCATAGTCAAGAGTTTCAAGAAAAATTTAGCTTTCTAGGAAAAATTCAATAAATTTTCAATGTTACCCAAATATTTCTTTACCAGAAGAGAAATACAAGTTAAGAGTGATGAAGAAGTTTGATAATAAGAGATTTTTCTGGAGGCACGAGCCAGTAATCAGAAGGGAAACATCCAGACATTTATATGCATTTCCAGTTTTCTGAAATCTCCTAATACCCTTACCCTCAAGGAAAATAGGGTCCAGTGGCTGTTATGGTACATGGCCTAAGTCAGGAACTTTGAGTTCTGGGCTCTAATATTAACTAGCTGGCAACCAAGTCAAGACAATGGCTTGATGTAATGATGACCTTGGTGTCTCTAATGTCTGACCAAGTTCTAAGCATTCTTTTTTTCCCTAGTAAATTCATCTATTTTTAATCCATATTGCTTTATGAATCATGTTGGGAGAGAAAAATCAGAGCAAAAAGAAAAAAAAACATGGGAGATATTAAAAAGAGAAAAAAAAATAAACATAGCATGTATTGAATGTAAATTCAGTCTCCTTAAGTCTTTCTGAATGCAAATGACATTTTCTATCCAAAGTCTGTTAAGATTGCTTTGGATCACTGAACCACTGAGAAGAATCAAGTCTTTCATAGTTGATCATCATACATTCTTGTTATTATTGAGTGCAATGTACTTCTGGTCTTCAAGCTCTGAGCATTCTACAGTACCTTCATGGTACTTCAGCTGCCTTCATGCCCATTGGACAAACTTCTCATCTGCCTATTTTGACAGGGGAAGTCTTCACCTAACTCACTGTATTATTATGATTCCATAATACTAAGGAGTGGAAGGAAGAAAAAACAGTAGAGATAAAGAAAGCAGTGGTTGGAGCAAACAGGGTATGGCAACAGCTAATAGCAAGGATTAATCCTGTTCATGAGGAATCCTACATGATTTTTACTCTAGAGACTGACAATCCTCATTCTCATGTTTCTATGTGTAATGTTTCACGAAATGGGGCACATAAAAGTCTTTTTTATTGCAATTGATGCTCAGGCATAAGACTCTGGGTAAAAACAGCATTTCTCAAAGTGTTTTCCCTCATTACCAGGGGTTTAACACCATAAAACTATGGATTCCAGAAAAAAACCCACTCATTTTGGAGATATGGATAGCTTTAAAACATTTCCTGTACAATTGTGTTATTTGTAAGTAGTTTTCATTCTTGTCTCTGTGACTCTGTGACTCCATTTGGGATTTTCTTGGCAGATATTGGAATAGTTTGCCATTTGTTGTCTAATTCATTTTACAAATGTGCTGACTGAGGCTATCCAGAGTCATACACTTAGTAAGTATCAGGCTCTAGACTTGAATTTGGGAAAATGAGTCTTCTTGACTCCAGGCCTGGCACTATCTACTGTTCCATCTAGTTGTGATACATCAAAGACCTGTGATTTAGCTGGTAGGAAGCATACTGAAATTGAAATCAGAAGATCTGGGTTTATATCCCAGATACGCCACTTCCTACCTGTGTGATGTGGGTAAATCATTTAACCACTCTGTACCTTAGTTGCTTTAAATATAAAATGAGGAATTTGGAGTAGATTGCCTGTAGGGTTCCTTCCATTTCCAAATCTATTCATCTATCCTTCCCTCCACTGATGCAGAAGCAGTCTTAGAAAACTGAATGAGATTCAAAAATGTTATTTATCCATGAAAGTATATATATATATATATATATATATATATATATATATATATATATATATATATATATATATATATATATATATATATATATACACACATCAAAATATGTATGTATGGCAATTTGAGGGGTATGAAAATAGGATTAATAGGATTAATTTCTTTAATTCTTTGAAAATTTCTCCACTCCCTCTTTTTTTTTTTCCTCAGGAAAAGAAGATAGGAGAAGAAGTGATGGAGGGGAAGTTTTCTATACTCTCAGACCTACTGAACTAAAATTTATGAGTCCTTTTGATATATTTCGAAGTTCAGAGGTCAGGCTAGTATGGAAAATACTGGGAAAGAGATTGGAGGTAGTGGGTATTGAAAATGATCCTCTTGATGTCCTTTTCCTACTTCTCACACTAATAACAAGACCAAAACCCCTCTGAAGGTATTTCATACATCTCTTACAACCTTAGTAAAGTAATTGGTGGCAATAAGCCATATTTATGAAATCAGAGTCATGCTTCTCAAACATGCTTAATGGTGAGCAGACAGAAACAATTTATCTCCAAACAAATGTTTTCATGAGGATTTTAAACAACTACTCTTTCTGTGACCTTCTATACCATAGCATAACAAAGTGCCTATGCTTACTCATTGCTAAATGAAATCAGGTTGTTTTCAAAGGTCACTCACATGTGTGACAAATTTAAATGAGAGTTAGACAAGTCTATGTATATAGCTTCTAAACCTAAAAACAAAATAACATTTCCTATTTAATTAGCAGTGGTTAGAAAAGGCAGAATAAAGGAAACATTAAGCCAGTTTTGAAGAACTGTGGCCTTTAAAAGGTGAAAGTTATTTTTTATATAATATACCCTAAAGTACTTTCATAAGTAAAAGAAAACTGTACTTTTTGAAAGTCAAAGGAATAAAAGCCATTTCCCAGCACTATTGGTAAATCCAATGTCAAAACATTGGCTTCACTGCACTACATTATTTGGTTTGTATCTCAACTTTCTGAATAATTAGGTCAAATTTCCTGTGCTAATTTTATTTAATAAAAACTTCAATTCAGCTTCCTGAGAGCAATGCATTTCTGATGTAATTACTCTTGTAATTCAATTCATATAAATATCCCCAAAACACAAATAAAAAATATACCATATGACAGAAATACATTGCTAGCTCTTGAATTATTTGATTTTCATGAAATAAACCAAGTTATACCCACAGATGCAAATGGAAAGAAAACTTCCCAGATGAACTAAAAATAATCAGGAAATTCTGAATGGACAACCCACCACACATAGTATGTTTCCATATTTTGGAAGCTTGCTCCAAATAGGAGCTTTATTAAGGCTGCTGTGAATAAGTCACCAGGAATCTTCCCACTATGGGCATTTCCAAGGTGATGCCTTCAAGGTAATAGGAAAATTTGGACTCAGGAAGCACATAGTTCATTTGAGTCATATGGGCCTTTCAGAAACCCTCAATAATTGACAAATGGCAGGAAATACTATGTCTAGTCGGTCTCACTATTGTCTCTTTATGATGTTCTTAATGTCTACATACTTGTAATATAAGTCTCAACTAGAGAGCATCTAAAGAATATGAAAGGCTTTAAAAGGCAGCGAGACCAAATAATACAAGTGAACCCCCCTGTCCTCAATGTCACATTTGGGTCATCAGAATTATTATATATGGGGACTGGTATTGAGTAGGGGGAGATGCAGTTGGCAGCATAGGAAAGACTTATCTTCTTGACAACCTAGGGATTTGTGCTTAGGAAAGTAGTCACTGGAAAAGCTGTAATGGATACCAACAACAATGACTTCAACAAATTGTGATAATGGAGTATTACTGAAGAAAATAAATATTATTAAGAAAATAAATTTTATCAAGAAATTGAATATTAATTTGAATGAATTTAAATATGAATGAAAATGAATTTTATTGAGAAAATGAACATTATTAAGAAATGAAGAATATGGTAAAGCATGGGAAGATCCATGTGAATTCATGCAGGGTAAAGTGATTAGAACAAAGAAAATAAACATAATGACAATCCAAATGGAAAGGGGGGTAATCCAATTAATTACTATGTAATTATAATGATCAAGTTTGGTTCCAAAAGATAATTTTTTTAAATTATAGTTTTTTCATATATAAGACATATGCGTGGGTTATTTTTCAGCATTGACAATTGTAAATCTTCTGTTCCAACTTTTCCTCTCCTTTCCCCCACCCCCTCCCCCTGATGACAGGTTGACCAACACATGTCAAATATGCCTAAGTTTAAGTTAAACACAATATATGTATACTTATCCATACAGTTATTTTGCTGCACAAAAAGAATTGGACTTTGAAATAGTGTACAATTAGCCTGTGAAAGAAATCCAAAATGCAGACTGACAAAAATAGAGGGACTAGGAATTCTATGTAGTGGTTCATAGTCATATCCCAGAGTTCTTCACAAGGTGTAGCAGGTTCAGTTCATCAATGTTTTATTGGAACTGATTGGGTTCATCTCATTGTTGAAGAGAGCCACGTCCATCAGAATTGATCATCATATAGTATTATTGTTAAAATGTATAATGATCTCCTAGTTCTGCTCATTTTACTCAGCATCAGTTCACGTAAGTCTCTCCAGGCCTTTCTGAAATCATTCTGCTAGTTATTTTTTACAGAACAATAATATTTCATAATATTCATATACCACAATTTATTCAACCATTCTCCAATTGATGGGCATTCACTCAGTTTCCAGTTTCTGGCCACTACAAAGAAGGCTGCCACAAACATTCTTGCACATACAGGTCCCTTTCCCTTCTTTAAGATCTCTTTGGGATATAAGCCCAGTAGTAGCACTGCTGGGTCAAAGGGTATGCACAGTTTGATAACTTTTTGAGCATAGTTCCATATTGCTTTCCAGAATGGCTGGATATATTCACAATTCCACCAACCATGTATCAGTGTTCCAGTTTTCCCACATCCCCTTCAACATTCTGCATTATCTTTCCCTATCATTCTAGCCAATCTGACAGGTGTATAGTGGTATCTCTGAGTTGTCTTAATTTGCATTTCTCTGATTAATAATGACTTGGAGCATCTTTTCATATAGCTAGAAATAGTTTCAATTTCTTTATGTGAGAATTGTCTATTCATATTCTTTGACCATTTATCTATTGGAGATTGGCTTGATTTCTCATATATTAGAGTCAATTCTCTATATATTTTGAAAATGAGGCCTTTATCTGAACCTTTGACTGTAAAACTGTTTTCCCAGTTTATTGTTTCCCTTCTAATCTTATCTGCATTAATTTTGTTTTTACAAAAGCTTTTCAATTTGATATAATCAGAATTTTCTATTTTGTGATCAATAATGATCTCTAGTTCTTTTTTGGTAATAAATTCCTTCCTCTTCCACAAGTCTGAGAGGTAAACTATCCTATGTTCTTCTAATTTATTTATAATCTCATTCTTTATACCTAGGTCATAAACCCATTTTGATCTTATCTTGGTGTACGATGTTAAGTGTGGGTCAATACTTAGTTTCTGCCATATTAATTTCCAATTTTCCCAGCAATTTTTGTCAAACAGTGAGTTCTTATCCCAAAAGCAGGGGTATTTGGGTTTGTCAAAGAATAGATTATTAAAGTTATCGATTGTTTTGTCCCCAAAGGAGAATTAGGAGGAAAATGTTCTTTTTTCTTTTCTTCAAAAGTAAAGGATAAGATTGTGAATATCACATATATTACCAGCTATGACTAATGTGTCAATTGGTTTTACTGAACTACATTTTTCTTTCTTTTTCCTCCTCTTTTTTGCAAGGGATGGATAACTGAGAAAGGGAGGCTTGAATAATTAGGAAAAAAGGTATGACAAAAGATGGCAGTAAAACAGGGTGTTTAAAATTCAGAAGCATTAAAAAACAGCTTCTGCATAGTTAGACTACAAAAAGAAGAGCCTAGAAAGACTGATGGGATCATATATTAGGAGTTAGAAGTCAATTTAAAGGTGATCTAGATCAACTACCATTATATAGAAAAGTGAGGACCAGAGCAGAAAAGAAGTTTGCTCAAGGTTATACTGGTAATAAATGGCAGAAGCAGTTTTATCCTTAATTCTTCTGATTCTAAATCCAATGATGTTTCCATTACATTATGCCATCCTTCCTGCTCTAGACATCATTGTCAAGAGACCTAAAGCATCTTGACTGATCAGAGGTTCTGGAAAGAAGGGTTAGCTGAGGAAATGAAAAGCACAAAACTATGTCAAGAGAAAGATGTTTTAATCTAGGCTTTACCACAAAATATCTGTGGCCCTCAGGGTGCACAACTTCACAGTTTCCTTATTTCTTAAATAAGTATATTAACCTAGCTGTTTTCTAAGTTGTATTCCAGCTCTAATATAGGAATCTAATATTTCAGGCTTCTAGAATCAGGGGAAATTTGCCATACTTTAATATATCCCTGCCTTAGGCTGTCCTGTCTCAAGAGATTTTACCTGAACCAATAAAAAATTATTTATTCTCCAAGAGAGCATTTTACACAGTAACAGCAGCATTATGTGATGGTCAACTTTGATAGAGTTTGCTCTTAGCAATACAATGGTCTAACACGATTCCAAAAGACTCATGATGGAAAATGCTGAACACACTCAGAGAAAAACTAAGATATCTAAATGCAGATTGAAGCATACTAATTTCTTTTTTTGTTTGTTTTTTCCCCTTCTTACAGTTTTCCTTTTTTTTTATAATTCTTCTTTGACAAAAGGACTAAGGTGGAAATATATTTAATATGAATATACTTGTACAACCTTTATCAGATTACTTGTCTTCTTGAGGAGGAAGAAAGAAGAGGGAGAATAAAAATGAGAATCAAAATCTTAATAAAGTAAATGTTGAGAATTTAAAAATATATAAAAAGAATGCTAACAAAGAGAAAGACAAGTTCTTCTTTCAACTGCCCCATAAAGTCTTTCTTGATGCCTCAAATCCATATTGGATTTTTCTCTCCTTCAGTTTCCTTATTTTGTGTTTATTCTGTGCACTATATAATTAGCACCCTATGATATATTGTCCAGTCATCTAATTGACTGTCTTCAGCAATTTAGTCCCTCATTCAATCAGTAGATTGTTCATTAATTGTTTTGTTTGTCTTGTCTCTTCAATTGATTTAAACTCCTTATGACAGAGATTTTGTCATTGGGTTTCAATAAATATTTTTTGGTTGCTGATTAATGAAGTCTGGTTGATTAAGTTGCATTTATCATTAAGAGATTTGTCATTAAGAGCCATACTGGCTTGTAGTCAGCCTTCCTTTTACAGATGGGGAAATTGGGTCCTAGAAGTCATATAACTCACCCAAGTTTACACATTTAATTAGTAAGAGAATCAGACTTAGAATCTAACTTCTCTTATTCTCAGACCAAAGTTCTTTCCTTTATATAAAAAATTGACTCTATATTGAATATGGTATGTTAGGTAGATTCTCAAGGAAAGATAAAATGGATTGGAAAGAAGGAACTGGAAACATGGAAGTAGGAGCTGGAGGTTGCAATGAGAATATAGATGGGGTCGTGAATCAAAGACAACTAGGAAAAACTGACAAGAGTTGGTGACTGATTAGATAGCCTGTCATAGAACCATGCCCATAGAGTCTGTCATAACTCATCCCCCCTCACTTATGTCTCATAACACAATAGCTGATCACATAGACTCCATTTGAGGACTTAACAGAGAATTAATATTAAAGGCAGCCCATTATAATTTTGAACAGTTAGAAAAATTTTCCATTATTGAAAACCAAAAACTGCTTATATGAAATTTTTACAAATTTCTCTCTGAAGGCAAGGAAAATAAATATATCTTTCTGCTTAATACATGTTTATTTATTTGATTTAACTTCCATCTGCTGTACTACCCTTCAAATACTTGAAATTGCAATAGTGACTCCCCTCCCCCACCAAAGTTTTCAGTTTTCAGGCTAACAATCCCCAATTCCTTTAATTTAAACTCATTGTTTTCTTTCCCTCACAATCACACTCACTCTCCTTTAGACATAATCCAACCTATCTACATTCCTTCTAAAACATGGTGCTTGTCAATAAACAGCACAGTCTCAAACTTTTATTGCAGTTTCAGGCTTTAATAACTTTAGAAATATAAATGTCCCAAGCTTGAAAAACAATTTTTGAAAGACTAGTTATTTTAAAATTTTAAAATATTGATGTTTCTTAAGAAAATTCAACATAAATGTAATTTTGTACCAAACTCTAACTTTGTAAAATTTTTCAACAATTATTTAGTGACTGAAAGTATTTCATTTGCAATCCTAGTCTTAAAATCCTCCAAAGAATGAGGTTTTGACACAAACAAGATAGTTTGACCCTATAAGAGTCCATGATTACAGCTTAGGTGACCAAGGAGGCCAAGCAAATCTCTAATCTGATTAAGTATCATCCAGCAATTCATACATACAATGCAGCAGGACATGGTATTCCATCTCATTAAATTTGTTAAAATAGTATAATTCAGAATTCAAAAATTTTAATAATATGAAATAAATTTATATAATTAACTTTCAAAATGCCTTTATAGTACATTTGTTGCATTCATACATCTAAGTTAAACCACAATTAGATTTTTTTAGAAATACCTGTAATACCAGTTCTCTTTTTGTAAAATTATTTAATTTGTAATTTATGAAACAAAACATTTCCATAAAATGTAAAACTTGCTATTTCTTTTAAATATGAAATAATGTTATTATGTAAATTTTTTCTAGCAACGAACTGGAAATAAAGTAGATACTATCATTTGGGGAATGACCAAGAACAAAGAACAACAACAAAAAGCTCCTATGGAATACGAAAATAATATAATCTTAGGATGCAATAAGAAAAGACAAATATGAGAAATCTAGAAAAAAAAATCATGGAAAAGATCTGTATGAATTACTGCAGAGTGAAAAAAAAAACAACTACAACATTGCACATGAAATGTTAATGGGAGTAGAAGCTAAAAGAGGAAAAATGAAAAACCTATCAATAATGTCTTTGGAGAAGAGATAATAAAATATACCTTCTTCCTCACGTCAGAAAGTCAGAGGACTCCTTCATCAAAATGTTATTATAATATTTTGATTTCCTTTCCCCCACTTCAATCAGGCAAGAAAAAAGGTAAGATGGAGAAAAAAATAAATGCTTCCAATTGAAAAAAAAATTTAAGTTGGTAAAAATGTTAAAAAAAAAGTATTTATATTTTGATATGGGTCTTAACATGTTTATTCAGTGAACTTTTGAAAAGAAAAGCATTTCTCTGCAATCTTTTGTCAATTGCATGCGTTTACAAGAATACAAGAATAGAGTAGATGGCAGTGGATAAAATGCCAAGCCTGGAGTCAGGAACACTTAAGTTTGAATCCAACCTCAGATGGATACTAACTGTGTGATCCATTTGCCTCATCTGTAAAATGAGCTGGAGAAGGAAATGGAAAACTACTTCAGTATCTTTGCCCAGAAACCTTTAAATTAAAGAATCAGACAACCAACTAAAAATGGCTAAACTCTGACAATACCAAAATGGAAGGGTAACAGTTAAATGTCCCTTAAATTGCTCTGAGACCATAACAACAGAGAAAGTTAGAGAAAACCAGCTTTTTTCTCATTAGATTTTATGCAGACCAATAGCATCATTCTATTATATCATGGGATCTGTTGTTGTTATTGTTTTAAATTTCCCTGCCAATTAACTGAAAAGAAACAGAAGCTAATAGTAGGATGCCTAGAAACATAAAACTAGAATGTTTTATGCCCAATAATTTGTAAATAGTTATTCAGAAGCCTCTTACAATAAAGATCAAAGGTAGGTAAAAATTACCTGAAAAGTTTTGGGTGAAAAAAGTTAATATTCTTGAAGCATCAAGATAAATATTGAGAATGCCTCCCATCAGAAAGGGAAGGCAAGTTAATATGTTCTCTTTTGAGAAAGAACCAGAAATTAACAAATATAAGTGAGAAAAGAAACCAAATTGTTACTAAATACTTGTATTTCTTTAAATCTTGCTTTATATTGTTTTATCTTCTTAAAATCTTTTAATGGCTTTTTTTCTATGAGAGAAAGAACATGTGCACGTGTGTGTGTATGTATATATATGATTTTTTCAAAATTATGGCAAAGAAAGTTTCTTTCAGTTATGCTCCACTCTTAAAATCTTTTGAGTTCCTCATCTCCTCATCATTAGTCATTGGGGTTGACAAACCCCAGACCAAGGTGCCTTCTCTATTCCTTCTCACATAATGCTGAATACTACTGAAAAAAGCCATGCAATTATATCACTGCAATTTGTTTTCTGTAACCTCAGCTGAAGTTATCACTCCTACATGATAATCCTTTAATTCTTTCCTGTTGACTCTATCATACGCTGAGCCATATCTAATTTAAATAGCCTCTTATTACTCAACTCTTTCCTCTTTCTCCTCAGCAGAGGACCTTACTGAGAAGACAAGAGTTCATCCATCCTACATTCCTCATTTCCCTTACACTGTAGATCAAAGCCCATCTGTATCATTTCCCTTTTTGTCCTCCTTTATCCTTAAAGAAGAGTTGGCCAGTATCCTTGCCAAGGGCTTGGTCCTTGCAGAAGCATGAGTATGTGTTGTGTGACTATATGTGTCAATATATATAACCATACATATGTCTACACATACACATATAAAACAACATTGATTCTGGGGATACCATATGTGTGTGTATATGAATAGTTGTCATTTGTAGTTAAAAAGGAGCAAAATGACATCACTATGTTGGGATCATTCTTGAGAGGAAAGACCCCAGAAACTTGGGGGAAATGAATCAATCAACACCTATTATGTGCCAGGTACTGTAAAAGGCTGAAACTCTGAGTAGGTGCATTTGGACAACTGAGCACTTAAGGCTAATTACTTATTGGACAATACTCTATTAGCATAATGCTTGGGAAATGGCCCTTCTCACTATTCTATGTTGGCTCAATCCTTTGGTATATACAGAGAATTGTAGGAGGGGGTAAGGGGTGGAGTAAGACAAGCCAAAGGGGCTTTGGTGGTAGAGGAAGAGAAGGGCAGTTGTGGAGATCCTTTGTCCATCTAATTTACTTCTACCCCTAAGACCAAGGGCTTATCCTGACTCTGGCTGATTCTAAGGTATCCAGGGTGCTAACTTGATGCTCACAAGGTACCACGCTGGGGTTGGAAATACAAGGACAAAAGTAAAATAGTAGGGAAAGCTAGGGCAGAGCAACAGCCCTTAATTCAGGAAGACCAGAGTTCAAAGCTGATCTCAGACACTTAACACTTCCTAGTTATGTGATCCTGGGCAAGTTATTTAACCCCAATTGCTTCAAAAAAAAGTGAAATAGTACCTATTCTCAAGAGAATTCTATTCTAATGAGGAAGGCAACATATATTAAAAATACATACAAATAGATGGAGGAGGAGGGACTAGCAAGTGGAGGATGAGATGAAGACCAGAAAAGGCTTCCTGTATTATTGGTGGTTCTTAGGTGGAGTCTTGAAAGAAACTAAACATACTAGGAGATCCATTTGAGAATGAAGAATGTTTCATGAATGAAGACAGCCAGTTAAAAGAGACAGAGAAGAAAATATGTCTTATGTGAAGAGCAACAAGGGGGCCACCATGGCTGGACTGCCAACAGCAGAGATATTCAAATTAAATGTCATACACGCATATATAACATGGTACTTTTGCTTGCTTGCTAAATTTTTAGTAGCCCACATACTTTATATGAACACACATATATTTATATTATATAATTTATTTATATTTAATAACTTACCTCTTGCATTCCTGAACTTTCTGACAAATCTCACCAAAAAAAACAGCCATTTACAAAGTAATATAAGAAAAATTCAGGAATGTGCTGTAGATAGCACAAACAGAAAAACTAATTGTCAAATTTCCAGGGTGAACATTTGTATCACTGAAATTGGCTTGGTTTACTGTTTTATTAATTATCTAGACTCAAGAAAGTGATGGGGAAAACAATGTTCACAATGCAGATAAAAATTTAAACTGTGTTGTTTTCTTTCATAAAGCTGGTTATTACACATTTACTACACATCCTATGTAAAGGCATCATATGTTTGTGGTGCATGATAAACTTTGTGGCCCATGACAAGCCAGCCTACTGCTCTTTTTACTCCTTCAGCAAATGGAGGGTTTAAAGAGCCAATTATAGTTCTGTAAGTAGGGAATGAAAGATAGGATCTCCAAAAGCAGTCTAAAAGCTGAGATTGGTTAACTTGACAGCCATAAACTTTAAAAATGCTGTATAACACTATTGTTTTATTTTATGCATTTAAAAATTTTATTCTGAGAAACAGTCTTTAGGTTTCACCAACCTATCGAAAAAGTACATGACACAAAAAAGTAAGAACCCCTGCTTCTGAATATAGAAACAGAAAGATCAAGTGATGTGTTTTGTTATCATTGCCTGTAATGTCATGGAGTTACCCAGACATAGACAAGATTTGCCACTTTGAGATAATCAGCTTGGCTTAGGGCCAAGATAGTTATCCTCTGTCTTAATTAAGAATCAGAAGCTGTGACTACATATCCCTGTTTTCCTGAATTAAAGTTTGGATTTTTTTGAATTTGTTTTTGTTCAAATGTGTTCAACTTTTCATCCATTTGGGCTTGGGTTTGGGGTTTTCTTTTTTTTTTTTTTTTTTTTTTTGGCAAAAATACTGGAATATATCCTTATTTAGTTCATTTTCCAAATAAGGAAGTGAGGTAAACGGGGTTAAGTGAACCCAGCTGGTTCTCAAACTTTTCTTCTCAGTAACTTCATACTATTAAAAATTATTGAGAATCTGTCCAAATAATTTTATATGGGTTATATTTACAGATATTTATCATATTAAAAAATAAAAACTAATTTTGAATTTGTAGACCTTCTGAAAGAGTGTCTAAGACTGGATCTGAATTCAGATCTTTGTGATTCCAAGGCCAGGTGCTCTTACCCACTGTACCACATAGCTTATAAACAAACAGGTCTACATTGATTCATTTCTGTGCTGAAAGCAGAGTAACATTTTTCAATGAAGTACAGAATTCAGAGATTAGAAAGGACTAGTCAGTCTGCTCATTCTGTTATAGGGCTGAGCATGCTCTTTTCCAATACACTTTCAATAACCTCACTTACCAGAAACCAATACACATGCCCACTTGTCTGAACACTCATTGTCAGATTTCTTAAACCAGTGTGTCTCAAAATTTTCTTCTTAGTATCTTCATACTATTAAAAGTTATTGAGAAACCATCCAAAGAATTTTTGTTCATGTGAGTTATATTTACAGGTATTTACTATATTAGCAATATAGAAACAAAATTTGAATTTATGGACCTTCTGAAAGGTCTTTCAAAGACCCCCAGTATTCTCCAAACCCCATTTTGAGAAATACTATTCTAGATCATCATCTTCTTCTGCCAATTAAATATAAGTGACTCCAGAATCTATCCAAAGACCTCTTCTCTCTTCCTAAATAATTTCATCAGCTCCCATTAATCTACCTTCTTAGTACACCTATCTATCCATCCATAGTTCCTTCCTTCTTCTCTTTCTTCCTTCCTTCCTTCCTTCCTTCCTTCCTTCCTTCCTTCCTTCCTTCCTTCCTTCCTTCCTTCCTCCCTTCCTTCCTTCCATCCATCCATCTATTTAGGCAGCTACCCAGCTAGCTAGCTAATTATCCCTTACTTTCTCTTTTAAACACTAGACTTGTATTTCCAGCTGTTGGCCAGATATTTTGACTTGAAGTCCTATCAACATCTCAAACTTAACATTTTCAAATCAGAACTATTTATATTTCTCCAAAACCTATGCATCCTCTCAACTTCTTGCTTCTATGGAGAACATTAGCACACAATATCTACTCCCTTTTCACAACTTAAAAATAATCCTTCTCTCTCCTCCCTTAACCCCTTGTTATATCATCTATTTTTATCTCCACAACATGTCTCCCATTCACACATTTCTCTCCATTCATATACTCATTAAATATTTCAGCCTTTCAACCCCTTTTGTTTAAACTATTACAATTGATCTTCCTGTTTCTAGTTTCCCCCTCTCAATTTACCTTGTATATACTTTTATATATATATTTTATATTTACTTTTTGGAGAGGTAATGGAGTGAAGAAACATGTCCAGGGTCACACAGCTACTAAGTTCCTGAGACTGGATTAGAAGTCATGTCCTCTTAAATCTAGGTGCTCTTATCCACTGTGACACCTAGATACACCTCTATGTAGTTATAACATTCTTAATATAGAAGTCTGACCATATTACTCCCCTACTCAAGACATATTCAATGGTTCTCTATTGAGTAGAGCTTGCCTCTCAAATAAAATATAAGCTGTTTAGTTGAGGATATAAAAGCCTATGAAAAAAGCTCCCACAAGCTTTTCTAGACTTACTGTTTTTTTTTTCATTTATCCTACAACACAATCAAATGGGTCTGCTCCCCAAACTTAGCACGAAATTTCACAATTACATGGCTTTACATAGATTAGTTATCCTGCATAACTAGATTGCACTGCTTCCCCCTTCCCTTTACACTTTAGCGTCCCTTGCTTCCTTCACACCTCAAATCAGGGGCCATTTTTTACAAGAAACCTTTCCTAATCTTTCTAATTTGTTAGTGTTCTCTCTCACCTGTAATAACCTTATATTTACTTATCTGTGCACAAGGTATATTGTTCTTATGGAAAGTAAGCTCCTTGAGGTCAGGGGCTGCTTAAGTTTTATATATATATATATATATATATATATATATATATCTCCAGGATGAACACATTGTTCTATTTTAGCAGGTACTTAATTAATATTTGCTGAATTATCCATATCTATAATATAGCTTGCTCATTCAGACAAAAAACTGCATTCAAGACACTTGTTTACCTGTTAGTAGTTGATAATAACTAAAGGCCATATACACTTAGGAAGAAAACAAGGGCCTCATGAGTCACTCTTTCTAACTACAACCTATAAAGTAATGCTAAGTGTCACACAAAGTCTATTGAAGATCTGGTGTTGTCTGAGCTATAAGCCAATCACTCAACTGAAAACTAGTTATTGAACATTTATTCCATAACCTAAACTGTGCTAGGGTCCATCAGACAAGACTATAGACTTTCAATTAACTCTATCATCTGAACTCTTCTCTTATAAATCACAGGATTAAAAATATAAAATAATACATTATTTCCCCCAACTTAAACTTTACAGTTGTCAAACACAAGGATTTTATAGTTATTTTCTGTTGTAAATTGTATCTCTACTATTTTCTTCCATTGATCTACTTTTTTTTATACCAATGCTGTCCCAAGTATTACCTTCTGTCATAGTAGATAAAAAATACAAATTTTTTTTTCCTCTTCAAAGATGTTTTTTAATAGCGAGTAGGTTACGTGGATTTGGAGCAGGAGCAGTACTGTGAAACTCCCTCTTTAGACACAGAACCTTGGTTCAAAACTTACCTCTTATGTCCATTACTAGGCCCCACACAAGACCCTTAACCTCTCCTACAACTGAATTTCTTTATCTGTACAATGAAGAAGCTTGACTAGATGCATTGCAATAGATTCTTAACTTATAGTCTGAGAAATTTTTATTTAGTTTGGTAACTTTATTTCATTTTAATGGACCTCCTATATAATCATATATATTTTATTCAATGCATTGTAAAACATTATTCTGATATCTCTGTAGTTTTATGAGCCTCCCTATATGATCCCTATAGATTTTATGGCATGACATGAAAGAAGGGTTAAAAATCCTTGCCCTAAAAATATTTATTTTGGCTCTAGATCCATAGTTTTGTTCCTTTTGCCCTTGTTCTATACTAAATCTGGGCTTTAGTTATTTTGGAGTGTATGTGAGAAGGTACTGGAAAAAGCTGAATCAGAAGGGTCTATCCCTGTTGCTCTAACTCTATAAACCCTCCTAAATCATTGTCAGTAATCTTGACTTTTGTCACTGGACTTTGATGACTCTGTGAAGCTGTGGATTTACAATTCATGAGTCAAAATAATACCCTTGTGATGTCATTGGTCCTCTTAGAATATAAAGGCTAGCTAACGAATCACGAACCATCCCTTACAGTCTCAGTCACTCATCATTTTAGGGTTTGCTTCATCCTTGTTTTTTTTTTTGTGGCCTTTTTTCTCTTTCCTTCCATAAAAGCCAATCATTCTTAAAAAAACAAAATAAAACAAGCACAATTTTCACCTTTCAGGTGGGCAATCAACAACTTTGGCGATACATAAGAGTTCTCACAGCCACAGATGGCCTTAGGGCTTGGAAGGGCCACTACAGCCATACCCTGTAACTATAATTGTGCTGTAAGGAAATTTCCCCTTCCATTCCCACCATGAAGAGATGTTACAATAGCAGCCAGGCATCTCTGTACTTATACGTATCTAACTTTCCCAAGAGTTGTAGAAGTGACCCTCTGAGAAATAAGGTTCTAGGGATGCTCTCATCTACATTCATTCTATCATGGAACCTTGGCCCTAGATCATCCAATGGCCAAACTCCACTCTCTCTACCCTACCATGAGCCCCCTTTTCCCCCCCCGCATTTCATTAGGCTATGATTCTCCCAGAGACAGAGCCTTAAATTCTCATCCAGGAGATTGAGTCTGGTGCTAATAATCCCATAACAGAAATTTCCTTTTACAAGGTATGATGGTATTTTGAATAAGATAGTAAAATAAACCTAATTAAATAAAAGCTGTATTAGCCATGACAAATCAAAATAATTTTAAAATAATTACCTTGATATTATATTCTGACCATACCAAGAGTTAAAAAGAGAATTCTAAGAGGAATAATTTCAAGATCATCTAGTCACACCATTGTGTGTGTTGTGTTTTGGATGTGTATATTGTGTTTTTAAAAATAAAATTTCTCTTGCAAAGAAAAATAAAATTTAGCAAAGTTATGCTTTTTGTGGAAGAAAAACCTTTACAAACAGCCAGGGTTCAGTTAAGAGAAAAAAATCAAGACAGCTATATATTCAACAAATTGAATGTGAAACACCCCAAATTTATAACAGATCCTCAATTGTAAGATTATGAAACCCTAACTTTTTAATGATTATATAACACTTTAGGATTTTCCAATATCTGATTTTTAGAATGCATGACACTTAAAAGAGCCTTATTAAAATATTATGTTAAAGAACATTCAAATTGTTGTCATTCTCCTGCTCTCTGGGTACTAAGAATAATAAGGCTTCTTGGGAGGTCTCTGTCTGTATGGATATACGAAACTAGAGGTTTTCAGAAGCAGATCCTGAGATAACCCATTTTAAAATGTTTAGAAGCCACTTGACTCTAGTTAGTAGACTTGTGTGTTAAGACTATGCTGGAGAAGTTGAAGGAATGCAGGGAAACAATGCCAAATTCCCAATCCAGAATTTTGGCAGATCCAGCATATCCAGAGCATCTACTCAGAGGCAGGGAAGAAGAAACAGGGAACTATTGCTCAAGGACTTCTTCTGGTGTTATATGTGAAGGATAGTGAGAAGTAGATGGCTATGTATATATGGACTAAATATAAAGGAGATTCAGATTCAGCATGAGGGGTGGTACAGAGGGCATTAAGTAAGAAAACGTCTGATGTTGCGAATTCTGAGCCAAGATTTTTTAAGTGGGTCTTGTGGGTATCCATGTGTGTAGTGGGGAGGGAGTGGGGCACGTCTGATTAATACACATTGGAGACAAAATGCCAACATGAATTCTGATTACAAATAATGAAGAAAATAAAGTAAAATGAAAAACTAAAAAATTGGTTTGGTTGTACAAAAGTAATACTATGTTATTAATTATTTATACCATTATCTATAAAATAAATTTTACTTTAAGAAATTATTAAAGCCCTTTCTCAAACCCCCTATTTCATTATTTCAGAAACTATGATCCAAAGACTTTAAGCAACTCACAATACACGGATTCCATGACTCGTCAAGTTAGGATTAGAACTCAGGACTCCTAATTAGTAAGTGTAATGCTCTTTCTGCTATTCAACACTACCCTTTTTCTTGATATGGATTCTGAAGAAAGAATTCCAAAGAAGAAAAAAAATCGTTCAATCTAGATTCATCTTTTTTATAATACCGAAACTTCCTTTTGGGTAGCCTTTTAGGCATAGTGGATAGAGTGCCAGGTCTGAAATCAGAAAAAAAAACTATCAATTCAAATCTGGCATGTAACTTAAATCCATTTGTCTCAGTTTCCTCATTTGTAAAATAAGTTGGAGAATGAAGAGGCAAACCATTCCAAGTAGCTTTGCCAAGAAAACCCTAAATGAGAATCACAAAGAGTCAGACATAATTGAAACAACTCCAAAACCAATAATCAACAGCCACAACAATTTCCTTTTGTAAAAAGTAACAAACTATGTTCTTATTATTATAAACAAGACCAAATAAACCAGATGCCATGATCTTTGTTGCTAGAGTTATATAAAGTTTCATCCAAGAGCAAGTTTTTTCTTTGTCAGTTCTAAGAAGATCCCAAGGCCATGGGAGTTGAGGTTCTCATTGGGATTCAAGGGCTGTCACTTATTTGATTTCAAAAGTCTCATCTAGATCTCTACTAATATTCCTTCCAAATATAATATTCTATGATTTCATTCTATTCTAAAATTCAGCTGGTTCCAATTTCCTGAACTGTACCTATCTCAAATCTACTCACTAAGAGTGGAATGTCAAGATTTCTGCAAGGGTCACAGCTCCCATTTTACCTATTAAAAAAAAACCACTTAAGTGAAATTTAGTGTACAAATGAAATTAGACAAGCAGTTTTTTTTTTAACAAATCATTCCTCTTGGCTGCATATGTATACCATGGGGTGGTTTGTTGTAGTATAGAGGGTTTATTATCTTTGGTTTACAAAATGTTTTATGATCTTTTGACCTCTCATAGTTGCAGGATGTAGTGATTTCTTGAGTTGAATGCAGCAATAAAATTTAGTCATGTGAAAAGTTTTCTTGTCCTCTGAATGTTTATTACTATAGGACACAAAATGTTTTCTGGCAAAGAAAATGGAATTCTGAAGTTAGGTAACTATAAATGGTAAAAATCAACTCTTGTTCAATAACTATGAATATCCATTTGAATATAATGTACATTTTAGAATATGAACAGACTATTTTATAACCTATTGCAATCATATATGACACATTCTAATCAGGAATTCTTAAGGAAAGTGACTACCTTGCTCTCTTGAAACAAACAAAAGTAGAAAATCCAGAAAAGAAGATTGTTCTGGTCTGATAGATTGAAAGCTGCAAACATGACAACATATTGTACTGCCATCACTTCACCAAAAACAATGTTATTTAATGAACTTGTAGGATCAGTGAAAGTACACTTCTCATGAGTATCATCAGTCATTGTCCCAAAATTGCTATTTCAAAAAAGGAAACTCCAGACTGATAAGGATGTATTACAGAGCAGCACTGTCTGTCTCAACACAGTCATTAAGGATGGGGTAGGGTTTCTTAGCTGACACAGAATCACTCTGTATGTGGAGTTCATGATAAAGTCTTTGAACAGAACCTCTTGACAAAAGCAAAGTTGACATTTATAATAGAGTAAGTTAAGATTTCATATTGAGGCTTAACCACTAGCCATAGAATAAGAGCAGCCTTAAATACAGACACTATGACACACAGAGAATTCTTGCCAATAGAGTCAGTAGATGCACACTTTGAAGTATCTATAGATGAATCAATCACTCAATAAACATTAACTACCTACTCTGTTGCAGGCACTATGCTAAGCAAAGGAAAAACAGAAAGAGGCAAAATACTATTCCTGCCCTCAAGGAGCCCACTAACAGAGAAACAATATTCAAACAAACATATAAAAAGCAAGCCATATACAGGATAAAATAGGAAATAATTAACAGAGAGAAAGCATTGGAGTTAAGAGAGATTAGGGAAGGCTTCCTTTAAAGGTGGAATTTTACCTGGGACAACGAGAATTCAGGAAAGTCAGTAGTCAGAATAGAAGAGGAAAAATGTTTCAGGTAAGGAAGCAAGGTATTGCACTGGATAGGGTTAGAGTCAGGGAGACCAGAGTTCAAATCCTTCCTCATATCCTTACTGTGTAACCCTGGACAAGTCACTTAACTAGTTGGCCTTAGTTTGCTCATCTGTATAATAGGCATAATAATAATAGCTTCTATCTCCCAGGGTTGTCATATGGATAAAATGAGAGGATATTTGCAAAGCATTTTGCAAACCTTAAAATTATGCATTAAATGCTAGCTATTGTTGTTATTATTCTTACTATTACAATTCAGACATACCAACCTCATGGAAGAGTATAAGGATACTCTGCTGGTAGATTCGAGAATGCAGGAAAAAAAACGCTGGAGAGACAACATTGTATAGTAGGAAAAGAGTTGAATTTGGCGTCAGGATATGGATTAGAAACCCATCTGCACAACTTAATATATGTATGACTTTTGGGTTAATTACTTAAATTCTCTGGGCATCTTCAGTTTCCTCAGTTAAAATGAGGGAGTTAAGCCAGATAACTTCTAAGGTCTCTTCCAGCTCTAAATATATGAACCCATAAAATCATTTAAGAAAAGTCACTTTGAAAGTATTACTATTTTTATTATTACCACTGGGTCATTATTTTAGATACACTAGAAGAAAGCCCAAGAATTGAAAACCTAATAATTAATTTCAGGGACTGCATGATGGTAGGCTTTCCAGAATTATATCATCTTTAGCGGGCCAATGACAGAGCACAGCAGTTTTTATGCTTGTAATTATAAATTGCCCAAACCACAAAATTAAATTTAATTCTAGTCATGAGGTATCATTAATTAGCAAAGATACCTGTCAAAATGTTCTCTTAAAGACTCATGGAGAATGGAGGACCAGGTTTTAGTTCTGACATTGTCATTCCTACCTGTGTGACCTTAGGTAAGCCACTGAAATTCTCTCTGCCTTAATTTCCCTATCTGCAAAATGAGGGTAGTAGACTAACTAGTTTCAAAGATCCTTTTCTCATTTTTTATTCATGATCCAGTAGTATACTATGTTGAAACTGCTATGCATTATTCAAAATTTCAATAACCACATTGGAAATATTTTTGGAAGTTGTATAGGGAATATGTATTTTTTACTTCCTTCCTGAAAAAACTTCTAATCATTATTGTCAGCAAGTTGTACTTCTTAGGCAGTAGACTACACCACTGGGAATCATTGTGGTAGGCCTGCATATTGTTAGGCTAGACAAAGTAAAAAGAAATTGTCAATAGATTTCTCAAAGTGTTCTCAGGGCTTTGAGAGTTTACAACAGGGAACCTACTGTCATTCCATTTAGATCCAGGAACTGCACCAGTTTACTTGAAGGCTAGACATGGTGTCTTTTGTTTTAAAGGAGAAAAGAGATGAGGAATTTCAACAACCAGTCAACATCCTGGAACAAATCACACATACCCAGTGCATTATATCAACTCTGTGAGCTTTAGGGCCAAATAGCAAAATGAGATTTGGTGGAGTTTATGCATATACTGTGAATAAGGTACTTAAGTAGTACCTATATCCAAAACCTGCAGTCAATGATCACTTTTTTTTTTTTTTTGGCTTAAGGGGATTCTTTGCAAAACTTGACCTTACTTTAAACTTATCATTAGTTAGTAGTTGTTGTTATCTTGGGCAAAGTCATTTCCTCTGAGCAGAAGTCTTCATCTATGTCAAATGCAATGAGGATGATGGCTGTAGTACTGGTGATAGGGATACTAAACATTTCAAGCTAAGTACCTTTACTTAAGAATTCATACTGTACTTGGACTTTTTAAGCATCATGGAAACCTTTCTTTATTAAGGTTTGAAATTGGTGGGTGTTATTTTGATGTTATTTGCATCAGGTTTTGATGCTTTTGCAGATCAGGGTATTGATAAAGGATGAACTTGTAGAGAGACTTTAGGAATTTCTACATATTTTCAATATATGGGTGGGAAGAAAGATAGAAAAAAAGAAGAAAGAAGATAATAAAAGGCAATCAAGCCAGTCTTAGCTTTCAAGAGACAAAGATAGGGAAATAAGCAGTAAATTGCTACAATTCTCCCATATTTTCCATAACTCTCACATATTCATCTCCAAACAACAATAAAATAGCACCCCAAAATAAATCCTGGAACAATAGAACTAGCAAAAACGGAGATATGAAACAGTCTTTGTGCTCAAGAAACTTGAAAGATAAATAGGAAAGATTTGTTTCATTCAAGTAAAAGCACAATTCAGGACAGAAAGCATCCCAGAAAGCTAGCAGCAAAACCACCTCAGCAAACCAGCAATATATCCTGAGCACCCAGTGCAGTGGATCAGGCAAAAGCCAACACCAGGACTCCCTATATGCCTCAACTTTGGCAGGGGAATGGGAAGACTCCAGTTCTGAAAACCAGTAGACAGAGCTCTGTGCTTCAGCACAGCCCCAAGCAGATAACTTCCAGAGGCAGGTCTCTATGTGCTCAAGGATAGTCCAGGGAAGTACAAAAACACCCCAAAAACTTTAATATATGCAGACATCAACCTAGGACTCCAGTTCAGCACCAGCAAAAGCTGTCAGATCCCTACAGCCTTGAACAATGCCACCCACCTTCCATCACACTCCCTCAGTGCAACACCAAACAGAAGAGTCCCTCCATGGGCCTGAGGGCAAAATCAGTACAGTACCAGGTAAAAAGCTATTTCCTGCAATCTCTGGCCCAAGAAGCCTTATGTACCCCTTCCACTCCAGGAACAATGTTTTTTTTAAAAAGGAAAAAGACCAAAAAAGGCAAGCAAAAATAATAGCAACAAAAAAGAATCTCTCCATAGAAAGGGAAGATCAAGACACAATCTCAAAAGAGGATAATGATGTCAAAACACCTATAGGCAAAGCCCCAAAGAAAAATGGGAAGTAGTCACAAATCTACAAAGTCATAGAAGAGCTCAAAAAAAGAGCTTAAAATCAGATAAGAGAGTTAAAAGAAAAATAGCAGGGGGGGGGGAATGACTGCTGCTGAAGAATTAAGGAAAATTTTTCAAGTAGAATTGCCCAAAGAGAAAAGGAGATACAAAAATCCACCAAAGAAAACAATTCCTCAAAGGATATAATTGGCCAAATAAAAAGCAAATTGAGAAAACCAACACCTTAAATGTTAGAATTGGGCAAACAGAAGCTAATGATTCTATGAGACATGAAGAATAAATCAAACAAATTCAAAAGAATGAAAAAATGGAAGAAAATGTAAAATACTTGATGAGAAAAACAATTGACCTAGAAAAGAGATTCAGGAGAGACAGTATCTGAATCACCAAATTATCTGAAAGTCACAATCAAAAGAAAGACCTAGACAGCATCTTTCAAGAAATTATAAAGGAAAACTACCTTAGTATCCTAGAACAGAGAGCAAAAATAGGCATTAAAAGAATTCACAAATTGCCTCAGGAAAAAGATCCAAAATAAAAACTCCAAGGAAGACTATAGCCAAATTTTAGAACTGTAATGTCAAAGAAAGAGTACTGCAAGTGGCCAGAAAGAAGTAATGCAAAAAGATTACACAGAATTTAGCAGTTGCAACATTAAAAGACATTTAAAAAGGTCATGGAACATGACAAAGCAAATTGTTAGTCTTAAAAATGAAAAGGGAGAAATCACCACTAATCAAGAGGAAATTAGAACAATAGTTAGGAGCTACTTTGCTCAACTTTATGCCAATAAATTCAATAACTTAAATGAAATGGAAGAATACCTTCAAAAATATAGCTTGCCCAGATTAACAGAGGAAGAAGTAAATAGTCTAAATAGTCCCATTTCAGAAAAAGAAATAGAACAAGCAATTAACCAACTCCCTAAGAAAAAAATCCCCAGGACCAGATGGATTTACATGTGAATTCTACCAAACATTTAAAGAACAACTAACTCCAATGCTATATAACTATTTGAAAAAATAGGGATTGAAGGAGTCCTAACAAATTCCTATTATGACACAGACATGGTACTGATACCTAAACCAGGTAGTTTGAAAACAGAGAAAGAAAATTATAGACCAATCTCCCTAATGAATATTGATGCAAAAATCTTAAATAAGATATTAGCAAAAAGACTACAGAAAATCATCCCCAAGATAATACACCATGATCAAGTAGGATTTATACCAGGAATATAGGGCTGGTTCAATATTAGGAAAACTATTAGTATAATTGACCATATTAATAACCAAATTAACAAAAACCATATCATCTCAATAGATGTAGAAAAAGCATCTGATAAAATCCAACATTCATTTCCTATTAAAAACACTTGAGAATAAAGGAATAAATGGACTTTCCCTTAAAATAATCAGTAGCATCTATTTAAATCCGTCAGTAAGCATCATATATAATGGGAATAAACTGGAACCATCCCCAATAAGATCAGGAGTGAAACAAGGTTGCCCACTATCACCATTACTATTCAATATTGTATTAGAAATGCTAGCTTTGGCAATAAGAATTGAGAAAAAAATTAAAGGAATTAGAATAGGTAATGAGGAAACCAAATTATCACTCTTTGCTGATGATATGATGATATACTTAGAGAACCCCAGCAATTCTACTAAAAAGCTATTAGAAAGAATCAACACCTTTAGCAAAGTTGCAGGATACAAAATAAGCCCACATAAATCATCAGCATTCTTATATATCACTAACAAAATCCAACAGCTAGAGCTACAAAGAGAAATTCCAATTGAAGTAACTACTGATAGTATAAAATATTTAGGAATCTCTTTGCCAAGGGAAAATCAGAAACTATATGAGCAAAACTACAAAACACTTTCCACACAAATAAAGTCAGATCTAACCAATTGGAAAACTATTAAATGCTCTTGAACTGGGGGAGCAAATATAATAAAGATGACAATACTACCTAAACTTATCTATTTATTTAGAGCTATACCAATCAGACTCCCAAAAAAACTATTTTAATGACCTAGAAAAAATAACAACAAAATTCATCTGGAAAAACAAAAAGTCAAGAATTTCAAGGGAATTAATGAAAAAAAAAATCAAATGAAGGTGGCCTAGCTATGCCAGATAAAATTATATTTTAAAGCAGTGGTTACCAAAACCATTTGGTATTGGCTAAAAAATAGACTAGTTGATCAGTGGAATAGATTAGGTTCAAAGGACAAAATAGCCAATAACTTCAATAATCTAGCATTTAACAAACACAAAGAACCCAGCTTTTGGGATAAGAACTCACTGTTTGACAAAAATTGCTGGGAAAATTGGAAATTAATATGGCAGAAACTAGGCATTGACCCACACTTGACACCATACACCAAGATAAGGTCAAAATGGGTTCATGACCTAGGCATAAAGAATGACATTATAAATAAATTGGAAGAACATAGGATAGTTTACACCTCAGACCTGCGGAAGAGGAAGGAATTTATGACCAAAGAGGAGCTGGAGATCATTATTGATCACAAAATAGAAAATTTTGATTATTTCAAATTGAAAAGCTTTTGTACAAACAAAACTAATGCAGACAAGATTAGAAGGGAAGTAATAAACTGGGAAAACATTTTTACAGTCAAAGATTCCAATAAAGGCCTCATTTCCAAAATATAGAGAATTGACTCTAATTTATAAGAAATCAAGCCATTCTCCAATTGATAAATAGTCAAAGGATATGAATAGACAATTCTCAGATGAAGAAATTGAAACTATTTCTAGCCATATGAAAAGATGCTCCAAGTCACTATTAATCAGAGAAATGCAAATTAAGACAACTCTGAGCTATGACTACACACCTGCCAGATTGGCTAGAATAACAGGGAAAGATAATGCAGAATGTTGGAGGGGATGTGGGAAAATTGGGACACTGATACATTTTTTGGTGAAATTGTGAATATATCCAGCCATTCTGGAAAGCAATATGGAACAATGCTCAAAAAGTTATCAAACTGTGCATACCTTTTGATCCAGCAGTGTTAGGTTCTTACTAATTGCTAAGTTGGTACTTAACAATTCTCTAGTTCCAGCCTTAAGGGGAGTTTTATCCCTTTGAACTTCTGGGGAGGAGCTTGCATGTTTAAGAGGAGCAAGTTCATTGGTTGAAGTATTTTTTCCCAGAAGCCCCTGAGTTAAAAAGAAAGCAACATTAAGCAAGGGAGAGAAGTCTCTACTCTAGGTCAGAGTGGGCGGCATCTCTACAGGAAGAAGAATTTGGCTGAGAGATTGAGTTGAGACAGCAGATATCCTCCCAGAGAGCGATCGGCAGTTTTTGGAGACAACAGAACATTACACAGCAGTGTTATTACTGTGCTTATATCCCAAAGAGATTTTAAAGAAGGGAAAGGGACTTATATGTGCAAGAATGTTTGTGGCAGCCCTCTTTGTAGTGGCCAGAAACTGGAAACTGAGCTAGCTCTGGCAATGCTTGTGTCAACCTCATTATCAATGTGAATATTCCTGGAAAGTATGCTGCCAAGTTAAGTGAATTTATCCACAACATTCAAAACTTGTCCATTTTCTGTAACTGTTGACTGCTCAGCTGAACTTTCTCAAACATCAAGACTAGTTTGACAAAAATGATGGGAAAATTCAGAAACTGCTCAGTGAAAAAATGAGAACTTCATGGGGTGTACCAGTGGAAAGGTTTTTAATCCATCTCTAAGAATGTGGCATTCAATTCCATCAAAAGTAAAATACAATTGAAAATTAGAGAGATGCAGGAGATCCAGTAAGAAGGCAGATTGAATTCAGTTTTATGCTGAAAATAACAATCTGAAGTACTTTTATGATGCACTGAAAGCTATTTATAGACTAGAGACTTATTGGACCTCTCGATTACTCAGTGCTGATGGAGAAATAGTAGGTATTGATAAGAACAAGATCCTAGAGAGATAGGTTGAACACTTCAATAGACTATTATCAATCAATGCTGAAGCCACTGACAATTTATCTCAGGTTGAAATCAATTACTCCCTAGCTGAAGCTTCAACTAAAGAAGGGGTTTTGAAAGCTATTAGGCTACTTCCATATGACAAAGCACCTGTTTATGCTTATATGCCAGCTGAGATTTACAAGATGGGAGGTTCCATAGCACATACAAAAGCTGACTAAAATTTTCCAGATTATATGGCAAGACAAGGTTATATCTCAAGAGTTCAAGGATCTTTCCATTGTCACCTTTATAAAGGTAAAGGGAATCAATTTTTCTGTGGCAATTACAGAAGTATCTTTTTCTTAGACATCTCTGGCAAGATTCTTGCCAAAGTCCTCTTTAATAGGCTAATACTGCACCTGGAAGAAGGCTATCTACCTGAGAGCCAGTGTGACCAGAAAGGACCAAGGAAGAGTTGATATGATATTTGATGTTCAACGATTCCAAGAGAAATGCTAGGAGCAGAACAGAGGTCATATATAACATTTGTAGATCTGACCAAGGCCTTTGATACTGTTGATCATGGAAAATTCTATCAAAATATGGTTGCCCAGAGAAGTTCATCAACATGGTATGTCAATTTCATAATAGCATGCTTTCCAGGTAATGGATAATAGACAATATTCTCAAGCTTTCCCAGTCACCAATAGAGTGAAACAAAGTTGTATGCTTGTTTCCATGCTTTTTAGCATGTTTTCAGCCATGTCACACAACTTCAATGAAGGTAAATATGGCATCAAAATCAGCTACTGCACAGATGGTAAATTTATCAACTTAAAAAAAATAACTACAAGCAAAAACTAAAGTGAAGGGAGTGTTGGTACATGATTTTTCTTTGCAGATGACTGTGCACTCAGTTAAGTCCTTGAAGCTATGGATATGAAGTATAGATAGATTCTCTGATACTTGGTCTAATTTTGTCTTAACACTTAACAAGAAAACACAGATGCTCCATCAGTTAGCACTACATCATCCATATGTGGAACAATCAGTTACAGCAAATGGAGGCGTTTTTAATGCTGTAGATAAGTTCAGTTTCCTTGGAATTGTACTTTCTAGGGATTTCCACATTGATAATGAAATTGATATACACACTTCTATTTGTGCAGCTAAAGGATTACACAGAGATGATATGGGTATATGGTTTAAGTTGAGGGAATGACATAATAAGGACTGAGAAAGAGGAGTATACTGGTGCTGAAGAAGGGAGGAGGTAGAATGAAGTAAATTGTGTCACATGAAGATTCCCAAAAGACCCATCTTAGTAGAAAGGGAGATAGAAGGGTAGGCAATTGACATCATTCAAACCTTACTTTCATCAGTATTGAGTCAAAGAAGAAATAATATACACATTCAATTGAATATACAAATTTATCTTATCCAAAAGGGAAGGACAAGGGAGAAGATTAAATGAAGCAGAGGTGAGGGAGACTGACAGAAGAAAGAGCAGGCTCAGGTAGGTGGTAGACAGAAGCAAAACACTGGTGATCAGAGAAAGGGTGAAAGGAAAAAGAGGACAAATGGGAAGAAAAATAGGATGGATGGAAACACATAGTAATCCTTTAAAAATTTTTTAAATAAAACTTTTTATTTTCCAAACACATGAATAGTTTTTAGCATTCACTTGTAAACCTTGTAAAACCTTGTGTTCCCAATTTTCTCCCTCCCTTCTCCCATTCCCTCCCTAGATGGCAAGTAATCCAACATATGTTAATATGTGCAATTCTTCCATAAATATTTCCACAATCATTCTGCTCATGAAAAATCAGATCAAACAGGAAAAAATGAGAAAGAAAATAAAATTAAAATAAACAACAATAACAACAAAAAGTGAAAATACTATGTTGGATTCATACTCAGTCCCCACAATTGTCTCTCTAAGGGCAGATGGCTCTCTCCATCACAAGATCATTGGAAATATACAGTAACCCTTATTGTGAATATCAATGGGATGAACTCTCCCACGCAACAGAAGTAGATAGCTGAGTGGCTCAAAAAATCTTATAATGTTGTTTATAAGAAACACACTTGAAGCTGAGATATACCCAGATTATATGGCAAGACAAGTGGAACCTATTATGTTTCCACTGAAATAAAAAAATGTAGCAATCTTGATTTCAAAACAAAATAAAAGTAAAAATAGACCTAAATAAAAGAGATTAATTATCGAGGAATGATGACTTCTTAAACTTTTTCCATTTATGATTCCTTTGTACAAAGAAATTTGTATATGACCCCAGGTATATAAGTATATAAAATAGGCATAAAATCAAATGTTTACTGATAATAAATCATAATTTCATGATTTCCCCATTCAGTTACAACAACCCACATGGTATCATGAACCACAGTTTAACAAGTAGAGCCAAAGACAATAAAACAATATCAGATGTTTTAAACATATATGCATCAAGTGGCATGGCATCCAAATTATTTTTCAAATGTATTTATTTAATATTTTCCCCAATTACATTTAAAATAACTTTTTTTACATTTGTTCTTAAAACTTTTGAGTTCCAGACTCTCTCCTTTATCCCTAACACCAACCCCCATTAAGAAACCACATATAATATTAGGCAAAACATTTCCATAAATGTCATGTTGTGAAAGAAAACATAGATCTCCTACCCTAAAAATAAGAAAGAGACAGAGAAACATAGAAAGAGAGAGAGAAGAGAAGGAGGGAGGAGGAAAGGAGAGAGAGGGATGGAAGGAGAGAAAGAATGCTTCAATCTGTATTCTGATGCTGTCATTTCCTTCTGTGGGTATGGAGAGGATTTTTCATCATAAATTCTTCACAGTAGTCTGGATCATTATATTGCTGAGAATAGCAAAGACATTTATAACCGATCATCTGAGAACATTGCTATTACTTTGTGTACAGTACATTTCACTTTGCTTGATTTCATAGAGGACTTTCCTGGCTTTTCTGAGAGCATCTTTCTCATCATTTCCCACAGAACAATCACTTTCCATCATCATCACATGGTACAATTTATTCAACTATTCCCTAATTGATGAGCATCCCCTCAATTTCCCTTTTATTTGCCCTGAGAAGAGTGCTGTTATAAATATTTTTGTACATATAAGTCCTTTTCCTTTTTTAAAAATTGCTTTTGGAATTTATGCCTAATAGTGATATTGTTAAGTCAAAGGATATGCATGAATTTGTAACTCTTTGGGCAAAATATATACCTTTTGATCATTTATCGATTGGAGCATAGCTCTTAATTTTATAAATTTGACTCAGTTTCCTCTATGTTTAAGAAATAAGGTCTCATCAGAGAAACCTGCTTCAAAATTATTTTTACAATTACTATTGCTAACTATATTTCTCACCATTTATTCTGTTCTTTCTCCCCTTTCAACCTGTCTCACCTCAAAAGCAGTTTGCTACTGACCACTCCTTCCCTTAATATGTCCTTTCTGTCATCACTCTCCCTCCTTTCCATATCCCATTCCCCTCCTACTTTCCTACAAGGCAAGATAAATATCTAATACCTATACTGAGTGTGTATTATTTCCTCTTTGAGCCAATTCTGATGAGAGTAAGATTTACTCCCTATCTCTTCCCCTTATTCCCCTCCATTGTAAAAGCTTTTTCTTGCCTCTTTTTGTGGCAGATAATTTACACTATTCCACTTCTTTTCCCATTCTCCCAGTGAATTCCTCTCTCAACCCTTAACTTAATTTTTAAAGATATTATCCTTTCATATGCAACTCTCTTTTATGCCCTCTGTCTACATATATATATATATATATATATATATATATATATATATATATATATATATATATATATATATATATTCCTTCTAACTGCCATAATAATGAGAAAGTTCTAATGAATTACACATATCCTTCTCCCATGAAGGAATGTAAACAGATAAAACTTATTAAGTACCTTACAATCTCACTTTCCTGATTATCTCCCTATGCTTCTTCAAAGTCCTGTATTTAAAAATCAAACTTTCCATTCAGCTCTGGTCTTTTCATTATGAATGCTTGAAAATCCTCTATTTCATTGAATTTTGACCTTTTTCCCCAAAGAATTATGCTCAGTTTTGCTGGGCAGGTGATTTTTGGTTGTAATCCTAGCTCCCATTGCTCTCCAGAACATCATATTCCAAGCCCTCTGGTCCTTTAATATAGAAGCTGCTAAGTTTTATATTATTCTGACTGTGGCTACACTATACTTGAATTGTGTCTGTATGCTTCAATATTTTTTCCTTCACCTGGGAGCTCCAGAATTTGACTATAACATTGCTGGAGTTTTCATCTTGGGATCTTTTTCAGGAGGTAATTTTCATTTTTTCAATTTATTTTAACTCTGGTTCTAGAATATCAGGAGTTTTCCTTGATAATTTAATAGATAATATCCAGATTCTTTTATTGATCATGACTTTCAGGTAAACTAATAATTTTAAATTATCTCTCTTGGATCTCTTTTCCATGCCAGTTATTTTTCCATTGAAATATTTCACATTGTTTTCTATTTTTTTCTTTTTTTGGTTAGCTTTATTCTATCTTAATTTCTCATAAAGTCACTAGCTTCCATTTACTCAATTCTAATTTTTTTAATTCTAATTTTTAAAGAATTATTTTCCTCAGTAAGCTTTTTTACCTTCTTTCCCATTTGCCTGATTTTACTTTTTAAGACATTCTCCTCATTAATTTTTTGTACTTCCTTTAACACCACTATCAACTCTCTTCTTAATTTTCCCCCTTATTTACTTTCCTCTTACTTGATTTCAGAATCCCTTTTGAGCTCTTCCACAGTCTGAGACCAATTCTTATTTTTGGAGGCTTTAGATGTCAGAGTTTTGACTTTGAAATCTTTTTCTGAATGTGTTTTGATCTTCCTTGTTAGCCCAGTGATTTTCAATGGTCAGAAACTCGTTTTGTTGTTTGCTCATCTTCCCAGCAAATTACTCTGCTTTTAACTCTTTATTAAAGTAAGGCTCTGTTTCCAGGGTGGAAGGTGCATTGTTCCAAGCTATTGTTTTAAGAGATCTTTCTAGGGACTTGACACAAGCACACTTTTCTGCCCTGAAACTGTTAGGAATGCTCCTGTCCCACTACAGTTGTAATATCTAGTGTGCTAAAGCAACATAGTGCTTCTTTAATGTTAATAAAGAGATTTCCTATGGGCTGAGATCTCTGGAAGCTGCCATCACTACCACCGCCCATGTACACTCTTGATTTGCTGGTTTCCCAAGCCCTCTCATCCTATTGACAAACCTTTTCTGCTGAACTTTCAGTCATCGTTGGTGTCTCTGGGCTGAGAGGTCTAGCACTAGGTCTAGGGTTGAGCTTGGTATAGCCTGCACTGAAGTTACACACAGAACTCACACTCTGTTGCCATAGAACATTTCTGCTGACACTGCAAATCCCTTTTGGTGTCTATGGGCAGAAGTCTGAAAGCCATCAGTACTGCCACTGATTCAGAGGTCTCTTGGCCAGTTCCTGCTTTGCTGGCATGGGGTCAGAGTTGGGGCTGGAACGAGGCAGCACCGGGAGTGCACCCTGGACTCCCACTCTGGTAACACAAAGATTTTCTGCTGATCTTCTATGTTGTCTTCAGCTAGAAAATGTTCTGGTTAGTTGTTTTGGGTGTTTTCATGCTCTAAAATTTGTTTAGAGTCATAAAGGATTTGGAGCAGTTCATGGAGAATTACTGCTTTTACTCTGCCATCTTGGCTCTGACTGCAGTATCCAAATTCTTAAAGAAGTTAAATGAGATACAGGAAGAAACAGACAGTAAAACTATATTATTGGGGGACCTCAAATGTTGCCCTCACAATTAGATAAATACATAAAGAAACAAACAAAAAAAAAGAAAACAAGAAAGAAAGGAGGCAAATATTTTAGTTAGAAAAATTAGGTATGGCTGACCTTTGGAGAAAACTGAATGGGAAAAGAAAAGAACATATATACATATATTTTTTTTCTCAGCAGCATATGATACCTACACAAAAATTGACCATGTAATATTAGGGAAAAAAACCACTCAAAATCAAATGTAGAAAGGCAGAAACATTAAATGTATTCTTTTTTGATCATGATGCAATACAAATTACATTCAACAAAGGGCAGCAAAAATATTAAAATTTATTGGAAACTAAATAATATAACCCTAAATAATAAGTGGGTCAAAAAACAAATCATATAAACCATTGATAATGTTATTAAAGAGAATGACAACAAGAATACATTTCAAATATGTATAAAAATGTATGAGATTCAGCCAAACAGATACTAGAAGGAAAATTGATCTTTCTAAATTCTTACATTTTAAAAAACAGAAAAAAAGAACAGATCAATGAATTAAGTATGCAACTAAAAAAAAAACTAGAAAAAGAACATATTAAAAACCCCTAATTGAGCACCACACAAATAATTCTGAAAATCAAAAGTAAGCTTAATAAGATTGAAATAAAAGAAACTATCAAGCTAATAAATAAATATAGGAACTAGTTTTATGAAAAAAAAAACACAATAAGATAGCAAAATCAAAGTTTAATTTGATTTAAAAAAGAAGAAAACCAAATATCCATATTAAAATTAAAAGGATGAAATCACCATTAATGAAGAATAAATTAAAGGTATCATTAGGAAACATTTTATCCAATTATATGTTAATAAATCTTGTAATCTTTGAGAAATTAATAAATATTTATATAAATTTAAATTACTCAGATTAATAGATCAGGATATAGTATTCCTAAATAATCCCATTTTAAAAAAAATTAAAAGGGGCAGCTAGGTGGCACAGTGGATAGAGCACCAGCTTTGAATTCAGGAGGACTGGAGTTCAAATCTGGTCTCAGGCACTTAACACTTCCTAGCTATGTGACCCTAGGCAAGTCACTTAACCCTAGCCTCAAAAAAAAAAAAAAATTAATTAATTAATTTAAAAAAATTAAATAAGCCATTGATGAACTCCATAAGGAAAAATCCCCAGGACTAGATGGGTTCACAAGTGAATGCTACTAATCATTTAAAGAATATTAATTCTAATACTATACAAATTATTTAGAAAAATAAACAAAGAAGGAATCCTACCAAACTCCTATTATCACACAAATATTGTGCTGATACCTAAACCAGAAGAATTAAAACAAAGAAAGAAAATTATAGACTAATTTCCCTAATGAAAATTGATGAAACAAATTTGAACAACATGCTAGCAAGGTGATTATAGCAATATATCACAAAGATTATACACTATGAGAAGATAGAATTTATACCAGGAATAGAGGGTTGGATCAATATTAGAAAAACTATACATATAATTTACCATATCAATAACAAAATCAATAGAAATCATATGATAATCTCAATAAATGTTGGAAAAGTTTTTTGACAAAATATAGCACTTATTCCTATTAAAAACATAGAGTATAGGAATAAAAGAAGCATTCCTTAAAATGATGAGTAGTATCTATACAAAACCATCAGCGAGCATTATCTGTAATGGGGATAAGTTTGAAGCCTTTCCAATAAGTTTAAGTTTGAAGGAAGGATTAGGAGAGGAGAGGAGAGGAGAGGAGAGGAGAGGGAAAGGGAAAGAAAGAGAAAGGAGAGGAGAAGAGAGAAAAGGAGAGGACCATTGTTCAGCTATTTCACTGCTTAATAGAAAACAAACTTTCTGTGGCACTAGATTTCCTAGGGTGAGGATGCTTTCCCAAATGATAAGCAGCTATTGACTTTCCTGAAATATTACAAAAAATGTAAAACTGATTCTTACTACTGACACTTCCCCTCATAAAACTAGAGTTATGCTTAGACACAAAAGAACAGATGGAACAATGAAGAATGTTTACAACTGAAAAGCCAGGACCATCTGAAGAAGAGAATCATACATAAAATGTCAAAGAAGTCATTGGTTATTATAGGATTCAAAAAGTTCTTCACCGGCCAATACTACAGTTTTTATCATTTGCCTTGATGATGAGAAGAATATTATAGGCTTTTGGAAGGCAAGGGATATTTTTGCTTTTTGTTAATGTCACTAGTACATGGTATAGTGAGGGGTACATAATAAATGCTTAATAAATACCTGTTGATGGAAATTGAGGAGATGTCCATCATTTTGATGATACCTAAACAAGTTGTTGTCTATGATTGTGATGGAATACTACTGTGCTGTAAGAAAAGATGAGCTCATAGATTCTATTCTTTTAAATTTTTCATTATTTTATTTTTCCAAATACATGTAAATAAATTTTTCAACATTCAGTTTGGTAAGATGATGTGTTCTAGATTTTTCTCCCTCACTCCCTTACCTCCTCCCACAAGACAGCAATCTGATATAATTTAAATTGTACAATTCTTTTAAACCTATTTCCATATTTTTCATGTGTGAGAAAAGTCAGACCAAAAAGGGGGAAAAACATGAGAAATAAAACAAGAAAAAAAGTGAAAATACTGTGCTTCAATTCACATTCAGTCTACATAGTTCTCTCTATGGATGTAGATGGCATTTTCCATACCAAGTCATTGGGAATTGCCTTAAATCACCACATTGTTGAGTAGAGCCAAGTCCATTATGGTTGATCATCACCACATAAAATCTTATTACGGTGTACTATGTTCTCATGATTCTGCTCATTTCACTCAACAACAGTTCATGGGAGCCTTTCCAGGCTTTTTTGAAATCAGCTTACTTATTATTTCTTATAGAATGGCAATATTCCATTACATTCATATACCATAATTCAACCATTCCCTAACTGATGAGCATCCCTCAATTTCTAATTCCTTGCCATTACACAAAGGGTTACTACAAATATTTTTGCACATGTGGGCCATTTTTTTTTATCTCCTCTGATCTCTTTAAAATACAGACCCAGTAGCGCAGCTTATTGATTTTTTTTTTAAATATGAAAAGATTTACATGAAATAACAAAGAGTGAAATGAGCACAACCAAAAGATTTATAAATAATGAAGTTATTTTGAGTATTATAAAAAATTCAGATCAACTACAAAAGAGGTTACAGAGAAAAAAATTGATAAATAGAAATATACTTAGTTTGGTTTTATATACATTCTTTCATATATGACATATACAGATATATAACCGTGTGTTTGTCAAATGGTGACTTTTTCTTATTCAGGGGAGGAATGGAGGCACGGAGACAATTTAGAATTTAAAACTGTAACAAAAAAAAAATTCAAAATAAATAAATGACTATTGATTGATTTTTAAAAAGATATCTACAGCCTCTATCACATCATCAGATATGCAACCTTACAGTCTTGTCCTTAGTACTTATTATTATGCAAAGGTATATATGCCTAGAAGATTAACATGGCTTGTGGATAGCTTAAGCCATTTCCATTCAGTACTTAAATGCTCAAATGGCTCTCTAATCTCATCAAGTTAGGAGTTCCCTCCAATGATGCCAAATATAAACCCATCTATACTTGTTCATCTTGTACTACTCCCTTCCTTGTTCACCAGAGAAAGTCTGCCCAATGTGTTGGAGTTGCCAAAAAGTATGGAGTGCCATACTTCTTAAAAAAAATATTATTTGTTTTTAACATTCATTTTTACTTTTACATTTTGAGTTAAATTCCCCCCAAATCCTGAGGATAGAAATAGAGTACCTTTGTCATGTTACCTGTAGAGGGTCACAGATACTAGAAGAACTCTGACAGTTCATCTTATTTTTCTATATGTAATTCTTTGATATCATTTACGTATGTTCTTTTTCAGATTATTTGATTATTTGCCTGCTCATATCCACCACCTCTCTTTATATTGCCCTTTGTGTGGTGCTCATCTTTAGATCTTCAGAAGTACCAGGTCTTACTATCATATCACCCTGCCAATTTAAAAGTTTATATTAAAAAGATATGCCTTTCTTATTATATAAAACTAGGAATCAGTAAACGTGATTAGCAATTTCCTGAGTAAGATATCTTTCTTTAGACTGTTTTTATCCTTCATTGCTTCTCTTTGCTTTATGAGATGACATTTCATAATCTTCCTTCATAATGTTTTACATGTGAATTTAAATTCTAAACAGGTGTTGGTCTTTGGCAGCTATTTCTCTCCATTTGGCAAGTAAGTTAAATGTTTGTTGACTGAGGCATTTTCTGGGCTCTTTTAGTCTCCCTGTTGTGGCAATTAATTTACATTGGCTTAGTATCGGGATAAAATTGTCATAGCTGATGTAGATATTGTTTATGTTGCATGTTTTTCTTTTTAAAATTTCTATATCTGATTTAATTCAGAGTTAAATCTTAGTTATATGCTATGCATTTTTCTTATTACTATTCTTTTATCTTATTTATTATAAATTCTTATCTTAGTTCTGATGAATAAGTGGTCTGACTGCGCATAGACACTCGATTCAATCTTTTCTTGTCTGTTAAAACATAATTTCATTTTTCTTGATGTTGTTTTATGTTTTCTATGATCACCACCCACCAATCTTTCTTTGAAAGAGATTGTTCATAATATGATTCCCTCATTTATTTCTCCATGGCCAAAAAATTTTCCTGATTAGATGGTTCGCAATTTGGGTTTGTTTCCCCATGATTAGCTGGTCTGTTCTGTGGAAAACAGACTTAGTCTGTTCCTGGGGCCATACTTTGAAAAAAGGATTTGTTTTTAACATTCATTTTTAATTTTACATTTTAAGTTTCAGATTATCTCCCTCTCTTGAGATCTTCTCTCATTTGTTAAAAAGTCAAGTATTATATTAATTGTACATGTGAAATAATGCAAATTTATGAATAATCCTTTGTTTAAAATATGTGAGGGTCATATCTTGGTGGTTCTTGGAGGAACTTATGGGAGTAAGACATAGGAGGCAAGCTAGTTGATGTAAAGATAAATGATATCTATAAAACTTAGTTGTAAAAATATGTGAAGGATCCCCAGGTCTACAGTAACAATAGTTTCTCTTACAATATCTGTAAAGTACTTATCACAATTTCTAGCACATAGTAGGTACTTAATAAATGCCTGTTGCATTTTCCTTTCACCTGTTAGAAATTCCACTACCAACACTCTTCCCTTTCATTGATCTTAAGGTGCTTCTTCCCAAAAGAAGGACTATGAGCAAAAGTAGTATCACAAATTAGAGTTAGAAGGGAACTTAAGAGATCAGCTATTTCAACCCCTTCATTTCCATGGATAAGAGAACTGAGAAGTCAGAGAAATGGAATGATTTGCCCAAAGCTAAGGCTACCTAACATATGTGTCCTCCTAAAAGTCCAGGATTTAGAACATGTAGGAACCATAGAACTGGTCCTGTGGTCATTCTTGAAGCCTTTCCAACTTGGAAGAACTTGCCAGAGCTTGTATTCCATTGGTCCAACCTTCAAGAATCTATGTTACCTCCATAATATTTTATTTATTCATTTCAGCCTGAATGACTCTTCATCACTCTATTTGGGCTTTTCTAAGCAAAGATAATGGATTGATTTGACTTTTCCTTTTTCAGTTCATTTTATAGATGAAGAAACTCTCCATGAGGGTGAGTTGTCTAGGATCACACTGCTAAGATCTGAAGCTGGATTTAAGTTCAGATCTTACTGACTCTAGACCCAGTATTCTATCCATTGCACTACCTATGTATCCCAAATACAATGGGCATTAAAAGAAAATTTTTTTGGCGGCATCTTTTACCATGAATCTCCCATCTTCCCTAGATATTTTTGTAAAAAAAACCATACTGACTTAGCTCTTTAGTTTAATCAAATCATACAATCAACTATATGGCATTTCAGACTGATGTAGTATGAAATGACTATTAATTTTGTAACCAAAACAAAAATTACCTAAGCAAATGAACCAGTTAGAGGAAATCATCTTGTTATTCTAGGTGGTCCATAAATTATCTTGGACATATAGATACCACTATATCTAGTATTATTCACATGGATTATTCTTATAGAATGTAAACAAACTCCTTAAAGCCAGGAATTATTTTGTATTTGTCTTTGTATCCTTAGCAACTAATACAGTGTCTTATACATAGTGGAAACTTGATAAAGATTTATTGAATTTAATTGAAAATGGCTAAAAACTTTCAGGTGAGTGAAAAATAATGCTGATCCTTCACAATAAGGGAGTAATCAGTATACCAGCCTACTCTATATTAATCTCCTTCCCCCAATGTTATGTAATTTTTCCATGGCAACCTTGGTTAAAAGTCCATCATTTGATCCTCACAATAATACATGCTAATAATACTACCACATAATAATACTATTATCATACTCATTTCATTTATGAAGAAACTGAAATTGAGAGAGGTTAAATGACCTTATATAACCTACTATAGAATATTGGCCTTGGAGGGGGAACACCTTTTATTTTTATTTATTTATTTTTTTCTGAGGCTGGGGTTAAGTGACTTGCCCAGGGTCACACAGCTAGGACATTTAAGTGTCTGAGACCAGATTTGAACTTGGGTCCTCCTGAATTCAAGGCTGGTGCTCTATCCACTGCGCCACCTAGCTGCCCCAACATCTTTTATTTTTAAAAAAAATTACTTGAGCTAAGTAGAAGTGTGCACTATGTTTGTGCTAGAGATGATTATAACTGCATTTCTCTTTGGTTTACATACTGTTTTCCATTTCTTGAGTTTCCATAACTGTAAGTCACAGTTACAAGTAACAAATAGTTCAAATTCTAAGGATGTTTTTTCTTTTTTTTTTAATAGAATTATATTTTTCCAAACACATATAAAGATTGTTTTCAACATTCATTTTCTGTAAAACTTTGTGTTCCTAATTTTCTCCTTCCCTTATTTCCCTTCTTACTCCACGAGACTGAAAGCACTCTGATACAGGTTATATATGTGTAATTCTTTTAAACATATATCCATATTTGTCATGTTGTACAAGAAAAATCAGATAAAAAGGGGGAAAAATCACAAGAAAGAAAAAAAAACAAACTTTTTTTTTTCTAGTAGCAAAAAGTTTCACTGAATTGAACACCTACTTATCTTTTTCCTCTTTAATCACAACCAATACAACATATTCCTACAATTGAGTTTGGTTCTAATCCGGCTTCTGGATCTCAGATCCAGATAGGAAAACATCCTTAATCTATTCAGAAACAATTAAGGAAATACAACCCATTTTGGAATCTTGCTAAGGGTCCAAGAAGAATGATTCAACTCCAGAATTCTCCTTGAAAACTTACTAAATGGAGAGAATAGGAATTGATTAAATGGAGTTCAGCTTGTAGCTCTATATTTACATGTGTGTGTGTGTGTGTATGCATATATATGCATACACACACACACATATATTATATATATATATATATGCACTTGTATGCATACATTGCACAAGTAGGTAGGGATAACATGTACATGGAAAGAGTACTAGAATTTTAAGCATATAGTTTAGACCCAACTCCTAATTCAACATTATCATTTACTGTGATGTTAAGCAACTAACTTTAACCAATAAATCAATAAATATTTAATAAAGACTAACTGTGTAACATGACCTTGGGCAAGTAACTTAATCAATAAATCAATAAATATTTATTAACCACCAACTATGTGTCAGCTAATTGCAAAGCACTAGGCCTACCAGAAAAGGGCAAAAGATAATTTCTGCCCTCAAGGAGCTTGCAATCCAATGGGCAAACAACATGCAAACAAATATATACAAATCAAGCTGTGTATGGAATGAACACCTCTCTGACCCTGTGTTTCTTTAGTCCTAAAACTAGAGAATCTCTAAAGTTCCTTCCAGCACTTAAGCTAGTGAAATGCACCTGAATTGATGAGATTATATACTACTTCACTTTTCCTTGAACCTAAATTTAATTGTGATTTGGTTTAGCGATAACATAAGAACTATGGTTATAATATATATAGTGTATAGCAACTGGAAAATTTCTTACTTCCTATGATGAGTATAGAATTTTCTATACAGTTCCACTCACCTTAGTGATCTTTATGAACTTTCAAGACCATAATGAAGGGCATCACTTCATTTATTCATATAGCAAAGATTTGTTCAGCATCTATTCTATGGACCATAGAAGGTATTCACTATCCCAGAGACTAAGAATTTTGCCTAATGTCATTTGACCAGGAGTTGTCAATTTTTTACAATTTTATTGAATTATTTTCACTTTAATTATCACTCTATCATCATTTATCCTCTGAGTGATCTATGACAAGTATTGAAATTTTCTAGGCTTCCAGGTTCTTCATGATTGAATAAGGAAGATTGACAAAATGGTCTTAGGGTACTTTCCAACTCTAAAATCTGTGATCCAATGAACTTCAAAACCAGAAGCATTATTTCCTTGGTGCTGCCTCTTTATTTCAAATGATAAAAGCTAAAACAGAAGAGGAATATTTTTTTAAGAGCAACTAACTTTCATTGATTATATTTACTTTACTTAAGTGAAAGAAGTATGAGCTTTGGTCCTTTCCAGTTTCATCAAAATCTCCTCTTTTCTCTATTCCTCTTGTAGCTAGCATTTGCAAACACTATTTAAAAGCACTTGACAAATATTATCTTATTTTATCCTCACAACAATTCTGAGAGATAAATGTTGTTATTGTATTTATTTTACAGATAAAGAAACTGAGGCAGAATTTCAGTATCTTGTCCAAGGTCACACAGCTAATAAGTATTTGAGGTTGAATTTGAATTCAGGTCTTCCTGACTTCAGGTGCAGTGTTCCAGCCACTATGCTACCTAGTAATTGCCAGGTACAAAGTGCTTCATATGTACTGCCTCATTTGATTCTCATAACAATCTCTTGAGGTACTATTATCCATGTTAGATAGAAATGTATCCTTTTGCTCATGGAGCTATAGCCAATAAGTACCAGAGGCAGGACTGAATTTGAGTCTCTCCTGACTTCAAGTCTCTTCCTGAGTCTTTCTACTAAAGAATGCTAGTCCACACCTCCTCTGAATGGATATAGCTATCATAGCATCCAAAGGGGATGGAGAGGTGTCTAGCCTTAGAAAGAAATTTTTATCCTTTCTGTTACACAGGAGTCTGACCACAACAAATCCTGCTAAAGAAACAAGGAACACAGCAGAAAGTTTGTAAACCTTGCCTAAGGCTTGTGCGAAGCAGAGGAATAGGGCCAGTGGGACATACAGCTTAATGGTCTAAAAGGCCATGTGATTATATAAGCCTGTAGGTAGCCATAGGGAACTTTTAATTCCTCATTGTCCTTGGAAAAGAAATGGATAGAGATTTCAAAACAGCACTGCTATTCCTAGCCCCTTTACTGATATACTAGTTTCATAAATGGTGAAATTGTTTATTCAACCATTCTAGAGAGCAATTTAGAACTATGCTCAAAGGGCTAAAAAAAAACCCATTCATATCCTTTGACTAAATAATACTACTATTAGAATGTATTCCAATGAGATAAAAAATAAAGAAATGAAAAAACTCATATGTATAAATATATTTATATATATACATACATATGCATATATATGTATATATATACATATATATTATATATATAAAGAACTGAAAATTGAGGCGATATCCATCACTTGGCGAATGTTGGAACAAGTTTTGGCATATGATCGTGTTGGAATACTATTGTGCTATAAGAAATGATGATCAGGGTAATCTCAGAAAAAACTCAAATGATCTATATGAACTGATATAAAGTGAAATCAGCAGACCCAAGAGAATATTATATACAGTAATAGCAATTTTGTATGATGTTCAACTGTGAATAATTTAGCTATTCTCAGCAATACAATGTTCCAAGACAACTTTAAAAAATTATGATGAAAAATACCATCCATCTCTAGAGAAAGAACAAAGATTAAATGAAGATCAAAGTTTATTTTGTCTTTGCTTTATTTATTTTTTGGGGTTTTATCTGTCTGTGTTTTTTCTTTCACAGTATAACTTACATGGGAATATGTTTTGCATAAATGCAAATGTAAAGCTGTGTCAAACTGCTTACCTTCTTAATGATGGGGTGGGGTAAGAGAGAGGGAGATAGTTTAGAAATCAAAATTTAGGAAAAAAGTCAAAATTGTTTTTAACATGTAATTGCGGGGGGAAATAAAATATTAATTAAAAACAACAACAAAAAGATTATCTCCCTCATCCAAAGAATTAATAATCTTGATGTCAAAAGCATTCACTTAATGTCACAAAACTGAATTCACTTAATGTCATAAAATATTCTGATATTTTAAATTTTATTTCAAATAATACCAGTGACATTATGAGGTGATGTCCTGACTTTCATATACATTGGATTTAAGTGAAGCAGAGTTGCAAAAATTCATCAGTCTCACTCTTTTCCAGAGTCATCAAAGTCCAGTGACAAGATAAAAATCAAGATTACTGGCAATGGTCCAGAATATGCTCCAAAGAGCCTGCTTAAGCCACCTTCATGGCCATTGGAATACATTGTTTTCATCTGCCCATTTTGCTGGGGGAAGTCTTCACATTGTTGAGGTAGACATCACTCTAACTCAAGGATAGCTGAGGCCCATTGGTTACTCTTAACTTGATTTAGACATTCTGCCAAGGGGTGTGACCGCTAGGCCTGCTACAGTTTCTTGGAACCACAGGTGGTAGACATCAAAGTTGGATGAGCAGTTTTGAAAAAGGCTCAGTAAGATGCCAGTCCTCTATGAACATCCCTTACATCTCCCCAAAATTCCAAACTCAATCAACCAATAAATATTTTTACACCTTCCTACCATGTGTTTATTCAGTGCTCAGGGTCCAGAAGCATATACAAGAGAGAAAGAAAAGAAATAAGCCTTTATCAAGGGTCTACTGTGTGTCAAGGCCTGCTAAGTGCTTTATAAATATTATCTCATTTGACCCTGACAATAATCCTGAGTGATCTTATTATCCCCCTTTTATAACTGAAGTAAATGAGGAAGACAGAAGTTCACTTGTTTAGGATCATATAGGTAGTAAGTGTCTGAGGTTGAATTTGAAATCAGTTCTTCTTAACTCCAGGCCCAGCACTGTATCACCTAGAAGTATAAGGGATTCTCACTGCCCTCAAGTAATATATAACCTAGAAGAGGGAGACAAGACATGTGAATGTGAAACAAATAGTAAATAGGATAGATATAAAGAAGATTACCAGGTAGCTAGATTCTGTTCGAGCTCTTTCAGGTATAAATGCGTGATACAATCAATAAACAAGAAAGTAGAGAGATAAGAAAATCATCTGAACTGGAGACATCAGGAAATTTTCAAGGAAGAATATATTAGAGGACTGGTACAGTGGATAGCATGCTGGACTTGGAATCTTTAAGAACCAGCTTCATATCTTAAGATGTTTCTTAGCTGGGGACAGCTAGGTGGTTCAGTGGATAGAGCACCCAGCCCTGAATTCAGGAGGACCTAAGTACAAATCCTGCCTCAGATACTTAACACTTCTTAGCTGTGTGACCCTGGGCAAGTCACTTAACCCCAATTGCCTCAGCAATAGATAGATAGATAGATATAGATATATATAGATATATATATATAGATATAGATATAATTTTTTAGCTGTATGAACTGTATGTAAATGGTTTAGCCTCTTTTAGTCTCAGTTTCTTTGTAAAGTGAGTCTAATAATAACAGTTACCTCACAAGGTTTTTGTAAGGATCCAAAGACATAACATTAAATGATCTGAAAACCTTAAAAAACTTCATAATACTGGTGGTGATAATGAAGAAGTGTATTAGGGAGTATGGCTAAGCTTCCACTACCATGACCTCCCAGTAAAAGCTGGGAGAAGGGTAAAAGATTGAAGGAATCTAGTCTGGATTTCAAGGAGACCAGAAAGAGCACAGACTTGTTTTCTCTTGGTGAAAATTTAATAGTGAGGTTGCAACTCCTATGCATAAAAAAGGCTTAGAGAACCTGTATGAGAGTAAGGAGTTGAAAAGCAGGGTATATAGCCAAAATAGAAAGATTGACAATTGAGAGAAAACAGAGATATGTTTGCCTAGGGGAGGAATCAGAGTCTAATCTAAAATACCAGTAGAGCTAAAGGCTCAGGTTACTCTTCAGAATGAGACAGACCATTCAAGGAATCCTGCGCTCTACAGTCAACCCAAGTATTGGTTATAGCAGTTGGCCATGAATAGACCAGCTTGGGGTAGACACTTGGCTCGCTTTATGGGAAAGCACGTAATGTATACATTTTGACAAGAGGAAGATCTGGATCTGAGTATTCAAATTATGCATCTTTGAACTTCTGAGATTAACATGCTTGTGGAACAAAGAGGTATGGAATGCCTGGACTAGGAAGAAGCAATGAGATCCCAAGTCTATATTGAGTGTTTTATTTGGTTTTATGCCATTTCTATTGTTATTAGCAAGAAGCTAGATACAATTTTATGCCATGCTTATATGAGTATTGCCATGATGCAATAGAAAGATTGGATAAATCTACATACTCCCACAAACTCTTAGGCTACTATTACTACTCACATAAAAGAAGAGCCAGTTAAGAGAAGTAGTCAACCCTCTGAGAACCATAGAGAACTTGAGTCATCCCAGAGTGTTCTTTGGTGTTGTATATAATGTAACAGAAAAAGATAAGAGTATGACCAAGAGATTTTTGTTACTTAACCAAATCAGGCAACTGGTCAGTAGGATTTCCTAATTTTTAAGAACTATTACTGTTTTTTTAAAACACTAATTTCTTTCCACCTGTCATTTGTACAGAGAAACTTGGGCTATAGAATTTTTAAAATAGCATCACTTTGTTTAGCAAGAGAAACAGGCACACACATACCATACTGTGATGTGTTAAGGGCTCCTCATTTTCTCAAATTTTCAGTGAAAAATTTAAGTGTGAAGAAACCCAATGCTACTTTTTCTTCCATGTGCTCAGTTACTCACAGAATGAGTCAAGAGAACATTATTTTGAACTAGAGATCTTGAATATCCCTTGGTGGGAAGGCAAAAGGAACTCAGTAAATGCAAAAATGGAAAATATTCATTATAAGCTTCCCCACAGTGGCACAATAAGGTATTTCTGGTAGGAGTCCTTTCAAAAGAGTTGAACATAATTTTTTTTAAAAAATAAGCCTATAGGTAAAGCCTTTTTTGTATAAAAAGACAGGATTGAAGAGGAATGACCACTAAGGTCCTGTGAGGAGCTAGCCTGCTTCAGATCTATGATTTACTGAGTTACTGTTACGTGGCTGATGCCAGTGCCAAACAATGAGACAAATCTATTTGTTACTGACACAAAATAATTTTTAAGAAGCAATTACCTACTTGGTTTCATAAACCCTTACTGCATAAAGTGTAGTCACATATTTTTTAATGAGTATTTGTGAAGGGAAAGGGCCCTGGACATGTCACAGAATGATGGGTGCATCCATGCTGGCATTGTGAAGTATATTATTCAAAAGCATTGGCAAACAAAGTTGTCCCTGAATGGATAAAAGCTGGCAGAGATTTACAGTGACAAATAGCACTGCTTCCCATTCAAGTTCACCTCTGTTAGATGAAACAGCCAGTGGAACTTATAAATTTTGCATAAGAATTTGTGAACCAAATTCCTGTGTTTACTCCATTCAATCAATGGATCTGATAAAGAAGAGAAATTAGGGATACAGAAGCATATCAATCTATCCCTGTTTGCATGAATCTTTCTTCCTATGCCCTGGGCTTGCTGAGTAGATACAGAGAACACTTCACCCTCTCCTAATTAATCAAGATGTGATATTCCCAAAGATGGAGAGAGTCTACTGAGATTTGATCTGTAGGTCAAATCTATGGGTGGAATCTGAAAGTCTTTTTGAAAATGGTACCTGGAACTTGAGTTAAGAACAATCCAAGTCCAATTCTCATCTTCGCATTTTTGTATAATGCCTTCCTAAAAGCATGAACTTCTTTCTTTAAAACAATAATGTAAACTACAAGCAACCTGCTTGGGCAGTGGTCTGAGAATGCCTTTCTTGGAGCCTGGCTAAATCCCTGAATTGGATCTTTCTTTATATTACCCTCCCTCTCTCCTAATAAAAAGGAGAACCTGTAAACACATTCCTCACAGCACAGTAAATTCAATTCTTTGGGGGCAGGTAACGTCCAACCTGAGCTAAATGTTCAGCCTTAATGAATGGTAATAACACTTCTGCACAATAACACCAAATGTCATTATGAGAGATAATGCCACACTGCAGGAAATGTAGTGACAGATATAGGGATCAAATAACAGGTAGTCAGAAATTCCAGCACTGCAATTCCATTCCAAGGTTTAAGTGAGGTTGTTGCCAACTATTAGAGAAAACTCAAATCATTTAAAACAAAATCTCTAAGATGACAAGATAGCAATTCATACACAAATAAAAGCTACTATTTTCTGAGAGACAGTTACAGACAGAGAGACAAAAACAGAGACAGTCAAAGACAGAGACACAAAGACAAAGGAAGAGACAGAGAGAAATAAGGAGAAAGTAGAAACAGAGAGACAGAGACAAAAAGAGAGGGAGAAAGAGAGACAGAAAGAGACTTACAGTGGGAGGTAGAGACAGAGAGAAAGAGATAGAGACAGAGACAGAGACACATACAGAAAGAGAACTAGCTCATTTTTTCTGTGTCACTTAGCTTTTTCTATTAATTTCTCCAAGGCATCATAAAGACTATTCTTTCACTTTTATTCTTTCTGATTCTCTTTTCTAGCCAGATTTAGTTCATGTTTTAGTCACTTCCATATTCCATTTCTATTCCCTTCCTCTTAACATTCTTCGTTGTTTCTGTCTTTCACTGACTTATAGTGTTTGTGCACTTTGAGAAGAGAGGGGGAATTTTTTTCTTTCAATTTTCACCTGACAGTATAACAATAGATAATGAGCAACATTCACCTATTTGGTACAAACTCAATAATGGTTTACCAGTTGTACAAAGATGTTGCAAAGATATCTAAGATCTTATACGCATTTTAGCAAATATTCCCTAAAATTGAAATATATTTTGAAAATAATCATTCTAGATAAGGAATAGCTTATGTTGGACAAATAGTAAGAAGCATTTATCTATATTTTCCTACATGCCCCTTTTCGGTGCCAGAAAGAACAATAAATGTCCCAGCAATGAGCCGATTCCTTCTCTGATATGGTGTCAATTTGGTGATGAAGTAATCCCTTCCCACCTCTCCATTCCCCTCCTGTTAATTTGCTGGCTCTAATCTGCTACCTCAGATTTTAAATTTCCTCCCTCATGCTCAATCTCTGCCCAAAATACTGACCTTGAAACTCTATTACCTTTGGGATCATAGATTAATAATTAGATTTCCCACATGAAAGCGCTCCACCTGAGGTCTACTCTGATGTTCACTGGGGTACAGAAGTAGCTCTAAGTTCTATTAGGCTATATATGTAGAATTAGAACTCTGATAGATTTTACCAAGCTGAAAAGGATTTCAACTATAGTCCCTACAACATATTGCAACTGAGATTGAACACCAGCCTAGTTAAGAATAGACAGGCTTATTGACAGGAAGTTGGTTACTACGTGGTGAATTACTAGACTGGGAGACCCATGATTTCATAAAAATACAAAATTGTTGTCAGCTCCCTTCTGGTCCTACAGTGACAGTAACAGATTGTGGGAAAGAAATAAGAAGTTTCTAAGAATCCCAAATTTTTTAGACTGTCTACACATACTAATTTAAATTCTGATATTCTAGATGTGAGATCTTCTTCTCTACATTCTAATCAAAGTAGCCCACAAATGCTATATTTTGATTGTGTTGAAATACATAGGCCTTCCTTAATGAGATCCACAATAAATCAGAAAAAGTCACACTATCTAAAGGAATCAAAATTACTGGACACAAAGAGCATGGATGAAAAAGTGAATAGTGTATATAATGTCTATGATATATTACTAATGATAACTTATACACAAGAAATAGTATAAAAGGTATCATTAAGGTTATGTATATTTGAAAAAGAAACTAGAATGATAAGATATTGAAAGTGAGGAGTAAGAGGTACACAGTATGACTGTTGTGCTGGTATTCATGAAGTGTTCAAATATCTAAGGGAAGCTTGACCCCACATTGTGCAGGTTATCTATGGAAGATTTATAGAAGGGCATGGGCATGAATCATTCAGGATAAGAAAGGGGTATGAATTTTGATCTAAACTGGTAGAGGTGTACTAAAATTGATAGCTTCAATTTTCTTTCAATGCATAAGGATATTTTACATGTGTGTATATAAATATATATGTATATGCATGTATACATATATATGTTACCTAAATGGAATTTTAATCTCATCAATGTTATATGTTCCCTCAAATAAGGCAGACTGTGATCCATCTATACCTGAGTATCCAGTGTGACTCTTGACCATATCCTCCTCTAACTTGGGGGGAGGAGAGTTTCATGCAAAAATGCAGAGACCTTTCTTGTTTTCTTTGTGATTGTGAAGATACAAGCAGAGCACATGATGTGTCTACTAGTAATGCCTTACTTTTTCCACTTGACCATATCATTTCTTTTTCAATCATATATTTCTTTGGAAATCTCTTTCACCCTGGTGCTTCCTCATAGTTCCTTTTTTCTCATATGTTACAGTCTGCTCACAGCTACTACACATCTCTCCAGTGTCCTCTGAATGATATTCATTGTCAATTCTTGAGAGACCGAAGTGTTCCATGACTCATAGCCATAGCACAACACTGGTAGAATATTTGGTATTAAAAAATATGAACCTTTGTTTCAGGAAGAAGTTTAAGGTCATTAAAAGATCTTTACAACTTCCCAAAGTCAATCCAGACTCCTCTAATCATCCTGTTTCATTTTACATCCTATCATTTTTCCTTTTGAAGTGTTTGTCCAAGGTATGTATCCTGATGGATAAGACTAAGAGACTGTACAGCTAGCTATGTGCCTGGCTCTTGGAAAATGAAGGATAAGCAACAACATAACAAAAACAATGGTCATTCTTTATCCATTAGATTTTTCAGGTATGGATGGTTAGGCCAAACTCTTTTGAGGGATTATATGACTTATTCAGACATTCTGTAATATTTTGGGGCTTGATGAAATAATCTTATCAACAACCTGGAACATCTTGAGCACCTTAACACCTATAGGAAATCTCTCTTCTACTTGAATTGTGAACTTTGTATTGAATATCCTTCATGATCATAGATTTGGGGGAGCATAGATCTTCCTGTCTTATGCCTTGTTTGATCTTAATAATCAGGAGGTTGCCAAACAGGTTAGCTAAATTATTCTCTCTCCAATGCAAATTAAGACAACTCTGAGATACTACTGCACAACACTCAAAACTGGATACAATGACAGGAAAAGATAATGACGATTGTTGGAGGGAATGTGGGAAAACTGACACATTGTTGGTGGAACTATGAACACATCCAAGCAGTCTTGAGAACAATTTGAAACTATGCTAAAAAAATTATCAAACTGTGTTTCTATTGGGCCTATATCCCAAAGAGATCTTAAAGAAAGGAAAAGGACCCCCATGTGCTAAAATGTTTATGGCAGTCCTTTTCATATTGGTAAGAAACTAGAAACTGAGTGGATGCCCATCAATTGGAGAATGGCTGAATAAGTTATGATATATAAATGTTATGGAATATTTTTGTTCTATAAGAAATGATCAGCAGGATGATTTCAGAGAGGCCTGGAGAGACTTACGTGAAGTGATGCTGAATGAAATGAGCAAAACCAGGAGATCATTATACATAACAACAACACTATTATAAGATAATCACTGAATGTGACTCTTTCCAACAAGGAGATGATTCAGGCTAGTTCCAAGGATCTTGTGATCTACACCAGAGAGAGGGCTGTGGGAACTGAATGTGGATCACAACATAATATTCTCACTCTTTTTGTTGTTGTTCACATGTACTTTTTCTTACTCATTTTCTTTCCTTTTTGATCTGATTTTTCTTGTGTAGCAAGAGAATTTTATAAATATGTTTACATATATTGGATTTAACATATATTTTAACATGTATCACATAAATTGGATTGCTTGCCATATAGGGGAGGGGGTGGGAGAAGGAGGGGAAAATCTGAAAGAAGGCTATGCAAGGATCAATATTGAAAAATTAACCATGCATATGTTTTGAAAATAAAAAGCTTTAAATTAATTAATTATTCTCTCTCAAAGAATCTTGAGTAATTCTGATATAGGCACTATCAGATATCTTGTTGGAAAAAACTTTATTTAAAGTGAGTTTTTATATTAAAGTGAATACTTTAAAATGTTTATGGATGTTTTCTGTTTTTACATCTTCATTGTCATAAATATAATAATATATAATCATATATATGAATATATACATATGTTTTTATTCCTCCATGCCACATTTTTCAGTCAATTATACCAAGGCAGAATTGGTATTCCAGGAACTTCTATTCATGGTCATAATCTGTCTCCTAAGGCTATCTAGAATATGAAGCAAACTTCCAGAAGCAAGCTTTTCAAGGATCTGAAGGCAATTTGTTCCCAAACTCTGACCTCTGTTGATCTCCCAAATAATGTTTTCTTCTGGCTAAACATCCCCTAATTCTTTCAACTATTTGTCAAAAAACATGATTTTTAGGCAGCACACCATACTGTTCATTTTCTGAATGTACTCCAGTTTATCAGTTAGCCAATGTGACATTATTAAATGGTAACAATGCTCTAAGCATTGTGCCAAATTTTGAGAATATAAACAAAGGCTCAAACATGGTTCTTGATCTCCAGGAGTTCACATTCTAGTGGGAAAGACAATATGAAAATAACTTAACACATGCAAGATATATGCAATGTAAATGAATAAAATCTTAGAGAAAAAAGCATTAGAAATGTAGGAGGCAATGGGGACACTTGGTGCTGGTGATGGTGGTATTCTGCAGTTTCTGAACTCTGGAACCAGGAATCCACAGCCTGAATGTCATAGATGATATAAAGAGTAGAAGGGTAAAGGAATATCAAAAATATTTCTATTCCTTTTTTCAAGGCCCAGAGTTCTGTTTTTGGAGTCAGACATCTTAGGTCCTGGTCCTACTAGGAGGAAGGATGGATTGGAAAGATCTGCGGAAATTTTTGAAATTTTTGGGCTGAGCCTTGAAGGAAGCTAAGGAAGCCATTTGTCAATGTCCTTCCCAATGTACTAAAAAAGTACATAAGATTCCAAATGTGATCTGAGCAGTACAGAATATGTTATGATTATTATCTCCCTTATTCCAGGTATTGTATTATTATTATTAATTAATTGTTAATGAACTATTAATGCAATCCCCAATAGCATTATTGTTCTTGGCAACCACACTGCTCATACTGAACTTGCAACCCATCAAAATTATCTTTTTCTGAGTGGCTCTTATATAAATCATTAACAGAACTGATCTTGTATAATTGATGTATCTGTGAATATGGGAAGGCTAATTAGTCACTGAACTTTGTGAAACCTGTTTTCTTAAAATCTAGCATGCATCCAGCATTTCTGTCAACAGCTACCACAAATTCCAGGATCCTAGTAATTTCTCCCAAAGTTCCATTGCTTTTTTTTTTTAAATCAACATTTTCTCATTGGTCAATTATGGTGTAGTGAAAAGAACAAAGAATTAGCATCAGGATATGTGAATTCTAGTCTGAATTCTGGTTGTTATATAAGTGAGTGGCTCTAATTTCACCTCCACGATCCTGATTTGACTCATCTGTATAATAAGGGAAGTCAATTATTGCATTCTTTTAGATCAAGCTAATGTAACAAATGCAAATGGTCCCAAGTTAATGCAGAGATTTAAATCAAAAGGAATATGTTCTTAGTAAGACAAAGCATGAAAATTGAAAGAGCAATAAAGTCATAAAGAGAAGAAATGAAACAACAACAACAATAACATCAAAAATAAGGAAGTAGTCTTGCCAGATAGCAATGTCTTTTAAAAAATAATTATAAGACCCTTTCTGGAACTGCATAAAAAAAATAAAGTAGAGTAGAAGAAAAGATTAAATAATACATAAATAGAACCCAGTTTACATGAGAGATTAGGATTTACTAAACAAAATATTTTTAAATTAGTAAGATGAATTCAATAATCCAATAAAATATTTGGGAAAATTAGATGTCTGTATGAAAAAATGAACACTAAAAGTATAAGAAAAATGATTAATGTATTTATTTGAATTGTTAACTGGAATTAAATGTTTTTCAATTAGATAGATGATGTTATTTGAAGCATAGGAAATGGAAAGGTTTGGGCACACAAAATATAAAAAGTTTTGTAAAACAAAGTTAAGCATTTAAAAAAAAGGAGAGGAAACAGATCAGAAGACAGTCTTTTAGCAAATATGTCAGATAAAAAATGTGAATCCATAATTTTAAGAAACAAAAATCAGCTCATAAGAATAATACTAATTCTCCAGTGTCAAATAGAGTCTAAACTACTCAAAATATATGAATAGAAACAGATAATTTTTAAAGGAGGCAATACCAATTGCTAATGACCATTTGAAAAACTCTTCAAACTCTCTATTAATCAAAGAAATTAAACAAAAAAACCTGCTCTAACAAACCATGTACCCATGAATGTGGCAAAAATATATATTAAAGTGATAAAATTCAATGTTGATGAATCAGTGAGGAGATGAGTACTGTATTAAATTTGGAGTTGGGGAACTATAAATTAATGCAAAATTTTAGGAATAAGATTTAGAATACATTTAAGAGTTACAAAGTTGGCCATACTTATTGACCTACTTTTGGGACTGTACTCTAAGGATGTCACTAAAAGTCCTAAAATTATCATATGCAGAGAAATACTTATGAATATACTGTTTATAATTTCTAAAAGCTGAAACCAATCTATATACCAACAATTAGAGGATGGCTCAATAAAGTGGTATATTATTGTAATGAAATAATATTATGCTAACAACAATGATGATCATAAAATTACCAATATAAAAAGTCTGAAAGTGATGCAAAGTGAGGAGAGCAGAATTAGAAAAACAACATAAACTTTATCTTTGTATTAACAACAAAACTTGGTAAGTATTCAGGAAAATTGTTATAAGGAGATAGATAACAAATGAATTGCTATTTAAAAACATTTATAGTATTGTGATATTGTTTTTTTGTGAGATAACCCATTTTTTAAAAAATTTATTAATTTTATAATTAATAACATTTTTTGACAGTACATATGCATAGGTAATTTTTTACATTATCCCTTGTACTCCCTTCTGTTCCGAATTTTCCCCTCCTTCCCTTTATCCCCTTCCCTAGATGGCAGGCATTCCCATACATATTAAATATGTTATAGTATATTCTAGGTACAATATATATGTGCAGAACCGAATTTTGTTGTTGTTGTTGTTGTTGCAAAGGAAGAATTGGATTCCGAAGGTAAAAGTAATCTGGAGAGAAAAACAAAAAATTCTAACAGTTTACATTCATTTCCCAGTGTTTCTTCTCTGAGTGTAGCTGATTCTGTCCATGATATTGTTTTTTAATAAAAATTTAGGTAGCTCAAAGTTTATGACTTTACTTGAGGTACAATTCTTTATTTATTCTGTTTTATGTTAACTTGTATTTATTAAGAATTTTATTGTTTACAATATGAAAATCATATTTAAAATATTTTTAAAATCTGTATTATTTGGATTATCCTCATTGCTGTTCCCTTTCATTCAGTTTGCAATATTCCTAGCATTTAATATACAAAATAGGCACTAAGTAAATATTTATTAAATGAATGAACAAATGAATGATAAGAACTGATACATTAGAATGAGTAGAGGTATGTGTCACTATAAAGATTCTAGTTATCTTCAGGAGCAGCACATAGGAAAATAGACTGAAGGAAGAGATCTGTTGATAGCTTTGCTTTCATTGTTCATTTTCTTGCTGCCTGGCCCTTGATCACAAATGTCATCATGAAAGACTTTTGACTGTCAAGATTTCTTTCAACATATTCAAAGAATGCAGAATTTGCACATAATTTTGAAATTTAAATAAAGTCAGAATCATAAACAAGCAGTTTAAACAATTTATTTGATCTGACAACAGAAATGTATAATGTAACATATAGCCTAATGGAGCTCATTCTCCCAACCTAATCAAGCCTCCAGATAGAAGCTACTTCTCCTCCTCTTTATCTACGTCAGAGTTTTAAAAGTAAACCTGGAAGGTGGGGGAACAGAGTTTCTACTACTTCCACTGATATGTTCCCTCAATATCCACTGCCGGTTAACATTTCTACAGTAGTATTTGACAAATTAACAGTAATTAATTTTTACAAAGGAATATTTTACTAAGAAAGTAGAAGTAGCAAAGACTGAAGTACATCCATCTCTCAGACTGGAAGTACACTCTCCTCTACCATGTTGGTCCCTAAGGAGAGTGGACTCAAACTTAAAGTGGTTGATACAAAATATTCTTCCCACCAAATTCATTTCTGAAAGTGATAAATGAATCATTCCCTTGTTTGCAGGGCAAAGGGACTCAATGGTAAGATCAGTTCATTGCTGAGCAGGGTCAAGAAGGTTACTCCTGCTTGAGAAAGCAGGACTGCCTGCTCTCCAGCTCTGAAGATAATAGCTATCAGAAGACTATTATAGACTCCAGTTCTTGGATGTCCAGTGTCCTGACTTTTTGGAGTACATTAGGTCAGATCTGGGCTGTTCCATCCCTGAATCTCATCCATGTTAGATCAGGAAAAAATGAGGACAGAGGAAGAGGAAAAAGCAGAGACAATACCATATATTAATGACCACATAAGGGGCTGGCTGGGGACATCAGCCAGTAGGCAACAAGCTACTTCTGTTTCTAACTCTGCTACACTACAAAAAATCATATTTTTAAAGGAAAAATAATAAATGAGATCAGTGTATGTTATCTCCACCTTTTCAGGATTCAAAATTCTCTTATTTTTATAAAATTCATAGTAGCACTCCTCTATGCTACTCTTTTTCCATTTTAGAGATAATAATGTCAGTAAGGCAAATAGAAAATCTGTCAGAAATTCCATTCTGATTGAAACAAGATGAAATTCACAGTACTATTTAGGGCTTATAGTCAGTTTTTTTGAATCCCAGTTCAGTATTTATTTTTTTCAACATTTCCTAATTTGCTACTAGCTATCTGAAGAGCTTTTCAGCTATTTCCAATGTGTAATAAAATCCTACTTTTTCCTTTGGTAAATGATGATATGTCTATATAGTGACCATGTCCTTTGATGAAAATCATAATAGTCTATTGTAGTGCAGCAACACTATGTATATGGATCATTTCTATGGGTCATACTAATGAGTAAAAGCAATGGTAGAAGGATTACTTAATATAGGCATTGGTGCTTATCATTCATCTTTAAAGCTACAATCTTATGATACACTGAGATAATGTTGACTTCCCCATAGTTGATTTTACTCTGATGGATATTGCCAGTGATAAAATATTTTAATGCCCTTGTTCTATTCTAGGATTTTGGACTGATGGTTTTCATTTTATACATTGTCATTTGAGGACCATACTAATGATGGTGTTATTCTTTTTACTGACATCAACAAAAGATCTACATAGTTTTAGTCATCACATACTTAGGATCTATCATCCTTGCTCTGCTACTAATTCATGTGACACTGGCCTTGGACAAAGGCATTACTGCCTTTTTTTGCTATCCTTACTTACCCCATCTGGAAAATGACAATGTGGCGACTTCTCCACTACCTCCCACAGTAGGGTGCTGTGAAGATTGGCTAGATAATGTCTGCAAAATGCTCTAGCCCTTTAAAGAAATGAATGGGTTTATCACTAAATCTAGGTTATTAAGGAAGTTGTGTGCCAAAGCAGCAACTAAAGATAGAGATTGCTCTGTAAATATCCACTTCAGTCACTTAAGAGTCTATTCAGGAAATTACCTGGGAACTAAAATCACAAAGGCTTTGTATCCTTCCTGATGTGAGTTTTCAGGGAAGCTTTAGAAAAATCTATATTGCCCATTTCAGAGTTATTTCAACACAGGCGGAAAAAAGTTACTTGTTTTATGGTAGCTGTTTTTGATTCTCATATATCTTGAAAAAAAGCTTTGTGTTCAAATAATAAAGTTTGGCATGTCTAAAAATCTTAAGCAAGGAAATTCTATGAACTTCTTGGAAAAACTGTCAAAACAATTCATGATAAGGAAATTCATGATAAATTCCCGCTAACTTCCAAGGATGCTAGTACCAGATAACTCATCAATGTGCCATGGTCTGTAATTCCTATAAAGTCTTGGTTCTCAATCTACTCTAAAAAATCCTTATATAAAATAAATCTACTGTACTCACACATCCCTAATTATCTTGTATTTATTTTGCATATACTTATATATGTCTAAATACACATATGTATGCACATGTCTCTGTTGCAAAGAATGTAAGTTTCTTAAATGTTATTTTTATCTTGGACTCTTCAGCAGAGTACCTTCCATACAAGCACTTAATAAATGCATGCTAATTGATTGATTTTAAAGAATAATAAGTGAAGGTACTGTTTTGTTTAAAGATGGATGTGCTTGAGATTACAAAATAGGAAAACAAAAAGTTATTATTCTTGTGAATTAATGTTTGTAACCTCCAAATGAAAGAGGATTGCCTACTGATAGAGATGTAAATAAAATTGTGCCAGATGTTTCAAACCTGGAAGAATGCAAAACTTCTTCAGAAAGATCCAGAGGCACCTAAGCAGCATAGTGTTGGACTTGAAAATCATTAAGATCTCAAGTTTAAGTTCAGTTCAGTCATTTCTTAGTAGTGTGACCCTAAGCAAGTCATGTTACATCTATTTCAGCTTCTTTTGGGAATGGGAATAATAATAGTACCTATTTTACAGAATTGTTGTGAGGATTAAATAAGAGAATGCATATAAAGTACTTTGCAAACATCAAAGTGTTATATTAATGCTAGCTGTTATTGCATTTACTCTAATATAATTACTGTTATACCTCAAAAGTATTACCTAATTCACACAGAAAAAAAAATCATGTGGATGTAGAATATCTATTGTATAGGCTATAAAATATAGCTGGAAAGAAGCACATTTCATTGATCTGAATAGTAACTGAAAATAGACAACTGGAACTTGAATTAAAAAAGAGGAAAAGAAGAGTCTGGATTGCTTTTTAAAAATTGCACAGGGTTTTTAGTTATTTCAAGCTTCTCTCTGAAACAAGCCTTGTTTTTTAAAAACACTATTACAGTTCCATTGATTCTATATGACTCTGAATCATGGAATAGCAATCTGAAGATTTAGAACTGCTGTCACTCACAGGACAATGGAGTAGCACATGGTGGGCATGAATTAATTGCAAAGTCTCTAGGTGGCACAGCGGATAGAGAAATACCCCTGTAGTTAAGGAGACCTGAGTTCAAATGCAACTTTAGACACTTCCTATTTGACCTTAGAGAAGTCATTTTATCTCTTTCTGCCTCAGTGTCATTAACTGTAAAATGGGAATAATAACACCAACTTCACAAGGTTATCGTGAGGATCATATGAGATAATATCTGGAAAATGCTTTGCAAATTGTATTGCCATATAAATATTCATATTATTTGCTATTATTATGTTAAAAAGAGACTTCCTTGGAGAAGCAGTGAGTTTTCTGAATTCTAACCCATTGCTCTTGCCTCTACACTTGCCTATATGTCTGTCATCTGAAGATAAAATGTAAGTTCATTAAATGTGCAATCATCCAAAGTGAGTGGGCTACCTTCTAATGATTTCTCTTTTCCATAGTAACTTATTAAATGACTAAAGAGTACTTTAGGAGCAGGTAGGTGGTACAGTGGATTGAGCACCAGCCCTGAAGTCAGAAGGACCTGAATTCAAATCTGGTCTCAGATACTTAACACTTTCTTGCTGTGTGACCCTGGCTAAGTCATTCAACCCTAACTGCATCAGGAAAAAAAAAGAGTAATTTAACTATGCCTCCCAAATTTTAAGTGCTATGTAAATACTAGGTATTATTATTACTAACTACTTTGACATTTCAATTCTGCCACAGATCTATTATCCCAACCATATGGGTACTTCTGGAATCAGTTCAGTTCAAAACCCATTCACATCTTTTCACTTTCATCCATGTCTTTCCAAAAATCAATCATAGAAGAGTGAACCATTGAGTTTATTGGATGGAAAAATAGTAAGGCAAGTCATATATTGAGAATCAGACTAGCCCATTATAGTCCAAGCGCTACCTTGGTATCCATAAAATACTAGAAGTTGGAGCATCCATAGAATATTAAAGTACCATACAATAGCAATATAAAGAGGCTATTTAAGTCTTTTTCTAGGAAGAAAGCAATTAGAAAGAATCATATCAGTCTCTCAGGCAAGAATTTCTCTGGGAAACTGTGAAATCATTTTAATGATTCCCACAGATATATTCTTTAGTGATCTTAGATGGCTATGAAAAATGGAATACCATGGGAGAATTTAATTCTGTATTGAATTGGAGTTGTTGGTCATCTGCTGGGAATCAGAAAGCCACATGGTAGTCATGAGTAGGCCATACTTTATTCCTAATGAAGAACTGCATTTATTATCAGAGGGAGAGAGGAGACGGGTAAAGATGGAGAGCCAGTCATACAAAGAATACCTAACTGATGACTCTCATGTTCTATTAGTATACACACAATGGCAAGATAAATAGAGGAAGGTTTCCAACACATGGGTCCAACACTAATGGGTGCTTATGGGAAGACAAAGTCAAGAGGCAACATGAAGTATTGGACAGAGGGTCTATCTTGGCATTGAGAAAACCTGGGTTCAAGTTTTGCTTTTAATATTAAATAATACTGAGTAAGTTCCATAACTTTTTTCCCTTTTTATTTATTTTTGGAATAATAGCTTTTTTTGTACAAACAAAATTAATGCAAACAAGATTAGAAGGGAAGTAACAAATTGGGAAAACATTTTTACAGTTAAAGGTTCTGATAAAGACCTCATCTCCAAAATATACAGAGAATTGACTCTAATTTATAAGAAATCAAGGTATTCTCCAATTGATAAATGGTCAAAGGATATGAACAGACAATTTTCAGATGATGAAATTAAAACTATTTCCACTCATATGAAAGAGTGTTCCAAATCACTACTGATCAGAGAAATGCAAATTAAGACAACTCTGAGGTCTCACTACACACATGTCAGATTGGCTAAGATGACAGGAACAAATAATGATGAATGTTGGAGGGGCTGTGGGAAAACTGGGACACTAATACATTGTTGGTGGAGTTGTGAAAGAATCTGGCCATTCTGGTCAAAATTTTTTGTGGCAGCTCTTTTTGTAGTGGCTAGAAATTGGAAAATGAATGAATGCCCATCAATTGGAGAATGGTTGGGTAAATTATGGTATATGAATGTTACGGAATATTATTGTTCTGTAAGAAATGACCAATAAGATGAATACAGAGAGGCTTGGAGAAACTTATATCAACTGATGCTGAATAAAACGAGCAGAACTAGGAGACATTATACACTTCAACAATGATACTGTATGAGGATGTATTCTGATGGAAGTGGATATCTTCAACATAGAGAAGAGCTAATCCAATTCCAATTGATCAATGATGGACAGAATCAGCTACACCAAGAAAAGGAACACTGGGAAATGAGTGCAAACTGTTAGAATTTTTTGTTTTTCTCTCCAGATTACTTTTAACTTTGGAATCCAATTCTTCCTTTGCAACAACAACAACAACAAAATTAAGTTCTGCACATATATGTTGTACCTAGGATATACTATAACATATTTAATATGTATGGGAATGCCAGCCATCTAGGGGAGGGGGTGGAGGGAAGGAGGGGAAAAATTCGGAACAGAAGGGAGTACAAGGGATAATGTTGTAAAAAATTACCTATGTATATGTACTGTCAAAAATGTTATAATTATAAAATTAATAAAAAATAAATAATAGCTTTTTATTTTCAAAATATATGCAAAGACAGTTTTTAACATTCACCCCCAAATCTTGTATTCCAAATTTTTTCTCCCTCCCTTCACTCCACATTCCTTCCCCTAGACAGAAAGTAATCCAATATATGCTAAACATATATAATTTATATATATACATATATATATATATATATATATATATATATTTCCACAATTATCATACTACACAAGAAAAATCAGATCAAAAAATCCCATAACTTTTTGATGCACCAGACAAATCATTAAAAGTCAGAATTGGAGGTCAGCCTCTAATGGGTATCTGGACTAGCTTTCCTAGATAGATAAGTCTTCTCATTACTGCTGTATAAGAGTTGTACAGGATGAGAAATCATGTATAGATTATGTTACTTACTTTTGGAGGGAGATCCTATGTTATGGAGATAATAGATCCATTATTATTTTCCTATCTGAGATTTTCAATCTCTTTCCTGTGAATAAGTTTGTAGTTATAAACTCATGACCTTTCTCATGTCTTCTAGCAAACCCTAGAATTTTAGAATTGAAAAGGATTCTTGAGAATTTTTTCCCAAAATTTACCCAAATCATAAATCCCAGCTAACATCCTAATTAATGGCTACCCAAGTTTTGGCTTTTTCAGGGGTCCAGTGGACACCTAATCCACTCAACATTTGCATCTAATAAATATATTATCTGAAATAGCATTCCTCTTCAAATGAATGTCCAGCCTGGACTTAGATGCCATCTTAATTTTTTAACAGAAACTCCCAGTCTTCCTCATCTCTCACTCATAAACAAATGAGAATATGTGAAATCAGCATGTACTACATAATAGATGGTGGAGTGAATACAGGATCACTTGGGAGAGTATCAGAGCCAACAACTTGAATTAGCTGAATACTCTTTGGTGGTGTTATCTGAATACTGGATCCATGTACTCATAATCATCAACACAATTTGCTAGTTCTATTCATACTTATAAAAGAATAACCATCAATGCAGAATGACTAAGTAACTGGCTTCAAGGGACAGAAAACAAATCACTGGCATTACAAACCCAATCATTTTAAAAGATGATGAGTGTCATTTTTAAAAAGTGAAGCAATTTTGGATAGTAGCATAAGAGTGTTCTTGCAAGAATTATTTGACTATCCTATTGGAATCATTATTGTCATGAGGGCATTTTCTGAGAGGAATTCTGGAATTTCTCAGGCAAAACATAATAGCAGAAATGTATACAAAGTGTCTCAAAAATCTTAGCACAGTTTTAAGCATAAAAGCTTAAAACTGTGTCATTTTTGAGACACTTTATATAGTGTTTTATAAATCATTTTACATAATGATTTCAAATGTCATTAAGTTATTTCATTTTAACTACTGGACTTTTAGGAGGATCAAATAAGATAAAGTATGTAAAGTGTTTTGCAAACCATAAAGCACTTTATGAAGACTTGTTATTACTATTATAAGTATTATTATTATTATAAGTATTATAAGTATCTTGTTAGCCGAGTGATACAAATGTCATTATACTCTTTATGTAGCTAAGAATACTGAGGCAAAGAGATTGAGTGACCTTCCCAAGGTCACCTAGTCTACCAATGATAGAAATGGAACTGAAATTCAAGTCCTCTAACTCTCAAGCCAATATTCTGCCCACTACAAAGTGCCTCTAATAGACCATTTGTTGATTTATTGAATAGTCCTTGTCCATGTCTTCCTGATAAGTCCTCTAGAGAGGAAGCACTCAACATGTTGTTTATTTTCCTATTTAACACAGCAGTGTAGTATTCTGTCAATCTCTTGACTCATCAGACTCATAATGTGACCAGCCTACCTTCTTTCCAATCATATTTATCACCGATTATTTCTTCCTACCTTTCTTATACAAAGTTGTCATTGGTAATATGGTACAACCCACTTAACACTCACAATCTATGTCTCCATTGCCCTTTGGGTCACTATAATTTTGATTCTTCTGAGATTATGACATTCCATGATTCTCCACTAAACAGCAACACTAGAAGAATATTAATGTTAAAAAAAACTTTTATGATAGAAAGCAGCTTTTGATAATCAGAAGTGATATGAAAGTTTCAAGAGAAACTTATATAGTCCAATCCATTAGCCCTAATTCAATGCCATGAGCTACCCTTCTAATTATACATCACTATCTGGCAATATGTATTCTGAGTTTTTTCTTTGTGGATTATTAGGCAGATTTGTTTTTAACAGATTGAGTATAACATTGCAGAAAGATAGTAGTATTGCAGTGATACATATAAGCAGCACAATGTTACACACAATTAAGAATATTTGGGGACTTTTATTATATAAAGAGAGACTCTTTTGTATTTATGCTCCTTAATGAAACTTGACAAAACACTATCGCAGAGCACATCTCTTTCCTGTTATGTCCTGCCTGATATTGATGTTCAAAGGATCATAGAGCCAAAATTTCTATAATTTCATCTTTCATAAATATCTACCTCCACAAGACACTCCTAAAGAAAATTAACAAAGAGAATAAGAAAACCAAGAAGGTTTTTAATACATCATGAGATTCTTATTGGCATTCTCAAATATCCAAATAGATCAGTTAGGAAAGAGTAGAATTGAGAGATTTGGAGTATTTGTTTTAGCTTACTATATACATTTATATTACATGTATACATGAAAATCTTAATCTCTAAGCAAGTTCTGATGCCAAACAAAGGACACTCCTAAGGAAAAGGTACAACTTTTTTTTTTGGGGGGGGTCTACTTCTGGAGAAGTAAATATCTGTGTCAAAAACCTGAAAATGCTATTAAATCCATGAAGAATGGACTATGGGTAGCAAGGTGTCTATGCAATGCTCATTTTTTGATTGATTAAGATTTAAAATAAAGATATTTATAGTAGTCTCTTTATTAGATAGAAAGTGAGGTACCTGTATATTCAAATTGTATAAATCAAACCTGTATAAATCAAACTTTTGCCAAGTGAAAATAAAATGTTTATGGTAATCTAAATGAAGAAGTTAAAATAAAAGCCACTGGTCAAGAGTAGAGCAAAACCCATTGTCTTTGAAATAATCACAGTTGAATACAAACAAGAATGAGTTTCATGCTTTTTAATATCCCTTGGGTATCACTTGGATAATTCAACCAAGAAATCATAACAGAATATTTCAAAAAATCTTTCTCAATTTATTTTGATGATCTTTCATCCATGTCATGACCACTAACTGTAGGTATACTTCACTCTCAACTAAATGCTTCCCTTTATTCTCTACATACTTATTTGGTGATCTCTTTTTCTTTCATGGATTCAATTATAGCACACTTTGTTTTTTGTGCTTTGCTTGATTGAGCTTCACAGATATTATATCTTTTTGTGAATAGGAGGTTTGTGACAATCCTATATCAAGCAAGTTTATTGGTGCCATTTTCCTAACAGTATGTGGTCACGTTGTATCTCTAACATGTTGATCATTCTCAGAATATTTCAAATTTTTTCACTATTATTATTATATTTAGTATGGTGATCTATGATCAGTGATTTTTTTTTGTAGGCAATCTGGGTTAAGTGACTTACCTAATGCCAATTCAGCTAGTAAGTTAAATCAATCATTCCCTCAGAATACCATAGAAGCTCCTTAGTGAAATGCATAGTTGTTCAAAAGTGAATGGATTTTGCCAGATCTTCAACAGCATTTAAAATTCCCCATTAGACTATAAGCAGCTTGGTAAGTAGGGACTTTATGTCACTCTTTCTTTGTATATCAAGAGCCTAACACAGTGCTTGGCACATACTAGGGCTCAATTAATGCTTGCTAACTGAATGATTTTAAAACCTAGTCCTATTCTACCTTTTGACTCTCATCTTATTCATCCTTCCACCTGGCTCTATATTCTAATAAAACTGAACCATTTGCTATTTCTCGTAAATGTCCTATACTTTCTTACCTTCATGGCTTTATATATGATGTTCCTTATCCTACAATGCCCTTTCCTTTTATTCTTTAGAAATATTATAAAATATTATTTAGAAATATTATAAAATATTTTATTAAAAATAAGTAAAAATCTTTTGGAATCCTATAAATCTTTTAAAGCTCAGTCTCATTCCATTTTTCAGGGGAAGTGTCTTTTGTTTCCTTCCAACAGATAATGATCGCCTTTTATGTCTCGAAAGTGTCTTCTGTTTCCTTCTGGTAGATAATGATCGCCTTTCACTCCTCAGACCTCACAAGCAGGTGGTTGGCATGTGGTAAGCATTTGAAAATGCTTTTTCATTCATTCATAGCTTTTTGTAGCTTTCCTCTCATATATTCAATTTTATATTGTAGCTATTTGTGCATATATCATAATATCAAACCCTTCTAAGAATTGAGTTCCAGAAGGGCAAGCTCCCTGCCTTATTCAAATTTATCTCACCCATTACCTGGCATAATATTATTTACAGAAAAAGACTTAAGATTTTTATTGAACCATAGTATAAGAAGGCATAGCAAAAAAAAATCTCATGTACATTGAGGTAAGAGAAACCTGGTTTGTCATATCCCTTTTCAGAATTTCATTGTCTAACTGTCTGATGGAGACAATGCTATTTGTGATACCTACCTCATGGTGGCAATTATGAGAATCAAATGAGTTAACAAGAATTAAATGAGATAACATGTTGCAAAGTATGTTGCAAACCTTAAAGAAATATATTAATGTGAAAAATCTAACATTTATATAGAGTTTGCTAAATGCCAGGTAATGAACAAAGTGATTTACAAATATCACAACTGATCCTCATAATAACCCTGAAAGGCTGATGATGTTATTAATCCCAATTTACAGATGAGGAAACTCAGGGAAACCCAGATTAAATGACTTGCTTAGAGTCACACAGATACTAAGTATCTGAGGCTGTTTTTGAACTGAAATCTTCCTGACTCCAGACTCAGTGCTCCATCCATCACTGAATCACCTAGTTGATTCATTTTGTTAGTATGTCTGGCTTCCACAAAACACAATTCGGAATATTTCTTGTCCAAAAAGGCTTTTTCCCAAGGTCCTAAATTATGAGCACTTTTCTTTCTCTTGAAATTACCTTGTATGTACTTTATATAGCAGAAATTACCTATTTTATAGGCTACATATATATACGTTATACAGATTTTTACTTACAGTAAAATGTTAAGTTCCTTGAGTGCAGACATTTCTTTGTTTATGTCTCTATGTCTTCAAGGCCAAGTGCAGGGTCATGTTTAGTTTATTATTGTTCAGTCATTTTTCAGTCATGTCTGCCAATTCATGATTGCATTTGGGTTTTCTTGGCAGAGATACTGAAGGGATTTGTCATTTTCTTCTCCAGCTCATTTTGCAGCTGAGGAAACTGAGGCAAATAGTGACTTGCCATGGTCACACAGTGTCTAGGGCCAGATTTTAATTCATAAAGAGGAATCTTCCTAATTCCAGGTTTGGCACTCTATCTACTATACCACCTAGCTGTTCCATGCACATGGTGAACACTCAATAAATGTTAAATTTCAAATGCTGCCTCACACACTTACTAGCTGTGTAAATTTGAGCAAATCATTTAATCTTCCAAACTCAGTTTTCTCATCTGTAAAATGGAATAATAATAATAGTATCTATATCCCACAATTGTTGTGAGGATCATTGAGTCAACATCTGTGTAAGAGTTTATTAAATCTTAAATTACAATATCTAGCTACTATTGTGTCAAAAATTAAGTTGAATTAGTGTCAAATTGTTAATGGTTATAATAATATTAGAGCTGGAAGCAACCTTAGAGATTTTCTGATCTCAGCCTCTCACTTTACATATAAGAAAACTGAGGCCCACAATTGAGTTGCTTTCTTTTAAACATACGAGAGAGCTAACCATGAACAAAGGAACAAGACAATGTAATCAGAAGACAACTAATTTAAAATGGAATATGGGATTTTTTTAAACTAGTGTCTAATTCAAGATTTCATCATTTGCTGTGCTTTCATATGTTTAAGATATTTTAAAGAAGCATTCGATTAACTATACTCTCTGGTTTTGCATTAATAGTAATAAAATTAGAAGGGCTTTTTTATCATTTTTTTCTCTAAAACTTCAACTGATCACCATCTGTGGTCAGAAGACATTTCCTGTTAAGGTATAGCATTTCACAATTGGATGACAATACTAATCATACCATCTTCCCAAACATCTGCTAGTTAATCCTGCCAGGGACCAGAAGCAAAACAGAGGGGCTACAGATGTGTCTGAAATCACACCTCCTCATGTTATTTCACAATATAATACCTTGTCACCATTTCGCAAATCTGAGAACTATTTTTAAGAGAACAGGCATTTCTTTTTGAAAAGAAAAAAAAATAACCTGAGGAGTGCCACCTTTTTACCTACACTCTTCTCTGGGCTATCAGGGATTTTTCTGAAAATGTCCTATATTCACTTGGCAAATTTATTTCTCTAGCTCTAATATGTAAAGAAAGAATGCATCAAGTGCCAGTCATTAGTCCTCCTTGGCATATGGAGATGAGTATCAGGTTTCTATCCCAGAGCCTGGGCCAGTTTTCTTTGGGGTTAATTGCATTCTCTCACTTTTGTTGATTTAATGGAGCAGACAATTCTCTATTCTTTTATATTTCTAGTGGAAAAAGTATGGTGACTGTATCAACACTCAAAAGGCCCACACTGCATGGATATCATGCTTAAAAGAAAGAAAGCTGCTGTTTACCAAAAGGCTCCATGCATTTTTCTAGGACTTTCAAAAGTAGCATATTTCTTCAATACAATCTTGTGGGATGTGTAGACAGAACAAAAGAACTAAAGCTCAACTGAGCAAGTCATTTAATGTCCCTGTGTCTCAATTTCCTCATGTAAAATTGGGAAATTTTACTAGATAACAGCTGAGATATTCTACCAGCCCTACATATAAGAGTATCCTAGCTTCTCTTGACAGTTGGGATAAACCAATTTGAAGGTAATGGACAGACCTCAAATTCATTAGTAAGTTAGTGCTATTCTGTGAGCAAATGAGTGGATGAGGACAAATTTGTTCCAAAACTCATGAAGGTGGCTGAAGCAGGTGGCGTAGAGCACTTAGAGCTTGGTCAGATATCAAAGATGCTAAGGTCATCCACAGAATTCTTGGCCATCACCAATTGTCCTGACTTTTTCTTTCCACTGGACTTCAAAAACTCAGGAAAAGAAACTAAAACTAATAACTCTATGCAACTCTATCTCACTTAAATTCAATTCATATAAGGTCAAGACATCATCCATGATGTCTTTAAAAATGAAGGACGAACAACAATAGGAGGATCCAATGTTCCTAAAATGAAAAGGTTAGCTAGAATAACCAATAGTTGAATAGGATGCCATAGTAATCACATTTCCCCCATAATTATTCATTTTAAATGTCATTATCCTCATTGTGTAGGTAATAAGATCAAAGCTCTGGGAGACAGATGATTTGTCTAAGACCACAGAGTGAATAAGTATTAAAGAAGCACTTTAGAGTAATATACAGTAATTTTTGTACATAGATCAAGAACCCCAAACATGTCAAACAAGTAGTCATGGCTCTTTTCAACAGCAAGGTTATTCAGGCCAGTTCCAATGCTGTTGTGATGAAGAGAGCCATTTGTACCAAGAGAACTGTAGGAACTGAGTGTGTATCACAAGATAGTATTTTCATTTTTTATTGTTGCTTGCATTGTGTTTCCTTTCTCTTTTTTCCTTTTTGATATGATTTTTCTTGTGCAGCATGATAATTGTGGAAATATGTATAGAAGAATTGCACATGTTAATGTGTATTGGATTACTTGCTGTCAAAGGGAGGAGATGGAGGGAAGAAAAGAAACACAAGATTTTGCAAGGGTTGATGTTTAAAATTACTTATGCATGTTTTGAAAATAAGATAAATGGAAGGAAAAGGGAAAAAATTGATCAGAGTGTGTGTTATAATTGTGTAATGTGTGTGTGAAATGTGTAACCCATGTCACTGTGATTGAGACTATGATCAAGAGGGAAGTGCTACCAAGATCTGTTTATGCTATAGTACCCTCTAAATACCTGGGGACAAAATTACAGTAGCCCTTCCACAGTTATAGATGCTCAGTTAGTTCCTCTGACTGCAAACCCAAGTCCTATACTACTCTATCAGTAATATGCTAGAGGGTTTTGAATTCAATAACACAGCATGACCACTGACTTTATGTGAGATGTAACTAATAGCCAAAGGTGGCTACAAGGTTTTAGCTAGGGAAAGTGGTGATATGAGTGAGAAATCAAGAAGATAAGCAAATAATTTCTGGGCTTACAATCGCTATGTGGAACAATGGTTGGTTAGTTAGTTGGTTGGTTGATTGGTTGGTATCCTTCATTCTTGAAGAGGACCAAAATGACATTACTAATTTGGAACAAACTGAAAAAGCCCTCAAATAGGAGAGAGAAAACCTGGCTGCTCATACTGAATTTGGCATTATTTAGCTATATGATCTTGAACACAGAGTCTTAGTTTTACATATGAAAATAGCGAGAGGGATGGACTAAATGATTCCTAAAAATCACTCTGGATTCCAGTAACTTATTATTCTCAATTAACTATTAGCTAGCTAATTAATTCAGTTTTAGTACAAAGAATATGGGCTTTAGGATCAGAATATGTTGTGTTTGTGCAGTAATTTTCAACCATATCCATTTCTTTATGACCCCATTGGGGTTTTCTTGGATCCTGGAGAAGTTCGTCATTTTTTTTCCTCCATAAAGAATATCTTAAAGATGAGAAAGCTAAGGCAAAGAGGGTAAAGTGGCTTGGCCAGGGTCACATAGTTAGTAAATTTCCAAGGTTGGATTTTGAATTAGGAAGATAAGTCTTCCTCACTTCAGCCCAGCATTCTATCCACATGCCACCTGGCAGCCTCTAGTCAGAATACCTAGGTTCAAATTCTGGTTCAGCTATTTCCTGTCTGTGTGACTTTATCTTTTAACTTCACTGACGTTCCTCAATTATAAAATGGAATTGGGCAAGATGACCTCCGAAATCTCCTTCAGCTCTAAGTCTAAGATCTTATAATCCCTTAGTATTAAGATTCAATATATTTATTATTATATTATATTTTATACATTATGTGATATTAATATGATATAATAAAACATAAATATGTTAGGTTATTTATATTATGCTATACTATGTTATGTTACATTATATTAAATTTATTCATTTTGGCCAAGCATTTTATTCATACTTTGGAATTTTGTTAAGTACTAAAAATGAAGAAAAAGTAGTTATACATAGTAATCTTTCCCTAAATTCCTATTCTGATGCCACATCAGGCCATGGACATGACCTGTGTTATCCAAGGCTATGTCAGAAGAACAGGAATTTTGGCTAGCTTCACTAAGTTGATTACAAACCAAGGATAATCTTTGTATCTCTTTTTCCAAGGATCACACTAAGTTGTGATAGAAAAATTGGCCAGAATGACTCAGGGAATTATCTACTTAAGGCATACATGGGTTGTAAGACATAGAAGCAAAAAAGAATAACAGCATTAATGACATCACAGATCTTTTAAAATATTGGCATTTTAAAAAAATCTGGTGAAATATTACAGTGCAGTGGTCAGGATGCTAACTGGAGTAGGAAGATCTGAATTCCAATCTTTCCTCCCTATGTGATCATGGGCAAATCCTTTGTCCTGGCTGGACTTCATTTATTCCTTATTTGTCAAAGAAGGGAGCTGAGCAAGATGACTGCTGAGGTCTCTTTCAGCTCTAAAAATAAGAAATTATGATCTCATGAAACAATCAGTAAATGACAACAACATAGCCCACTAACTCTTGGATCTCCATTTTCTCATCATCACGGTGTATTTCCCATTGGGATTTTTCCTGTTTTCCCACCATGCCATTCATAGGGATCTATCTCCTCTTCTCTCTGAAGTATGTGAGCTTCCTCTGGTAACCCAATCTTGTCCCTTGTTTTGCAAGCCTGTTTCTAATCTCATTGCAAAACACCAGAACTACATCATTTGATCTTTCCCTAAATGTGTGGACTTTTAGGTCATGACATATAAAGATCTGCTGAAAGAACTGGGGATATTTAACTTAGAGAAAAGAACATTTAAGGAGCACATGATAGTTGTCTTGAAATAATTGAAGGCCTTTCATGTGGGAGAGGGATTAGATTTATTCTTTTTGACTCCACAGGTCAGAATTAGAAACTATGGGAAAGGAAAGGGGGAAGAGAACAAATATTCATTAAATGCCTATTATATGCCAGGTATTGCACTAATTGCTTTACAAATATTACTTCATCTGATCCTCATGACAAACCTAGGAAATAGGTGCTATTATTTTCCTAGTTTTACAATTAAAGAAGCCAAGGCAGATATACATTCAGTGATTTGCTCAGGCACATTGAAGAGATCCCCAGCCCTAAAGTCAGGAAGATCTGAGTTTAAATCCAGCTCCACTCACTTGCTGGCTATGTGACTTTGGACAAGTGACTTAACCTGTTTGCCTCAGTCTCCTCTTTTGTAAAATGAGTTACAGAAGGAAATATTAAATTCTAGAATCTTTGCCATGAAAACCCAAATGAAGTCTTAGAAAGTTGGAAAATAACAGCAATAATGACATCCAAATCTGGATTTGAACTTAGGTCTTGAGTACTACAGGTCCATCTTTCTAGTCAGTGAACCATTTAATTGTTTGGATAGAAGTTGGGGCAGAGTAGAATTAGATTTAAAAAACAACTATGTAAAAATTAGAGTTGTCCAAAAATGGAAAGAATTCTGAACTTGGTGACAAAGGGGATAGGCTCAAATCTTTGCCATTTAATTTTTATCCTTTAACTTCTCTAAACCTAAATTTTCTAATCTGTGAAATGAGAGGTTTCTATTAGATAATCTCTCTAAGATTCTTTCCAACTCTAAAATCTATGCCCATAATCCTTAGTTTACAGAGGTCCTGTTTTAACTACTTAAAGGAATAAACTTGATGGTAAGTTTTTGTAGTAAAAATGAATGGAAATCTAGACTCAAAGCCAGGAAGGCTTGTATTCAACAACTGACACATACTGACTGTGTGAATCTGGCCAAATCATTTAATGTCTCTTTTGTTGTTCAATCATTTTTCAGTCATATCTGACTTCTTATGATCCCTATTTGGAGTTTTCTTGGCAAAGATATTGCAATGGTTTGCCATTTCCTTCTCCAGCTCATTTTGCAGATGAAGAAACTGAGGCAAACAGGGTTAAGTGATAAACACGGTTAAGTAATATGTCCAGAGTCATAAAATTAGTGTCTGAGGTCAAATTTGAACTCAGAAGATTGGTCTTCCCAACTTCTGCCTTCGAACTCTACAGGCTGTGCCATCTGGCTGTTCCTCTCTCACTGCTTTAGGCAATTATCTAAGACTTTTAGTTGTAGAAAAAATCTCCCACCTATAATGGTAAAGGATATTTCCTTACCTATGAGTTTCTTTTAAACCAATAAATTCACAGGGCTAGTCTTTATCTCTCAATAGTAGGATAAGGCATGGCTCTTATCTCTAAACTCTACTAACAATAGAAAGCTCTTAGTTTTCCCAAGTACTAGTTCTGTTTTAATGAAAAAGTGTCTGTTCTTAGCTCAAGTTATTTTCTGTGCTTACAAAAAATACTGTCCTCCATAAAAGTTCTATGTAAGCCTCCTCTGGGCGTGGGGTACACAGGTCTCCATGATGGTAGAGAGAAAATACCCACTCAGCAGTAACCTGAGATTCCTGAAGTATTAAAAGTAAAAGCAGCAGTTTCCTTCCAACTATGAAATTCTGTAACTTTAATGCCTTTGAAAACATCTTTTTTTGAAAACATTCTGTAAACCAGAATTTATACCACAGTAAGTCCTGATTCATAGTAGATGAACAATGAGAACTTCTGACTAACAACGAAATGGCAAATAATGAGGATGAGTAACCCATTAATATGTTCCTACAATAAAAAGATACTTGCAAAAATATCTTTGTGGAAACTTCAAGGATACAGATTAAATTCAGCTTTGGTCTAATGAAACTATCTAATAATCCCAGCTCCCAAAATGCCCCAATACTCTCTCTAGCCTCTTCCTCACCACTTCAAGGCTCAGTTTGAAATGAGCCTGGGAGTCCCTAGAGCTTAAAATCAGAAAAGGAAGAAGAAAAAGAGGAAGATATGGCCAAGTAGGTGTCAAAGGGCTAGAGAGCAGCAGCTGCTGCCATCTTCTCCCAAAGAGAATGATATACCAAGATAAGTAATTTTTTTTTTTTTACCTTTCCCCCCCTATGTTTTCCTTCTCAGAAATTAGTCAGCCCTCCCTGTCTGCCACAAAACATATGCTGCCTAAGGGCCTGGGTAATTAAGGACCATATAGAGATGACAAGAGGAAATAAAAACTGGAAAATAAAAACTCTACAAAATCTGAAGAAAGATAAAGAATCAATGACCTTTGGGTATCCAAGAATCTTAAAAATCAAATGCAAATTAGCAAAGTCAAATGATGAACAAATGACTACCACTAATTCACTCTCAATTAATCTAAATGATTGATATGACACACCTATTTGAACATCTTAAATAAAGCAGAGCCTTGCTAAACACCCAAAATTCTATGACCTGTATTTTGTATATTGCATAATGTTAGACATCTTCTCTGATAATTCCTGATTTGTTTGAGGGTGAATGCAAGAGAAAGACATAAGAAGAATAACTGAAATTTAAGATTATGTGAAAACACAGAATTTTAGGATTCCAGAGGTAAAAAGCACCTTATCTAAGCTATAGATGCGAAAGTTGAGATGCAGAGAAGTGAATTGAACCAGAAGTGAATTGATTCCAAGATTCAATGTCTGTCTTTTCCACCGTGCAACATTCTTTGTCTTATCTGATACTCCTTTTGAGGATAACCATCATTTCACTCCAGTCTTTCTAAATCTCACATACAATAGGAAAGAAAGAAAAAACAAAAGAAAATAGAAGCTCTCTAAAAAGGTCTAAGTGGAGGGGCAGAGACTTCTCCCCATATATTAGGCTCATATAGAGAGGGGAAGGGAAAGGAAGTATTAATTCTACACAGCTAGGACTTTCTTTCTGAGATTACTTTTATTTGCTCTGTGTGTGTGTGTGTGTGTGTGTGTGTGTGTGTGTGTGTATCTTTGATGTATATTGTTATATGTGTATCTTAGTTGTATATTATATATATATATGTGTGTGTGTATATATATATATATATATATACATATATATATATATATATATATTCTCTCCCATCATATGAAATCCTTGAAATAGGAATTGTGCTTTTGCCTTCATATCTTCTGTGCTTATCAGAGTACCTGTAGCATCATAAAAAATAAATCTTTGTTGACTTACTAAGCACCACACTGTGGTTGGTTATATGTAATTCAAACCACTGTTACAAATGTCATCTAAAATATCCATCTCTATCCATCCATCTATTCATTCAACAAAACATTGTTTAAATCCTTATAAATGCACAATATTCTAAACTTGTGCCTAAAAATGGAATATCCCCTCTCTTCAAGGAGTTTTCAATTTAGTATGACTACAAAAATACAAATACACACATTTAGTATAAATTAGGAACAGAAAAGTTAAAAAAATAGTTAGCAGAATAAAAGTTAAAAAAAGAAAAGTGCATAAGAAAAATTAAACAGGAAGATGTAAAAGATTTAGAAAAGGCTGGTATACTTCTAGCTGGAAAAATCAGGGAGGCTTTAAGGAGGAAGAGGAGAGATCACTGGAACTGAATCCTGAAGAATATGAACAACCAGGGACATGGGAGGATTGTTTTAGATACAGGGCATTGCCTATGTGTATAAGTGTTCAGAATTAGAAGTGGGTAAGATAAGATTAGGGAGCAGATAGCAGTCCAGTTGGGTTAGGACAGAGTGTATGAAGAAGAACGTTATGAAAGTCAAGGATAGCAGCTTAGCCAGTCTGTGGTGGTCCTTAAATATCAGTCAAGGGAGTCTGTATTTTCTTCTGCAAGCAGTGGGGATCTATTGAATGTCTGGCCAGGAAAATAGTATTGTCAGATGAATACATTAGGAAGATTCCTCTGGTAGTTGTGTAAAGGATGGATTGGGAAGTGTCAGAGGGGAGCAAGGAGGCCAGTGAGCAACTCTTCCAATAATCTAAGTGAGAAATCAAGAGAGCCTGGATAGAATAGTGGAAATGGGGCTGAAAAGGAGAAAACTGAATCCAGAGGCAGAGCTGACAGAACTTGACAACTGATTTAATGGGGGTAGAAGAAAAAAGAGTCAGATATGCCTGAACTGAGCCTGGGGGAAATTTAAAATCTCAAACAGGCCTTGTCTCATTTCTCTGAATATCCAAACTACTGACTTAAAGTCCTCTTAGCCTATCACTAGAATAAATCATAAAGTCATCTAGTTAAGCGTCCTCATTTTACAGAGATATGAACCTGAGTCTCAGTGCATTGGTCAAGGTCATACACTAAGCAGCAATTTCAGAATTCAAACCCAAACTGACTCAGATAGTAGCGGCTGTCAAGAACATTTGGTTGTCAATTATAAATGAGAAGTCATACAAAACATGTTTATATATTATACATGTTAAAAATGAAAATATTAACAAGAAATAGAGATGGGGGAGAGAATAAAGGGGGATGGAGGGAGAAAGGGAAGAGAGAGAAATAAGAAAGGTGGTTTTTTTTTTCCTAAGTGTAATTCAACTTGAAATCAGAGTTTACCGGTACTGTATCTGGAAGTAGATAACATTTTTCATCTTGGGTCCTTTGAAATTTGTCTTGATCAGGATAGCTAAGTATTTCATTGTTGATCATCCTTACAATTGTGTTGTTAGTGTTTACAATGTTTTCCTGGTTATGCTCACTTCATTTTGCTTCAGTTCACATAAGTCTTCCCAAGTTTTTCTAAAATAACCTTGCATCATTTCTTACAGCAAAATGGCATTATATTACAACCATATATCATAAATTGTTTAGTCATTCTCCAATTGAAGAGGATCTCCTTAATTTACAATTCTTTGCCACCACAAAAATAATTTCTAAAACAAAGCATTCAGTACCTGGAGAATATAGCTTCAATTCAACAAAGCCCTATTCTTCCCTCTAGAGCTGTTTAAAGCTTGGCTCTTACACAAAGTCTGATTCAGGAAGTAAGTCTAGAATGAGTAAACAAACAAAAACTTTCACTATAAAGAGCTTTTAAGGAGCCAGAGCCACCTAAGACACCAATTCACAATAAGAGAAGAACACCACAACATAAGTAAGCCAACTCCTCAAAAAAATGCATCTCTGCCTCCCACTAAGCAACAAAGTAGTAATTTTGAAAATTGAAGAATAAATTAATAAAATTGAAAGCAAAATGACCATTGAATTAATAAACTTGGAACTGTTTTTTTAAGCTAATAAAAATTTAAAAAGAATTTCTAACAATATTTTTGTACAAAAAAGCCCCTTTTCCTTTCCCTTTGATCTCTTTGTGATACAGACCTAGTGGTGGTTATTACTATATCAAAGAGTATGCACAATTTTATAGCCTTTTGTTCATAGTTCCAAATTGTTTTTGAGAATGGTTAGATCACACCAATGGTGTGAAGCATTAATATGAGACATGTAATTCTCCGAGACATAGTGGTAGATTTGGAGTCAGGAAGACCTGAGTTTGAATATTTCCTCAAATGATATTAACCTAGGCCAATCACATAATCATTCTGAACCTCAGTTTCCTCATCCATAAAATGAGGGGACTGGACTCAATTATCTCCCCCCAAAGTCATTCCTATTTCTATAGTGCTAGGTCCTGTGATAATATGAGCTATTACATTCATCTAGGATCTAATCCACTGATAACTTTTAAAACCTATAGTTCTTACTCATGGGAGAAAATAAATAAGAAACAGCACACAAGGAAAAGTGACACCAATTTCTTAAGCTGCCTAGAATCTCAAAGTGGATATAAAGCAGACTGGGGGGAGTTTAACTCTTGGGAAGCAATCCTTCCATTTGTCCTCTATACACAGCCAGGATTTGAATCCCCTCTGAAATGCAGCTGTTTATACTTCCTCATCCACTCCTTTCACAAATATGAAATATGACTCATTACAAACAGATATATGCCCAAAGCTATACAGAGGAGACCAGGATGTTTCACTTCAGGTCTACTGAGGGCTTTCATTTTATCAGATATATACTGTTGGAAATGAAAGCCAGAGAGAAAATCTTTACAAATGTGCTGGGCTTGGGACTGGTTTGCTTTCCAGGGATTATAGAATTGATTTTGGTTAGCAAGCCAGGATTGGCAAGATAAAACTTAAGAAAAATGTTGAAGAGTTTGACTACCATTTTCTTCATGACCCATGAGACCCCTATGTCCAATCTCATTACTGGAGATGAACTGGCTTTATTAATTTCTCCTGCAGCATGACCTTTCCAACACTACCTTGGACACCAATTCCTGTGCACATTTCATTTTCCCTCTGGTTTTATACAGACAGGGAAGAGAACATTTGACTATTTTATCTCTTCCACAGCCCCTATCTTTTGATGTCTAAGTAAATGGTAGTTACCTTTTGTTCTTAACCTCCCAACATATGATAAACAGCAGGTCTGAGGCAAGGCTGTTCTCTCCAATTCTACCTGTTTTCTGGTTATCGAAAATGACATATTTCACAGCATGGTCTCAATCTGAGGCTCCTTGAAAACCTACAATTCCAATAGCCCCTGGCAGCATGTAGGTGGGATTTAAATTACATGCTGCAGCAGACTAACTCTCCAGGGAATATCCTTCTCTAAATCATGCTGCAATGTGAGTTTTCAAATGTCTGCATAGTTTGTGTGAAATCGTTGGCACATGGATGTGTTGAGGTTCCCCCCTCCCCTCCTTGCTACTTTAAAAAAAAAAGGAAAAAATAACCTTTCTTGAATTCTCTGGAACTATGTAAAATTTGGGGACTGGTCAGGATCAGATTAGCAACATAAAGTTAAGATGGATTTGGTCAAAATCTAAGTATTATTTTTCATGGAAACAGCCATCAGCCATGTAGTCCTGTTTTTGTTGCATCAATTAATATTTAGTAAATGGCCACAGGATGCTAGGTGTGGTATTAGATGATAGGAGGTTTATAGTATGTAGGGAAGACACAAGACCTATTCTTTCAGAGTTGAAGACTAAATTAAAATCACTCATATATAAAAAGGATATCTGATGAACAATAGTAATAGTAATTGATATTTATACAGAGTTTTGAAGTCTGTGTATGTTATCTCATTTGTTCCTCACAACTACCTCAGGTAGTAAATACTATCCTGATTTTAGAAATAAAGAAATTGAGGTTCAGAGAGATAAATGATCTGCCCGTGGTCATCTGGAAAGGAAGTATCAGATGTGGGAGTGCTTGAATCCAGGTTTGTCCTGATCCAAATATGCTGCTGTCACTACCAAGGCCAGTTGCAGCAAATACCAATTTAAGGTACAAAAAATCCAATAGTGAGCCAGCACCCTACTGAGGATAAAAAAAAATAGACAGCAAATGACCAAGGTGTGAATGTCAGGAGAGTCATCCTTGTTTTCCCCATGTTTTTAGGAAGCCATGGAACTAATTTCACTTAGAAAGAAACTTAAGATGTACTGTAGATTTAATTAGCCTATGGTGAAATTCAACACCAACCAGGTAGAAAGCACCATCCAGGGCTAGAAGGCAACGATATGTCTCTTGCAGAATCTAGTTTGGCACAAGAGGGCCAGGGGAGAATGTCAATAAAAAGGAGAAAAGCCCTTTGAAATAATAGTAACAAGCTGCTCATTTTACAGATGAAGAAACTGATCCCAATTGAAACAAGGGAGAAAATGTTACACAGAAAACTATACATTCCACAAATTAATGAAGACTAGTGAGAAAGAGCATCAGATGAGTTGGAAGATGAGTTGAGAATTCACCTTTTTTCCTAGTTAAGAAGTCTTCAGTGTTTAAAAATGTATCTCCTATGTAAAAGTCTATTTCTCCCTGAATAATTTGTTCTATTAAGACATATTTTTGCCCAAGAGATTACAAAATACCCTCCAGAAATGTTTTCTGAAATTTTAGTCGTATCATTACACATTATGCATTACACATTTTCTCTGTTTAACCCATTGATTAGAATCATGGAACTTTAGGGCTAGACAGAATATTATCTTAATTACTTTCTGGTTTCATTAATTTAAAATTTCCATAAAATGTGAGGAACTGCATTGGTAGTATACTATATTCAATTTACCAATGCAGTTTTTTAGTCATTTAATTCACAGCTATCATCCATCTCATTTATTTCAGTGTTTATTCCCAAGACTAGCAAAGGATCATGGGATTTGATTCCTAAGTGTAGGATTAGATCAATAAAATTAGCCATCTGTCCAAGGAAGGCTTTAAGCTCAGGTTGTATATAAGTATTATGTTTCAAACTGTCCAGATGTTGCACAAAAGTGACTGCTGATACAACTCCTTTTGTACAATGTAAACCATTAAATGGCTAATATAAACTTATTGCACCAAGAAAAATAAATAGCATTAGCATTCCATTAAATCTGATCCAGTGTTTTAGCTGCCCTGTCAGCAAACAGAAGTGTTAAGTTTAAACTGATCAGTATTGTAAGTCAGATAAATGCAATACAAGAATTGTTTTTTAAACCAAGATCGTCAAGTTAAAAAATACAAAATCAACTGATATGGCCAATTTTAAAAAATTATATTATTATTATTCAATATAGTAAGGATTATTTCTTATACTTGCATAATGTCTCATACATCATAGAGCACTTTTATTCTCCAATGAGTCACAGACATTAGTATCCTCACTATATAGATGAGAAAATTGATGTATCATTGAGAGTGGAATAATAGTAAACAGTGATAGAGTTCCTTTAACTTTCTGATATACTATTTTGTGGCAACTCAAATAGCATATGAAAACTCAATATCTCATGTGAACAAGGAGTAATACACAGAAAAGCATTTTTCAGACTTTGTCTTGGGTCCAACAAGCACCTCGTCCCAATTCTGGTTAGATGACCTCTCCAACTCAGGCTGCACAATTTCATGGGGTTCCTGAACTTCATCTTGGGATAGAAGGGGAGAATGGACCTCAAAATAACAACAAATGACATTTCCTTATTGTCTTAATATTTACAGAACATTTTCTATTCCTGAGCTTTATCCACAATGATACCCTTTGAAGCTAGCCCCAACCACTGGATAAAAAAAAATTCACATCAACCCCACTTTGGGGAGTATGATGCATAGTAGTTCTTTAGCTCTCTGCACATGGTTAGAAAAATAATACCATCATCTTGTAAGGGAAATAAAGCCTTTCTCTTAAAAAAAAATTACAGATTTGGTTGACCTTGTAACCTCCTTTAGTAACATAACCCACATCATACATTGACAGGAAATCCTTCCTTATTTTTAAATTCCCTTAGCCTTTTCCAGATTAAATCATCCCTACACCTCCAATTTTTAGTCTAAGAATATGATTTCCAGCACTTTTAATCTGCTGGATTTTTCTTGATCTTCTCTATGTCCTTCTTAAGTTGTAAAATACAGAAGAGACCACATCTTGACATTATTGAGCATCATTTGGTCTTTTATTTTAAGGAAGGAAAAATATGAACATTTCCTCTATTTTGTAGAAGAAAAGGGAGGAAGAAAAGGAGGAAAAGGAAGGAGAAGAACAGGATAAGTAAAAAATGAAAAGTTTTTAATGAATTAAGTTTATAATGAAAATAAAAAAGCAAGGCTTAAGAAAAATCTCAAAATCTATATAATTCCTAATTTTTCATAGAAAATAAGATAGAAAGACTGCAAATAGTTAAAAATGGTTGTCTCAGTTGAACTGAATACCTCAAGTAAGTCTTGTCTCCAGATTTCCATCAGGTATGAGTGGCTGTATAGGAGGTCATATTGAAATGAAAGAAACAATCAAAAGAAAACACACTGTGGGGCTCATCTTCATTACATTAAAACAGTTTTAATTTTATATTACATTTAATTTCATATCACATCATCTATATTTCTGCCTCTTCACCTGAAAACTGAATTTTTCCCTGTCACAGAGAAAAGCAGTTAAGCAAAAAAAAAAAGACAAAAAAATCCTGATATGATGACTTTGTCTAACAATGTTTGTAGCATTCTATCCTGGTAGTCCCAACTCTGCTTTGAAAAGAAAATAATTTTTCATTATCTGGTCTCCCAAACTATTATTTATTTTTTATTTATTTGGAGTTCATATCCTTTTAAGTAAACTTCTCATTTACATTGTATTATTTATAATATATTGCATATATTGTTCCTCTATTTTTAAAATTTCACTGCACATTAGTTTATGCTAATTTTCCCATGTAGCTTTGAAATCTATACATTCATCATTTCTTGCCAAACCATATTGTCCTCATTACATTCACAAGACACTTTTTTGCCCAGGTAAAACTGAATTCAAATGAGCATTAAAAATCACGTTGGAGAAATAAATAAAAGGGACTTGATAAAGAGCAACATGCAACTAGAGAAGTATAAAAATGTTTGGGGAGTGGAGCGAGGCAGGGATATAAAGTGTGTTGATTCAGTATACTTCAAATTATTAGGAAGTGCAGTTTTCTCAGGGTAATGCTCCCCTCACCAATGCAGGTTGCAGCCCTTAGATCCTTGTGAATGACTGTAGTCAAAGCAACAACGAACAAACACAAACCACGAATTAGTTGCCATCCTTCTAAAGATGAGCCTCTCTTTAAGCTAAATTAAGCTGATCCTCAGACAACAGGCACTGAAACCTTTGCGGATTTGTTCCAGCTTGCTAAGAGCTTCAAGAAATTTTGAGTTCTGCTACAGGTAGCTTCTGAGAACACAGGTTCACTTCTACAACAGAAAAAGGTAGCAAAATAGGCAGTTATAGGAGAATTGTGACCATAGTAGACTTTTGACAAATATTTTTGAATTAGATGTGTGTATATGAATTTAACTTATTGGTTGGCCTGAATTATCTGCTTATATGCCTGCCCCATCCCCCAACCTGTCCATCTGCCTTCTTTGTGTGAGTGGACGGGGGAGGTGTGGTTGATGGGACTGGGAGCAGGAAGGAAAGGCAAGAGTTGATACTCCATCTGTTGTTGTTTAGTCCTTTTTCAGTCATGGTTGACTCTGAGCCCATTTTGGGTTTTCTTAGCTAAGTAACTAGAGTGGTTTCCCATTACTTTCTTCAGCTCCTTTTGTAAATAAGAAACTGAGGCAAACAAGAATAATTTTCTCAGGTGCACACAGCTAATATCTGAATCCAGATTTGAACTCATGAAGATGAATGTTCCTAACTCCAGGTCCAGAACTCTAACCACACTCTGCCAAAAGATTCATTCCTTATTGTGCTTGATAGATCCAAGAGATTTTTAAAGAGGGGAACAGAAAGGTCTGAACACATCAGATCCCTAAGGTGGGACATGGGCTAGGTATTGTAGGAAAAAAATGCAGTTTTAGTTTTCCTCAAAATTAGTCCTGGAAGAGAACTCTGAGAGGAGTTCATGTGATAAATGAAGAACTGAGACAATGTAATGTACTGAAGAGAAGAGACTCTAAATCACTATTGTGTGATTTTCATCATCATTTGTTCTTTCATAGGAATCACAAAATTTCAGATTTTTAAGGTTTCCAATTTGAATCAGAAATTCTCTCTATGACATCTCTGACAAATGGTTATTCGGGTTGTACTGGAAGATTTTCCATAAGGAGAAGCTCACTATCCCCTGAGGCAATATCTTCAATGCATTGATAGGAAGTTTTCTCTCAAACTCCATTCAAATCTGTCTGAAACTTCTATCTAGTGTTTCAATTTGTTTCTACCTTTGGGGTCTAAATAGAAAAAAATCCCAGCTCTCTTCCATGTGGTAATTCTTTAAGTATTTGAAGTCAGCAATTATGCCCTGCCTTCCTCATCCTTCTCCCCACTCCCATATTGTCCTCTCTAATTTAAAAAGAACATTCGTGGTTCCTTCAACAGATCCTAGTATGGCATGGTTCCAAACCCCTTCACTTATCTTGATCATTCTCTTCGTCTGGGGATTATAATACTCAGAGAGGCATAGGAGAGAATGAAGCTTGCTAGGCTGCAGCTTATAACAATGTTGACTCACATGTAAAATATGATGTAAAAATATTTTACCAGAAATGTGTGATCAGAAAAGAAGGTGAGTCTGTCACATATAAAATAAGAGCAAAGGATAACTAATGGAAAGGCTAAGTATTACACTTGTTCTTTTAACACAAAATATTAAAAGATTTAGCCTGAATTCTTCAAATGCCATCTATAAGCTTGGTTAAAAAATATTTTCATAACCAGTTTCAACATAAGGAAACATTGGTTTCCTTGGTAATCTGTGCAGTTTAATTAATGTCCATTGGGCCTCAGCAGACAGGTTCAGAACACCAAAAAAAAAAAATTAGAAATTCCTCTGTGTTAGAGGAAGACCTCAGGTTCTGTGGGCAGATTAATTTATGTGGGATTTACTGGAGAATATGGACAAAAATTGGATAGGATGGTAATGAATAGACTGCTTTGTGGGATGAGAGAGTGCAGTGTTTGGAGTCAGGAACTCTTGAGTCCAAATTCTGCTTCAGATATTTCTTAGGTAGTGATAATGGACAAATCACTTAATCTCTATTTGCCTAGATTTCCTCATTTGTATAAATGGGGAAAATAATAATGACTACTTCTCAAAGTTGTTGTGAGATAATATTTGTAAATATTTGTAAAATTTAAATTTCTATATAGGCAGCAGCTTAGTAAGGGTAATGCTACTAATGAGCAATGATAAGAATAAATATTATTATAAAACTCATTAGCTAATAATAGTAATACTAATAAATATATTAGCTATTAATAGTTGTCATTATTGTTATTACTCTTTCTTGTATCACTTGAAGGGAAAGGCATGTGTCAAGAATGCTAGATTTGGAATCTAAGGATCTGGGTTTATATTGTGATACTCTCACATGGACAATTCTTTATTTCTCTGGGCCTTGTTTTACCTATCTGTAAAAAAGGAAGTTTTCAGTCAATGCTCTTTAAGGTCCCTTTCAAATTCTCTGTCTGTGATCCTGAGTCTGCCTCAATGAGGTCAAGTACGAAACAAAAATTATTCCATTGTTCCAAGGTATCATGGAGCAGATGATATCACAATGTTACATTAATGGGAGTTGCTTTTATTGTTATTATTCCTTCTGCCATAATCAAGTTTCTAGTCCAGGTCTATACCTTCCTCTGCCAGATTTGGCATGACTTCATTAAAAAACAAATTTTGTTTTGAAGGAAGGAATGTTTATTTTGTATATTAAATGAGGACAACAGCTGATCTTCCAGCAAAACGTTATGAGAGGCAGCATGATATTGTGAGAAAAAAATCAAGTCTATGGCCAGGTCTCAGTCAAGGCTCAGATCTTTCCTCTAAGACCAGATGTGGGACCATCAACTTCTATGAATTGTTTCTTCATCTTTGATAATACCTGTAGCATTTACCTCATAGTGTTGCCTCAAATTATTCTAGGCAGCGAGGTGGCATAGTGGAGAGAGCACTGAGTTGGAGTCAGGAAGATGCAGTTCAATTTCAGCCTTTAGATACTTATTAATTGCATGATGCTGGCTAAGTTATCTGACTGCTGTCTGTCTCACATTACTCGTAATGTAAAATGAGAATAATAATAACTATCCTAATTCAAAGGGATTCAAAGACGACTTTGGTTTTAGGCATAGGCTAAAGACTGAGGCTGAGATGAGGAGAAAAATTCTTATAGAGAACAGACCCAAAGTGTTACACCTAAGGCTGTTATGAAGATCAAATGAGATATTTGTATAGCACTTTGCAATCATTCAAACACTACATAAACGCTAGGTATCACTAAAGGAAATAATGTACATAAAGTGAACTTTAATCCTTAAAGTGCCACATACATGAATGAATGAATGAATGAAAAAGCATTTCTTAAGTATGATACCTTGTATCTATTCTATAAAACCTAGGTGGGGTGTTAAGAATTTTTCCCTTTCCCATCTTAGTCTCAATTTCAGGTTCATTTCAGTCAATGGATAAAGCATCTAAATCCAAGGCATCTTGGGATCTTTTTGAATTAATTCACCTGATCAGCAGCCAAAACCCCAAAAAGAATTTTAAATGATCAAAACCTTCTACATATGAAGAGTGTGAGGGTGGGTGGGAAGGGGATCAAGAGTGGCAGTGACAGAATATGGCCCATTTTAGCCATTACTCTTGTCTATGGAAACAAACTGAGAAAGATTCCCTCTCCCAACCTGCCCACTTCAAATCATATGAAGCCACCACCACCAACAAATCCCTAAGACCTAGGCTAAAGAGAACACTGACTTAGCAAATATTTATTAGACCTACTACTGTATAGAAAGCACTGTCAAAGCCTGAAAGAAATATAAAGATAAATGAGGCAAGATCCCTGCCCTCAAGGAACTTTCAGTCTGTTAGAGGTTATTAGATATATACAACCATAATTCAAAATCAGAGTCAGAGGAACAGAAATCAGAAATGAGAAAAATCAATTTCTTTGTAGGTACTTATGGAAACAAAGTGGCAAAGGGTGACAGTGGAGAGGTGGAGTGTGAGTAGCTGCTATTTTCTCAAGAAAACAGAAGCTGCTGAAAGCATCATCAAAAAACATTTACTAAGGGCCTCTTGGGCATGGACCACTGGGCTAGTAGTACTGGATAGACCAAGACAGACTACAAAAGACACCATCTCTGATTTCCAAGGGGTTTATAATCCAGATAGAGAGAAAGGAGATAGATGTTAAAAGACAATCATGATGTTAAGCAAACAGCAACTGACACAAAGCAGTAGAATTTGTTCATTCCAAATGCACAACTCAAGAATGATTTCCCTTCACTTTAGAATCACCTGCCTAAGGAAAGCATTCAGCCTGGAAGGAAAAATGTCTTAGAAAAATGATCAGAAACCATTTCACATCTCCCTACCCAGACTGACTGTCACCCTTGCTTACAGTGAACTCACTTTTCACCCCAAGAAACTTTTCTTGATTTCCTCCCCCCAGATGCTAGCACCAACTCCCCTGTCCTCAAATTATTTTGCATATTTTTGAGGGATATGTTATTTCATTGAAATAGGAAATTCCCAGTGAGGAAGCTTCCTTTACCTCCTTTAAAGATTAGCCCCTGGACACTGCAACCTTGCAATTTATAATTCTGCGTAGCTAGGAATGGATGTGCTGATAAATATTTAACCAGGAGGAAAAATGGACAAATGACTCATTTTGAACTTTAATTTGAATTATAAGCATTGTCTCCATCATTTTCTTAAGTCTAGACAGACAACAAAATAATAAATCAAGTACTGATTTAAAGAATTTGCTGATTTCCCAGATGGATACTGAATGAATTACTTAGACTCACCCAGCCAGTACATGAAGCCAGGTTCTTCCTAGTATACCATACCATAGATAATATGTATGAACAAATGTATATATATAAACATATACCATTGTATGTTCACATATATACACACAAATGTACATACATGTCTATGTTTGTGTACACACACACATATATACATATATACACAAACATGAACACTCATATATATTTAAAATTACTAATATGTGAACATATTGCTTCCCTCAGCAGAATATAAGCTCCTTGAGGGCAGGAATTATTCCATTTTGTCCTTGTATTCTCAGTATTTAGCACAAAATTTAATAAAACAGGAACTTCATAAATATCTATTCAAGTCAAGTCAACAAGCAATTTTTTAAGATTAAAACTGAAGTAAGAATCTCTATTGCCAGCCAAAGTGTTCTTTCTATTCCCTTCATCATCAAAAACTTATTTGAATGCCCATTATTCAGGAAAGATAGAATCAGAAGACTGGGTTGGAATCAAGAGACCTAAGATATTACACTAATGAGCTTTGTGACCTTTAGTAAGTCACAAATATCATTGAACCTCAGTTTCTTCATCCATTGATGACAGCAATCTCTACAGTCCCTTTTAACTCTCATAATATTCTATGATTTCACATAGTTCTGTGATAGACCCTAGAAATGGGTAGAAAGAACAATAAAAGCTTTAGGCAAAGACAGCAAACCTGAGATCCCATCTATTAATTTAGGTCCTGGCCATTTTACCTTGACTAGCTTCTGCTTAGAGCTAATTCCACTAGTTACCCATATTCTACCATTCTGACATTTTTTTTAATATTTTCTTTTTAATTGTGATTTTAATCATTAACACAAATACTTCAATATATAAAAAAGAGAGACAAGAGGCTTATTTAAGAAGTTGATGAAGTTTTTTTGTGAACAGTTTTGTTTTTTGTTTTTTGGTCTGGTTTTGTAAATATATTTGTGATATTTAATAAGGTAGTTACAAAACGGATCTAGATGTTTTCGTAGACACATTGTTACTTACTATTCATTTCTTTAAAATATTTTATTAACAATTTTTTTTGCATCTTATCTATCTCATCCACTAACCTACTATTTCTAAAATAAAACCCTCCTTTATAACAAACATGTATCATCCGGCAAAACAAATAAATATCTATATTGGCTGTGCCTGCAAAAACATATCCCTTTCTTAATCTAGAGTCTATCAGTCCCTATTCATGCTGCCTTGAATTTTTAAGCCTTAGGACACCCTTTTTAGTGAGCTGGAGAGATGAACTGATGTCCTACTGTATTATTATATAGGAGTGTGTCCCTTCCTTACAATGTCTGAATATGAATCCTATTCTCCTTGTGACCTAAAGAAGTACTGAGACTATATTTTTTCTTTTCTGTGGGATATCATAAATACACTGTAATATCACGTCAAGGGGTGATTTGAACATCTAGCAAAAAAAAAATAATTGAGATGAAATTACTTGAAAGAGAATAAATTAGAGAGGATTCCCTGGTGGCACATGACGGCTATAAGCACAAAGTTGTCGGGGAGGGGAAGAAAGAGAAATCTAATACATAGTAGTCAGGTCACTTTCTTTCCTAGGCAAAAAAGGTCAACTGAGCCAGCTATATGGGAATAGTGTGGGAGAAAAGGAAAGAACATTCCTGAGGAATCCATCTCTGGATGGATGGATTACCTTTGTCACTGTATCATGAAAACTTCAAACAAGGAAAATTACCTAAATTCCTTCTCTTTCTATCTCCCTTCACACACACACACACACACACACACACACACACACACACACACACACACACACAGTATTTTCTTCTATCACCTTCAGGGAATTAAAAAGGGATATGGAAGGAATCTCTGTATCTGTCTCTGTCTCTCTTGAATTCCCTTTTCCACCATTTGTCACACTTAATGTTGTTCTTCAATGATTTATTTTCTCCAAGGATCCCTTGATATCTTCCAGATTTTATTTTCCTAAAAACATTAGGGAAAGATCAATCAATCCAGCATTTATTAATAACTATCTGCAACATTTATTAATTGCCTACTATGTGCTAAGCACTATGTTAAGGATTGGGGATACAAAAAGAGAGAAAAGACAGTCCCTACCCACAAAGAATTTACATTCTCATGGTGGAGAAAATAGCCAAACAAATATATAAAAAGGAAGCTCCATACAGGATAAATAGGAAATAATTAACAGAGGGAGAGCACTAGAATTAAGAATGGATGGGGAAAGATTCCAGTAAAAAAGGGATTTTATTTAAGGTTTAATATTTGATTTTTTATTTTTGTACTTAATAGTATAGATATAGATATTCCAATTTCATGTAAAGACAGTTTTCAACATTCATTTTTATAATATTTTGAGTTCTGAATCTTTCTTCTTTCTTTCCCCTTTCCCATCCTCAATAGCAAGCAATCCAATACAGATTATAACATGTATGATCATGTTAAATGCATTTCCACATTAATCATGTTATAAAAGAAGAATCAGAACAAGAGGATAAAATCATGAGAAAGAAAAACCAAAAAAGTGAAAATAGTATGCTTTGAGCTACATTCAGACTCCACAGTTCTTTCTCTGGATGTGGATAACATTTTCCATCATGAGTCTTTTGGAACTGTCTTGAATCATTGTATTGTTGAAAAGAACTAAGTCTATCATGTTCGATCATCATGCAATGTTGCTATTCTATGTACAGTGTTCTTCTGATTCTGGTCACTTCACTCAGCATCAATTCAAGTAAGCCTTTCCAGGAAAAGAAGGGATTTTCATTGGAACTTGAAGGGAGCCAAGGATATGGGATCAGCTAGAGAAAATGCTGAGAACTAGGAGATGAAGCTAAAAGTTTTGTTTGTAGTACATCCAGGAGATTTGGGTCACTGAATCAGAATATGTGGTGGGGAGTAAGATATAAGAAAACTGGAAAGGAAGGAAGGGTTAAGTTATCAAAAATGGTGAACTATAAATGGAGCATTTTTTATTTGTTCCTGGAAGAAATAGACAGCCACTAAAGTTTATTAGAGGGGCACCACAGATGGACTTGTGCTTTAGGAAAATCACTTTAATGGCTGAATGGAGGATGAATCAGAGTATGGATAGACATGAGGGAAAAAAATTTATTTCAGGCTATTTCAATATAGTCCAGGCATGAAGTTAGGAGGGCCTGCACTAAAGTAGTAATGATGTCAGAGGAATGGGAGCGGGTTTGGAACATGCTGGGTTTGAGATGTCTACTTGACATTCATTTCAAGGCATCTGAAAGGCAAGTGGAGAGGCTGAATGGAAAATTAGACAGGTAAAATTATCCCAATCAGAGTATCAGTGGAATACCAGTTTTAGTTATGGGTACCCTATTTTAGGGAAGACATTAATAAAATAGAAGGTGTTCTGGGCAAACAGTATAGAGAAGAGCCTTGAAAGTGGGTTGCATGTTGATTAATAGAAGAAACTGAGGGTGTTTAGCTTGGACAGCAAGTAAAACTACAGCTATCTGTAAATATTAGGAAGAATGCTTTCATGTGGAAGAGACATTTAATTTTCTCTGATTGACTCCAAAGGTCAGGACTAGGAGTTGTTCAGCGGAAGTTGCAAAACAAAACCAAAAAAGTTTTGGTTTGGCATAAGGAAAGACTTACAAATAATTAGAGCTATCTAAAATAGAATATAGAATAGGTTTCCTATGAGAAAATAAGTAATCAGATGAGATATCTGTAAAGTGCTTACCAAAATACCTGGTACATATTAGGCTAATAAAGGCCTATTCACTCCTTATTCCCAAGGCTTCCCTTCACACTAAAGAGAGTTTTAAGCAAAAGTTGGTTGGGCCCTTGTCAAGTATATTGTAGAAGGGAATTTTGTTCAGATATAACTTGGATTGAATGGGCTCTGAGGTCCCTCCTGACTGCAAAAAAATGCTACATGATCTCTACTTTGGGGAAAAAAACATAAAAATACTTGAGAATTATTATGTTGTGAAATCACATTTTAGAAACACAAGCCCAGTAGCATTTGTGCACCTGAAATGGGAATTGATGCAAAATGTTGCCTACTTCTCTCAGAAGACAAATAATTTTAAATCAGAAAGTTATACTCCAACACCTGAGTCCTTCATGAAACATTGGTAAAAAATGTTTTTCAAACAAGGTTAAGAATTACTAATTTCCTTAGCGGGAATATACTGTAATGCACAAACTAATCATGTGGGTGCAAATATTTCAGCAGCAGCATCATTCATCTTTATACAATGCTTTAAAATATAAAGTTACTTTCCTCACAACAAGTCTAAGAGATAAGCAATGCAAGTATTATTGTCAAAAATTTTATTTTAAAGGTAAGGAAATTTCAGATTCAGAAAGGTTGTGACTTGCCCAGGTCACAAAGGTAATAACTATAATAGCATAGGACTCTTCAGGTCAAATCCATTCTTCTCTTATTCATTTATTCATCCAACAAATATTTGCTAAGTCCTCACTATATTCAAAGCACTGATTTAGGTTCAGAGTGTGTTCCATATTCTTGGATATTGATATTAGCTTGGAATTTTCCATACTATCTTATCATTGGAACACCTGGTTCTCCCCATTCCCAGCTCAATATTCCTTCCATAGCCTTGTCAACCCTGCCTCCCCTGAAATATCATCCAAATAGTATCTATAATACTGATGTTATTTTCTCAAAGGGGATGTGGAGTAGGGACATCTAATTATAATCAATTTCATACTATTATGGCAAAGAAAAATAGTGTGAGTCCTTCTCTTCCAATAGCTAGGGCAGATCACTTGGAACCTTCAGTTCCTTAGCTTCTAGGAGTTCAAAGATATGAGGATGAATCCTTTGCAAGGCTTCTCCTGATTCTTAGGTGGAGTTTAATAGATTCTAATTTTTACATAAAAGGACAGTTTTGTCCAAAAATTTAGCTTAAGGTCATAGTCACTCCATCTAGATCTTTGTCCTCCCAAAGTCCTAAGGTTGACCAAAACCTAAAATATTAATCATTAACTGAGGTTACTCAGAGAAGGGTTCAGCTGAAGTGCTATCAAACCTAATCTTGACACTTCTTGAATCAGGTTTTTTTGCTCTTTAGTTATGCTAGTTGAAAAATCTCTCCTGCCTCCACTAAGTGCCATAAAGATGCATACTTACTTTGTCCTTGTAAGAATTTATCATTTTATTTCTTTAAATAATATTTCATTTTTCCCAATTACAGGTCAAGACAATTTTTAGCATTCATTTTTGTAAGATTTTGAGTTCAAATTTTTTCTTCCTTCTCTTCCTAAAATGGTAGGCATTTTGATATAGATTATACATGTGCTATCATGTAAAACACATTTCTGTATTAGTCACAGTTGTGAAAGAAGAAACAGATAAAAAGGGGGAAAACACACAAAAAAGGTTAAAATAAGTGAAAAAAGTATGTTTTGATCTGGATTAAGAATCCATCAGTTGTTTATCTGGATTTGGATAGCATTTCTTTCCTTAGTCCTATCTACTTGTCTTGGATCATTGTGTTGCTGAGAAGAGCGGAGTAAGTCAGTTGGTCATCACACAATGTTGCTGATATTTTGTGTAATATTTTCCTGGTTCTGCTTATTTCACTCAGCATTGGCTAATGTAAGTATTTCCAGGTTTTTCTGAAATCTATCTGTTTATTGTTTTTTATTGCACAATAGTATTCAATTGCATTCATATAGCATAGCTTGTTCAGCCATTCCCCAGTTGATAGGCATCTCTTCAATTTTCAATATTTTGCCACCATGAAAAGGGATGCTATAAATACTTTTGCACATATAGCTCCTTTTCTCTTTTTATGATCTTTTTGGTATACAGATATAGTATTGGTATTGCTGAATTAAAGGATATGCACAGTTTAACTGCCTTTTGGCAACCTTTGGGTATCCCCTTTGGGCATAATTCCAAATTGCTCTCCAGAATTGCTGGAGATCCACCAAGAGTGCATTAGTGTCCCAATTTTCCCACATCCTCTCCAACATTTATAATTTTCCTCTTTTGTTACACTGGGCAAATATAGGTGTATATGGTAAGAGGCGGTATCTCAGACTTGTTTTAATTTACATTTCTCTGATCAAAAGTGACTTAGAACACTTGTTATGAATAGCTTTATCTGAAAATTGACTGTTTATGCATTTTGCATTTTGCTCTCCTATCTCTTATTTGGTCATGGACCTATAAATCATTTAACTTCTTTAAGAATTTGGAAGCTATACAACTGAATGCATATATGCTTAATAGTGATATGACTTTGTTGTATATAATACTTTTTACCAAGATGTAGTTTCCCTTCTTATCTCTTCTAGTAAGGTCTATTTTTGCTATTACTTTGAGATTAGGATTGCTACTTCTGCCTTTTTTTTTTTTACTTCAGCTGAAGGATAAGAGTTGTGTTTCAGCCCCTTAACCATTACTCTGTGTGTATCTCTCTATTTCAAGTGTGTTTCTTGTAGACATCATATTGTAGAACTCTAAAACTCTGATCCACTGTGCTATCTTCTTCCATTTTTTGAGAGAGTTAATTCCATTCACATTTACAGTTATGATTACTATGCATTTCCTTCCATTCCATTTTTCCTCTTCTTTGTCTTCTCTGTCCATCTGTCCTTTCACACTTTCCCTCCTCACCACTGTTTTGCTTCTGTCTGTCATCTCCCCTGGCCTGCCCTTTCTTTTGTCAACTTCCTTTCTTCCTTCCCCTGCCCCTGGCTCCCTTTTACTTAATCTCCTTTCCTCCTATTTTCCTGTCCAGTAACATAGATTTCTATATTCCACTGAATGTGTATATTATTGCCTCTTTGAGTCAATACTGATGAGAGTAAGGTTCAAGCAATGCCCATTTTTTAATTCCTATATTTACCTCCATTCTAAAAGATTTTTTGTGCCTTAATGTAATTTACCCCATTCTACCTCTCCTTTCCTTCTATACCCAGTAAGCTCTTCTTTTTCATCCTTTAATTATTTTTAATGCCACCCTTCAAATTCAATTTATACCCAAACCTTTTTTCTATATATTTCTCCTAGCTATGATATTAGATTAATGGTTGCAATATTATTATAATTTTTAAGAATTACAAATATCATTTTCCCTTGTAGCAATAAAAACAGAGACTTTTCATTTTACCTACAAATTGGAATCATGCTATCTGCCAGAACAGCTATGATTTTCAGGATTTTTATTGTTGCACAGAGAAGATGTAAATCTTTGTTTCACCCTTTCTAACCTATTGGTAGAGGTCTGAAGCATGACTTTGGAAAACAGTCAAAATCAACAATGATAAACATGCAATTATTCAAGAGTTTTATACATTTATAAAGAATCCCTTTAGGATAGCCAACATGGCCAAACTATTTCAAAGTCCTACTCACAATTTAATTTCTATTGTGAGAACACAAAGTACAGGGAAGCTCTCACCTGAGTACTAACAGAGCTTACTGGCCTCTGGGGAAGCTTATGTATTAGCTGGTTGGTGTTCACATCACAGACAAGCTGGATATGTTCAGTTTTTAATCTGGACCGATTTTCCGGATCAAAAATTAGTTTCTCCAAGGGATGTAAATGAGCCCAAGAGGTAATTCTCATGCAGGTTTATGAAGCAGAGGTCTGAGTATCTTTGTCACTTGAAAGTCAGTGCTCTGGATAAGTTACAAAGTAACTTTTAAAAAAATCTGTTTCAGATTTGAAAATGAATTTGAATCTACCTTCCACCTTGAAAATACACTTAAGTTAACATACCAGTGCCCCTTACTAAAACTTGAACACTGGATAATTTTAGAAAGGAGAGACTATAACAACTCACATATATTAAAGCTAGGTAAAGAAAGGGCATGTATCAAGGAATGCTCAGATCTTTTAAAGATGGATGAACAAATTAAAAATCTTAAGAGTTTTCCTATGGTCATTCTGTTTCTGGTCTTTAAAAAACTGTTTTCCTATATAAGATGACATTTAATAGTTCTTAGAGACTGTGGAATAATGCATAAACAGTTTGATTTGGGGGCAGGAAGACCTGGGTGTAAATTTGAGCTCTGAGCCACACCAGCTGTTGTGACTAAGGCTAAGTTTTTTCACCTTACAGATGAGTTGTCTATTTACATAAGTGAAAACAGAGAGCGATACAGGGTGCTTCCTTCAGATGAAATCACAAGTCTGGACCCTCCTCAATTTTATGTCTGGGGGAGGGTATATGCACTGGCATGCACCCACTTGTATATACATGGAATTTTATCAATGTGCTGTTTCCTGGATGGGGCTTGCTCTTAACAAAGAAGATCAAAATTATTCTAAGTGGTAGTAGATAAGTCCTAGCAAATTGCTTCAATTATAAAAAATTCAAATAACTTAACAGGGCTTTGAACAACTAATAAGTGGAAGAAGAGATGGAAATGGATCCCAGAGCTTAGATCTTCTTGACTTCAAGCCAAGTACTCTAGCCATTGTACCTCATTGCCTTTCTGCTGTCTTAAGTTGGAAATAGATCCCTTGAAGATCCATACAAAGAACAAATCTATGTGGTAAGCAATGTTTTGTGTTTGAAGAAACTGAGACTCAGAAAAATTAAATGACTTGCTTAAAGTCCTACAGATGTTTATCAAAGTTGGATTAAAATCCAGGTCTTCTGATACCAGGAATTGTAATACTGACTTGGGTGAGATCAGTAGCTGCATATAAAATTGTCCCTCACCTATAAACCATTATGCCATAAATACTTTTTAAAAAAATTACAGTACTCAGCAGAAACAGGTAGATAGAATATCAAGAATATACTTAATTGCACAACTACAAATTTTGAGCTAATAGCAAAGAATTATAAAGGAGGCTAATAAAACTGGATAAGGATTATATTCTTTCACAATCTTTATTGCAAGGCTTACTTCAAGAAATTTTCTTAAAAGAAATGAAAACTATTAATAAAAGGGCCATACATATCATTCATGGAGAATCACAAACTGAACTCTAATGTTTAAAAGGGGGGGGGAGGGCGGAAAGCCAACCAAGGTTCATTTGAATGCAACTTGCAAATAGTAAATCATGTCACATGCTAATTTGGGAAGGGAAGTTTGAAGTTTTTCATTGAAAATATATTTGTGTGTGTACATAGTAAGAGGACAAAGAATTTATTACATTTTCAGGAATTATTGATCTTATCTGGAAAAATGAATAGAATCCTTTGGAAGTAAAAAGGGTTCATGCATTATTTATGGCACATAGTAGGATAATAACTTCATTTCGAGGCAGGGAATGTACAGGTAATAGAGTGAGTATGTTTTGCTGGGTTGACGGGCAACAAGTCAGATTTCCAAATGGAGAAATCAGAAACATCTAAAATATTTAAGCAGCCGTATGAGAAAATGCTAAGATTTTTCTTTGCCCTCTGATTTTCATTCTTTCTTACAGAAGACAAACTACACTTTCTATGAGGTTTTGGAGACGTCCCCGAAATAGTCATATTGTTTTCCATTGTTCAAAAGAGATAATTAATCCCATAAGACAACCTCGTTTACCAAAGTAAACTAAGAAAAAACATATTTGTGAGTGTTCTAAATATAGACTCAGAAAAAAAAAAAAAAAAAAAAAAGAACAGGAACCCTTAATAAGGAAGCACTTTCCCATTTGGAACTTTCCCATTCTCAACCAACTATCTTCCCTTCCCCCCACCCCATAATCGAAGTTTACAGACAAAATAAAAGTAAACAGAAGCCAAGAGTATGATTTTCCTTTTTTCACAAGCACTCGAGCCCATCTGCATGTCTCCTGAAACTGGAAGTCACTAAGTCTTCCGGTATTATCGAAACAGTTCATTTAACACATATTTCTTTAAAAGCTGCTAAGACATGGATTCAAACTCGTCGAAATAAATCCACGCAACCTCCCTCTGCAAGCACTGCCGTGAAAAGATCAGCCACATCACCCCCTCCAAGCAAAGGGAGCATCTCTAAACAACTGTCCCGGAAGCAAAGAGGATCAGAAACTCTCCTCCAAAGAAACCCACGGATGCTTCCTAGGGAATGGCTAGCCTCTGGACAATGTGGTTCGAACAAGATGTTTAAAGCAGAGATGAGCTGCTTCTTACTGCTTCGCACGTTCCCTCAGCCGCCTGAGCCTAGTAATTGAGATCACATGGAGGCTCCTCCAACTCTTAGGTCTTTGTAGTCAAAACAGAACTACCCTCTCTCCAGACCCCCGCCCACGTCCCAATTGTAGCAGGAAAAATGTGTCATTCTTTTAAACAAATACTTATCCTTGGCACTATTTGGGCCGGCAAGAGTGAGAATCCGGGCAGAGACAGTCTTTTCCAGGCTCTCAAGATACTAGAGCCTCAGTACTCTCCCCTGGCACTATTGGAATACTAGGATTCACCTCTTTCCACCAATAGCTCTACTGGGCAAGGACAGTTGCGGACAGGGGCGCAGGGGACTGAGGGGCGAAGGCTACGGGCAGACAGCCCGACTCTCTTTACCTTCCTTTCGGAGAGCAGCCCTAGGGAAAGCCGAGTCGGGTCCAAAGCCAAAAATCAGGAAGAACTGGAGGAGGAGGAGGAGGAGGTGGGAACCGCTTCGGTGGGAACCGCTTCGGCGGGATCCGTTGGCTAAATCCATCTGCCCCGAGTCGCCCGTAAAGTTTCTGAAAGTCCGGAGCAAAGAATGGAAAAAGTCCTTGCGGTACTAGGTTGAGACAGATTCGAGGTTTGGGGAGGGGGATCCCCGAGCTGAATGGAGATGCAACCAGGGATTAGAAGGAGTCCACTGGTAGAAGGGCAGCAGCTGGTCCGCCCGTAAGTCAACCAGCGGTACTGGAGCCCGCACCCAGCAGCAGTCGGACTTCTTTTGCAGTAAAGGGGAGGGGGGGAGTTTAAGGAGGAGATGAGTGGGAGGCGGGGTGGGGGGAAAGAGAGGAAAGGAGGCAGACAGAGGATGGACTGGGAAGCGCGAGGCTCAGACTGGCCCTTTGATGCGATTATATTCAAGTCTAATTCAAATAGGCAGATTTCGCCCTCACCCACTTTGGGAGGGCAGACACCCCTCCCCACTCCCTCGTCCCCACAAGATCCAACTCCCCTCTTTAGTAAACTATTCGCTTCCTTTTTCTACGCCGTAGAGGGATGAGACAGGAGGGGAGATGAGGGGGGTGAGAGCAGTAGCCCGAAGAGGACTAAGTGTGTGAGTCCTTACAGGCAGTTCCTACTGTCTCACTGACCCGATCCTGTCACCGAAACTTCGATCTATTGACCCTTTCCCTAATTTTTTTTTTTTTTTTTTTGGTAACCCTCTACTTCCCCAGGATTTGCCCTTCCCCACCACCCGAGGTTTTTTCTGGGTCGGGGGTTTCGGCTCCAAGTCCAGTGGGCAGAGAGGAATATGGAGGTGGGGAAGCCCTTAGATAGGAACAAGGGTGCTCGGGGTGGGGGCTGCGGAGTTAAGTAGATAAATAGGATTTAACAAACCCAGATGGGTTGCTGAATCCTCTCTGGCCACTCAGTATAAAATAGCAGCGCCCGGATTAAACTAAGGAAGCGTGAGGGGGCGGGGAGGTGGGTAGGATCGGGAAGCTAGGTCGTCTCCCATCTTCGAAATCTGAATTTCCTGGGTGGGGTAGAAATGGATGTAAAACTCCAGATTAAGTTCGGCGGTGCAGAAATGGGGGATGTTTGAGTGGGTTCATCAGAAACCGGGGGCTAGAAGATGGGTAGGGCTGGGATCTAGGGAGGAAAGATACACAAATTACTTGCCTTGGTCCTTGGAATTGACCCCTGAGACGGTGTATCAAGACCTGAGCAACTTTTGCCTCTGCTCCTCCCCGAGAATCTGTGTCTTCTGTTCCTGGAATGCCTGCCTGGTCCTTGCTGCCCAGAGGCTATCACCTGGCAGCACGGACACGAAAAAATAACCTCAGTGTCCAGGCTTAAGTATTAGAGCAGCAAAATAAATGACTTTTAATTCATCCCTAGTTCTAAAATTCTGTGATTCGCGTTCAGATATATAAACAGAATAGTGAATATGGAACACTCATCGATTCCTAGGGACAAATTCACAAGAATGGCCATTTTGGATCCAATCCACGATACGTCTATCTAGTGTACTTTCTTACTCTGAGAGAAATTACTTCTGTAGTGAAAAAATATAGCAGGTCTTCCTGGCATGGGCCTCAACCTCTGAGGATCAAACATCCTAGCACTTTTAGTTCCTGTTTAATCATATTTCAGGAGCCCATCCTAGTTTGTTTGGGATTTTTTTTTTGGGGGGGGGGGAGTGGTACGGGGAGGAAGGTGGAACTTAAAGAAAGTCAAAGAAACTTGACAAATAAAAGATTAATTTATATAATGACATCGATTTGGGGAAGTTTAATCATTTGACTAATAGCTGCCTTTTTTTTCTCTCCTCATCCCTGCCCCGCCCCCTCCCCCCCACACACACACCTTGTGCTGCCAGACATGGGAGGAGTTTAAAGGTGTGCTGTGAATAAATCCAAAGTCTGATCCAATTCCTTGGTATATATGAGTCCTCAGCTATTAGCCCCAAATCTTTTCTAAGTGCAGAAAGTTGGGGGTGGGGTAGGGGAATAATACCATTAATATCTTTTGCTCACGGTCAGATAGCCAGGAATTGTGAAGAGATTTGAATTGCCGTTATTTATGAATCCAAAAAGTATCCTACAAATATTAAAGCATTTTACAATCACTACAACTTGAAAAATTCCCTGTAAGAAGTTATTCTCATTTTTTTTATCAATAATAGTAACAACTAGGGATAATCTAACTGGTTTAAAGAGCCCTAGATTCAGAGGCAAAAATGCTGCTTTGGAATTCAGGCTCTAATACTTACTGCCTTTGTGTGATCTTGGAGAAATAGTTTAATCTTGCACAACCTCCTTTTCTTTATCTATAAAATGGGCAGCTAGACAATTCAATGGATAGAATTTCTGGTCAGGAATCAAAAAGTCTTAAATTGAAATCTGGTCTCAGACACTTATTAGTTATGTAGACCTCTTTTCATAATAATGCTTTTAAATGGTTACAAAGGAAATCAGTTACATAACAATATCATTTATTATTGTTTGTTTTACAAATATCTTACTTGATTCTCAAAGCAATTTTGAGAGCCAGGTATTTTACAGTTGAGAAAACTGAGGTAAAATGACTTATCTAAGGTCACAAGCTACTAAATATCTGGGCCCGCATTTGAGCTCAGGACTTGGGAATTTTAGACCTAGAATTCTATCCCATTTCACCACTTAGCTGCCTGAATTAAATGGATTTATCAAAAAACTTAAAAAGAAAAAGTTCATTAATGTCCCTATTCCCCACCCTCAGTTAAGAATATATGGGCTGCACATTGTTTTGCAGGCAGGTCATGTCCTATATATTTGAGCTATTATTATTGATATTTTTCAGTATCATATAGCATATTAGACTTAAACTTGGTGGAATCTTATTCTCTAGGTCCAATTTCATGTCTTTCAGGCTCTGAAAGTGCTTTCTGCCAATGGTGAGAAGAAAGTTCTGAAAAAAGCCAAAGAGGCACTCCTGAGTCTTTAGAGAACAGCTGACCCAGTTGACCTGAGAGTCAGACTCAATTAACAAGGTCTCCTATAGGATAGCAATCTGCCTTCTTTTTTCAATATTGAGAAAGAACTCTGACCTTTATTCCACAGAATGAATTTCATGGGCCTTTGGAGAAGAGGAAGGTCAACGCTATCAAACAAGAAAATGTTCTGTAATACTCTAAATGAAGGAGAGAAAAATGAAGTGTTCATTGGAGAATTTCTCAGGCAAAGTCAAAATCTTTAATTCATTTTCACTTAAAATTTATAAAGAAATGGTTTGCCATCAGAATGCTCCAGTTGACTACCTTGTCATGCTGACCTAGAATGGGAAGAGAGAAGAGGAGAGGAAAAAAAGAGAAAAAAAAAAAAAAAGACTGCTTATGATATTAACAAATCACTTGAGGCTTCAGTTGCCTCTTTTTTATTTTTTTTATTAAAGCTTTTTATTTACAAAGCATATGCATGAGTAATTTTTCCAACATTGACCTTTGCAAAACCTTTTGTTCCAAATTTTCCCCTCTTCCTCCCAACCCCTCCCCTATCTGTCAGATAGTCCAATACATGTTAAATATGTTGAAGTACATGTTAGATCCAATATTTGTATACATACATATATATAGAGAGAGATATAGATATGCACACACAGTTATCTTGTTGCAGAAGAAAAAATCAGATCAAGAAGGAAGAAAAAGGAATATTGAAAAAGAAAACATAATGCAAGCAAATAACAGAAAGAGTGAGAATACTATGTTTTGTTCCACACTCAGTTCTCACAGTCTTCTCTCTGGGTGTAGATGGCTCTCTTTGTCACTGAACAAGTGAAAATGGTTTGAATCATCACTTTGTTGAAGAGAGCCATGTCCATCAGAATTAATCTAACCATGTACAATGATCTCCTGGTTCTGCTCACTTCACTTAGCATCAGTTCATGTAAATCTTTCCAAGCCTCTCTGAAATCATTCTGCTGGTCATCTCTTACAGAACAATAGTATTCCATAGTGTTCATGTACTGCTGGAACTCTATCTTTCCAGAAATCAGCAAGAGTCAGGATCACTAAACGTCTTTATTCTAGATCTTTACCTTCGCCTCCAACGCCCGGTCACGAGTGCAAGTGAGCGTGAGTTCCACCACCCAAGTTTCTCTTGCTCCTCCCACACACGTCACTTCCCCCTCTTTGTCCCACCAATCAAGTCAGCACAGAACAGCTGGGGAGGGTCAACCTTAAACAAGTTAATAGGGAACCGTCCAATTGGCAATTAGTCTCACGTGCTTCACCATCCAAGTGCATTGCTCAGTTCTAGCCCTTTACAATGTACCATAATTTATTTATTCAGCCATTCTCCAATTAATGGGCATGCACTCAGTTTCCAGGTTCTTGCCACTACAAAGAGGCTTGCCACAAACATTTTTGCACATTTGGGTCCCTTTCACTTCTTTAATATCTCTTTGGGAGATAATCCCAATAGAAACACTGCTGAATCAAAGGATTTGCACAGTTTGATAACTTTTTGAGCATAATTCCAAATTGCTCTCCAGAATGGTTGGGCCCATTCACAGCAAAGTATCAGTGTCCCAGTTTTCCCACATTCCTTCCAACATTCATCATTATCTTTTCCTGTCATCTTAGCCAATCTGACAGGTATAAAGTGGTATCTCAAAGTTGTCTTAATTTGCATTTCCCTGATCAATAGTGATTTGGAGCATCTACCTATTCATGTGGTTACAAATAGTTTCAATTTCTTCAAGTAAAAATTGTCTGTTCATATCCTTTGACCACTTATTATTAATTGGAGAATGGCTTGAACTATTATAAATTTGAGTCAATTCTCTAAATATTTTAGAAATGTGCCTCATTTTAAAAATAATAGATTTGAACAAAATGTCCCCCTTTGTTTTATTTTAGCTTTCTAATGATGTTATCACATGATGTGCATTGTTGTACTTATTTGTATTCCTATTTTATTCCTTTACCAGATTATAAACTTCATGAGGACAGAGGAGTATCTTTTTAAAACTTTGTATCTCTTCTCTAGTGCCTGGTACAGTACTTTGAATATAAGTGCCTAATAAATATTTATTTTAAAAATGAATACCTTCTAGGGGAAGGAGTAGAGGGAGGGAAGAGAAAATTTGGAAAAGTGAATACAAGGGATAATGTTGTAAAAAAAATTACCCATGCATATGTACTGTCCAAAAATTATAATTATAAAATTAATACATTTTTTAAAAATGAATACTTAATCTATTAATATGATAATATCAATATGACAATTTACTAATTAATAACAATTAGATGAAGTCAGAGTTCTCAGAATAAATTATTTCTATTTCTTTCCTTTATAAATTTTAGTTACATTGATTAATTTACTGGCCAAGGATTTCAACACAAACTGTCCAAACTATTGTTTCTCAATTTTTTTTTTTAATTTATTTTTATTTTATTTTATAATTATAACATTTTTTGACAGTACATATGCATGGGTAATTTTTTACAACATTATCCCTTGCACTTACTTCTATTCAGATTTTTTCCCTTCCTCCCCCAAACCCCTCCCCCAGATGGCAAGCAGTCTTATATATGTTAAATATATTACAGTATAATTTAGATACAATATATGTGTGTAGAACTGAATTTTTTGTTGCACAGGAAGAATTGGATTCAGAAGGTAAAAATAACAGTTTACATTCATTTCCCATTGTTCCTTTTCTGGATGTAGCTGGTTCTTTCCATCATTAATCAATTGGAATTGGATTAGCTCTTCTCTATGTTGAAGAAATCCACTTCCATCAGCATACATCCTCGTACAGTATCATTGTTGAAGTGTATAATGATCTTCTGGTTCTGCTCGTTTCACTCAGCATCAGTTGATGTAAGTCTCTCCAAGCCTCTCTATATTTCTCCTGTTGGTCATTTCTTATAGAACAATAATATTCCATAACATTCATATACCATAGTTTACCCAACCATTCTCCAATTGATGGACATCCATTCATCTTCCAGCTTCTAGCCACTATGAAAAGGGCTGCCACAAACATTTTGGCACATACAGGACCCTTTCCCTTCTCTAGTAGTTCCTTGGGGTATAAGCCCAGTAGTAGTATGGCTGGGTCAAAGGGTATGCACATTTTGATAACTTTTTGGGCATAATTCCAGATTGCTCTCCAGAATGGTTGGATTCTTTCACAACTCCACCAACAATGCATCAGTGTCCCAGTTTTCCCACAGCCCCTCCAACATTCATCGTTATTTGTTCCTGTCATCTTAGCCAATCTGACAGGTGTGTAATGATACCTCAGAGTTGTCTTAATTTGCATTTCTCTGATCAATAGTGATTTGGAACACTCTTTCATATGAGTGGAAATAGTTTTAATTTCATCATCTGAAAATTGTCTGTTCATATCCTTTGACCATTTATCAATTGGAGAATGGCTTGATTTCTTATAGATTAAAGTCAATTCTCTGTATATTTTGGAGATGAGGCCTTTATCAGAACCTTTAACTGTAAAAATTTTTTCCCAATTTGTTACTTCCCTTCTAATCTTGTTTGCATTAGTTTTGTTTGTGCAGAAACTTTTTAATTTGGTGTAATCAAAATGTTCTATTTTGTGATCAATAATGGTCTCTAGTTCTCCCTTGGACACAAACTCCTTCCTCCTCCACAAGTCTGAGAGGTAAACCATCCCATGTTCCTCCAATTTATTTATGATTTCGTTCTTTATGCCTAAATCTTGGACCCATTTTGATCTAATCTTAGTATGTGGTGTTAAATGTGGGTCCATGCCTAGTTTCTGCCATACTAATTTCCAGTTTTCCCAGCAGTTTTTGTCAAATAATGAATTCTTATCCCAAAATTTGGGATCTTTGGGTTTGTCAAAGATTAGATTGCTATTTTTATTCACTATCTTGTCCTGTGAACCTAACCTATGCCACTGATCAACTAGTCTATTTCTTAGCCAATACCAAATGGTTTTGGTGACTGTTGCTTTATAATATAGCTTTAAATCAGGTACACTTAGACCACCTTCCTCTGACTTTTTTTTCATTAGTTCCCTTGCAATTCTCGACCTTTTATTCTTCCATATGAATTTTGTTGTTATTTTTTCTAGGTCATTAAAATAGTTTCTTGGGAGTCTGATTGGTATAGCACTAAATAAATAGATTAGTTTGGGGAGTATTGTCATCTTTATTATATTCGCTCGGCCTATCCAAGAACATTGAATGTCTTTCCAATTATTTAAATCTGACTTTATTTTTGTGGCAAGTGTTTTGTAATTTTGCTCATATAATTCCTGACTCTCCTTTGGTAGATATATTCCCAAATATTTGATACTATCGACTGTTATTTTGAATGGAATTTCTCTTTGTATCTCTTGCTGTTGGATTGTGTTGGTAATGTATAAAAATCCTGAGGATTTATGTGGATTTATTTTGTATCCTGCGACTTTGCTAAAATTCTGAATTATTTCTAATAGCTTTTTAGCAGAGTCTTTGGGGTTCTCTAAGTATACCATCATGTCATCTGCGAAAAGTGACAATTTGATTTCTTCATTTCCTACTCTAATTCCTTGGATCTCTTTCTCGGCTCTTATTGCCAAGGCTAGAGTTTCTAGTACTATATTGAATAGTAATGGTGATAGTGGGCAACCTTGTTTCACTCCTGATCTAACAGGGAAAGGTTCTAGTTTATCACCATTACATATGATGTTTACTGAAGGTTTTAAATATATGCTCCTTATTATTTTAAGGAATAGTCCATTTATTCCTATACTCTCAAGCGTTTTTAGTAGGAATGGATGTTGGATTTTATCAAATGCCTTTTCTGCATCTATTGAGATGATCATATGGTTTTTATTAATTTGATTATTAATATGGTCAATTATACTAATAGTTTTCCTAATATTAAACCAGCCCTGCATTCCTGGTATAAATCCCACTTGGTCATAGTGTATTATCCTGGGGATGATTTTCTGAAGTCTATTTGCTAATATCTTATTTAAGATTTTAGCATCAATATTCATTAAGGAAATTGGTCTATAGTTTTCTTTCTCAGTTTTCGATCTACCTGGTTTAAGTATCAGTACCATGTCTGTGTCATAGAAGGAATTTGGTAGGACTCCTTCAATCCCTATTTTTTCAAATAGTTTACATAGCATTGGAGTTAGTTGTTCTTTAAATGTTTGGTAGAATTCACCTGTAAATCCATCTGGTCCTGGGGACTTTTTCTTAGGAAGTTGGTTAATAGCTTGGTCTATTTCTTTTTCTGAGATGGGACTATTTAGACTACTTACTTCTTCCTCTGTTAATCTGGGCAAGCTATATTTTTGAAGGTATTCTTCCATTTCATTTAAGTTATCAAATGTATCGGCATAAAGTTGAGCAAAGTAGCTCCTAACTATTGTTCTAATTTCCTCTTCATTAGTGGTGAGTTCACCCTTTTCATTTTCAAGACTATCAATTTGCTTTTTCTCTTTCCTTTTTTTAATCAGGTTTACTAAGGGTTTGTCTATTTTGTTGGTTTTTTCATAAAACCAACTCTTAGTTTTATTAATTAATTCAATAGTTTTTTTACTTTCAATTTTATTAATCTCACCTTTTATTTTTTGAATTTCAAGTTTTGTATTTGTCTGGGGGTTTTTAATTTGTTCCTTTTCTAGCAATTTTAGTTGTAAACCCAATTCGTTGGCCCTCTCTTTCTCTATTTTATGCAAGTAGGCCTGTAGAGATATAAAACTTCCCCTAATTACTGCTTTGGCTGTATCCCACACATTTTGGTATGATGTCTCATTATTGTCATTTTCTTGGGTGAAGTTATTAATTATGTCTATGATTTGCTGTTTTACCCAATCATTCTTTAGTATAAGATTATTTAGTTTCCAATTATTTTTTGGTCTATTTTCCCCTGGCTTTTTATTAAATGTTATTTTGATTGCATTATGGTCTGAAAAGGATGCATTTACTATTTCTGCCTTACTGCATTTGATTTTGAGGTTTTTATGCCCTAGTATATGATCAATTTTTGTATAGGTTCCATGAACTGCTGAGAAGAAAGTATATTCCTTTCTGTCTCCATTTAGCTTTCGCCAAAGATCTATCATATCAAACTTTTCTAGTATTCTATTTACCTCTTTGACTTCTTTCTTATTTATTTTGTGGTTTGATTTATCTAATTCTGATAGTGCAAGGTTGAGATCTCCCGCTATTATAGTTTTGCTATCTATTTCCTCTTGCAGCTCTCTTAATTTCTCTTTTAAGAATTTAGATGCTGCACCACTTGGTGCATACATGTTTAATATTGATACGGCTTCACTATTGATGCTTCCCTTTAGCAGGATATAATGCCCTTCCTTATCTCTTTTAATTAGATCAATTTTTGTTTTTGCTTGATCTGAGATGAGGATGGCTACTCCTGCTTTTTTGGTTTTGCCTGAAGCATAATAGATTCTGCTCCACCCTTTTACTTTTAGTTTGAATGTCTCATCCTGTTTCAGGTGTGTTTCCTGTAAACAACATATAGTAGGATTCTGACTTTTAATCCAGTCTGCTAACTGCTTCCTCTTTATGAGGCAGTTTGCCCCATTCACATTTATGGTTAGAAGGACTAATTCTATATTGCTTGCCATCCTATTAACCCCTGCTTATGCTTTTCCCCTTTCCTTCCCTTTTACCCTCCTATCCAGTATTAAACTGGTAAACACCACTTGCTTTTCACAGCCCTCCCTTTTTAGGATCCCTCCCCCACCTTAAAGATCTTCCCCTTATTTTATCCCTTTTCCTCGAAATTACTGTATTCCCTTCCCCTTAGCTTACTCCTTCCCTTTCACTTTTCAATGAAGTGGAAGAAGTTTCACCATAAATCGAATATGTCTATTGATACACGCTATGTTCATCTCCCTCCTTTCTTTCTCTCAGATATAATAGGTTACCTTTGCCTCTTCATGAGATGTAGTACCACCACTTTATACTTTTTTATGATGTAATCTCCTTTCCACCTCTAGTTTCTAAGACAAATTGTACATATGTTCTTTACATATTTTTTTGACAGAAGTATAGTTCTCAAGATTTCTTTTTACCTTTTTTAGAAGTCTCTTGAGTTCTGTATTTGAAGATCAAACCTTTTATGTAGGTCTGGTTTTTTCATCAAAAATAGATGGAATTCATTTATTTCGTTAAATGTCCATCTTCTTCCCTGGAAAATGATGCTCATTCTTGCTGGGTAAGTTATTCTTGGCTGCATACCAAGTTCCTTAGCCTTTCGGAATATCATGTTCCAGGCCCTGCGTTCTTTTAATGTGGACGCTGCTAGATCCTGTGTTATCCTTATTGTGGATCCTCCATATCTGAATTTTTTTTTCTAGCAGCTTCCAATATCTTTTCCTTTGTCTGATGGTTCTTGAACTTGGCCACTATATTTCTTGGCGTTTTGATTTTAGGGTCCCTTTCAGTAGGTGATCGATGAATTTTCTCAATGTCTATTTTACCCTCTGTTTCCAAAACGTCTGGGCAGTTCTCTTTGATAATTTCCTCGAAAATGGTGTCCAAGCTCTTTTTTTCCTCCCATTTTTCAGGGAGTCCGATTATTCTCAAATTGTCTCTCCTGGATCTGTTTTCCAGGTCTGTTGTCTTTCTGGTAAGGTACTTGACAGTCTTTTCAATTGTCTCATTTCTCTGGTTTTGCTTGACTCCCTCTTGGTTTCTCCTTGAGTCATTCATTTCTACTTGTTCCAGTCTAATTTTCAATGATGTATTTTCTTCACTCACTTTTTTTATATCTCTTTGTAATTGTCCAATTGAGTTTTTATCTTCTATGGAATTTTTTTCCATTGTATTTTTTAGAGAGCTGATTTCTTTTTCCAGCTCTCTAATCCTGTTTTCCTTGGAGTTGTTTACCTTTTCCAGCTCACTAATCTTGTTTCTCAATGATTTGATTTCTTTATCCATTCTGTCTTTGAATGCATGGGATGACTTCTCCAGGCTCTCTTGCCAAGCTTCCCTTTCCTTTTCCCATTTCTCTTCCAGCTCTCTTGTGAGAGCCTTTTTGATTTCCTCTATGAGGTTCTTTTGTATTGAGGAGCAGCTTATATCCCTCCCAGGGGATACATCTGGGGACATTCTGTTCCTAGTCTCTTCAGCATTTGAAGTCTGCTCCCTCTCCACACAGAAGCTGTCAATGGTTAGAGCCCTTTTGAATTTTTTGTTCATTTTGTCAGAGTAGGAATCAAAGAAAACAAACTGACAAGAGAAACAATTGGTCTGTTTTGCGGGGGATAGGGCTGGATGGTATTAATGGGCTTCCTCTACAGACTGGGGGTAGGGCAGCAGAGAGCCACTAACAGAACAGCAATGACTGTACTGAGTCTGCGCTCTGAGGCTCCGAGAACGCACCGAGTCAGTCCAGGTGGGGGTTGGGGGTGGCCGGGCTCTGAGAGACGCTGGCTTTCTGGGGTTTTAATCTTCACCTCCAGTGTTTACACCCTCTCCACCGCTCCTGGCTTGCTGCCAAGACGGAGCATCCACACTGGGGCAAAAGCCCTTTCACAGAAACGACAGAGATCACACCCCTCCCCCTCCGGTCTGAGCTGTGTGAGCTGCCTGTCTTGCTCTGGCTGTCTGCCCTCAGTCTGCGCCCAGTCTGATTGACCCTCCCCCGAACAAACACAGACCTTTTCTGGCGACTTTCAAGGATGTCTTCTCTTGGTGATAATTTGTGGATTTCTTTCTGGGTCAAGCATTAAGTCAGAGGCTTGTCATGAAGTAAGTTCTGAGAGAAAACGAGGAGCTCAAGCAGCTGTCTGCCTCCACGCCGCCATCTTGGCCGGAAGTCCCCTCAATTTTTTTTTTTGAAGGAAGATACTAAATGCATATATTTTCAAACTTTTTTCAAGTATCCTGTCACCAGATTTCAAGGGGTGGGGCAAGTAGAGAGACAGAGACAAAGACAGAGAAACAACTTTACTTCCTTGCTACAAAAAAAGTGGCAAAGGACTTGCTGTGAGCCTTCAGAACTTTATGCCCTTACAGATGTTTAATTTTATTTATGTTAAATAAGGGAAATAAAGCTCTTTGCTTGACAGGAAAAAAAGTAGTTGTTTTTTTTTTTTTTTTTTCCCCTCTATACATGGTAGACCTTACCTAAACAAAAGCAGAATAGGTAACTCTATAACTGGCATGACTTAATGGGCACTATAGAACTCGAATGATCAAAATCTTTGGCCCACTGGCAAAATTAGAATCCTTCTTTGAATTAAGGCATTGCCTTTAGTTGGTCCTAATATACATATTTTGCCTGAGAACTGTGAGAGGACTCAAAAGCAAGTACAGATAAATGTATAAGATTATCTATAAGTTATATTGTAGAACATTTTCAGGTCTTTGATAAGGAAATTGAATTTTTATGATGAGACAGGAGAATGAAGAGTAGTAGAAAAAATATAAAATAGAGGAAGACCAGATATGATGGGAGAGAAAAGAAACCAGGAGGAAGCATGAAGCAAAGAGTGCCTGGAAATAGGCAATGAAAAACAGAAAGGTGTATATGAAGAGGATGTGGTTACCAAATGCAAAATTTTCTTACTTCACAATCTTACATGGGGTCAACCCCACTTTAATTTGGGAAGAGGGGGAGTTGATCAGAATTAAGTGACTTACACAGGGTCACATAGATATTAAGTATTTAAGGCCATATTTGAACTCAAACTCCTGACTCTAGGGCCAGTATGCTATCCATCTAGCATTGGTAACCTGACTCTTTATGTCATAAAGAGCATGAATCTATCATCTTCCCAGAAGTGGAAGAGTCCATGAAAATCCTCTCTGGTATGCAAAGTCACCTTCATGTTAGGGACCAATGGTCTAAATACCAATCAGTATCACTCAATGGAACAAAGTTAAAAAGAATGATGGTGAATTCAGGATTAGAGACAATTTGTTGCCAAAATCCATCTTTTTTTCTGTACATTAGAGGTAGTTTAAGAATCAGTCAATAAGTATGTATTAAGTATCTACAATATCCCCAGGGGCTAGGTGGAACCAGGATATCAGGATTCCCATGCCAAGACTAAGCATTTCTTTTGATTCCTTTCTTTTTATTATTAGGAGTCACTGTTTTTCCAGAGCTAAGGTCCAGCAAGCAAGCTGTATTTTGAGCTTGGCATAACAATAATCCTTTGCAATCATCCTTTGGATAAACTCTGTTGTAGCAGAATCTCAGAATTGTTTAACACCAGCCCAAGTGTGTTCAAATACCTGCAGGTTCCATGTTCTGTTCATGAAGCTTTGCATGAATCAAACTCCAAAGTAAATCTCCTATAGGACACTCCAACACATATATCTGGTTTCCCTTTTCCAACAGAATAAAGAAAGCTTTTTGCCTATGACCACTGTTAGCTCTTTATTTTTATTTCCTAGTGTTGATTGTAATAATCTGAGTGAATTCTTTGGAATTTCTAGAGTTAATAGAGTTAGATAACCTGCGATTTTTTGGTCATTTTCAGATTTGACAGGGGTACAAAGATAAAAATAAAAAAAAAAATTCTTGCCCTCAAAAAGTTTGTTTTCTATCTGGGGAAAACATTTCCACATATTAGTAGGTACAAAACTTATACAACACTTAAGATAATTTTGCATGGAGGGATTAGCAGCTAAAGGCATTGGGAAAGGGCCAGTGTAGAAAGTAGCACTTAAATTTACCTTTGAAGAATAGATATTCTAAAAGAGTTAGGTGAGGATCAAGAACATTCAAGGCATAAGGGACAAACTATGCAAAGACAGAAACAGGAGATGAATGTTAAATGTGAAAATAGCAAGTAAACTGATTTGTTTGGATTACAGAATGCATGAAAAGGGTAAAATGCAGGAAGGAAGGAAAAGTAGGATGGAGCCAAATGAGAAGACTTTAAATGCCAAATAGAGCAGTATGTTTTTGAGCTTAGAAGAAATAGGAAGCTTCTTAGACAAAGATGCACAATAGTTAAATGTGTGCTTTAAAAATATTATTTTGGCAATTGTATGGTTTAGAGAAGGGAAAGACTTGAGAAAATGAGACCAGTTAGGATACTATTGCAATAGTCCAAGCAAAATAGGTTTGTGACCTGCTCTATCAATCAAATCAATAAACACTAAGTGCCTACTATTGTGCCTGCATACTGTATTAAATGTAGTTTAGTTGTGTGGTTGAAAAGAAAGGGACTTATGTCAGATATGTTGTGTAGACAGAATCAGTAATTTGGCAAAGGATATGAATCTTGGTAACTGAAAGGATGGGGATAATTTCAACAGAAAAGGAGAATTTTCAAAGAAGGAGGAAATTTGGAGAAAAAAATGAGTCCAATTTTGGACATGTTGAGTCAACATGTCTATGGAACTTAAAGATGTAAGTGTCTAATAATTGGTCTTGCCAAACTGGAGATGGGAAGAGAGACTAGGGCAAGATATAAAGATGGTATGACATCTGGATAGTCATAGTAATTGAAAACATGTGTGCTGCTGAAATCACAAAGAGAAGGTTGAGAGAAGAAAAAAAGTTGAAGGATCAATATAGCCACAGTTAAGAGACAGGATATAGATGATGATCCAACAAAGGAGACTGAGAAAGAGCAGTCACACAGGGAGAAAGAGAACCAAGAAATAATAGTTATGTAGAGAGAGTTTTCAGGAGGATAAGACTGTTGACAGTGCCAAATGCAGAAGGGAGATCAAGAACTATTAGGTTTGAGAGAGGTCACTGGATTTGAAAATTAAAGAGACCAATAAGCAACTTTGGGAAAAGCAGTTTCAGTTGAGAGATAAAGTCTGAAGCAGATTAGAAAAACTTGAGAAGTATCAGGAAGAAAGTGGAGATAATTAGTCTTTAGGAGACTATTTTTTAAGGCATATATCCATAAAAGGGTAACATCAAGTGAGGGTTTTTTTTTTAATATATACAATGAAGTGATATAGTGGAAAGACCACCAAATGGGAATCAAGAAACTAGAGATCCAATTTTCTTTCTGTCACACAGCTGTGTTGAGACTGCAAATTTTATTTATTTCAACAACTTGATGAAACAATAAAATTAGAAGGTTGGACAAGGTCATCTCAAAAAACCATTCTAGCTCAAACAGTTGCAATATGCACATACACATATACACATATGTATGTATATATGTTTTCTCATGTAGGATAAACATCTAGATTGATACATACATTTTTAGCTCTCCCCAGTTCTAATAGGTGAGTCCTTTATGTATTTTGCTGAGAACTGGGTTTCCCCAACTATCACTTCCTGTTATATCCTTCCTACCCTCTTGTACAGATATCCTTTTATCCTTTCCCTACCCCATCACTCTTTCTACTATCCATTTATACATTGTCTTTCCCCAATATAATGTAAGATCCTTGACAGCAGTACTTGCAAATACTTGTATTTTCAGTATTTATAATTTTCCTTTCACATGGTAAATCCTGAATAAAATGTTCTATGAACCATATTTCTATATGTGATGATTTCCAGAAGTGGAATGGGTGAATGAAAGCAATTTGTTCTAAGGACCATAAAGGTGGACTGACTAAAGTGGGTGTGTGGACTACTTGGAACTTGGTCAGTTATCAAACACTTCAAGATCATCCATGGCATCCCTGGCCATCACCAGGCACTTTGACTTTTATTTTGTCCCTGGACTTCAGGGACAGTGGAAGAGTGCAGCTGATGAATTTTTGCAACTCTGCCTCACTTAAATCCAATTCACGAACAAGCTTTCAAGACATTATCCCATGATGTCATTGGTCCTCTTCAAAAACCAAGGACAAACAACAATAATCTAATCTTTATTTAAAAATATATATGTCTATTATCAATCTATTTTATATATCTACCTATATTTATCTAAAATCTAGTTCTACCCATTATCTATCTCTATCATCTAATCTACTTATCTATGTATCTATGTCCAATTATTTAAACAAAGTTTATTTTACTTATAGGAAGTCTTTTATGGTTCCCCTAGTTAGTGTTCTCCATTCCCCAAATTACTTTGTATATATATAATAGGAATACTTTGATCAATTTTGCTAAACCATCCCTACTTCTTACTGAGATAATAGAATATTAATTTTTTATTATAGCAGGTGAATATACATATTATATATTGAATGCATATGTGAGAGATATCATTTAGGGAAATAGATACAAGCCAAAACTGATCTTTGTTTTTCAGATTTCCTTGGGTTCTACTCTAAAAAAACAGTGGGTAAGAATCAAAGAAAGAAACTAAAACCCTTTGGGGCTAAACTCCAGGGTCAAACAAGATTTATGTAAGCTCAAAGTCCCTAGACCACAAGTGAAATATATTTTGTATTTTCTTATATGTCTAACCTGGGATATGTGTATATGTATTCTCTCCTCCCTGCCAGTAAAATTTAAGTGTTCTCTCTCTGTCTCTCTGTCTCTGTCTCTCTGTTTCTCTCCCCCTCCTCCTTCTCTTCCTCCTCCTCTGTCCTTCCTCCCCCCCTCCTCCCTCTTTCCCCTCTCTTTTTTCTTTTTGTTGCATTTTCTGTCTCCTCTCTGTTTCTGTCTCTCCCCTTTCTCTATCAGTTTATTTCCATCTCTCCTTCCATCTCTACCACTATCCCTAGAACATACATTTATTGGTACTCAGTTTGTTGAATTTAACAAACCTTCAATCCAACAAGTGATTCATTAACTCATCTGTAAAATGAAAAAAATAAATAAGATAATCTTTAAGACTACGTTCTACATTCCACATTTTTTCCAGAAATTCTATGAAGAAATATATCCATCTTTGCTAATTATAGACCAGTGTTTCTGATAGATTCAGGAAAATTTCTTGTCAACATCATCTTCTGAGGGAAATTGTGACTTTTGAAAATGAAGATAGAAAAGTGGCAATAGGGAAAGAAAAGAGAGAAAAGAGGGAAAGAGAAGAGAAGGGGAAAGAAAGAGAAAAGAAGCCCAATTGCTATTTACTTTTCAATAAAGAGGAAGCCAGGAAATAACAACCACCTTGTTTTTGAGTTTCCAATAAGATCATGTATATTCCCAAAGGGATAACTAACGAGAGAGAGAGAGAGAGAGAGAGAGAGAGAGAGAGAGAGAGAGAGAGAGAGAGAGAGAGAGAGAGAGAGAGAGAGAGAGAGAGAATGAATGGGTAAAGGGAGATGAAAGAGACCGAGGAGATTGTTACTCTCCTCTATCGTTTATTGAACCCTGAGAGCATATTCCTGGTGGTGTGAGACAGAAAAAAACAAGGTCTCCATCCCAAGGAACTTAAGATCTAATTTAGAAAAATAATTCAGGCATTGAATACAATACTCCTGATACCTAAAGAGTGTTTAGAAAGGTGTGAGAGACTGCTAAATTGTCTTTCTTTCTTTCTTCCCATTTGATTTTCAAAGAGATTGGGAATTGTATTGTGTAGAGACTGGAAGGTGGCAAGGGAAGGGTGTTTCTGAAGGAAATTTGCCAGGTAAGAAAATGGAGTGAAAGGTGTGAAGAAGGTAAAAGGGAATTCATAAAAGTATGATGGGAGGAGACTGATTTACTATCTATTGGTTGAGTGTGAAGAGTGGTATTAGGATAAAAAAAGGCCCAAGTGTAACTAAGGGATTGTAGCAGGATCTAGTGGGAATTGAGGATGGGAGATAAGAGCAGAAAAAAGACTGGAGAGAAATGTGGTCTGAGAGAAGTAGGAAATAATTTAAATCTTCCTCCCTTCCTTCCTTCTTCTTCCCTCCCTCCCTCCCTCTCTCCTCTCTTCCTTCCTTCCTTCCTTCCTTCCTTCCTTCCTTCCTTCTTTCCTTTTTCCCTTCTTCCCTCCCTCTCTTCCTTCTTTCTTCCTTCCCTCTCTCCCTCCCTTTTCCCTCCCTTTCTTCTTCCTTTCTTTCCTTCCTTCTTTCCCTCCTTCCTTCCTTCCTTTCTTCCTTCCTTTCTTCCCTCCCTTCTTTTCTTCATTCTTTCTTCCTTTCTTTCTTGCATAATAGAAGAACACAGAAGCAGAGCTGAAGCCAATAGTTAGATTGAGGGAGATTCAAAGACTTTATATAACAAAGATGTCCCAGAAAATTTTAGGGTTGTATTGATGCAGATTCCTTTTCTCATCTTCAACTTCCTTTGGGACTGACCTTTGATTTACAAGATCTGGTCAAAACCACCCTTTTGTATTCCAAGGGGAGAGATCCGTATCTGAGCCAGTTTGGGCTTGTACCCATCCCCCACCGGATCTGAGCTGGCTTGGATTTTCTCAACCCCCACTATCTGCTCAGGTTTCCCCAAAACAGTTTCTTCCTTATCTGAAAAACCCGCCAAGCATTTGGCCACTGCCCTAGGCTCCTTGAAGCAAATAAAAGAGCCAAGCTGGAATCATCTCTTGGCAGAGAGCTGAAACATGCTGGCAACCATGCTTTGCATCACAGACTCTCTGTCCCGCTACTTTTGGTGTATTTCTTCCTCTATCTAATACCTTTTACTAACCAGACTTTAACCTTACTTCCAAACCCTACAATAAATCTCTTTTTATCAATCTTAAGTTTTCAGGCCTGTAAATTCATTTACAGAGGACTCTTGCCACCACTAGAACTCATTTAATTTTGTATCCTTGTGCCGAATCCAAAGGGGTTTCAGGGGAGATCCACTTGACTCCCTGTACCCCAAACCTGCCACTAGATCTCAATTAATCCCAATTTTATTTAGATATCATTTGGTTATACCTCATCATTAGGTATATACCTCATCAGTATCAAAGAATAACCCAGAAAACTATCAATACTCTCAGTTTATATGATGTAATCTAGAAACCAGATGACAAAAGGATTATTGACAGAAGAGGGGAAAAAAGCCCTGGGCTTAGTGAAGAAGGAAAATGCTGTTTCAGTTAAATTATCTACATTTAACTCTATTTTAATAGGAAATCCAAGATTGGATTTTGGAACAGTGGCAAATCCATGCAAAACACTGCTGAAATGCTAGAATGAGATGGCTACTGTAAAAACAGAAGTTTAACCATGGATGGATAAAGAAACATTAAAGAAGGGGGCCGAAAGAAGAACTAGAGATCATTACTGATCAAAAAATAGAAAACTTTGATTATATCCAATTGAAAAGTTTTTCCACAAACAAAACTAATGCAGATAAAATTAGAAGGGAAACAATAAACTGGGAAATCATTTTTATAGTCAAAGGTTCTGATAAAGGCCTCATTTCCAAAATATATAGAGAATTGACTCTAATTTATAAGAAATTAAGCCATTCTCCAATTGATAAATGGTCAAAGGATATGAATAGACAATTCTCAGATGAAGAAATTGAAACTATTTCTAGCCATAGGAAAAGATGCTCCAAGTCATTATTAATCAGAGAAATGCAAATTAAGATGACTCTGAGATACCACTACATACCTGTCAGATTGGCTAGAAATGACCAACAAGATGATTTCAGAAAGGCTGGAGAGACTTACATTAACTGATGCTGAGTGAAATGAGCAGGACCAGGAGGTCATTATACACTTCAATAACAACACTATGTGAACATCAATTCTGATGGACGGGGCCCTTTTTATCAATGAGATGAACCAAATCAGTTCCAATAGAGCAGTAATGAATTGAACCAGTTACACTCAGAGAAAGAACTCTGGGAGATGACTATGAACCACTACATAGAATTCCCAATCCCTCTATTTTTGTCCACCTGCACTTTTTATTTCCTTCACAGGCTAATTGTACACTATCTAAAGTCCTATTCTTTTTGTACAGCAAAATAACTGTTTGGACAAGTATACATAAATTGCACTTAGTTTATACTTTTAACATATTTAACACATATTGGTCAACCTGCCATCTGTGTGTGGGGGGGGGAGAGGGGAAAAATTGGAACAAAAGGTTTGGCAATTGTCAATGCTGTAAAATTACCTATGCATATATCTGGTAAATAAAAATTATAATTAAATTTAAAAAAAAAAGAATGATGAGCTATAGATAGAATGGCAAAGAACTAAGAGAATGGCTTGCAGTTTTTCTTCCAGAAGCTATGTATTCTGGGAATCCCTCTACAGGGTACTTCTATAATACAGTCCAAACTAGAGTTTATTGAAGAGATTAGAAAACCAGCAGAAAAATTCTTAGGTAAAGCTAGTCATAAAATGTTCTTTAAAACAAGGAAGGAACCATCACTTCAAAAAATAAAATAAACTTTTCTTTCCAATCAAAAAAAAATAGAAAGAAGGGAGGCTGTTTGTACTAGTTACTCTCTAGTAGGATTTAATTCCACTTAAAAATCTTTTGTGTCTTCATTTTCCTAATTTTCCCCAGTGTTTCTCTCTTCCGTTCTTTATATAACAATTGTTAGTTGCAGGATCTTAACCAAAAGAATTCATCTTTTGGAGGCTCATTTTTTCTATCAGTAAATGAGAAGATTAAACTACCTGATCTCAAAAACCTTCTAGTTCAAAAATTCTGTGATATGTGTGTGTGTGTATGTGTGTGTGTGTGCGTGTATCTATTTCTTCATCTAGTACAGACATCTAGACTAGTACATACATTTATATTAGTATCAGTTTTCTATGGTTTTGTTACATACTCTAAGTGAATAAAGCAGAAAACCTTAAAGTCTATCCTGTCCTTCTTTCTAAAATGTTCTTGCTCCTCATATACTCCTATTAGCTTTCCTGGGTGGAGGGAATCTTTTCTTGACAGATACAAAGCTCAACTGTTTTGCTTCTATTTGTATTTGAAGTATTTATACTTTGCCTGGAATATAATAAACCCTTGTTAAAATGTTCTGTCTATGTATGATGTCTCCCCATGTAAAGACTTCCACTGCTGGAATGGGCAGATAAGAATTATTTGGTCTAATGGCCCTGAAAGAGGTAGGTGAGGTCATCCACTGCATCCCAGGCCATTACCAGTCATCTTGATTTTTGCCTTGCTGCTGGATTTCAATGACTAAAAGAGAGAATAGGACTGACAACTTTGTGCAATTCTGCCTCATTTGAATCCAATTCACAAGCATGTCAAGGAATTATCCTGTGATGTCACTGGGATGAACAATAACACAGCTCATCTGAAACCCCATTTTCTAAAGGAAGCATTCCCTAATCTCTCTTAATTCTTATGCCTTTTAATTATTTTTTCCTTTTATATGGTTTGTTTTTTACATATTCATTTGCTTGTTCTCTCTTATTAGAGACATGTCCTTAAGGACATGAACCATCTTCTGATTTATTTTTTTTTTTTTTTGGTAATCTGTGTTTGGTAAACACAGCACAGTGCCAATCACCTAGTAGAGATTTGGTGAGTATCCATTGACAGATTGAACTTGAAGATAGTCCTTCAACCAAATACATACTATGTCAATCTTTTCCTATCCAATCCAATCCAAAAATTTTAATTCACTTTGAGTTTATTTAATTTATTCCCTTTTGTTCTACTTTGAGTGCCCACTTGAAGCTAGACTTACACTTCCAGTAGGGTTCTAGAAATAGGAGTTCTAGAAACAGAAGTTAACTTTGTTTTTGGTATCATAGATAGCTTTGGCAGTCTGATGAAGCCTAGCAACTCCTCAGAATAATGCTTTTAAATCATTAAGGGAAATTTTAAATTTAAGTTAGTGGTTAGATAAAACTTTTTTTTTCCCAATGCAATGTTGTGGATACCTAAAAATGTATCCATGGACTTCTGGGAAAGAACTTTTACTTTTGAGGAACTCAAAGCACAGCAAATGGACTTGGAATCCAAGTAAATTCAGGGGAAGACAGTAATTCCCACTGCTAGTATTGGTTTATCAGTACAGGAGCACTACTTGCCACTATGAAGCAAGGTTTGTGGAATCAACACCTGGGCTAGGAAGTAGCAGACTGTCACCACTATTGTTGCCTTGAATATCCTCTTCCTGACCATGACTATAGAACCTCTTTGCACCTGAGGTGTTGTTCATTATCTTGATCCACTCAAATTCCCCACATTCCAAAAAGCAGGGCAGAAAAGGAGCTGACAGAATAAGGGAGGGGACACAGATTCACTAACAGTCTGAAACCCTGTGTCTTTAAGGACTTTTAAAAATTATTATTACTGAGAGTTCATTTTGCATTTTTATTAATAATACATGAATGTGACTGAGTAGTAATTTGATTTTGCTTTTACAATAGTTTTCTCCCTCTGCCCCAAGTTTTTGACCAACCATACATGACTTTGTCCAGGATTAAAAGTGACATGATTAATGTCTTGCCAAGCTCTCCCCATTCATCTAAGGCAGCAGCTCTCCTTGCAAGATAATACTGTAAAATTTCAGAGGCTAATAGAAGGGAAACAAAATCATTTTCCCGCCTTTACTGTTGTTTGCCAAAGTGGCAGAGTTCAGTCCTTTTAGTTATGGTTTCATAATTACCACTTACATTGCAGGCTTCTGGGCTTTAAATTGTTTCTCTGGAGAAATTCTAAAGCCAAGAAAGTGTTCTTGCTATTTAGAAGCACCAAACCTGCCACCCTTACCCTTTCTCCCAACCCAGGAAATCCATCTTTGGAGCCAGAAGTGAAGAAAATGAAGAGGAGGCTGCAGGGACAGCTCATTCTCAGCAAAATTGTGAAGTAGGCAGTTTGTTTTGGAACCCTCAGCCTCCCTCTTACGTACTCCTTTCCTGACTCAGTGTTTTCCTTTCTGACATTGTCAGAGTCAGTCTGACCTCATCCTCTAGATCCCAAGCAAAACTTCCCCTTGAGAAATGTTCTCCAAACTCTTTACTTCATGATATAGTGGAAAGGTCAGAAGTCCTGAGTTTAAGTACTTATTCCAGGGTTTATTTACTGTGTGTGACCTTGCAGTCAATTAACCTTTCTGGGCCTGTTTCATCATCTGTAAAATGGGGATCATAACACTTATACAGTTATGTGTAAATGGATGTGAGCAGTACTTCTCAGATGAATTCAAGGGCACTCTCATCAACCCCAACTTCTCTCTACTACTGGATCATACCTTTATTAGTTATCTCTTTCCAAGTTTAAAAGCAATCCAGCAGATATGGTTTGGAATAATCTCAATAAATGAGTAGAAAACAGTTTCTCTAGTGGGTTCAATCCTTCCTTGGGTGAATAGAGGAAATCTTAAGGGCTAACTTTCCTTCTTTAACTATGAATTTATACTTAAACAAAAACATTATTAATGGCCATGGAATCTACTAGCAGTATCAACATTCAATTATACAAAAAGCTACACACACACACACACACACACACACACACACACAAACACACACACATACACACACAGATGTGAAGTTGGAAAAGAAGGTAGGTAAATCAAGCAGTGAAAAAAAAATGAAAGGATAACCAATGGACTATGTGCTCCTTTGGTGACCATGTATCAAGATATGAAGACATCCTCCAGCAAAATGAGTAGACATCCTGTGGAGGATTTACAAGAGAAAATGCACAAGAGTCACCAAAATGGAAAGGATCTGTATCATTGGAAGATGTGCCAATGTTTTTTTAAATAGTATTTTATTTTCCACAACTACATGTCAATAAAATTTTAGCATTCATTTTTTACAAGATATTACAAATTTTTACATTCTTCTCCCTCACTTTCTTCACTCCTCTCTTCAGATGATGATAGGCCTGGTATTCATTTGCTATGATGCAAAACACATTTCCATATTAGCCACTTATGAAAAAAGAAACATATCAAAAGAAAAAAAAAACACAAGAATAAAGTACATGAAAAATATTATTCAATCTTCAAACAGAGTCAATCACTTTTTTATCTGGTTATGAATAGTGTTTTCCTTCATGAATCCTTTGTACTTATCTTGGATCATCATGTTGCTGAAAAGAGCTGAATCATTCATAGTTAGTAATCACACAATGTTGCTGATGCTGTGTACAATGCTTTTCTGGTTCTGCTCACTTCACTTATTATTTCATACAAATCTTTATAGGTCTTTCTGAAATCTGCCTGTTCATCTTTTCATTGTATAATAGTATTCCATTAAATTCATGTATCATCGTTTGTTTAGCCATTGCCAATTGATAGGCATCCCCTCATTTTCAATTATTTTGCCACCACAAAAAGGACAGCTATAAACATTTTTCCACATGTAGGTCATTTTCCCTTTTTATTATCTCTTTGGGATACAGACTAGTAGTGATATTCTGGGTCAAAGGATATACTTAGCTTGATGGCCCTTTGAATATAGTTCCAAATTGCTCTCCTGAATGATTGGATAAGTTCACAATTCCACTAATACTACTTTAATGGCCCAATTTTCCCATATCCTCTCTCACATTCATCATTTTTTTGTTTTTTTTTTAGCTAATCGGATAAGTATGAGGTAGTATGACAGAGTTGTTTTAACTTAAATTTCTCTAATTAAAAGTGATTTAGAGCACTTCTTCATATGCCTATATGTAGCTTTGATTTCTTCATCTGAACAGTGTTAGTTCATCTCCTTTGATTATTTATCAATTAGGGAATGGTTGTATAATTATTAATTTGCCTCAGTTCCCTAAGGTGTGTCAATATTAATAAAGTCATAGAACCATTAAATAGTAAAGTGACAAATATTAATAAAGCAAAAACAATAATAGTTTGCATTTGACAAAATGTTTTGTGAGAGGGTCTGATGATAATAATGATGCCACAGGAATGAGAGTACATATTGTAAACAAAATTTTCCTTTTCTTTTCTCTATTGATCCTTTTCTGTAGCGTGCTGTTGTCTCCAGAAGCTGCTGGATCGCTCTCTGGGAAGAGATCTGCTGTGTCTACTCAAATCTTTCAGACAGATTCTTCTTCCTGTAATGAACCGTTGTCTCCAGGCAGCTGCTGTTAACTCTTGTCCTTAGAAGTGACTTCCCTTCCTGCAGAGAGCCCCGTCAAGCCTGATGCAATGCAGAGTCTTTTTCTTGAATCCTGGCTCTGAATCTCCTCCAACTCTTATCCTTCTCCAGGCCGATCTGCTCTCTGGGCCCAGTGCTGTCTCTTTTATCCTCCCAGAGAATGGGCATGGGATAATGCAAGGGCTTCTGGGAAGAACCACCCCAGCCAATGAGCTTGCCCCTTCTATCAAGTCAACCTGAGTTCTCACCTTGTAATTGTCCAGAAAACCTGAATTCTCACCTTGTCACTGTCCAGACAACCTGAGTTCTCACTTAGTAATCCTAACACTTTTCCAAGTGATAGTGATCACTGAAAATGGGTTTAATTAGTATAGAACCAGGTTCTGCTTTTTCAAACTCTTGACTGATCAATACAATTCGAGTGAAGTTCCATAGTTTTCTGTTCCTCATCGAGTAATTTAGAAAATACTCTCAATTAACAAAAAATAAGCTATCACTTAGTGGTTATCATACTGTCTTTATGTATCAAATGATAGATGACTGAGCCCTAAAAGACTCTGAGTCTTCAACTGGATCATGGATCTCCTTTTCTATGTGCTGTTAATTGAGAATATGGAGGTGACAGACTGAAACTGTCCTTGCTAGCAACTGTTTTCTCCGCTTCCTTGTGAGTAGCACCAAAGTTTGTTAATATTATTTCTGTGTGGTCTGACACTTTTCATCTAAGCTCCTCTTCACTAATGATAATTAATCATATTTATATTGCTTTAATGTTATCAAGTGTTTTTGCATATTTTATTTCATTTGATCCACACAGCAACTCTGTAGCATGTTTAGTGAAGCAATCATTATCCTCATCTTGCATATGATGAAGCTATAACTCTGGTGGAAATTCTAAATTCTCAGCTGTAAGCTAACTTCTTCCGTGTCACATATAGTCTTCCCTCTTTCCTTGGGTATATATAGCTCTAATGTCAAATGAACTTTGGGACAAGACATCTGCATCTACAGTAGTCTTCCTTAGCCAGGAGTACATGCTAAATATGTAATTGGTTTATACTTATCTCTGGCAAGCAGACACTTATTTGGTACTTATCAGAATATCAATGAATTGTTGTTAGTCCACACTTGCAACTTTGCTCTATACACAATCTTTTAGTTTTTAAGTTACAATTCACTTTCAAAGCCAAGAATTCCAGCTTATATGTCGGGTAATGAGCCTTTCTGTCACTTAGCTCTTTGCTGCCAAATGCAACTAGTTTCTGGTTTATCTCTCAACATCAAACTAATCATAAACTCTCTAATTTTGCTTCTGTATTCAGGACAAAAGGCTTGTTTGTATCTGCATAATCCCATGTATAAAGCAGTCTACCAAGACTTTGAAAGCTGGTTCACATCTGCCTCTCCATTGACCTCCAGTGGACTTCATGAATTTTAAGATAAATCGGTCTTTTTTTTTTTTGGTTCTCTTCAATCATTTAAGTAAGATTGGGTCATCCAATGGTTTAGCAATAGAAGCCTTGTTTGAAACAAACTTGGAATAATAACCAACAAATACTAGAAAATTGCCTAGATCCTGAATGTTCTGTGGACACAGTCATAACAGGAGAACTTTTGTCATCTCTGGTACTTGTTGAGATATTTAGTATAGAATACATTTACTTGACAAAGACTGCAAAATTATTATTTGTTGATTGAAAGCTTCAGGTCATTTTTTACTTGCCAAATCATTAACTTCATCTACCTGTCCCCATGCTCTTCTAAGGTCGTCTCAAAGATGATAATATTATCAAGATCACCAACACTGGCAAGTATTTTATGTCACTGACCATATTACTGGTAAGTTTTTGGTAGCTGATTTTGGGGTAGATGGTTAAACTCATTAAGATCTGTTTGGAAAGATTAAAAACATATTCTCATTTTCTTCCATCAGAGGAATATAGTGTGTAAATCTAATGCTAAAAACTGCTGATAGGCTACCTAATAGGCAGCCCACATAATGTTGAACTCTTGGGATGGTGTGCTCATTCATTTCAATTCATACTTATGTCTTTCATACCCTCTCATACACATATACATAGTAATATCCAGTGCATACACATATAATAAATAGGATCATATTTTGGACAATAGTTATTCTTTATCCACTTAGCATTTCTTTTGTGGATAAGTTAGGCTAAACTTTTTTGGGAGAACATGAATCTTATTTAGGAGGTTCTGCAGTTTTCTTTGGTTTGGTATAATCAGAACAGTCTGAAATGGAGCAAATTCATATCTGAAAGCAGATCAATGATAAGCAATTTTTTTTTAAAAAATGGAAAGGAAATTATATGTGTCGGGTACCTCTGAACATCGAATAAATAATTGGGGACATTTCTGGGCACAAGTGGGTTAGTGGAATTTTTTGTTACCAGTACTATAGTATAGGTAATGCATATCAGTTGCTGGATTCCATGAAGTTATCATTGACAAATAGAGTTTTGAGGTGGTGGCTCCTGTATTTTTGCACCACAGATGAAATAAATACCCTTGTTTGTCCAGGAGTCAGTAAACTCCTTGGGTGTATATCATATCAAACTCTACACACTCCTCCATGAAATGTAAATATATTTGCCCTCTTGCTGAACTTGTTCCTCAACTAAATTCTTTTATTTTTCAAATATCTTGGGATCCACTTATAAATTGAAACATTAGTCTCTTGATATATACTGTGATACCCATGACCATTCATTATGAACACTTTTCTGCTATAGTCCTCTGAAAGGCTGGATAGAATGGTTAGAGTGTGTAGGTACTGGGTCCCATCTTGTCTTTAGTATCTTGCTAGGTTTTTGAATAGATTTAATTTGGTTCCAATTATTGCTGATTTACAATGATATTTTCTAGGTCCAGCTAGACTGAAGTCAATGTATTCATTTTTCTGTTAACACCATTAAGATTCATTAACCTTAAAGCTTTATGAATATGATCAATTATTATTTCAATGAAGATGAAAAGTATCAGCCTATACAGAATAGTTTTAGCAAATAATGTTCCTATTCACCAACCACACCTTAGTGAACTCCAGGCACAGTCTAATATGACTCAGTTGTGGATAATATTTATCACACAATTCTTTAAATTCAAACTCTTCTGAAAGCACTGACAGAATTTTTCTCCAATACATCGTATAAAATAACTGGAAAATTATGGTAACTTGTATTGCCTTCTTTAAGACTCTAGGGTATCCAAAATACTCTTCATTATTTTGGGGCATCCTCTGAGTCCAAGAGTATAATAAATCAATGTCAAGATCACTCATTCTGCTGATTGCTTACTGGTATTCTTGGTCTTTTCATACAAATGAACCACTTATCTCATTTACCTTATTTATATGGTACAAATGTGTATATTAAAATATGAAGATCTATTTTTACAGGATATAGGTTCAGTCTGAATAAGGATTCTTTCATACATATACATAGCATCATCCAATGCATACACATATAATAGGATCATATTCTGGACAATAGATGTTCTTTATGCACTCAGTATTTCTTTTCTGGATAGTTAGGCTAAACTCTTGTGGGTGAATGTGAATCTTATTTAGGAGGTTCTGTAGTTATCTTTAGTTTAGTATAATCAGAACAGTCTCAAATGGGTCAAATTCATATCTGAAACCAGATCAATGTAAAGCAATTTTTTTAAATGGAAAGGAAATGATAAGTGTAGGATACCTCTGAACATGGAATAAATAACTGGCGGCATTTCTGGGAACAAGTGGGTTATTGTAATCCTTTTAATGGTCAGCCAGACTTTCTGGTCCCTCAGGGCAAAACTAAGCATACATAATTAAAACAAAAATAAAAAGCTGTCATATTTTTCTATTCACAAAAGCAAAACAATTTCCCTCTATCCCTCTACCTAATTCATCTGCTGACCAATCCTCTTTCGTTTTATTTCTTCACTTCTTGAAAAAGCTACCAGAACACAGTATTACTATTTCCTTCGTACTTATTCTCTCTCTTAAAAGATGAATTGCACATTAACCTGAAACAGATGATCAACTCCAATGACCTTTTTTCAGTCTACTTCCATATTGAACTCTGTAATTTTTATCACAGACTTCATCCTTACATTAATAAGAAGAGTTTTTATTAGAAATTTCCCAATCCAAAGTCACATGAAGAAGGAAATGATGTCACACAAGGAAAAATGTCTGTTTCAGTTGGTTGTGGGATTTTATTAAGCTGAGTCCTTATAAAAGTATTAAGTAAACTAAAATTGGAATTATTCCCAGGAATTGGAACGAGAATAGAGTTGTAGCTAAATTTTTATTATTATTAGAGCTTTTTATTGACAAAACATATGCATGAGTAATTTTTCAACATTGACCCTTGCAAAAATTTCTGTTCCAACTTTTCCCCTCTATCCCTCCACCTTCTCCCCTAGATGGCAGGCAGTCTCATACATGTTAAACATGTTAAAGAATATGTTAAATACAATATATGTATACATATTCATATGTTATCCTGTTGCACAAGAAAAATTAGATTTAGAAAGAAGGTAAAAATAACCTTGGAAGAAAAACAAAAATGTAAACAAACAACAACAGAAAGAATGCAAATGATATGTTGTAGTCCATATTCATTTCCCAGTGTTCTTTTCCTGGGTGTAGCTGGTTCTGTTCATTACTGATCAATTGGAACTGATTGGATCCTCTCATTGTTGAAGAGGGCAATTTCCATCAGAATTGATCTTCATATAGTATTGTTGTTGAAGTGTGGGTCAATGCCTAGTTTCTGCCACACTAATTTCCAATTTTCCCAGCAGTTTTTGTCAGGTAATGAATTCTTATCCCAAAACTTTGGGCAAGAATTAGGATTTGGTTTATTGTTATATTCAATTGTTTGGTTCTAGATTTTAAAAAGTTATGGAGAAAATGTTAATGCAAGTTAAACTTAAAAGTGTATTGTGTACATTCTTTTTTTTTTCATTTAATTCTAAACTCTTAATGTAAGATCTCCCCAAGCACTTATTCTAGTTTTTTTCTCTTTACATTCTTTCTGTTATCAATCTCTTTCATTTCTATTTCGCAAGGATTATGCAAATAATTGCCCAAACTTTGCCTCCAGTTTTGACTTGTCTTCAGAGCATCAGACTCATGGGCTCCAACTATTTTTGGGAATATCTACTCAATGTAAACATGTCCAAAATTTACCTCAGGAGCTTTCCCACTAAACCTGCTCCTCTTTCTGATTTCATTTTCAGCAGTGGCACCCCGTCTCAAACATTTGTGATGTTGAGATTTTCTCTGACTCTTCTTTCTCACATCCAATCAGCTATCATATGTTATTGATTCCATCTCTAGAGGAGATTCTTGCACAGGTTCTTTCTTGCTCTGAAATTATATGACTCGGTGATTTAAGTCTCATCTTAGTAACACTTTCTTCAATACATATATCCCTGGTATCAAGATGTCAGTCCCACTAACATCATAAATTTGGTTCTCTATTTGTAGTACTTCCATTTGTTTCTAAATTCTCAAATGGTTTTGGAATTATAAATTGAATTTCCATATGCTTTGCTACCCAGTTGTACTTTTGCTTTTGCAGTAGTGGTATAAATGGAGGATTTTTTTTCTTTCTTCCTGCAAGGATACTAAGAAAGGACACAAACAAATTCAATTCTGAGAATTAGAAGAAGAAATTTTAAATTTTCTTTTCTTTCCTCCACGAAAGCCCCATGTTAATGCCTCATTGTGGTATAAAAGTGCTTGATATTAATAACAATAGTAATGATAGTATTAACTTATAATATTAATATTATCTAATGTTCTAGATACTATGCAAAGTGATTTACAAGCATTATTTCATTTGTTCTTCATAACAACCCAAGGTGGGGGTATAAGGGATATTATTATCCCCATTTTTCAGTTGAGGAAACAGTGACAAATAGGTTAAGTAGCTTGTCATATATCCAATAGCTATCTGAGTCTGGTCTTTCTGATTCTATGTGTAGCATTTTAGTTATGCCATGTAATAGCCAGACCAGTGGAATTTAAGCTCTTATGAGTTCTTTCATGGAACAATTCATTGATGGAATGAATGTGGGTTGTCCAAAGACCAGCTTATTAACTAAATTTGGTAAGATTAATCCAATAGTTGATTGTATTGATTTTCTTTGACCATAACAATCTTCTTTTTTTTTTAGATTTTTTTTTTATTTTATGTACTCTAAAATTTATTTATTTATTATTATTATAGCTTTTTATTTACATGATATATGCATGGGTAATTTTACAACACTGACAATTGCCAAGCCTTTTGTTCCAATTTTTCCCCTCTTCCCCCCTCCCCTCAAATGGCAGGTTGACCAATACATGTTACATATGTTAAAGTATAAATTAAATACAATATATGTATATATGTCCAAATAGTTATTTTGCTGTACAAAAAGAATCGGATTTTGAAATAGTGTACCATTAGCCTGTGAAGGAAATCAAAAATGCAGGCGGACAAAAATAGGGGTATTGGGAATTCTATATAGTGGTTCATAGTCGTCTCCCAGAGTTCTTTTGCTGGGTGTAGCTGGTTCAATTCATTACTGCTCTATTGGAACTGATTTGGTTCATCTCATTGTTGAAGATGGCCGTGTCCTTCAGAATTGATCATCATATAGTATTGTTGTTGAAGTATACAATGATCTTATGGTCCTGCTCACTTCACTCAGCATCAGTTCATGTAAGTCTCTCCAGGCCTTTCTGAAATCATCCTGTGACCATAACAATCTTGAGATGACCATATGTACTAAATTGTGGTAGGATTGCAATATGCCTGAGTGGAGTATATTTTTAAAAAGATGTTTCAATTATGGCTGATTGTCATGACCCCATTTGGAGTTTTCTTGGGAAAGATACTGGAGTGGGTTAGTATTTCCTTCTCCAGCTCATTTTACAGATGAGGAAACTGAGGCAAAGTGGTAGAGCGACTTGTTCAAAGTCATATTGTTACTAAGTTTTTTGAGGCTGGATTTTAACTGAGGTCCTCCTAACTCCAGAGGCAGTCCTCTATCCCAATTAAAATATTACAGATGTTATATTGATCACTTGTAGATCTGTGAGATGAGTAATCTAATTAAATTTCCATTTTAAAAGAAGAAAAATGAAGCCAAGGTGAGAGACTGATACAAAGCTAAATACATTGCAAATAAGGGACTCCAATCACTGTTTTTGACTCTATTTTCTATGTTTTTCCATTTCAATTATTTCACATCTGATACTACTTGTATGACCTCAGTTTCCTCATCATAAAATAGGGATGTGTGTATGGAAAGGGCTGAACTAGATGGCTTCTGAAGTACTTTCTGAACCCAGATTCATCATCCTATGATCTCATGTTCCTACTATTCTAGAGAAATTCAGGCAATGCAAAGACATTTTTATTAAATGTTTTCAGAGTCCATCCTCTTGTTTCATCCTACTGGATATTCTGAAGTAAAAAAGAAACTAATACTATTTTCATTATTATTTTATTACTCATAAAAAGTATCTGTTCCATTATTAGATTGTTACTTGAAGCCTCCCATCTTGTTAGAATTTATAAAATGCTTTCCTTGTGGAAGACAATACCTGTTGAGAAGTTGGCCTTTTACAGAAAGACATAGAATAATATATATATAAATATATAAATAAGTATCACTGAAGGTGGGGAAACATGGAGGCAGACTAAATTCACATAAAATTCTTTAAGAAGAGAGAGAGCATCTTTCATACTTATTTCTGTACTTGTGTTTCCCCTCCTCCTTCCAATTAGATTGTAAATTTTATTATTTTTTAATCTTTGTAACTAATGTCTAGCATTGTTCTTTATCCATAGCAAGCACTTAGTAAATATTTGTTAAATTTTTGAATTGAGTATTTGAATATTTGGTTTTTTAGCCTATTTTTTCTTGACTCAGTACTATACCCATACATTCATGCCCCTCTATATTCAAAAGAACCACTGCTACATATCACAAAAGAAGGAATTGTCATTTAGAAATCTCTTGAAATATATTTTTGCATAATCTAATTACCATGTTAATTTATCATCCAGGCTCCTAATATCCCCCCTCCTTTGGATCCTAGATAACTTAGTTTGCTTCAGATAAATTCACTGCCTTAAAAATAGATAAAAAGACTATTGTAGAATTGATTCCAGCAACCCCAGACCCTCAATAGGCATTTGAGAAGCTTTTAAGAAATCAAGAACATGTAATAAAAGGTCTTTAAAAGTAGTTTTTCAGGTTTGCCCCAACAGAGTAATAATACTTCTTTAAAGATAGCAGGTGGTGAGAGCTAATCAATACACTATTAAGACAGTGATAGCACCAAGATGGGGATATATGGTGAAGGAATTATGAAACCTTTCACTTTTTAATTTTCAGCAAGAAGGACAGAGGAAAGCTGCATTCTTTTATATTAGAGTTTATTAATCTAAGCTAATATCATATCTTTGTTTTCAGCTGAAAAGTTCACCTGTGGTCTTCATGATGTAAAATGATTGAATTAGCATGTATATATATATATATAGATATATTTATATATCTATATATATATATATATGTGTGTGTGTGTGTGTGTGTGTGTATACACACAAAATAGAACTCCAAGTCTAGCCAGGGTTCAACTTAATCACACTCTTGGTCTGGAGAAATGCTGAACTTCTAAGTGTTAATCTTAACCTTTTAGTGCCAATAAAAGACATTAAATTTATTCACTTAAAATATACAGTCACCTAAATGTTAGTTGGTAATAGTTGTTTAGTGATCTGAACTCTGAAATATTTTCTATATTAAATTGAGCTAAGTATTTTTCTTTGTTATTAATGTTGAGGTAGCATGATATAATAGTAGCTAGCATTTATATGACATTTTAAGGTTTTCAAAATATATTATCTTATTTCACCCTCACAACAAACCTGGGAGGAGGTAGGTATTATCATTATTCCCCTTTTACAGAGGAGGAAACTTAGGTAGACTGAAGTTAAGTGACCTGACTAGAATCACACAGTAAGTAAGTCTCTGAGTCTGCATTTGAACTCAGATTCATTGAACTCTAGATTCAAAGCCCAGCTCTCTAAATACTGAACTCCCTATGCTATCTATCCTATCTATCTCTATCTCTATCTCTATCTCTATCTCTATCTCTATCTCTATCTCTATCTCTATCTCTATCTCTATCTATATCAACATTTATCTATCTATCTATATAACTTTATTTATTTTTTTAAAAATAAATTCAATTCAATAATCTAATTGTTTGAACATCACCTTTATGATTGATATATAGTTTGTCTTGAGCTAGATGTTTTCCATTATAAAAACAAATTATATTTATATTAAAGTGATTTATAGCCCAGCAAAGTTTTTATAATTGCCATGCATTTTGGGGTATGACTTCAAAGTACCATATAGTAAAGGCAGCAACCATTTCTCTGCCCCTTCCAGCTCTAAATCTCTAGTCTTATACTATTTTCTTGTAACTCTGAAAGAAAAGATGAAGTTGAAGACAGAGTTGTAACTCTGTCTCACTTAAATCCAATTCACAGCAGTCAATAATGTCATTGTACTTCTCCAAAATGAAGTATAAACAACCAACACAAAGGCAAGAAGGGAACTGAATTTGGGCTTAAGATCTTAGTCAAGTGTTCACATCATAGGCCAATTTGCTTTTTTGCTGTAATGTCATTGCTGCAGTAGTAGTATTTATCAGAGTAGTTCACAGCTGGACTAACTGATACTTTAAATTGGATTAGTAGATTAATAATAAATCCTCATTCACAGAACATCTTATGACTTATAAGTACTTCCCTATAACAACTATGTGAAATAGGATGTACAAATAGAATTATTCCCATTATATAAATAAGAAAACATGCTTAGTGAGGTAAAGAGGCTCCTTATATAACTAAAAATGCTTATTTACCTTGGGTAGAATATAAACTTCAGAAATGATACCTATCTGCTAGTTTCAGACTTCTTTCAGCATTAGTGCCCCAATATCAGACAAGTTTACCTTTTGTGATATTCATAATATAGTTTGTGCATAAGTATGAAAGTATAAGAGAGAATGACCAGTTAAGAATCCAAATAGCTTCCATCAGCTCAGCTACTATGTTTTCTCTCTTATCTTCTTTTGTGATGTTATGTCCTGGATGATCTGGTTCTGGTAAAGTGTTAGAAGTTAATTTGATGTATATGTTTTCTACTATATCTATGTGAGGTCCACAACTGAGCCCTGTGCTGATTCAAAATCATGAGTCCATTTCTGAAGGGTTTGTGAGTGGTAGTGATAGTGATATGTACCATAAGTTTGGTCTAAGAGGAATCTGATCACCTAAAACTTTGCGACTGAGCTCCATATTTTTTCACCAGGGTAGATGGAAAGCTGAGAATTGAACTGATATTTAGCAATCAGTTCTCTGAAAGAAAAAATGCATTCAAAATCCACTTAACTTGTATTATTAATGTTTTCTCCCTTACTTTCTTAAGTCTAGACAATCAACAAAACAATAAATCAAGCCCTGATTTATAACATTCAAAATTTTTTTCTGAAGTATAAATCTTAACATTGTCATTTTAACAACTGTCTCTCTCTAGTCGGTATGAACTGTTTTAGCACACTCTGGAACTGAGCTTTCCTATCTAAAAGTCCAATGTTCTTCCCTCTGTACATCAAGGTAAAGAAAGTCTACTTTGAAACATCTATTTCTGGAGATGCCAAAAGCATGGAAAAAAATTTTGAACCTTATAAATATCAAACAAATATGATGGTGTCTATATAAAATCTTTATGAAACCCATTTCTACATGATTTGAAGAGGCCATCCTTTAAGAGGATATTATTAAAGAATATGCAAGTTAAAAAAACAAAATTAGGACCAATGAACAGCAGAGAATTATAAGAAAACCTTCTGAAAATTTTGTTGTTTAGTCATTTTCAGCCATGTCTAAATATTCATGACCCCATTTGGAGTTTATGAGAGCTATGGTTGTTGCTGGTGGTGGTCTTTCATTCTCGAAGAAGACCATGTAGAACTATCCAAAACTATAATAGACTGCCTGGAGTGGTTGTGAATTCTTAATCCCTAGAATTCCAAGCAAAGGACAATTGGCTGCTTACTGGAGATATCATAGAGGAGACTCAGAGTAAGGTACAAGTGAGATTGAATATCCTGTGAAGTCCTTCTAATTCTCAAATTCTGTGATTCTTTTATCTTTTTTATTTCTTGTGTTGTCATTACTTCTTCATATTTATTATCAAACATTGTTAGCACTCTTCCTTTAGAAACTGTGAGTTCTTGTGGCTGTGAGGTTGAAAAATCCATTCATTCACTCACACAAATTGTATAGAATAGGATAGAGTTGTTTTTTAAAAAAAAATTGTCTGAAATGAAGAATTTAAGAATATTTGAATATATGAAGAAGGAATGTGTTCTCTTTGATTTAAGAAGGCATTAGCGTTTGCCTATGAACTCAGTTTACTCTGAACTTGGACTGATGATTTATTGTTATGATTGGGGGAATTTGGAATTTTGGATTTAACTTTTCACATCCCTCCAAGTGGTGGAAGATTTTAAGCATGCTATTGTCATCTCAGAGACCCTTGATAGTTTTCTCAGTTTAGATGGTTCCCAAATGATGTGCTGTCAAAATGTTAACAAGTTGATGAAATATTTAGGCACAAAGTTGTATTCTTGGTAAGAAATGGAGATTTTAAAAGTGGAAGGATGAGTTTAGATCTTAAAAAGATGCATAGAAATGATGGATTTGGAAAATATTGCAAAAGATGAATACAAAAATATGAAATCATCTTGTAAGATCAGTAAAGTCTAGAATGAGCTACTTCTCAAGGAAGATATTAAGGGCATTAAAAGGGATTTTTCAAAAGTATATTCAGTGTAAGAATAAGAATTTCTAAACACAAATAGTACATGTGATGCATTACTTAACCTTTCTTTTGGTTCTATCTTCTTTACAAATGAAAAAGATATTCAAATTGAACAAATAAGACCTACCAAAATAAGTTCACATTTATAGAAAGCTTCAATATGGGCAAAATGCTTTCCTTCCAATAGTATCCATAGAACCTGGGTTCAAATTCCAATATTAGCACATTCTTACTTTTTGGGCAATTCAGTGTTAGAAGTAATTCCTTGAGAATTATGGAGACCCTTCTTGAAAGAATTAATTTTTATATGCTGACCTGTCTTGACAGAGGGAATTTCCTTATCTGATAGTTTTCTGTATCAATGACATTATAATTCTAATCTCATATTCCTGAGAGGAAGTGGTTTGAGGAGATAATATGGGGACATCTGACTGTTTTAACTGAGAAATCCCTTGCAGCAAACAAATTATATCTCAGGGTACTACTATAAAAGAACTTGTAGGTAATGATTGCTGAGTTGCTTTTAGTGATGTTAGACAATTATGGAAAATGCAGAGAAGTTAGAAGAATGGAGGTGGGAAATATTACAAGTTCCACAAAGGAAAAAAAAAACATAGATTCCAGAAACTACTTCCTGGCAAGATTCCTTTACTTCCTGGCAAAAGTCTAAAACAAAGTATCAAATAGATGGTTTGCACTTGGGAAACAAGTTATTATAACTAGGAGCTAGAGGAAATTTACCAAGACCAAATATTTCCAAACTAATCTTATTTCCTATTTTAATAGAGCTACTGGTTTTTAGATTAAGGAAATGCTGCAAACATATTGCTTCTGGATTTTTGGCAAGGCATTTGACAGAATTATGAAATCTTTGTCAAAAAGTTGTAGAAATGTAGGCTGATTGGTAGCATCATTAGGAAGATTTGTGGATGATTAAATAACCAATATTAACTTAAAGAAAGGCATTCTTTTTGTTTGCCTTGAGATTCTCTTGGGTTGTTTTTCAGTCATTTCTCTATGTCTAATTCTTTGTGACCCCATTTGGGGTTTTCTTGACAAAGACAGTGGAGTGGTTTGCTATTTCCTTCTCCAACTCATTTTACAAAGAAGGAACTGAGGTAAAAGCAGCGTTACATGACTTGCCCAGGGTCACATGGCTAGTAAATGTCTGAGGCCAGATTTGAACTCAGGAAGGTAAAAAAACAAACAAACAAACAAACAAACTCCACGCTTGGCATTCTATCTACCTCCATACTTCTCTCCTCAGTCATATGCTGCTATTCAGCAATATGGATGAAGACATAACAGAAACACCAATCACATTTAGGTAATTGAAACTTGGCATGAAAATGATTTAAGGATTTTAATTGCATGGAAATTACATAGTATAATGTGACTGCTAACAAAAGCTAAGACAATCTTTAGTTATATTAATATAATCCCTAGAACAAGGAAAGCAATATTACTGATGTACTTACATAAGATGCTTAATAAATGTCTGCTAGATTGAATTCAATCAAATCCTAAGTGGCTAAAATTGTTCACTTCTGTTAACAGTAACCCCAATCTGACCATGCCTGCATCTTTGAAATGATATGTCTCCTTTTCTCTCCTTGTCTCCAAACCCAATTCACTATTAAGTTTTAGTAAGTCTTTCCCTTCTTAACTGCTTCCCTATGCTACTACAGAATCAGCCATACCCAGAGAGAGAGATCAAGCTGATTCTTTACTCTAGGCATTGGATTTTTTCTATGACCCTGTTTGAGTGGTTCAACGCTAGTAGCCACTAATGCATCAATACAGATTCAGAATCTAAAGTGTCTATAAGGCACCTTGGCAACATTTATGAACATTTTTTTAAATTTTATAATTATAAATTTTGACAGTATATATGCATGAGTAATTTTTATAACATTATTCATTTTTCCACATTTATGAACATTTTTAATGATTGTGTTTATTCGATATTCAGTTTTAAGGGGACCTGTTTGTTATTTTTTATTCTTCTATAAAACTTTAAAAACAAAATAATGCTGTGGACCCATTAAGGTTGCAAAGATTGAGATTACTAATATTTAGTATTTAATATTGGTGAATTTATATAATCGTCATCATAATTATGCTTTAAATCTCTTGCTCGCTGATAATATGCAAGCAAGCTCCTAAAACATCATTAGGAATACATTGCAATCAAACTAAAGAAAAACATCCTTTTAAAGAAATCAGGAGGAAGAAATATCCAACAACAAAAAAAGGAAATAGCAATCCCCAGTCAGGCTTATAATCAGACATATATATGCCTTGCCACTGGTAATCAAACCATCTTACTTCATTTGATTAGCAATTTAAGCACTTTGGAAAAATTTTCCCCTAGTTCTAACACCAACAAATAAGAAAGTAAGAAAGAGGGTTTTTTTTTTTAATATATTTCATATCTTCTGTATTGAGGAGAACATTGATTTTGAAAGAAAAATGAGGAAGCCTGCAAGGAACTGTTTCATCTTATATATCTCTACTCAAACCTCCCTGACTTCCCTGGGAGAGCTGGCTCCTTCACCATCTGCCTGCATGACTATAGTTTATGTAAGGCAGAGCTTGTTCGGCATCATTTTGTGATCAATTAAACATCCAGGGGTTTAAACATGTCAGAAATAATTTCATGCCCAATGCAGAATTTTGAGAAGATAGGAGAAACTTGTGGTCTTGGAAGGGAGGTTAAAAAATAATGCTGCTTTCTTCATGCTATAACCAGAGAAGCAAGAGAAGTACCATACTATTAGAATACCATCTCAGTGAGTAACCATAATTAATGTTGGTGGGATGGAGGAGTTGTTACTGAGCCAAGTGTGACAAGAAAAAGACACCTGTTAGAGTCCAAGTTGTCCAAACTAAACCTAGTTCAAAAATCACAATGGCTAGGTTGAGGAAGAGTGGGTACCTTAGGCCATGCATGCTCAGCTGAGCAATTTCCAGTACTGGATTTGCAAAATAATAGCTCACATATCTGTAACATTTTGCGGTTGGCAAAATTCTGTGGCATAAAGGATGTCATTGAACCCTACCAATAGGGAGGCAAATATTTTAAGTATTATTATTTCCATTTTCAGAGAGAGTAACTAAAGCTAGGAGAAAAGAAGTGATGCATTAGAGAAGGTGTTTCAATCTAGGACTCTCTCAAATTTGTTTGGCATACTGCTACATCATAAATTTGTGCATAGAAATACCCCCAAATGGAACATTTCTAGACACAGAGCAGATGGCACAAAAGGATGAAAAATAAAGTAAATCTGTCTTTCTGCATTCTTAAAATGGATATAATAAATCCTATGTGTTACTTTCAAAACTGTCCTCTTTATCTATGCTTCCTTCTGAACTTTATGTTCTCTCCTTAGCATTTTTTTAAAGTTACAATGGCCTTCTTTTTGTTTTGACACCACATTTTAACCTTCTTTTATTTTTACCCCAGCCCTTAATTAAGAGAAAAATCAAAACCATGTATCTAATAAGCATAACTGGGCAAAATGAATCCACACAGTGACCATGTCCAAAGATAAAAGTTTCTTTCTGTCCTTTGGGTCCATCACTATTCTATGAAGGGGTAAGTTACATGTTTGTGATAGGTCTGGTGAAATATGGTTGGTCACTGATTTGATCAGATTTCTTAAGTCTTTCAAAAGTATAAATTTGCTTTTAAAAAGATAAAAATTATCAATCCAATCAAGATCTCTAAAACCCCTTTTTTCATATTAAATTCCTTATAAATATATTATCCTCGCACTCCCCTTTATGAATTTCTTATAGTTTCCAGACTACATTTGGCCATCTTAGCTTTAATGAAGAAATCACTTTGATTTTCCTTTCCTCTTTCATGCATATAAACAATCCAGAACTGCTTGTTTAAAAGAAGTGCAGCTGATGGTTTGCAGGAGAGAATGAGCCAGGCAGTCTCCTGAAGATGCAGTCTGGTGGTGGGGAAGAGGGGAAGAAGAGGTCACTTTTTAGTATTCTGCATTTCTTCACAAAAAAGGAGTATATCTAGCTCCAGACATCAAGCCCTGCCCAGGTAAGGCTGTGCATGAATCCCTTTATATGGTTGGCAGAGAGTGGCTCCCCATTTCTTACTCATATGTCATTGTATATGCTTTATTCACTATCATACTAATCTGATTCCACAGTTCTTGGCTCTACCCCTCCCCAAGTGTGATACACCATTTACATTGACACATGCTGTTCTTTTGTCCCCACAACTGCAAGATTATTATCTTAATTCTAAAGCAAATTTTCTCAATTCAAGCCCCCTGCTGCCTGCTAGTTCTCCCTTCCAAACCCCAAGTCTTATTCATGCCAAGAGATAGTGGGCAGCAAAATCAATGTAAACATTTTGTTTTCTCAGTTTTCAAAGGTGGTGTCTTCCCCATAACCTGACAAGCCAAAAATGAAAAGAATTAACAGGAAACAATGAGTCTGTCAGAGCTGTGATGGATGAGGATGAACCACAGAGTGAAACCTGTAGCCTCCCGTCTCACACCAATACAAGGTGGCTATCACCAACTAGGACCTGCTTTCTCACTTCTTGCACTTTGAAAAAGGTGACAGAGTTAGTGCCCTCTAGGAAGACAACTTTGTGTAATCTTCCACTTAAAGACAAAGGCCAAACCTGAGTTTCATAAAGGAATGGTGCTTGCTGACCCCATTTACTCCCAGAAAGCATTTAATTCTCCATTTTGTGTTCTGCCAAAATTATGTCAGCATATATAACCTCTCTAGCAAAGTCATTCTCTCAAGGGTTAGTGAAGATAAATCAGCGAGTCTTTGACTAATCCAATGAGCCCCTTCCCCATGATCAATTTGTTGAGATTATAGAGCATGGATATTTGCCAGTAATGGTTCCTGTGACTCATATTTGGAGACACCCAGATGTGAGCCATACCTAAACTTTGTTTTAGAAATTCCTCCAGAGTTTTAATTTTGGAGATTTCTCTGTGTAGGGATAGAATCAAGAAGAGAAATCATTCTCTCTGGGATTAGGCCCCAGAATGAAACTCTATCTGCCTGAGTTCAGGGTTTTCAAAGAATAAAAATCCACAAGCTTTAAGTCTCATTCATCTTAGGTTGTGTTAAACTTTGAGTGAAGATATACTTGGATTCCAGTTTCATATTCAGTACTAACCAAGGATTCAGAATTTTCAGGAAGATTACCTGAAATCAGAAGACAACCTCCAAACCTAAACATATTCATGTCGGGATTGATACTCCTTCACCTAAAAATAAGCACAAAAGAGGCAGGTTCAAACCTAGGGTCAGCATTACCCAGACAGGATGTGAATTGTAGCTTCCATGTGTTTATGGCTGTATAGTGATCCACAATGATAAAGGAAAGCTTCCCTGACAAAATCCATTGCCAGAAAGATACTCCCTGGGAGTATTTTCCAATACAAACTTTATTACACTAGAATAAATAGACAGCACTAGATCCAAAAATCCATTTATTAAATTCCTCCTGCATGAGGAATTGTTCGTTTGTATAAGGTATGATTCAGGTCTTCATAGAACTTACATTAGGCAGAAATGATGTATGCATTGATAGCTATAATACACAACACTATTATTACCATTATCCAAAATAGTATAAGCATTTTTTGAGTCATCCATACTTATTTTTATAGAAATTCTGTTCCCAGCTTGTCCAAAATTCAGATATATTTTTAAAAACCAAAGATTTGGCTTATCACATATACTAGTATTATGTTTCCAAAATCCTGAAACACATAAGTCAGTCACCTGGAATCTTTGAGTTCTAGACTCATAATCAGGAAAAGCTGAATTTAAATCCCTCTTTAGACACTAGCTATATAACTCTGGAGAAGTTTACTTTTGTCTGCCTCAATTTCTTCATCTGTAAAATGGGGATAATTATATCATTTACCTCCTGGGATTGTTGGTATGATTAAATGAGATAATATATTTAAAACATTTTGTAAACCATATATATACATTAGTTACTGTTATTACACATAGGTTTAATATGACTTCTTTTGTTCCACCTTTTTCCCCCTACAATTATAAAAGAGCCTGAAGTCAATTTTATATCTTCATGAAGTGTACACATACAGCACATGATAAAAAGAGAGAAAATACACAGACATACATTTTAATAAAGCCCAGTCAGTCAATGTCTATCTTTAAAAAATGATGTGACTGAATTTCAAGGAAAGGGATGATTTGTTGTCTTTGGGTTGGTCAGGGAAATCTAGGAAGTCTAACCCCCTAATTGGTATGAAGTGAGGTTACAAATACAAGCAACTTTCAATTATTCAGGGACTGATTATTCAGCTTGTGAATTATCCAGGTCCTCTGCTCTCTCCCTTCTCTGGATGCCAGCCTTGTAGACATTTCTAACCTTGTTAGGACCACCACAAAGGAATATCTCTCCTCATCATTTGGTTTATATCTCTGCTTTTTAACATTTCTTACATTCTTCCTCACTTCAGAGTTATTTATATACATGTCTAGTCCTCATTATTATGTCCTCATTTATTATTATAAAATTTGAGCTTTTAAAATTCTGGGGCATAGCTAAAATTCTTGCACATAGTAGCAGTTTAGTAAGTTTTTGTTGAATTAATTGAAAGGATAACATTTAGGAATGAAATCTTGATGAAAGTGATAATTAGAAGTATTGGCAAAAGGAGAAACTTTCGTATTCACTTTAATCTCCAGTTATCCAGGTCACCAGACACCCCTCTCCTCAGGACTATTGCCCCGTCACTAATGATAATCAAGAATTAGCACTGATCAGCACATTGAGTATTTTATAACAGTTCATTCTGCTTTAAGATTCCATGAGGCAATTCAACTAAGTCAACATTACTCCTTCCTCTGACTTTCCTTCTTTTACTGGATTTATGCTTTCACTGATTTGTGTATCCCTCACACAATGAAGGTGATAATCCATTGGTATTTTCTCATCATGCAACCTCCCAAGGGAAATGCTCTGGATGGTGTCTACCTAACACTCTGAAAGTCTTTCTTTAGGTCTTTTGTCAAATGTAGGCACCAAGGCATCATGCAGGCTCTCCTGTTGTTTTCCCTTGCTCTTGTCACATAGTTAGTCCACTTTATTCTGGTCACATATCTCTTTTTTGCTGCTTTATATACTCTATATCTTGCAGCCATGTTTTTAAACTCACCATATGCTTCTGATTGTCCTTTGGGTGACCTGTCATTTTGATTCCTTAGACACTTTGACATTTCATGATTCATCGTCTTAGCATCCTCAGAAAGAATATTTATGTTGAGAAGATGAATTTTTGTTTTAAGGGTAGGTCTTGGATCATTGAAAGTGTTGTATGTTTTCCCGAGTGAAATTTAATCTTCCAAAGTTTTCTTTCTATTCCAGTCTGGACTCAGTTACATGCATATTTACATTGTCTGTCCAAGATATATCAATAATTGACACACTCTATATGCTCTCCATCCAATTGCACATCACAGTTTTATGAAGAGGCATTCTTTGTCTGCCTAATTTTTCCTCTGCAGATAGACTATACTTGTCCTGGCTTCTTTTAAATCTTAGTTCAAATCCCACCTTCTGCAAGATGCCTTTCTTAATTCTCTCACCTGTTAGTGACTTCCCTCTGAGATCACCATCCCTTAGACCTAATATAATTTTGGTTTAATTACGTTTTTCTCCTCCAATAGATTGTAAGCAACTGGAGGGTAAGGCTATTTTTACCTTTCTTTGTATGTTTAGTGTTTAACCTGGCATATGGCAAACAAACATTAATTCTTTTTGATTGATTGATCCTAGTTCTCATTTAAGAGTTTGTGTTATTTTGAAGTGCACTTCCTTCCAGGAGATTGGTAAATACATTTAACATTAGCTTCCCTGTTTTATGCAATTATTTATAAGCATATTAATAACCAGAGGATCTTCCAACTAAATCATCTCTGATATTGCACTTTTAAAGGGATTGTTTGTAATTTTAATGTGTACACAGGAGAATTCTCATGTAGGAGGGACCTTTTGCTCAACATAATGAAAGGCTTTTAAATATCAGCAAGCAAGGACCATAATGGAATTTTCCATTTTGAACATATTTCAGTCAGTCATGTGCTCCAAGATGGGATCTGCAACAAAACATCATAGTATTAAGGATTCAAAACTGGGACAGACCTCAGAAACTATTGAATCCAATCTATTCATTTTATAGATAAAAAATGGAGGCTCGTAGGGTAAGTTTAGTGACTTACTTTGGATCACACAGTCAGGGTATGAGGCTGAATTTGAACTCAAGTCTTCTAGACTCTAAGTCTAATATCTTGTTCATAACACTGTGCTGTTACATCCTTTGCAAAAGTCTGCTCAAACACATTCTAATCAAGAATGCTATCAATTTTGTGCAAATTATTCTCCTAAGATTTTGTAGAAATGAAAAAAGTGAGCTGTAAGTTGTAATCACTTAAATATTCATGATTGCTTTTTTATTTGTGATGTCATGATTTATTATAGTCATTAAGTATCCTTTATTCTTTCAGATATATTGAAAATGGATCCATCAAATCTTCATCAGTGGATATCCTTTGAGGATGTTTAGTCTGTTCCCACTGCTCTTTCTGTCTTTTTCCCCTTTAGTGTCATTTCTTTCTTGTGCGAGATATTAGTAGCTAAGACTGTGCAAATCATAGGTGACTTTTCTGTAATTGATGGAGAAAAGTATCTGCTAAAGAAATTTTGACAGATCTTTTCCATTTTTCATTTTTTCAGAGTTCTCATTTAAGTTTTGTCCTTAAATGCTCTTAAGATGATCTGACTTAATTGGGTTTCATGTCAAATTTTCTATCAACTAATTTTTCCCTCTACTGTTTCTTGCTATCTTATGAAGTGGTATTATGCATAATCTTCCCCTATCCTCCTCTGTAAGATTTTGCAAATAAGTTTTATGTTTTAAACTGGTGCTACCTTTGGTATCCATAGCTCTTTGCTTCACAAGGGGATTTAATAGGTGTTGTAAGAAATACACACAAATAGCTATAATATAGCTTAGAATATAAGTGAATAAAAAAGTACAACATGTATAGATTCATTACCACTAGAATACAAACATAAATACAAATAAAGAATTTCTATGACTTGATTCCTCTTTCAGAGATTATAGTTTAGTAAGGAGGGAAAAAATAGAGACAAGGGAGAGCTGGAGAGATTTAAAGGCAAGTTGATTTTCAGAGGAAAATTTAGGTTGAACAGAGTAATAAGTTTTCTTATATAGACTATTAAAATAACCTTCTAACTAACTGTTTTCCCCGTCCTTAGTTTCTTCCCTCTCAAATATATCCTTCATGCAAAAGTCAAAGAAGTCTTTTTAATTTATTTTCTTCAATCAGCAAAAATTTGCTTTCTCTCCTCCCTTCTCCTTGTCCTAATGAAAAAGAAAAACAGACACTGGTTACAAACATGTATGTCAAGCAAAAAGATCTTAATTGACCATGTTTGATATACCTACAAACATATATGTCAGTCTATTTAAATGTAATATATATATACATACATATATATATGATGTATGTATGTATGTATGTATACATGTGTATATGTATCATTCTACACTGTTGAATTTTTCACCTACCAGTAGCATATTCACCTCTGGAATCTGATTGGTTATTGCATTTATTAGATTTCCTAATCTTTCAAAGTTGCTTAACTTTGCAGTATTGTCTTTATATAAACTCTTCCTCTCTTTTATTAACTTCACTGTGCATCAAATCATACAATTTTCCCAAGATTTCTCTGAAATCAGACTTTTCATTGTTTCTTACACTACAGTAAAACCCAATGATGAGTTAAGGGTTGTGTACCATAAGAAATGTTAAAATATCCTCAAGTGGAATGGGCAGGGAGAGCAATTTGTTCCAATAACTATGAAGATGACTGAAGCAAGTGTTGTAGAGAAAGAAGAACTTGGTTAGAGATTGAAGGCACCAAAGTCATTCATTGCACCCCAGGGCATTCTCATTTGTCCTGAATTTTGTCTTGCTACTTGTTAGGTTCTTACTAAGTGCTAAGTTGGTACTTGACAATTCTTTCCTGGGGAAGAGCTTGCATGCTTAGGAGGAGCAAGTTCATTGGTTGCAGTATCTTCCCAGAAGCCCTTGCATTATCCCACTCCCATTCTCTGGGAGGATAAAGAGAGCAGCTCTGGAGGAATTGCGTCAACCAATGAACTTGCTCCTCCTAAGCATTCAAGCTCTTCTCCAGGAATTCACAAGTAAAAACTCCCAGTAAAGACCAGAACTAGAGAATTGTCAAGTACCGACTTAGCACTTAGTAAGAACCTAACAGCTACTCTATGACTCTGGAAAAGAAAGTGAGGCTGATGACTGTACAATGCTGTCTCACTTAAATTCAATTCATGGATGAGTCAAGCCACTTTTGTGATGTTTGCTGTGATGTCACTGATCTTCTCCAAAAACTAAGGACAAACAACAACACAGTAATGTTTTATCACATTTATATACTGTACCTTGTTCAGCATCCAAATTGATACACAATATTTTTTATCTATCACAAAAGAGCTATAAATATGTTTATATGGTCTTTGTTTTGCTTAGGATTCACTCCCTTTATCCTCTCTTTTATTCTCCCTTTCCTTCTTATTCTCTCCTATATCCCTAGTGAGTAAGATATATTTTGGGTACCCAACTGTGTGTGCTTATTCTTCCTTTCGTTGCCCAGTTCAGATGAGAATTAGGCACATGTCCACAACTTCTCCCATGTCTTCTGTGTTTGTATAGACTTCTACTTCCCACCATGATTAAGTGAGATAACTTTTCTCTTCCTCCTCCATTCTCTAGGTAGTCTTCTTGTTTTTTTCCCATTTTTCTTTTAAGGTCATTAAGACATGCATATATAAGTGGGCAGAGCCAAGATGTGTATGTCCTCAGGGACTGAGGGACTCAGCATAATCTCAGCATGCAACCGCTGATTGCAGGGCAGAAACTGACCACAGGATAGATGCTAATCACAGTGTAGATGCTGATCCCAGCACAACCATTATTGTCCTACTCCTGCTTCACTACTATTTCTTGTTGTGTGTAGAGGAAACTTGGTAACACCACACTGCCCCAAAAACAAACTGCAGTTTGTTTTTTGTTTTTTTTTCAAAATGAGTAAAAAGGCAAAGTGGGCTATAACTATACATAGCTTCTATACTGAAAGAGATCAGACTTCAAATCCTGAGGAGAGTACAAGCAGATTGTCTCCAGATGAAGCCCCAAATGGTGATATAACTTGGTCCCCATCACATAAGGCTCTTATAGAAGAAATTGAAAAGGTTTTTTAAAGGAGCTATAAGAGAAATAGGGAAAGAAAGGGAAGCTTTGCAAGAGGGTTTGGATAAGTCATGTTACTCATTAAAAGATAGAGTGGATAAAGAAATCAACTTCTTGAAAAACAGAATTAGTGAACTGGAAAAAGAAAATACCTCCCTAAAAAATAAAATTGTCCTTTCCATAGGACAAAACAACTCATTAAAAAAACTCAATTGGACAATTACAAAAAGAAATAAAAAATAAATGAAGAAAATTCGTTAGAAATCAGCATTGAACAAATGAAAGTGAATGACTTGAAGAGACATCAAGAATCAGTCAAGCAAAACCAAAAAAAAAAAAAAAAAAAAGAAAAAGAAAAGAAAAAGAAAAAAATAGAAAAAAATGTTAAATACCTACATAGGAAAACAATAGACCTGTAAAATAGATGTAGGAGAGATAATCTAAGGATTATTGGACTTCTTGAAAATTATGATGAAAAAACAAGCCTAAACATTATTTTTCAGGAAATCATCAAAGAGAACTTGTCCAGATGTTATAGAAACAGAAGGTAAACATTTTTTTAAATTAATTTTATAATTATACATTTTTGACAGTATATATGCATGAATAATTTTTATAACATTATCCCTTGTATTCATTTTTCCATATTTTCCCCTCCCTCACTCTATTCCCTCCCCTAGATGACAGGCAATCTTATACATTTTACATGTGTTACAGTATAACCTAGATATAATATATGTGTGTAAATCCAGTTTTCTTGTTGTACATTAAGTATTGGATTCCAGAGGTATAAGTAACCTGGGTAGATGGACAGTAGTGCTAATATTTTACATTCAATTCCCAGTGTTCCTTCTCTGGGTGTATTGTTTCTGTCCATCATTGATCAGCTGGAAGTGAGTTGGATCTTCTTTATGTTGAAGATATCCACTTCCATCAGAATACATCTTTACACAGTATTGTTGTTGAAGTATATAATGATCTTCTGGTTCTGCTCATTTCACTCAGCCTCAGTTCATGCAAGTCTCTCCAAGTCCCTCTGTATTCATCCTGCTGATCATTTCTTACAGAGCAATAATATTCCATAGCCTTCATATACCATAATTTACCCAACCATTCTCCAATTGATGGACATCCATTCATCTTCCAGTTTCTAGCCACTACGAAAATAGCGGCTACAAACATTTTGGCACACACAGATCCCTTTCCCCTCTTTAGTATTTCTTTGGGATATAAGCCCAGTAGTAGCACTGCTGGATCAAAGGGTATGCACAGTTTGGTAACTTTTTGGGCATAGTTCCAGATTGCTCTCCAAAATGGCCGTATTCTTTCACAACTCCACCAACAATGTATTAGTGTCCCAGTTTTCCCACATCCCCTCCAACATTCATCATTATTTGTTGCTGTCATCTTAGCCAATCTGACAGGTGTGTAGTGATATGTCAGAGTTGTCTTAATTTGCACTTCTCTGATCAGTAGTGATTTGGAACACTCTTTCATATGAGTGGATATAGTTTCAATTTCATCATCTAAGAATTGTCTGTTCATATCCTTTGACCATTTATCAATTGGAGAATGGTTTTATTTCTTATAAATTAGGATCAATTCTTTCTATATTTTGGAAATGAAACCTTTATCAGAACCTTTAACTATAAAAATATTTTCCCAATTTGTTACTTCCCTTCTAATCTTGTTTGAATTAGTATTGTTTGTACCGAAACTTTTTAGTTTGATGTAATCAAAATCTTCTATTTTGTGATCAATAATGATCTCTAGTTCTTCTCTAGTCATAAATTCCTTCCTCCTCCATAGTCTGAGAGGTAGGCTATCCTCTGTTCCTCTAATCTATTTATGATCTCATTCTTTATCCCTAAATCATGGACCCATTTTGATCTTATCTTGGTATATGGTGTTAAGTGTGGGCATACTAATTTCCAGTTTTCCCAACAGTTTTTTTCAAATAATGCATTTTTATCCCTAATGTTGGTATCTTTGGGCTTATCAAACACTAGATTGCTATAGTTGTACCCTTTTTTGTCCTTTGTACCTAAGCTGTTCCACTGATCGACCAGTCTATTTCTTAGCCAATACCAAATGGTTTTGGTGACTGCTGCTATATAATATAGTTTTAGATCAGGTATACCTAGACCACCTTTATTTGACTTTTTTTTCATTAATTCCCTTGAAATTATCAACCTTTTATTCTTCCATATGAACTTTGTTGTTATTTTTTCTAGGTCACTAAAATAGTTTCTTGGGAGTCTGATTGGTATAGCACTAAATAAATAGATTAGTTTGGGGAGTATTGTCATCTTTATTATATTTGCTCAGCCTATCCACAAGCACTGGATGTCTTTCCAATTATTTAAATCTGACTTTATTTTTGTGGCAAGTGTTTTGTAATTTTGCTCATATAATTCCTGACTTTTCTTTGGTAGATGGATTCCCAAATATTTTATACTCTCTACATTTGTTTGGAATGGAATTTCTCTTTGTATCTCTTGCTGCTGCATTTTTTTGGTGATATATAAAAATGCTGAAGATTTATGTGGATTTATTTTGTATCCTGCCACTTTGCTAAAATTCTGAATTATTTCTAATAGCTTTTTAGCAGTGTCTTTGGGGTTCTCTAAGTATACCATCATGTCATCTGCAAAAAGTGATAGTTTGATTTCCTCATTTCCTACTCTAATTCCTTGAATCTCTTTCTCGGCTCTTATTGCCGAGGCTAGCATTTCTAGTACTATATTGAATAGTAATGATGATAGTGGGCAACCTTGTTTCACTCCTGATCTTACTGGGAAAGGTTCCAGTTTATCTCTATTGCATATTATGCTTACTGACAGTTGTAAATATATGCTACTGATTATTCTAAGGAATAGTCCATTTATTCCTGTACTCTCAAGCGTTTTTAGTAGGAATGGATGTTGGATTTTCTCAAATGCTTTTTCTGCATCTATTGAGATGATCGTATGGTTTTTATTAATTTGATATTAATATGGTCAATTATTAAAGTAGACATTGAAAGAATTCATCGATCACCTACTGGAAGAGATCTCAAAATCAAAACTTCAAGAAATATTGTGGCTAAATTCCATAACTATCAGATGAAGGAAAAAATACTACCAGCAGCTAGAAATAAATTCAAAGACAGAAGAGCCACAATATGTATTACTCAAGATCTAGCAGTGGCCATATTAAAGGATCAAAGGGCCTGGAATCTGATATTCTGAAAAGACTAAGGAACTTGGTATACAGCCAAGAATAACTTACCCAGCCAAACTGAGCATTTTCTGCCAGGGAAGAAGATGGACATTCAATGAAACAGGTGAATCCCATCTATTTGTGATGAAAAAGCCAGAACTAAACAAAAAGTTTGCCCTCCAAATATAGGACTCATGAGAAACATAAAAAGCTAAAAAGAAATCCCTAACAAAATCCAACAGCAAGAGATACAAAAAAAAAATCCATTTAAAATAACTGTCGATAGTATAAAAATTTGGGAATCTATCTGCCAAAGGAAAGTCAGGAAGTATATGAGCAAAACTACAAAACACTTTCCACACAAAATAAAGTCAGATCTAAACAACTGGAAAAATATTAAGTGCTCTTGGATAGGCCAAGCAAATATAATAAAAGATGGCAATACTACCTAAACTAATCTATTTATTTAGTGCTATACCAATCAGACTTCCAAGAAACTATTTTAATGACCTAGAAAAAAATAACAGCAAAATCCATCTGGAAGCACAAAAGGTCAACAATTTCAAGGGAACTAATGAAAAAAATAATCAAATGAAGGTGGCCTAGTTGTATCTGATCTAAAACTATATTATAAAGCAGCTGTCACCAAAAACATTGGTATTGGCTAAGGAATAGACTAGTTGATCAGTGGAATAGATTAGGTTCACAGGACAAAATATCCATAACTATAGCAATCTAGTTTTTGACAAACCCAAAGAGCCAATTTTTGGGATAAGAATTAACTATTTGACAAAAACTGCTGGGAAAATTGGAAATTAGTATGGCAGAAATTAGGCCCTGATCCACACTTAACACTATACACCAAGATAAGATCAAAATGGATTCATGATTTAGGCATAAAGAATGAGATTATAAACAAATTAGAAGAACATAGGATAGTTTACCTCTCAGACTTGTGGAGGAGGACACTAGAAGAAGTAGAGATCATTATTGATCACAAAGTAGAAAATTTTGATTGTATCATGTTAAGAAGCTTTTGTACAAACAAAACTAATGCAAACAAGATTAGAAAGGAAGCAATAAACTAGGAAAACATTTTTACAGTTAAAGGTTCTGATAAAGGCTTCATTTACAAAGTATATAGAGAATTGACTCTAATTTAAAGAAATCAAGCCATTCTCCAATTGATAAATGGTCAAAGGATATGAATAGACAATTTTCAGATGATGAAATTGAAACTATTTCTATTCTTATGAAAAGGTGTTCCAAATCATTATTGATCAGAGAAATGATAATTAAGACAACTCTGAGATACCACTACACACCTATCAGATTGGCTTAAATGACAGGAACAAATAATGATGAATGTTGGAGGGGATGTGGGAAAACTGGGACACTGATGCATTTAGGAAATGAGCAGAACCAGGAGATCATTATACACTTCAGCAACAATACTATATGAGGATCAATTCTGATAGACGTCACTCTCTTCAGCAATGAGAGGATCCAACTCAATTCCAATTGATCAGTGATTAAAAAAACCAGCAACACCCAGTGAAAGAACACTAGAAAATGATTGTGGACTACAACATAGCATTTATACCCTTTCTGTTGTTGTTTGCTTGCATTTTTGTTTTTCTTCCCAGGTTATTTTTTTCCTTTTTAAATTTGATTTTTCTTGTGCAACAAGAGAACTATATAAATATGTATACATATATTGTATTTAAGATATATTTTAACATATTTAACATGTATGAGACTGCCTGCCATCTAGGGGAGGGGGTGAAGGGAAGGAAAAGAAAAGTTGGAACAGAAGTTTTTGCAAGGGTCAATGTTGAAAATTTGCCCATGCATATGTTCTGTCAATAAAAAGCTATGATTAAAAAAAAAAAAAGATCATTAAGACACACAGGATTTTTGTCTAATTAGACTTCCTCTATAAGGAAGTTATAAAGTCAGGAAGATCTGAATCCAAATTTGGTCTGAGATCCTCCTCACTTTTTTTATGGTCTCTTATACAGACCCCAGTAGAGACACTGCTGGACCAAAGGGTATGCACAGTTTGATAGCCCTTTGCGCATAGTTCCAAATTGTTCTCCAGAATGGTTGAATCAGTTCACAACTCCACCAATACTATATTAATGTCCTGGTTTTCCCACATCCCTTCCAGAATCTATTATTATCTTTTCCTGTCATCTTTGTCAATCTGAGAGGTATGAAGGGGTACCTCAAAGTAGTTTTAATTTTCATTTCTCAAATCAATTGTGATTTAAAGCATTTTTTCATATGACTAGAGATGGCTTTAATTACTTTGAAAATTGTTCATATTGTTCATATCATTACCATTTATCATTTGGAGAATGGCTTGTATTCTTATAAATTTGAGTCAATTCTCTTTATATTTTAGAAATGAGGGCTTTATCAGAAACTGTAGATATAAAAATTCCCCTCCCCTCCAGGTTTTTGCTTTTCTTCTAATCTTGGCTGCCTTGGTTTTGTTGTACAAAATTTTAAAAATTTAATATAATCAAAATTCTCTATTTTTCATCTTGTAATGTTCTCTAGTTCTTCTTTGGCCATAAATTCTTTCTTTCTCCACATATCTGAGATATAGACTAGCCCTGGTTCTCCTAATTTACCTATAGTATCATCACCTATATGTCTAAATCATGAACCCATTTTGACCTCATCTTGGTATTAGGTGTTGGTCAGTGCCTACTTTCTACCATAGTATTTTCCAATTTTCCAAGCAATTTTTGTCAAATATTGAGTTTTTTCCTAGAAGCTGGAGTCTTTGGGATTATCAAACACCAGATCACCATAGTCATTGACTCATGAAATCTGGTTTCTACTTGTTGTTCAATAATTTTCCAGTTCTGTATGACTCTTTGTGATTCCTTTTGGAGTCTTCTTCACAAAGATGTTAGAGTAGTTTGTCATTTCCTTTTTCAGCTCATTTTACAAGTAAGGAAATTAAGGCAAACAGAGTTAAGTGATTTGTTCAGAATCACACAGCCGCTAAGTTTCTGAAGCCAGATATGAACTCAGGAAGATGAATCTTTCAGGCTTGACACACTATATATATTTCACCACCTAGTTTCTGTTTGGTCCATTATAATTTTCAATGAGTTTGCTGTTTAGATAAGATTTTTTACCGCCTATGTCAGGCTATTAATTTCCTTTCTAGTTATTTCCCCCATACTTCTCATTTCATTTTAATTTTTCCTATAGTATTCTTATTTCATTTATGAAAGGTTGCCTTAATTCCCACTTCATCTGTTCCAGGAATTACAGTTGAATTTTTGCCTAAGTTGTGTTTCTCTTTGAGGCTTTGCTTTTGGATCTGTATCTTGAGCATCAATAACACCATAGTAGCTCTTTAAGGCAGGGTTCTTTTTTTGTTTGTATATTAACTCATTCTTTCAGCACATGTCCTGATTTTGGACTTTATGTTAGAGCTAGCATCTTCATCCTTCTAGGGGGAATTTCTTGGTTGAGTTTTTGTCTCTTTTGGTCCTTCTGCTGCTTTCTCAGAGTATTGAGTGGTATATTATTCCAAGATTTCAAGATCTTCTCAGGCTGGGAATTGAAAATTTTCAATATTCTGAAAGTGGTCTGATCCAGGACAGATTCTTACCATGGCATCGAGTCCTCACAATATTCCTGTTGTCTCTTATTAAGAGTTTTGGTAGAATGTTTCTAGTTTTTGGAAATTAGTATGGCAGAAACTAGGCATGGACCCACATTTAACACCACATACTAAGATTAGATCAAAATGGGTCCAAGATTTAGGCAAAGAACGAAATCATAAATAAATTGGAGGAACAGGGGATAGTTTACCTCTCGGACTTGTGGAGGAGGAAGGAGTTTGTGTCCAAGGGAGAACTAGAGACCATTATTGATCACAAAATAGAAAATTAAAAAGTTTCTGCACAAACAAAATTAATGCAAACAAGATTGGAAGGGAAGTAACAAATTGGGAAAACATTTTTACAGTTAAAGGTTCTGATAAAGGCCTCATCTCCAAAATATACAGAGAATTGACTTTAATTTATAAGAAATCAAGCCATTCTCCAATTGATAAATGGTCAAAGGATATGAACAGATAATTTTCAGATGATGAAATTAAAACTATTTCCACTCATATGAAAGAGTGTTCCAAATCACTATTGATCAGAGAAATGCAAATTAAGACAACTCTGAGATATCATTACACACCTGTTAGATTGGCTAAGATGACAGGAACAAATAATAATGAATGTTGGAGGGGCTGTGGGAAAACTGGGACACTGATGCATTGTTGGTGGAGTTGTGAAAGAATCCAACCATTCTGGAGAGCAATCTGGAATTATGCCCAAAAAGTTATCAAAATGTGCATACCCTTTGACCTAGCAGTGCTACTACTGGGCTTATATCCCAAGGAAATACTAAAGAAGGGAAAGGGACCTGTATGTGCCAAAATGTTTGTGGCAGCCCTTTTCATGGTGGCTAGAAGCTGGAAGATGAATGGATGTCCATCAATTGGAGAATGGTTGGGTAAATTATGGTATATGAATGTTATGGAATATTATTGTTCTTTAAGAAATGACCAATAGGAGAAATACAGAGAAGCTTGGAGAGACTTACATCAACTGATACTAAGTGAAACGAGCAGAACCAGAAGATCATTATACACTTCAATAATGATACTGTATGAGGATGTATTCTGATGGAAGTGTATATCTTCAACATAGAGAAGAGCTAATCCAATTCCAATTGATTAATGATGGACAGAATCAGCTACATCCAGAAAAGGAACACTGGGAAATGAGTATAAACTGTTATTTTTACCTTCTGAATCCAATTCTTCATGTGCAACAAGAAATTTGGTTCTACACACATATATTGTATCTAGAATATATTGTAATATATTTAACATGTATAAGACTGCCTGCCATCTGGGGGAGGGGGTTGGGGGAGGAAGGGAAAAAATCTGAACAGAAGTAAGTGCAAGGGATAATGTTATGGAAAATTACCCATGCATATGTACTGTCAAAAAAAAAGTTATAATTATAAAAAAAAAACATATATGAATACTATTGGGGGTGGAGTTAATGCAGAAGTTTGCAGACATTTATGTAATCATTCTGAATGACTTGTTTTTTATTTGATGCACATGTGTTATTTTTCATTTTATTTTTTGTCCTTGTTTATATATTCAGCAACTTTATTAATAGAAATAAAAGTTAAAATAAATTTAAAAAAAAGAATGCTTCTAGTTTCAAGCATTGTCAGTCAACTAGATGGAAAACTTTGCTGGTTCAGAGTGACACAACTATGATGAACTTCTCTTTGATCTGGCTTCCTGCCCTGGTTTTTCCTCTACAGAGACCCCACTTTGCTCCTGGTGTCCAAGACACTCAGCTGCTACTTGCTTCCGGACTTGCTTCTTGCTAGATACACAGTTTAGGTTCTGGGTTCATTCCTCTCAAGTCCTTTTATTTAATTTACCTTGGATCTATGACCCAAAATTGAGTAGGGAGTGATAGAGCTAGAGCTGGCATCTGTATCACAGCTTACACAAGGGTTTTGCCCTGGTAATCACTTTCCCCTTGCCTGTGGTCTACAGCATGTGTTCCTGAACACCCCTGACCCCTTGTCCATTAATCACTATGTATTTCTATGCCAACCTGGGCTGGGAAAATAACTTACTGTGATTGATTTCCTTGTATTTTACAACAAAAGTTCAGTTTCATGTGTTTTCTACATCTTTATGGAGGAGTTGTAGTAAATGGTAAAGGGCTCACTGTACTATTTCCTGCTCTATTCTCTCAAAGGAATCTTAACACATCCTTCTATACATATCACTATTACCATGATGCTCCTGTTCAAATATTTGCAATAACTTTTGATTGTCTATGGGATAAGTCAAAGTAAAACATTGTGTTAGGCAACAGGGACAAAAATATAAAGAAATACACTGCTCCTATTCTTCCAGAATACTCTAATGGGGGATCCATCAAGTCCATATAGGTACTTCAAACATTATGTATTTCAGGAGACATGCCTTATCTTACCTCCTCCTACCCCTTTTCATTTGTTAAAGTAAACTTGTGTCCAGAACAGACTTCTTCCACATACCTGGCTGTTCAGTTATTCTTTTCCTTCCTCAGATACCATCCCTCCTAGATGAGAGAGCTTTCCTCCTCCTTAACTTAAAATTGATTGCTTCCCCCCTTCCTAAGGTCTGCCCTCAGTTTGTGTTCTATCACATTTTATCTTATATTACAATTATTTATGCTGCTTTATCCTGTAACCCCTAAGCTCTGTAAAGGCAGAAACTGTGCCATTTTTCATCTTTGTATCTCTCCCAGATTCTCTTTACATACTGTGATTCATAAATCATGGTTGAAATGAATTGTATGAGGGAAGAAATAGAAGCTGAAATAGTACATGGAAACTCAGAAAGGAGAGACTGAAGAGCACAGATTACTCTATTTCACAATTTTCCCACAGAGTCACTGCTGGCTAAAGGTACACACACACACACACAAACACACACACACACACACACACACACATATACTCATGCATGTTTATGGATGTGCATAAAAATTTAATTTTGTTAAGTTTTGGAAGGCTTTCTATTGAAGGTACTTTCTGAAGAAAATCTTTAAGTATGACAATAATATTGTTGGAATGAATTGGAACATGTTGTACGCTCATGGGAATGACCTTCGAAGAGGTTTGAAGTTAGGGGATGAAGGTAGAGTTCATCTCATAGAAGTCTGAGAAAGAAATGTTTTGATTAAAACATAGTAGCTAAAGAGAATGTAGCAAGCGAGTAAACAACTAGTAAAGGACAGAGTGACAGCTAATAGGACTGAATGGTACTCAGTTGGATCTGATTCAGAGATAGGGGGAGTCTCTAATTGGTGGTAGAAAGACTTGTATGCATTGTGCTATAAGAAAAAAATCTGTATGGTTTTAGAAAACCTTGGAAGAATTATGTGAACTGATACAAAGTGAAGTGAGCAGAACCAGGAGACTACAATCTACAGTGAAAGGAATATTTTAATGATGATCAACTATGATTTAGCTAACAAGTCAAAAGGATTCATGATGAAAAATGCTATCTACCTTTAGAAAGAGAACTGCTGAATTCTGGGTATATTATGAAACAATTTTTTGAAAGGTTCTTTACCATCTTGGGGGTTTTTTTTGTTTTTGTTTTTTGTTTTTTTTTGTCAACATGATTAATATGGAAATATGTTTTGAATGATTTCACCTGTCCAATGGGTATCATATTGCTTACCTTCTCAATAGTATGAGTGGGAATAGTTGAAGGGAGAGAATTTAGAACTGAAAAAATTTGAAATGAATGTTAAAAAAAAATTAAAGACACTGTTAAAAAGGAAAACTTTTATGCTCCAATGTCTCAAACATATTAGTAAAAAGGAGTAAAGGAAACCTATTTAAATAGTAAGCAATAAATAAGTACTTAAATTTCTCTTAAATTACTATGTTATATATGCAATGTTATTTAGGGTTCAACATGGGTATTTATAAAATGTTCTGCTTATTAGTGGAGATAATGATTGTAGGTAGTTTTGATGAGTGAGGATAAAGAATAAAGAAGTAGTAGCATTATTGAAATTTGAGCCATTCTAAGTTGTTATTGTTGTTGTTGTTGTTGTTATTGTTTGTTCTTAATCATCAAAGAGGACTATGATATCAGAAAGATGACACCATGCTCGAAAGTGATTTGGATTTAAGTAAGGCAGGGCTGTGCAAAGTCACCAGCCTTACTTTCTCCTCTGGTTCTGAATGCAATGGAAAGCTTTGATCTTTTTAAATTAAGGTTTTTCCCAGGTCTTTTGCTATTCTAATTATACTAAAATATGATATTTGGTTATAGTCCAGTGGAAATATGCAATGAGAATTTGAATAATATGACTATTTCATGAAGATTTGTTATTTGCACTTGTCAAGACTTATCTGTGCTCAACTCTAAATAGAAAAAGCCTTAATTTTAGGCAAATCAAGATATTTCAAGAGCATGATACAATGATTGTAGAGTTGGAGAGTTTGCGTTCAAATCATAGCACTTATCAATTGTGTGACCTTCAGCAAATAACTTAACCTTTCTATGCTTCAGGTTCTTCCTCTATAAAATGAAATCAAAATGGATGATTTCAGGAGAGAAGAGGGAATCCTTTTTGGCCCTATATCCATGATTCTATGCTTTATCTTATCTCACTCCTTTGTGAGATGAATGCCTTGGATTAGTTGTTGTTGCTATTAGATGATTTGAAAGATCTTTGAGCTACAAATCCATGAACCTAAACTTCTGAAATTCCATTAGGGAGGTTCCCAATTATGCTTCAGAGATGACCCTAGATTTTTGAAGTCTATGCTAGAGAATCACAAGCTCTGTTAAGTTTTACCAAGCTTGGAAAAAATTCCAAGTGGGAACCCAGCCTAGTTGGGAGACCAGCTCCACCCCTAACCAAGTGTAGAGAGATCCAAAATCCCAGGGTGATTAATTTCAGTAACATAGTTATTCATAAAATAATATACTATTGTATACAGAATTTGTTTATGTTCTGCATAAGTGGAAGGAGTGCCAAACTCAGGGAAGTCTCACATCTTTTGATACATTGAAATCTAGTGAAAATTTACCCACTAGTTATCAACACTCCTTCACTTGTATCTTGGAAAGTTTCTGTAATTCATCAAGGTAGAATTGTAGGGCTTTTTAAAAATAAGAGAATCATTATCAAATCAAAACATTCTACCAATTATTTTACAAGTACAACTTAACATTCAGGAAATATCTCTTTTTTGCATTTTTCAACTTGATTTATATGTTAAAAAACCAAGAAGCATACATTTTTATGAAATCCTAAAGAAAGAGAAGCCAGAAGACTACGTGCCTCACTCTGATTAGTCAGTCTGATTTCAGCACATTCCTTACATGGTTTCCATTCATTTTTTTTTCTGTCCCATCTTTGAAACTCCTCATCAATAGTTTATTGTTGAGAGCTCTATCTAACTTTTGAGTATGAACTTCTCCTTCCTTAGCTTCAGGCCATTTTCCATATATGGCTTCCCTTACCCCACCGACCCCCAAGAGGACTTTCCTTTTCCTAGACCTTTGAAGAATTAATCTCCAAAGAAATTTCACTCCACGATCACTGTTAAAACTCTAGTCTTAGCCTAAGAACCTCTTCTGAAAGTTGATGTCTAGTTGATCTCCAGATCACCCAAACCCTAAGAGGCATCCAAAGAAAGAATAAAAAAGAGGCCCTATAGAAGCTTAGTGAAGTTGGACTATCTATTAGCATAGCTATATCTGTCATACTTGGGCATCTACATAATAGTGCTTTCTTTTCCTATTCTGCCCAAATATCAGAGCCTATCTTGTTAGATGGATCTTTGCACTCTTGGCCCAAATTTCTTTTTTTAGGCATACTTGAACTCTGTGTCTGAGACTTAGGTTTTGTTCTTTATTCTCTATATGTACTCTCCCACCCAGACATTCCCTCCCTCTGGTTGGTGAATTGCACATCAGTATTCTATGAAATAACTTTAATACAGCCGTACTTTGTTTGGTCCCTATCTATGGGTTTGGCCTTCTGAGAGGGGTTATTGTCCTGGGCATGACCACTGGATCAGGGACTTATTCAAACTGCAGCCAATGGAATCATCACATTGGGATGTTCTATGAAGTTAAAACTTCAAGGAGTTCAGCGTGAGAGGGCATCCTAACAGTCAGAAGTTGGAAATGCTATTATGAATTAGCTTCTCTTCAGCCTTGCCAAGTCAAGAGTTGATCCCGTCATCATCTGAGCAGAATCTAAACTGTCCTTTCTACCACAAGAGATGCAGTTACAACTCCTAAAAAGTCTAGTTTGTGAAGTGGAGCTGGTAAACCCAAAGTTTCATTCTGAAACATTTAGAAACAAATGAAAAGACATGTATTGAAGCCTATTTTCCTAATATGTAACATTCATCTCCAGAGCCATAACCAGGAATTCTGAGATATGGAGGCAAATAATTCAGTTGAATAAGGGGGAGAGGAGGAGGCTGCAACTCATGAATGCTCCAAGTCCAGCATAATATTGGGGGAAATCAGGCCTGGAGATGGTTATGTTGGTGATGGGATGCACATGGAAGGATATCTGGGGTGGGATGGGGAAGGAGAGTTGCTGGATGGCACAGCACTAGGAAGAGACTGTGAAGCATGCATAAATGATCACAAGGAAGAAGCACATTCCCCAGGATGTCAACATTCTGAGATAAGGAAGCATGACCCCATAGATGTCATTGCTCTAGGATTAAAGTCCCAGTCATTTCATCCTACTATTTTGATTATGACTCCCCATTTTTCTTATTTGAATCCTTTTAGAAATAAGAAACATAATTCATCTTCAACATTTGAATTAACTACAACTATAGTGATCATACAACTTTTATGTTTTTTTTCAAGATAACAAAGATTCAGTTGTGTGACAAAACAAGGCCTCAAGAAAGGGTGGGGTATTTATATTAACTCAGGAACTTTTAAGTCTACTTTATAATTTACACATATTGTAAGACTACCTTACCAGGAAAATGCACTAGATCATAGTTCCAGTCCCCTCTTTACCATTGAGCAACTGAATTATCTTGGGCAAATTATGTTTTTTAAATCTGTTTCCTAATCTATAAAACATATGGTTTGATTAGGTAACATCTTACATTCCTTTAAGGTCCAAAAACCTATTTTAAGTCACTAAATATGTTGACTCCTACAAATATAATAGAGAAATGGATTTTTGCTTGTAAGTCATTGAGTATGTAGCCTGTGAAGAGAGGGAATCAATGGACAAAGCCTCCTATGATTGAAAAGACAGCGCCTATAGATAATACATAGTGGAAGAAAATACTTTTCTGTTAGCTTTCTTGAGAAACTCATAGTTGAATTAAGTTCAACACTGCTACCAGGGGCTGGTAAAAGAAATCACTGAGCACTATCTTCAAAAATGCCCTCCTTATTTCTTTTTCATCTGTAGTGAATGAGATTGTCCTGTCATTGTCCTTCTCCTTGTCCTTAATGTTTCATATTAAAATTATATTGGGGAATTCAAGCTTTATGAAGGCATGCAGGCTTATAGGACAACCTAACAGCTACAAACTCTAACCCTGAACAGTTTTGCATGTCTATAGCAAACAATGTAATGATACCTTTAATCAAAACAGAAAGGGAAAAAAAAGAGAGAAAGCACAGACTAGGAGGAAAAAAATCTAAAGATTTTTTTAACTCTCCTTTATGTAATGAATTTTTAAAAAATGCTGTCAAGAGAAAATATTATGGGTTAAGAATCTCAGCTTCTCTAATGCTCAGAATATGATGTAACATCTTTGCTGAGATTTTGCAGTTGATTGTATCTACTGAACAAAATATTATCTGTGGGAGAACCTGGTGTTTCCAATTGTATGCACCAGTTGCTCCAAAGATTATCAGGATAGAAACATGGATAAGAATTAGCTCCCTGAATCTCAATCCAAAACACATCAAAGCATTGCTGGCAGGTAGAAAAAAAAAAGAATTTGAATAATGAAAATCTTGCCTCAAACTAGAGGTTTTACTGTATGTACAAACCTTCCATTTCAATGTGATTAATATTTATTGAGTGGTTACATATACTAGTCATGGATATCAAGATGGTACAGAAAGCTTGAGGGTACTAACAGTCTGCTATATGCTGAGCTTCAAATGGCAGAGATATCGTCTTCCATACCATAGGAACCTCACTGAAAAGTTTGTCATAAGTGGTGCTCTGTGGGTCTCTCAATAATTAGAAAAATTCATAGGTCATAGACATCTCTTTTTCCCCATATAAAATTCACATTCTTCAATTTACTATCTTCAATTAAATATGACAAGCCACTAAAATAACATATATGTATACTAGTGGGAAATAAATCCTTATATGTCAAGACATAAGGTGAGTAGGGATTTTCACAGTCATTTGAAACACTAGGAACCTCTGTAAAGAGAAATTAAATAAATGAATCTTTTGTCTAAAAGGAAAACTGTCCAATATAGATTTTTTTTGTCTTTTACCTTCATAAAATGACTTTATGTAATACTATCAGCAAAAAAAAGAAAATGTAAATTAAAAACGTGATGTCCTAATTTGTCAATGATTCATGGACAAAGTATGTGTTTGTGCTTGGATATTAAGCAGCTCCACTGCTTTTTCTGCTGAGGCAACTGGAGTTAAGTAATTTGCCCAGGGTCACACAGCTAGGAAGTGTTAAAGATCTGAGACCAGATTTGAAATCAGGTCCCTCTGACTTCAGGGCTGGTGTTCTAAACACTGAACCACCTAGCTACCCCAGCTCCACTGCTTTTTCTGTTAGTACCTCAAAGTCTAATCCTCCTGTTTGTGATCTCCAGGGCTTTGAATATTCTTTTTCTCTTTCTGGCAAGTTCTCATAAAATATCTCTGAACTCCCTGCTCAGCCAGAGAGAACCTCAGAGCTTTATTCAGAAGGATGACAATGTTCTCTCAACTTAAAATTAATGGAAGAAGGATGGAGAATCCTTTTTGGTCCCTAGGAAATAACATCTTCCCCCTCCATTTAAAATAAGAGGAACAAAGGCAGCTAGATGGCACAATGGATAGAGCACCAGCCCTGGAGTTAAGAGAACCTGAGTTCAAATATGACCTCAGACACTTAACATTGACTGTGTGACCCTGAGCAAGTCACTTTACTCCTTTTGTCTCACAAAAGAATAATAGAGAGAATTTCAGTTATCGCCATATCATTCAGCTCTTTCAGTGTATACGTACCACAGTCACAAGCCTATCAGCAAAACTCCGCAGAGTAAGTAACCAAATAAAAATGAAATTTGGTAGATGTATAATAATTTTTTAAAATGCAATACAGCTATTGTTAATTTGTGATTTTCTAAATCAATATTCACCCTCATAGGAGCCCGTTTTGACTTGAGTTTGACACCACTACTCTTGAAGATAGTTCATCCGAATCTATTGATTTGAACTTTTAAAGGCAAAAAAACTAATCTTGGGTATCTACTTTCTGATACCATTCCCCACTCCCATTCCCTGCCTGCTAGGATGAAGAAAATTCTACTTGGAAGAAAAAACAGAAATAAAATTGGAGTTGAGGAGTTTAGTCTCCCCCCCACTTCCCGCCCATTATCCATTATCATAAACTCAATTACTTTTCCTATTCCTTCTTTGATCTGCTTCTTGTCCCAAACCAAACTAAAAATAACTTTTGTTTTGTTTTGTTTTTAACATTCATCAACATCAGGTTATTCTGGGATTTAACTCTCTTAAACATTTTTTTTTAATGAGAACATGTTTTTCTTTTGCATACATCCACAGTTATCTGACCTTACTTATACCTCTATATATGTATTTTTGAATGTAATTTTATTTTATTTCCAATTCTGAATTTTCTCCTTCCCATCTTTTCTACCAATTTTCTACCAATTTTGGTTTTTCTACCAATTGATGAAATAAAAAACTAAAATTTGTTAAAAATGTGTTTATATAAATATTTGTCTTTTTTAAAGGGCAAGAACCTCCTCCATCTATGTAGCTCAAAACCAGCATAGTTCCAGATAGATGGTTGAATAATAGCACATGTCTAAGGCAAACTCCATTTCAAGATACTAAGATATACATCAAATAAAGAAAAAATGACAATAAGTTAACAACAAAAAAAAAATCAAGTTAAGCACTATATAAAGTAAAATTACACTAAAAAGAAGACAATAAGGGAAAAAAAGAATAGTCAGATAAAAAGTCTTAAGACCAACAGAGACTGAAAAATTTATAAACCAATAAATTAAAAAAAAGCTCTTACACTATAATTAAAAAACATTATGAGGAAGTTAATAGAAAAGTTCATTGAATTGCAAAAAAGATGTAGATAGCAATACAATAATTTTAGATCATGTTAATGTTTCTCTTTCAGAACTTGTTAAATTCAGCAAAAAGTATAAAGATAGAGGAGGAAATTATAGAATTGAACAAAAATTGGAAAAAATTTACTAGAACCATTCAGATATTTAATGAGCTTATTTAAAATATACTTTTGGGGGGCAGCTAGATGGTACAGTGGACAGAGCACTAGCCCTGAAATCAGGAGGATTTGAGTTCAATTTTACCTCAGATACTTAACATTTCCTAGCTGTGTGACTCTGGGCAAGTCACTTCACCCCAACTGCCTCAGCAAACATATATATATATATATATATATATATACATACATATATATGTATATATATATATTTCAGTATTACACAATGGTATTTCAAAAGCTAATCATGTGCTAGAATAAACAAAAATAGACATAGTAAACATTTCCTTTATAGGTAAAATTTCAGTTAAAATAATTATCACTGAAGGAATAATAATAAAAATTACAGGTTGAAATAGAGACTAAGTATAAAAATTCTAAAAAACAAATACATCAAAAAACCCAAATTATATAAACAATGAATAATGTAAATATTAATGTTAGGACAACATATCAAAATCTATGGGATACAGTTAAAGAAGACCTGAGGCTTAGAAAAATGTTTCTCTCTTATACAAATATATATTCTCATAGGAGGAACAAAGAGCAATAACAAATAAAGTATTCCATTTTTAAACCTAGAAATTCACTAAATATACGAATCATCAAGAAACCATAAAAGAAGAAGATTTGAAAATTAAAACTGAAAACAATATGTATATTTGTTGTCTCCCCACACCCCACACCCCCAATTGAAAGTAAGCTCCTTAAGAACAGGGATGATTTAATTGATTTAATTTTTGCTTTTGTATAGCTAGTACCTTAGTACATAGTTGGCACTTAATACTTGTTAATTGAGTTAGCATTGCATTGATAATCAAAATAAAGAACTATTTTTATTTAAACATATACAAAATAATTAAATATTTAACTACCTTAATATTTTAAAAAAGTAAATCAAATTGATGAAATGAAAAATAATGAATAATAAGAAATAAATAAAATTATCAGAAAACACAACCATATGAAAATAAAATATAGAATTTAAGAGAAATTGATAAATAATTACAAAAATAAAATGCTTAATTAACCAAAAAAAGGAAATCTTAAATAACCTGATTTCAGAAACAAAATTTGAGAAGTCTTAGTTAATGTAAAAAAAAAAAAAACCCTACCTTTTGGATTTTCAAGTGAATGTTATTAATCATTTATTGCCAAAGTAAAATACATGACAAATTTTTCTCAAAATAATACCACCTTCATTTTATGAAATAATTATGATCCTACTGATTAAATCAAGTAAGCAAAGAAAATAATGGTTCAAATTCATGAATAAACAATGATACAATCATTTTAGATGAAATATTTACAAAATGATTTTACTACTCTGTTCAAAAATGTCTATTAAGAAAAAATTGAAATCATACTAGAGATGCCAAGATTATTCAACATTAGGAAAATACAAAATAAATAATATTATTAACATTAACAAAATAATAATAATTTTAATAAAGAAAAATGCTTTGATAAATCACAGTATTCATTTTATCAAAATACTAAAAGCAAAAAAAATAAAAATGAGGGGCCTATTCTTAATAGTAGGAAAAATATTTCTTTAAAACCAAGTGCTGGTAAGATTTATAATGTAGAAACACTGGATTCTTTCCCAATAAACTCAGGGTGGAAAAAAAGGATACTCCTATTCTATTCTATTATTTGATGTTGTATTAAAAATATGAGCTATGGAATTTTTAAAAAGACTAGATAAGGTAATAAGTATTGGAAAAAGAAAACAAAATCATCTCTATATTCAGATAGAAAACTCTTAAAATTATGAAAAATAATCAAAATAAATGAGTGAATTAGTGAACTAATTCAGAGAAATAATGGTATTTAAAATATATACATAAAATAATTTCATTTCTATATACTATTAAATATTCTTATTGGATAAGATAAAGAAAGTCCTTTTTATTGATATATAAAATGCTTAAAGGGTATGATTATTAAGGTACCATGGTATATGCAGATAAATATAACTGTAAGCATGGAGGAAGAGTTTGGAGGCATTGAGTATTTTATGAACCTTATTCATATATGAAGCTGAAAAATAAGAGCTGGAGAGAAAGACAGAGACAGAGACACAGAAACACCAAAGAAACTTTATGTAGACATTCTTTAAATTCAATAAAGAGTAAAAAGGAAAAAAGGGGAAGGCAACAAAGGTTGAGAGAAGGAAGAGTCAGGGAAGTAATAGTCACAAAAAATAAATGTCAAAAAGGATAATTAATAAAGTTAAGATTAAAAAAAGAAACAAAAAAGTATAAGGACAAGAGATCAGAATTTAGGTTTGGAAGGGAAGTAGAGTAAGAACAGATAATTTCAATTTAATTTACTAGTATTGATCAGATTCCTTTTTCTTCTCTCTTTTTTTTCCCAAAGAAAGGATAAGGGGGAAAGAGTAAAAGGATATGATTATGTCCTATTTTTTCCTTCATTAGATTAATTTGTACAATTTTTAAAAATTTTAAATTATCAAAATTATTTTTTGGGTCCTGTTTGGTTCTGTCATTTTCATCACAAACTCTCCCCCTGTTCATAGATCTGAAAGAATGTTTTTGCTTCCCTAATTTGTTTATGGTGTAATTTTTAAAAAACAAAATCTATCACATAACTATTTGGAATTTATCTTGGTACACATTGTGAGATAGTTGTCCAACTCTAATATCTGACATTGTTATCCAGTTTTCCCAGCAGGTTTTGTCATGTAATGAATCCTTTTTTCAGTAAATGGGTTCTTTGAGTTTATTAAAAACAATGTTACTATTTGCTTATGTATGTTGTATACTAAGATGTTCCACTGAACAAACTCTCTTTTTTTAAAGCAAGTACCAAACTTATTATTTATTGCTTTATAGTATAATTTGACCTCTATTAGTAATACTTTTTTTTCTTCCCAATTTTTCACTATTAAATTTGGATTTTACTTTTTTATATGAATTTCATTATTATTTCTCTAGCTTTATAAAATATTCTTTTGAGATTTTGAATGAGTAAATTAATTTGGATATTATTGTCATTTTTATTATGATAGCTAGACATACTGATGAGCAATTATAGTTTCTCCAATGATTTAAGTCTGCCTACTTCTCCAAGGATCATTTTATAATTATAATTTTATAGTTAGATTGATATAGTCCCAGGATGAATCTTGGAATATATACATCTAAGTTTTGTTTTTGCAATTTATATAGTTATTTAGAATAGAATTTCTTTTTCAAGCCCTCCTTGCTAATTTTGTATTGATAAATATTGATGATTCCAATTAATGTTAGCTGACTGTGAGTGTTTTCTACATTTTCATATCATGTGTTAAAATGATCATTTATTTTCTTTTTGTCTATGCTTACTTTTTCAATTTCTTTTCCTTTATTATTGCTACACCTAGCATTTCTAGCACTATGTTAAACAGTAGAAGTGATAATAGCCATTCTTGCTTTATCCCTGATGTTATTAAAAAGGCTTCTAGGTTTTCTTCATTTTATATATATAACATTTGCTTCTGGATTTAAATAAATGGTATTGATCATTCTCAGAACATGTACATTTATTCCTATGATTTATAGTTTTTAATAAAAATGAATGTTAGATTTTAACAAAAAATCTTTCCAGAATCTATTGATGTAATCTTATGGTTTTGTCATTTGTATTATTGACATAATTTATTATATTTTTAATCTTCCTTATATTGAAAGAACCCTGCATTCTTGTTATAGTATGTAATGTAATCTTTCTAATATGTTGTTTTAGCATGTATATTACTATTTTATTTAAACTCTATGAAGGTTTTTTCTACTCACCAGCCTGCCCATAAGAATCTCTACCTCCTCTGAATCCTGATGGCAAATTCTATCTGTACTTATTTTGATAATTAGCACAGAATTTCTTTTTCATTATTTCATATATTCAGTATTTAAATTAATGTTCATTAAGGAGATTTCCCTATAATTTTCTTTTTCTCCATTTCATCTATTCCTCAGTTATATAAAACATATGTATATCCTTAAAAGATATTGAAAGGGTGCCTTCATTTTTTATTATTACAAAGAGTCTATGTAGTATTGAAATTAATTGTTCTAAAGTAACTGAGAGCAAAGATAATATAACAAAAATTTTGATATTCACACAAAGCACTCTCTAAAGGGAAATATTTATGACTAAACATTTTCTTCAATAAAAGTTCAAAAAAATTGAATTATTATATTAATTGTAATAAAATATGGAAAGAAGAGATTCTACATCTTGAATGTGACAAATATGGCCCTGGTATCTAATCCTAGGAGATATATCCAGGAATGAAAAAAAAAAACTATAGACCAATATCACTAATGAATATCAATATATATCACTAATGAATATTAATGAAAAATTGTTAGTTAAAATGTTGTCAGAGAGAATATAACATATTTAAATGATTATATATTCCAGGTTAGATTTATGCCAGATATATAAGGTTGGTTCAATATTAGAGACCTTATTAACAACATTGAATATATTAATAACAAAACTATATAACTATATCAGCAAATGTAGAAAAAGTTTCTGACAAAATAAAATAATTATTTCTTTTACAAAATAACTCAAAATCATAGGAATAAATTATTTCTTAAAATTGTAAACAGTATCTATAGCCAAAATTAATCATTGTCATGGAGAAATGCTAGAAATCTTTTCAATAATATCAGGATTAAAACAAGGTTGTACAATGTCACTACTTTTACTTGATATAGTTTTTTAAAAAACTGGGTAAAGCAATATGATAAGAAAAAGCAAGTGTGTGTGAGAGGATAAACTAAGACAGAAAAATAAAATCATTGCTTTTTTGTAAACGATATGAAAGTTTTTTATAGAGTCCTAAAGTTTCAATTAAACTTAGTTGGGGAAAAATAACTTCACTTTATATATAAAATCACCCACTTTATCAATCAGCCAATAAAAAAGAAATTATTAAGCACCATTGGTGTGTCTGGCATTTGTGCTAGGCACTATGAATATAAGTATTTAAACAATGAAATAATCCCTACTTTCAAGAGTTTTCATTCTAATAAGGGAAGTGATATGAAAAAAAATTGTCCCTAATAACAATAACATGAAAGATGCACATTAATTCCAAGGTTTAATCTCACACTCATCAAATTTGCAAAGATGGCAAAAAAGGTAAGTGACCATTATTATTGTACCTTTAAGAAACAGCGCACAGTAATAACATTGTTATTGAAACAATGAATAGATCACTGTTCTAGTCTAGATAGCAAGGTGGAACAATATACTACCCCATCTCCATCTTTTACAAATTCATCATTCTTTAAATGAATAATGTTATTTTTAGTATTCTTCAGTCATATCAAAGAAGTAAAATAATCTATATGTACAAAAATAGTTATAATAATGTTTTTGTTGCTACTATTCCAGCAAAGAACTAGAAACAAAGTTTGGGACTTTGTTAGATAGTCTATAAGTATGTCATTTGATTCTAATTTTGATCCTAAACTATTACTAGACTAATTCAAGCCTGGCCCCAAAGAGATCAGTGTTTTAAACATAGTATAATAATACATCAAATAAATAATAAATGAATGAATAACTCTTAACATCACTTCTTTTCTCTTCACATAAAACATAGGCATTTTAAAAAGAGATTGTGATGATATGATGTTGGTGGTGATGATATAACTTGATGAATAAAACTGTATTGCATTGGAAAAGATTCTAAAATAATTCATTCTTGGATGTGAAACCAGAATTCAAGTAGAAACAGAATTGGTCTTAAGTAAAAATTTGAGATCGGATTCATTTTTTTGAATTTCACTACTCATCATATTTTCTTCTTTCCATTAGGCCTTAACTTCATCTTTATCTTCCCCTGGGCTCCTGCATCTTTTCTACATTTCAGTGTAGTCAACTTCCTCATCAAAATGTGCTTTCAGTACAACCAGCTTATAGTTGTAAGTACGAGCTCACTGTACACTATGTTTAAGGATTTATAGTGACTCAAATCTTTTGCCATACATGAAGTTTCTTCTACTCACCAGCCTGCCCATAAGAATGTCTACCTCCTCTGAATCCTGATGGCAATTTCTATCTATACTTCTTTTGATAATTAGCACAGAATTTATTTTTCATGTGTGTATATTTTCTCTTAAATTATACTTTTCTCAAAAGTACAAATACTGTTTTATCCTTTGCTATACGTCCAAAGTGTTTTAAACATTATAGCTAGCCAATGTTTGTTTTTTTTAAGTTGAATTAGATTTCTTTCTCCATAGTAAAATGCTATTAAGGGTCCAGAATTTCTGACTGCAAGAAATCTCTTGACTTTTGACAACTGAAAAAAATCTGAAGGTGTTATAAGATTCCATCATTGATTAGTCTGAAGACACAAAGTCATGACTGCCCAATTCTTTGGTGTGTGCTATGTCCTAATACTTGTTGACTTGACTTGATATCATTTATCCAAGGGGCACAATAGTATAAGAGAAAAAAAATAAACACAGGGAGAGTAACCAACGTAATCAGATCCCATAGAACTACAAGATTTCTAAAGTAGTGCAGTCAATTGCTTCTTTTGTTTCATCTCATAATAACAAGGCCACTCTCTAAATCTAGAACAAGTTTAAAAGAAACATCAGCCCAGAAAACTGAAAACTTGATTTTTTTTTAAGCTAGACACAGGCAGGTTTAATGGAGAAGATAAGTTAGTGATCTTGTCAAGTTTTGACAACAGTTGCAGCCTACTTGATTCAAACATAGCCTTTCTTTCCTGATTGTAGGAATAATTGTTACCAATCCCTTCTGAAATCTTTCTATTTAAATTGTATTTTTTTAACTTGATAGCTTAAATCTCCAAGCATCAAACAATAGATTAGGACATTCTTGTAACACTCTTTCCATTCTCTCCAACCCCTGATAATTTCACTTGCTTTCTTATGGTAGGCCATTTCAACAATCTCCTCAATAATACATAGTACGTCTGGTCTCTATATTCTGTCTTCTTTTTCTTGCTAATCTTTAACATTGTCAGTCTTTACTGTCTAATTTTTCTTTTTCTGCTCCCTAGCTGCTGAGTATTGCTGGAGAATTATGAAATCATGCCAATTGGGTCCATTACAAGTTCATGCTATCGAACCTCACGTCTGTCTTGGCAATCCTTTTAAATTAATCTTTTGCTGACTCCTTATTGAATTCCCTACAACAGCTTTTTCAAACTTTGCTTACTCTAAGCAAGCTGATTAATTGTTTGTATTCAGTAGATGATCTTATATTTCATTTTTCTGATATCAAAACTATTTAATATGAGCTGCCTCCAATTCACAAAACTCCATATCTTCACCCATTTTCTCTTTGTTCCTACCTGCCTCAGAGGAAGAAGAGTCTTTGTTAAAGTCAATCACTCTATCTCTACCTTTGATGCTGTTACTTAGAGAGGAAGTATGATGTAATGGGCAGTGCTAGACTTTGAATCACAAAGACCTAAGCTTCTAAAGCCCACTGACTGATTTTATAGCACCAAGCAACTCATTTAATTTCTCTGGGCTTCACTTTACTTGACTATAAAATGAGAAGATTGTACTCAACGATCTTAGAGATCATGTTTATATTCCTATAAATCTAGAGTCATTTTGCTCCTTATTTCTCCACTTTGCATTCCCAATCACCATCTATCCTTGCATATTCTTTTATTGACTCCTTCTCTTCTGTCTCCAAACATGTACAATATAAATGAAAATACACAAAAGGATTTAAATATACACATGTGTGTATCTAGATGCATATATGTATATCTAGACATACATGTGTATGTGCAACCATGTATATAAATATTGTATAAATATGTGTATACACATCATAAATACATATACATAAATTTCATATAAATATGCATATATACAATAAATATGTACAGTGCATATATACATATGTGTATATACATGTACACACATGTGTACAATGCATATGCATATATGTACACACATACACACACACTTTGTTATGTCTTTTCTTCTTTTTACTACACAGCTTGAAAAATAAATAGTCTCTTCTTCCTCATTACAATCTTGCTCTTTGTTGTTGTTCAGTTGTATCCAGTTCTTCAAACCCCATGAACTATGACATACCACACTATACATGGGATTTTCTTGGCAAAGATGCTAGAATAGCTTGCCTTTTTCATCTCCCACAGATTAAGGCAAATGGGTTGAGTGATTTTCTTAATGTCACATAGCTAGTGAGTATCTGAACTGCATTTGAACTCAAGTTTTCCTGATTTCAGGACCAGTATTCTAACCATTAAGCCACCTAGCTGCCTCTAGTCTTCAAGCCAGTCCTACTCATTCCTTAATTTCTAGCAAATTTTCTTATTCTTCCCCATTGTAATGCTCTCTTGAAGGTCACTCCTTCCTCTCAATCAACAAAGTCCTTGGTATTTTCTCACTCTACATCCCCCATGATTCTACCATCCTATTGACTACTACCTCCTTCATGGAATGACCTCCTATGGTTTCTATAGCACATTTTTGGCTTTTATGAATTTCTTTTCTCAATAATTCCCTTTTATACTTCTGCCTTCTAAATGTGAGTGTTATTAGGATTCCATTTCAGGGACTCTTCTCTCTTGATCTTCTCTACCTTAATAATTTGTTCCACTCCCACAGCTTCAGTGATTATTTTATGTGGATAACTCCAAAGATTCATATCACCAGTTACACTATTTTTTACTAAATGCTTACTATGTTCAAAGCGCTGTCTTCTAAAGGGATGTCTATTCTAATGGAGGAGACAACACATGAGGTCAGATGAAAAGATCTATATAGTCCTTAGTAGTCCAGAGGTAAAGCAGATGTTGATGCCCCTTCTTTAATGTCATTCCACTGATAATATCATTTCAGTGTCTGATACCAAAACATTTTTTCTAATACTGAACCAAAGATTTTGATGACAAGAATTTCTTTTCAGAGTCTCCAGTAGCTTGGCTAAAACACCAGTAGGAGCAGATGACATGCTATAACTCCACAGGGTCTGTTTCCTAGGATGATAACTGCAGGTACTGGAATGAAAGAGTTGCCATTATCAGTGGCTGATCCTGTACTGTCATGAGGCTGTTCATATGTCTCAAATTTTGGCAGAGAAGGAGAAAAAAAGACTAAGAAACTGCTAGTTACTTCTTTTCCCCCAAGAAGGGAAGCTTTCCATTCACTCACCCAAAGAGAAGTTGAGGAACTAGGATGTTCCCCACTGTTCCGTTTTTCATAAGGGGAGAGAAAGGGGAGAAAGAGCTCTGCTCAGCTTCTTCTCTCACTTTATTACAAGTGACAGCTTATCTTCTACATTTCATTCTATGAAAAAGTTTGAAGGTCAATGCAGGGAATTCAATTTTTAAAGAAATGTTTTGTTTTATTCATTGTTTTATTCATGATAGAAAGTTGCTTCATCAATTTCATCAATATGATTCATTGGAAGCCACCATTTTGAATTAATGAGATCCTTCCTTGTTCATAAAAAGAAAGGAGCCCTCATTCTGGTCAACCAGGAACACTGGAAAATCATTACTTCCTAAGACCTGTTCTATCTGAAGGTTAGGAAGGAAAAACAAGGAATTTTCCATCCAATTTTAAATAGTTAGAAAGCATAATTGGGTATCACCTATTACCTGTGACATTGCCAAGCCATGTCCAAACAGACATTCACAGCATATTCTTCTCATTACACAACATTATATATATATGAGACTTTGTTTTATATGAGACTTCATTTTATTAGATCATTTTTTCCTCTTTGTTATAATAGATAACTCTGGAATAAGACTTTAGATGAATGAAATGTATTGGGAAATGTATGTGAAAAAAAAAAAAAGGTATCTATACAAATTAAAATGCAGCATGAGCTCTAGCCTCCAAAGAGGTATCACAGGAGGATCTTCAGTAGAAGCCGGTATAGTACAATTGTTAAAGTTTGGGCATTTCTCATGCAAGCCAGCTGTGGAAATTTTACTCCCAGAAATTATAATCCTCTTTGAAAACACACTGATTCCTTCTGTGCAGCAAACATGGTCTTATTTTAGATCAAGGGTCTTTGAGGGAGAAGCAGAAAACTTTTCCAAATTAGAGAATCCAAATTAGACCCAGTCTTCCTGGCTTTCTGGAGAGTGGGTTGTGATAATGAAGAGTGATAAGTGGTTACTGATAGCTAATTCTTACCCTTTCAGAGGGTAGTTATTGTAATCTATGAAGATGTTCCACTTTGCTGATTGTGGTAGCAGTAAGACTCTCACAAAATGTCAGAGGCCACCATATTCTTTTTTTTTTTTTTTTTTTTTTGGCTTGAATTTTTAAAGTACTTTCAGTGTAGAAATTCCCTCTACCAAATAACATGGCAGGTACTCTACAGCTTAGAGAGTTTTGGGGACTCTGATAGGCTAATTAATTTGTCCAGGGAAATAAAAACCAATATAAGTTAAAGGCAGGCCTAGAACTCAAACATTTCCAAGTCTGAGGACGACATTCTATCTACTATGACAAACTGTCTTTCCACTTTACATTTGATTATTAATCTATCCAATGGCATCCAAAAGAAAGATCATTCAGCTTCTAGTTGTATACTTGTAATGAGAGGGAAACCAGTATACTGAGAAAACCCTTTGGATAGTTCTGTTTCTTTATGTAAAGTAAAAATCTACCTCTCTACAATTTCTGGGAATCTCTCCCAGTTCTTTCCTCTGTGGTCAAGAAGAACAAGTCTAAGCCTGTATCTAGATTTATGTAGTAAAGAATTCATGTGGAAAAGATATGTGGGTATTAGTGGAAAACAAAGTCAATATGAGTCAATAGTGTGTAACAGGGCAGTGAGATAAAGTAATGAGATCTTAGGAAATTCTGAGAAAAGCGTAGTGTTCAGAATAAGACAGGTATTAGGTAAATGGTTAGCTAGCTAACTAGCTAGATTAACAAAAGATATTTGTTTCTGTCTATTTTATCTATTTTTCTATCTATTTTATCTATATTTCTATCTATTCTATCTGTATCTATTTAGAGATAAATAGATTATATAAATGAGATATAAATATAGATAGATGGATGCATAGCTGATAGACATAGATGATAAATATTTAGATTAACACATAGATAATAGATTATATAGATGGAAAATATATAAACAAATAGATAGATAAATACATAGGTGAATAGAGAGACAAAGATGATGATGATGATGATAGATAGATGGATGGATGATAGATAGATACTGCTTTACTCTGTCCTACTCAGATCACATCTGGAATTTTTTTATTCAATTCTGAGAGCTCTATTTTAGGGAGGACATTTAAGAAAAGGCATATTTAAAGGAAAACAACCAGAATGGTTTGGGAAATGGAAATTATGTCATGTGAAGAGTGTGTAAAGAAACTAGGAAAGTTCAATTTGTAGAAGAGTAGGCTTGGGAAAGACATTTTAGATGCTTTTAAGAGATATCATATTGGATTGAGGAGAATTAGATTTATTCTGCTTGGTTGAAAAGGGTCAAGTTAGGACCAATTAGAGCAGAGCAGAGTAGTATTTGACTTGACAAGAGGGAAAACTTCCTAAGAATTAGAGATATTCACAAATGGAAATGTGGGATACCTCAGAAAGAAATGGGTTCTCATTCCCTAGAAGTAGTGAAGTGATGACTGGATTACCACTTATAGGTAGTAATTTAGAAGTGATTCCTATTCAGATATAAGGTGGATGATTTCTAAGATTTCTTCTAACTCAGAAACTGCATAATCTGTGGCACAAGTGATCCAGTGTATCTTACCTATTGTCTCAAGAAAATTATGGGAACAATTTTATGTCTTTGTACTTGCATTAATGACTCCCAGACTGAGGCACTTAAAAGTCAGAGGACCCTGACATGACTGAGTAAATGCATATATGTATGCATACACACAGAAATACACCCACAAATTTCTTTCCACTGAATGCCTATTCTGGGGGGAAATTTCCTAAAATGAGAAAGATAGCCCACTTTTCAGTTCTTAAAATGTAGACTCTTAAGATAAGTGGAGGAAAAAAAATCAAAGAAATAAAATAACCCTTTGTTTTATTCTCCTAACAGCATCTTTTTGCTTTTCATATTTTTTCATCTTCTACCAGCCCAGTGTCCTCATGTTTCGTGCCTACTGGACACATAATTCATTTTTAACATATTTTGAATCTTCCTGATCACTTTATACCATCAAAACTTAACTGTCCTGAATTGAGGAGATGGCTGATATCTTGTATGACCTGATGAAAAATATTGTGCTGTAAAAAATGACCAGCACAATGCTTACAAAAAAACCTGGAAAAATTTACTTGAACTGATGGAAAAAGAATTGAGCAGAACTAGGAAAACATTGTATATAGTAACAGCAATACTATATGATGATCAACTGTGAATGATTTAGCTATTCTTAGCAATACGATGTTCTAAGATAGTTCCAAAGGATTTATGATAAGAAAAAATGTTACTCAACTCCAGAGTAAGAACTGATAACAGTTGATAACAACAGTAACTAAAATACACATACATATATATGTATATATATATATATGCATATGTATATATATATATATATATATGCTTTAAGATTGGCAAAGCACTTTACTATATAATCTCAATTGATCATCACAACTTTGGGAGATGATGCTTGGGAGATGAGGAGTATTATTCCCAATTTTCTGATGAGAAAACTAAGATGAACAGTTTAAATGACTTGCCCAGGACCATATAGCTTTGTAAATGTCTGGGATAGAATTTGAACTCAGATCTTCTTGGTTCCAAGTCTAGAATTCCATGTGCTCTTAATATTTAAATACTCTAAGGTATTTCTCTTTAAGTTTGTCAGTGTGTGTTTGGATTGCTTATAGTATTATAAACAGTCTTTGAGAGTTGTAAGTGAAAATGAAAATCCTCTCTAAGATTAGGTAGGTTTGTCAGGTACTAACAATGCACCACTTTTTTTGAACCTTGCTATCTGAGTAGTACCTTCCAGAGCTGGCATTTCATTTGCAAACCCTTCAAGATCCCAAGAATATCTTCACATTATGATAAAGCCTTGGAGACACTAGTACATCTTGAAATTGTATGTTCTCTGCCATGATCCACCATAGGCACTTTTGCTTTATCCTTCTTTTTTCTTCATTTCTTTTTTTTTTTCCATCTTCTATTCTCACTGCTTAGTTCTTTCCTTCTACGTCTTCCCTTTTTACTTCTCTCCTAGCACCAACAGGCATTGTGTAAACCTGCTAGCTTATTGAAGAGGATACTAGTCCTAATAATAGTACTAAGATGGCAGTGGTCAAGTAGCCAAGGAGGATTTAATCCTAACCCTCAATTGTTGAGCCATAGTCTAACAGTGTATAGATTGAAATAGATGCCTGGCCTAGAAAGAGAAGACTCAGGGAATTTGAGAGCTGTCTTCAAATATTTTAAATTCTGTTATGAGAAGGAGAGATTATGATCTGATTGTCCCCAGAGGGGAAAAAACAGTGGGAAGGAATCAGAAAGAAGCTACTTTAGGCTTAATACCAGGAAGCAGGAAATAGAGTTGTTCAAAAGTGGAATGAGCTTCTTCAACAGATAGGAATTCCTGCTACCCCCTTGGAGATACTGAGGAAGAGTGAGACAAGATGATCATATGTAAAGTGCAGAGGGCATTCTTTTTTAAGTATATTTTGTGATCTCGTGAGAGGAGATGAATTAAATAAATAAAATGAACACTATTGTTTAAGAATTTACACACATATGTGCAAAAACTTTTTTAAAAGAGTCTGGTTATATCAAGATGGTGATTTATCTTATAATGATGAGATATATTTGCCGTATATCTCATGATTTTTTGATGATGACACTGATATATGGATCTAGGACTCTGTATACATATTACCCATAATTATTATTCAGTTATCCATATTTATAGATACAATATAGATAATATCAAAGAATTCTTATGTTGTTCAATTGTATCCAACTTTTCGGGACCCCATTTGGGTTTTTTTTGGCAAAGATACTGGAGTAGTTTATCTATTTCCTTCTCCAGTTCATTTTACCAGTAATGAAACTGAGGCAATTATGACTGAGTGATTTGCTCAGGGTCACACAGCAAGTAAATTTCTGAAACCAGATTTGAATTCAGGAAGATAAGTCTTTCTGACACTTAGTCCAGCTCTCTTTCCATTTCATTGCCTAGTTGTCCTTGTAAAAGAGTAAATAATCTCAGAATTTAAATTTGGAATATATAATACAGTCTTTTAAGTCTATTTTCCACAAATTTATTTCCTTAAATTCATTTAAATGGTTAAATATTATATGCAAAATAATATATGTATATATATTTGCACTCTAGAAAAATAATACTACAAACATATATACATATGAAAATATGTATATATTTGCATATATATGCATTATATTCACATACATATATATATACATATATATGTCCATATTTAGTTGTTGTGCTCTAGGAGCTTAAAGATATATCAGCTGATATATCAAAAACTGATCTGTGAAAGAAAAATCTAAGACTTCCTTCCATGTCACAACTTCTCTGTATCCCCAAGTAAATCTCCAAAACAATATATTGCAGAGCAGGTATGATCAGCATTAACAGAGAAAGTTCCTTACTAGGTGCATCCTATACATACCTGTCCAAAATCAAGTAGCTGGTGACAAATGAATGGAGTCTGTGTGTGTGTGTGTGTGTGTGTGTGTGTGTGTGTATGTATGTGAACAGTAGCTGCATTAATAATGGATGACTCACTTATCTCTATTATAAGAGTTCCTTTTTACTTTCACATTTTATGATATTTCATGCCAACAAATTTTTAAGGAAGACTTTTTCAATAATGTATGTTGCCAACAGTCAGGGAGATAGTTGTTTTCATCTCTTTGATCTGTCTGAAAATGGGATGCCTTCTAAATCTTTATAGAAATGGGCTTTAGGCAAAGTTTTTAGAGTCAATTTATTGAAAATCTTGGCTTGAAAAAGCCTTGAGAAGAAGGCTGCTGAAGGAAAGTCAGCATGTCATTTTTAGATTCAGTCTGTATGTCAGATTTTATTTTCCTTATACTTGTAGGTAAAATGGATAAAACAAAGTTTTATCCATAAAATCTCAGAGCTGGAAGGTAAACTAGAAGGAAGAAGATCATTGAATTTTAAAGTTATAAAAGACCTCAAGAATTGATCAATCTCATATAGGAAAAGTCTCATCTCTCTTCCAAATGATATCCTTTAAAATACTTGAAGGCAGAGATTTGTTCCCTCCACACCACATCACTTCTCTTCTGCCTAAACATTTCTAGTTCCTTCAACTGATTCTCTAGAGAGGTGGTCTTAAGACCCTTTACTATCTATCCCTTTTGCTTTTTTTTCTAGATATATTTAAGGATGTGCTTTTTATTGGTGTTATTATACCAGGTTGGTGATTTCACTGGTGTGGTGAATTCCTGTTGAGGAAATTTCTTCATCTGATATAGAGGAACTTCAGTTTATGGTCTGAGGCTATTTCTTGGGGCAATGAAACATTAAGTGAATGCCCAGGGTCATTTTATCAAAGGTCAAACTTGAGTCCCTCTATTCACTATGCTGACCTACATCTGTCAACATACTTCCTAAAAAGTCTGTCTACATTCTTCCTAAAGAGTGATACTGAAACATTATCCTTCAGCAAATTCAATCTGAACAGGACAAGGCATAGTTAATTATTATGGACACCATACTCAAAATGGGGCTTGCTTCAATTAGATTTATCTGATGTGCAGCAAGATTTAAGACATTTTGTTAGTTACCTACATTCACTCCCAGCACTCTCCTTTTAGAGAGAAACCCTCAAGAAAATGAAATAACATTCATTCTAGGAGGTATTCAGAGTTTATATACATACAACTGTTCAGACAGAATGGTGCTAATTGTTTGGTGTTGTGAGACATCTAGTGGGGAAAGCAAAAATGTCTTTTTTTTTTTTTTTTTAACAGACGAATCAAGATGTATTATTTTGGTATATTTACAATCTTTATCCTGGTGGATTGGTAGATGAATATTTATTTTCTCTATGCATTTATTTTAAGGAAAACTTGATAACTGGAATATTTATAGAAATTTGATGTTTCTTATTAATTTAATTTTCATTTAAAATTCCTCTTTTTAGTTAGCATTTGGCAGAAAATCTTTTTACCCCCTTCAAATTCTTGTTAGAAATTAATATTATGCATATGATTGAGTCTTTCTTTGAAGCTTCAGTTTCTATCATGTTCTTGGCAGTCACTGGTAACATAGGTTATTATTGCTTACCAGTCTAAGGAGAGATCTAAATGATTGCCAGTCTTTTCCACCTCTCATATTCTGGGCTTATGTCCAAAAAATTATGTAAGTGTAAGAGATAAGATACTTTTTTGTTTTTTCAGGGTTTACCCCCTTCTTTTCAATCTGGAGAGCAAAACTTCTGGCCAAACACTCTCAATTTACTGGGTTCTAATTAATAGTTTTATTAAAAAACAATGCTAACTGCACCATATTAAAGCATAGACAAAAGAATTAAAACAAATTCTTAAAGGTAAAACAAAATATGTTCTCTATCACAGCTCCACTCTGGCTTATCATTAAATGCATTAAGCAAGAAGGCTACAAGCTCTGGCAATTGATCAGCATGGTGGAGTAGCTAGAGCACTGCCTTGCTATCAAAAGGACCTGGTTTTAAATTCTACCTTTAACATTTGCTGACTATATCATCTTGGACATGTCATGTAATATTATTGGAGCTCAGTTTTCTCATCTGGACCATAAGGACATTGGACTCAACTTATCATACAGGCATTATGAGCTTTTTTGTTTGTTTGTTTGTAAAGGTACCTTCACTAATAAAAATTACAGCTCCTTAGCTGTAGAAGCTAAGAATGCATTAATGTGGAACTATTTTCCCAAGGTACAAAGTAATGAGAAAAGGATGCTTCACATGCCCATACTTTTAATAATGTTGTTGGGGGGGGGAAGAAATGGAAGTTTTTACATAAATACACACACATCTATAAAACCTGTCCCTCAATTAGGTATTTTCTTTGTCTTCATTCTTTAATAAGTTCCAAAGGAAACCTATAGAAAGGAGAATAGAGAATAGGAAAAGTGGAGGAATGGGCAAATGGAATGAAGAGAGGGAACTTAAAGCAAATATGGGGTAGATTCAGAGCAGGAAGGCAGATAGGAGAGGGAAAGGAAGCAAGAGCAAGACCAGGAACTGAGAAGGAAATGTGTGAAGAGAGGAGTTGAGTTGTTTGGGCTTGTTTATGTTCTATTAGGTGCTCCACAATTAATAGTTTAAGGTATCCTTGAGCTGTTTCTGGTCTTATAGTTTAGATTCAGCTTCTGAGTCTGCCTTCTCTTCTGCTTCATAGGTCTAGAAGATCAGTCTGGGATATGAAGATTGAAGCTTTGGTGCAGATGGTTGGGTAGCCACTCCAAAAATGGAGTAGTTTATCTTTTCTGTTCCCTATGAGTTTTATCCCTTTCTATCCCTTACCCTGGTCCTATTTTAAGGTGCATACAACACAATGAACTGGCAGAGCCATGGCTATGAGGACAACCTGAGGGCCCCTTTGTGAAGGTAGGGGTGAGAATGAGAGTAGAGGGAAAATATATGAAGCAACACAGAGGGGAAGGCTTTTGGTGGGGAGTGTCTAACATGAGAAGTAAGGTGGGAAAACTATGAGTGAGCACCATCTATTCAGTGGAAATTTATGCCTTCCTTCTTGGAATGGATTGGAACTTCATTGATGTTCATAATGATAACCAAAATTTAGTAGCTGCTTCTCAGTCATCAAATGAAGTTGCAGTTATGTACAGGTTGGACTATTTCTATTGTATCCTGATCTTTTTACAATTGATATTTTCATGGTATGCCCTTCATTATAGTCCTCTTATATCTCACCATGGATTTTCTGGGTTCTGGAAAGCTATACCAGTAGAATTTAAGTGTTACTGATGCATTGTTGGTAGAGTTGTGAAAGAATCCAACCATTCTGGAGAGCAATCTGGAATTATGTCCAAAAAGTTATCAAACTGTGCATACCCTTTGATCCAGCAGTGCTACTACTGGGCTTATATCCCAAGGAAATAATAAAGAAGGGAAAGGGACTGTATGCGTCAAAATGTTTGTGGCAGCCCTTTTTGTAGTGGCTAGAAACTGGAAGATGAATGGATGCCCATCAATTGGAGAATGGTTGGGTAAATTATGGTATATGAATGTTATGGAATATTATTGTTCTGTAAAAAATGACCAGCAGGAGGAATACAGAGAGGCTTGGAGAGACTTACATCAACTGACACTGAGTGAAATGAGCAGAACTAGGAGATCATTATACACTTCAACAACAATACTATATGAGGACATATTCTGATGGAAGTGGATATCTTCAACTTAGAGAAGAGCTAATCCAATTCCAATTGATCAAGGATGGACAGAATCAGCTACACCCAGAAAAGGAACACTGGGAAATGAGTGTAAACTGTTAGCATTATTTTTGTTTTTCTCCCCAGGTTATTTTTACCTTCCGAATCCAAGTCTTCCTTTGCAACAACAACAACAACAAAATTCAGTTCTGCACATATATATTGTACCTAGGATATACTATATCATATTAAATAAGTATGGGAATGCCTGCCATCTAGAGGAGGGGGTGGAAGGAAGGAGGGGAAAAATTCGGAACAGAAGGAATACAAGGGATAATGTAAAAAAAATTACCTATGTATATGTACTGTCAAAAATGTTATAATTATAAAATTAATTTAAAAAAAAAAAAGAATTTAAGTGTTAGCTGGTTCTCCTGAGCTGGAAAGTCTTCCATTACAGACATGGTGATAATCTTTCTCATCTATTATCTGAGAACTAATCTTCCTAAATTCTGAGAAACTGTTCACACAAAGTTGGTTGGAGAACAATGGAATTATCAATCTTTCCTACCATCTACTAAATTACAGATGATCTGGAATGGATGGAATACCCACACTAACAAAAATCAACAACATTGAAGAATATTAGTATGGATGGTACCATAGAAAACTATTTTATTAATCTAACCGCCCCATTCCCTCACCATTCTGGGACTAGTATGTTGTGTTGCATAGAGCACTCTTAGATCCTACAGTTATGATACTCCCCAGTGCCATGCGGGGCCAATAAGACCACTAAAAAGGAAGATCTTGTTTCATACACTGGACGGTCTTTATTTCCTAAAGGGAACAAAGTTTCTTCCCCTAACTCTTAAAACTACTGAAACCCTCCAGAGTTTTGGATTATGCAATAGTCAGCTATATCTCAACTGCTTAAGGCTTTTATGGTGACCTAGGGGAAAAAAGAGAGGATAAAAGAACCTGGGTTCAGATGAGATTTTATATTTACAAAAATCTCATAAAATTTCATCAATTGTCAATGACAGGAACCCGATAAACTCTCCATTATTTGGAACTCCCTATTATACATGTCTATAAGAGATTGGAGATAGTCCTTCGAAAGCATGGGAAAGTATTTCAGGTTCTGAAATGCTTTCTGAAGGAACAAAGAAGGTTTAAGTTGTATTCAGCAAGCACACTAGGACGTTGAACTGAGAGAGACTTTAGAGGTCCAACCCCTTTCCTTTTATGGAAGAAGAAACCAAGGTTAAAAAAAAAAAAAAAAAAAAAAAAAAAAAAAAGTTGAGTGACTTGCCTAAGATCACCCAGGGAATAAGTGGAAGAGCCAAGATTCAAACCTATGTCCTCAAAGAAATATATTTTAGCATATTCTGATCCATATAAAAGCAATCATGAATTATTTTGTGCTCAAGATAGGGAATGAAGCTGTGATGTCATAGCTAAAAGATATCCTTCTACCAATGGAGACCATTACTTCCTCTGAAACTTCTTGCCTTGGAGAATTATATGGAGAATTCATGGGTTAAGTGAGTTACACATTGGCTCACAGGATGTGTCAAAGGTTAGACTTGAACTCAGGTATTCTTGATTCTGTGGTCTATTCTTTATCTACTATATCACATTGTCTTTCACATTGGAATATATTATAAATTTATTAATTGGAGTAACATAACAACTCATTTGCTTCCTAGTCCTGGCAGATTTGGAGTTCTAGTAAACAGAGCAAAAAGAAAGTTCATTATATTATTGCTATTTATTACATCTTTAATAAATCATTGGTCAGCTCTGTCCTAGCTCACAGTAAATTGACATTTATTGCCAAGTACACTCTCTCTGATAGGCAAAAGGCTACACATTAGGTTACTAGTTACTTCCCTGGATTTCATTCTAGAGTGACTGAGCCCACTCTCTTTCTATTTAAGTTAATCAATTTTTACTTCGGAGATACTACCAGTAAGGATAGGAAAGGATAGGAAGGGTAGTAGAAATACTGCAATTAACAAAAGGAAATAAAGACCTTCTTGAATTTGCATCTTGGAACAACAGAATAAATAAGTAGTAGGACTAGTGTGGGACAAATCTGCCCATCAGCAGATGTTAATTTAGAAGACTAGAGAATATTGTTATTGAGACAAAGATCCCTACATTGGTCACAACTATATTTACCTCAAAGCCATATATTATACTCAGGATAAGTGTTTAACAGTTGGCTATCTGAAAAAATATGTGTATGCATGTGTGTATAATGGGCACATATTACATTTTAAAGTTTAATCTGTACTGATTGAAACCAAATCAGAAAAACATCATGCACAGTAACAGTAATTTTGTGCAGATTATCAACTTTGATAGAATTAGCTCTTCTCAGCAATACAATGATCTAAGAAAATTCTAAAATACTCATGCAAGACTCATGCTGGAAAATACTTTCCACATTCAGAGAAAGAACTAGTATTTTTACTTTTTTTCTTGTAATTTTCCCCTTTTGTTCTGATTCTTCTTTCACAACATGACAAATGTGGAAATATGTTTTAAAAAGAGAGTTGCTGCATTCTTGGTTCAATAAGAAGGCAAATGAAATTCAATTTTATACTGACAGTAATAAGCCAAAGCATCTTTTCCCAATCACTGCTCTTTTTATCCCAGATGCATTGATTTTGCCTGTGCAGAAGTTTTTGAGCTACTTGTAATCAAAGTGATCTGTTTTATTTGAAAAAAATAAAATTTTACCTGCATTATTAATGTTTTCCCCATCGCTCTCTTAAATCTATTCATTCAACAAAACAATAAATCAAATCCTGATTTGTAGCATTTGCTGATTTCCAAGAAATAAATGCTTACACTAAAATTTTAATAATTGGTTTTCAGAAGTTTAAAAGAGCTGGCTCCAGTATGATCTTGAACTTGTAATGCCATCCAACTATCTCACAGATATGTGTCATTGCTTATATGGCGTACCCAGAAGTATGAGTACATAGAAAATACATAGAAAAATGTCTGGAAGTACATATATTGCCAAGAGAGGGTTTGTAGAATGTTAGAAGCACATTTATTATAAAGGAAACAGTTAATCCTTAGAACTAGCACATGCCTTTCATTCTATATTACAACTAGCATATATAATCATTCATTAATACTTCCCACCATGAGGGGGCAGACAAACTTTGTTGCATATTCTCATTATAGTTCCTTGGAGATTCCATTAGTTGAGATTAACTTGGGATTTCTGATACTAGGAATGGAAATTGTTTATTTGGAAACCTGGATCCTAATATTGTTCAAATATTTCAATCAATTGATCAATAAATCTTTATTTAGCCTCTGCTATATGCAAGGTACACTTGTAGATAATGAGAGGAATGCAAAGATAAATTTTAAAAAGTTAAAGAGATAAAACATGCACACGTGAAGCAGAGCCTGACTGCATATAATCATGTACTTAGTGGTGGGACATTGTTCTGTTCCAAAAGCCCACTGTGAAAAAGAAAGGGCCAAAGTTAAAGTGGTATAGTAGAAGAGAGTCAAACTTAGAGACAGGAGAACTGGGTTCAAGTTCTTCCTTAGCCATTTACTTGAGATCACCACTTTACCCTATGAGCTCATCTCCCTCTTTTGCTGGCAAAGTGAGTTTCTTTTTACATAAAATAAATCATGTTACTCCCCTACTCAACAAATTTGATGATTTTCTATTGCCTCTATGGTAAAGCAAAAACCTTGCCCCATACTATTTTCCTGTCTCATTGAATATTATTGCCTCTTTTCCCCTCGAATATATATACCTTATGATCTAGTCAAGCTGCTCCCCTAAATGTTCTTCATCTGCTGGGCACTATCTTTATACCTTTGCACAGGCCGACTTCCTTTCTGGAATCTACTCTCTCATCTCTATGTGTTTCACACACTTCATTTCTTTTTTCAAGAGCAGCTCTAGCTGTATTTTCTGCATGGTCAGTCATTCCCTGATCTTCCCAACGACTAATGCCCTCCCTTCTATACTACCTTATATTTAATGACTTTGTATTTATCTATATTAATTTCCTTTTTTTCTGTATGTCCTCATATAAGTGCTTGCTGTCTTCCATATTAGGATATATGTTCCTTGTGAGTAGGGATTATTTCATGCATTGCATGTATAATCTCAACACCTAAACACTGTGTTTGCCTCACAGTAAGTACTTAATAAATCCTTGTTAATTGATTGACTTATTTCTGTTTCTCTCAGTTCTAAGTCCTAGAATCTTATATATGATAGTCTCTCACCATTCTAGTCTTCAAGGAATAGTCTTGTGTAGCATTGCTTTCTTTTCCCTCAAATTCCTTTGGTTTTTTCCCCAGTTAATCTGATAAACTAATTCCTACTAAAGTGTTAATTACCAAAAATGTTACCCTTCTCTAAAAGATGTTTGTATTTTTAAAATGGATAGAAGAGAATGATGCTTAATACAAAAAACCAGCTAATAGTGGAATTCCAGACCTAAGTGACAGGACCAGGAGGAAGATATTTGTGTGAGAGACTTTTCTAGTACTTCTCAAATCATGTCCCTTGCACCATGGAGGCAATGTGATCCAGTGGAGAGATAGATCATTGGCTTTAGAATTAGAAAACTTGGTTTCAAATCCTACCTTAAATATTTACTCAGACACTTTGGACAGATCACTTGATTTTTAAGCTTCCTTAATTTTAAAATGAAGAGGTTTAGACTACATGGTTTTTGAGGTAATTTCCAGCTTTAGATCTTTGATTCTGTAGTGACATTTGTAAACAATAGGTAGTTCTGAGATTGTAGTGGAAATGGAATTGAAACAGAGATTATTTAATTCCATTTCTCAGCTGACAGATGAGGGAACTGCTTATCACAAGCCCAGCTGTAGGAGACCAGGGGATTGGGAGGAAAGAGCAGATGACACTTCTCTTTGACTCTAGGAGAGCATGTTTCTGGCTCATAGGGAAGTAATTAAGCTTGTTCCCATTATTCTCTAAGGCAATCAGTGGTACCAAAGAAAAATTAATTGAAATATTATGGGGGAAAATTAACAAAGTTGAGATTTCAGATAACTTGGATCAATCTGCACCCCTGAACAGCACTACATACCCATCCACAAACTCTTCCTTCCCCCCTCTCTGTTCCCTTCATTATTTTAGTTTTAATTCTGTGAGTTTTGGTCACAGACTTGGGAGAGCAAGACAATACAATTCTGAAAAGCAATCAAAAATCTTTGGAGAAATTATAGGGATGTTAGGTACTTGCAGAAGAGGTAAATTGACTTGCATATAATAAATGCGTACACAATGAACTGTGAAACAATTTTGAAAACGTTCTTTCCATAACAGAAATTTTCCCTATGAAAAGAGAATTACTGCTAATCTCTGTTGCTTTGCCTTCTTATGTAATAAAGTTGAAACTCAAATCCCTGAAGGCATTCACTACTCTTTACAAAGCATTAGGGAGTTGTTGGTTACCATCCCTCCCAACAAAAGCCAGACATAGTCTGATCTGATCTCCATTAACCAAAATGCTCAAAGACTGATTGTTCTATTGATTGAATTTGGAATCATTTGAGTATCAGCCAGCCATAATAAATTATCTTCATTTCAACCTTTAATCTGTCTTTAGTGATACAACTTTACAATAGAAAAAGTAATAGGATTTGTGTTTGATGATTAAGGATCTTGTAGGGCCTTAGGGTCATCATGAGAGGCATCACTGCTCTTGGTATGGAACTGAAGATGTAAAGTAGATTAAGTTGCATGTGTACTGACCCCAGGATAAACCTAAGAAGGTGGTTTTGCTTTGTTTTGTTTCAGTTTTACTGAGTCTCTAGTAATATCTTGGTTTTCTTGTAATTTGTCTTTTTTCTTCTAAAAAGACATTTACAGCTATTTTTGGCTTGCTGAGAATTCTGGCCTGCTTTGTTCAAAGAGTTACAAAGATAGATAAGTTGAATAAAGCCAAGAATGTTGATGAATCTCAAGGTGGGGGGGTGGGTGGAAGGAAGAGACACTGAAACAGCCAAAACACATCTATCTCAAGGCCATCACTTCTCTTAGCTACCCACCTGTTCAAGAGGGTCTAGAGCAGGGTAATCCCCACTCGGAACCTCCCGGCTTAAATTTCCATAGCAGCAGGTGGGGGATCCCTTTTCCTCTTCTCTCCTACCCATTCCCCCCCTTAATGGGCACAACTGGCCATGCCTGGGTATCTCTCCTGGCTCTGGGTTTTCCCTGGCTGCTAAGAAGTGATTTCCCTTAAAGAGGCAAGGTCATCCATCTGAGGCCAAGGGGCCTTGTGTCTCTGACTGTCCATATTACCTAAACTGTCAGCTTCTCAAGAAATTCTGAATTATGAATGAGTCAAAATGAGTGTCTTCCCACTGTCCCCACCCCCAATTCTAAAAAAAAAATTACACAAAATTAAAACTTAATTCAAAACAGCTGAATTTGAAAATGTTCAACTTGTTGCACGCAATGCTCTGTAAATGGAAGGCTATCCCAATTAATTTAGGAAAACATCTTTCTCTAACTTAGTTATAAATGATTGAAAATAGGTTTTGCATCTGTTCAGTATGACATTTCATGGGCATTCTTTTTGAGAACTGCATAACCATTTCCATGACAATAAACACACAAGCCTGTTATTTGATAGTTACATAGCTGTGGGTTTCTTCTGCTTGTTCTCAGCAGAGGTGGAGAGATGCCTGCAGGATTTCCCTCTTTCCCAGTCTTCCCTTTTAACTTTGAAGACAAAGAAAGCCCAAGACACTTTCTTAATGCTAGACTCCAAATTCAAACCACATCAAACCAGGTGAAAGGCAAGGTATTTTGTTGTCACTATGACACTGACTTGTATACATTACACACTTCAGAGGCCCCAGCCTCACTGACCTGTTTTACTAAGGGCACTCTGGAGTCACTATGAAATGCCTACCAGAAAAGAGCAGGAAGAATATCCCAATGTGTCCCATGCAATGAATTCCGGCAGCTGAGATAGCCCTTTCTCCATCATCCATGGAAGGGAAGAAGGGAAAACATAGATGAATGAATCCAGCTCATCACCAAACCTTACTTTCTCTCATGACTTCAATTACATTTTTAACATCTTTTCTTACAGCCAGAAACTGATTATAAATTGTCAATTTTGAATTATCCCCAAACCAGGACCCTAATGGAAGTGGTGATGAGTGGAAAAACAATCTGAAAGGAAAAAAATAAAAGTCCTGACAGGAGCTGTAGAAGAGTTCATTTGGTTCTGGATGTTGGAGACTTGAAGTTCTGAGGATCTGAACTTTCTTGACAGGGAATAGGAAAGTAGGAGAAACATGAAGAGAAGTGTACAGAGCCTCATGTCTGTCTGCCTCCAAGGAAGGAACAGATCAAGCTGAGCATTTGGCTTATGCTACACAGATGCCAGTAGGTAACTGGCACAAAGAGGGCTCTGGGGCATAGGAGAAGTATGCCCTTCTGCAACAGCATTCAAACTTGGTGTAATTAGTTCCTGCTCCATGGGTGGCCCCAAACTCTGCCACCTGAGCTCTTCTCTCTGCAGCAGTGTAGAAAGAAAAGAGAAAGGACAAAAGCATTCCCCATCATGAATGGCATTCATTAAATCTAACTCTCTTCTCCATAATCATTTTTCAACCTACAGAAATTATGCAAGGAATGGATGAGTCCTGAGTACTCAAAAGTCAATGATGTTTATACAATGGTCATCACAATTAATAACTCATGTAACATCTGGAGATAGCACTTAACTCACTGAATGGATCCCTTAAACAAAGCTTTTTTCCCCAGACCTGGGACATCATTGGTATAGGGAGTTCCCAGCAAGAAATTTTCTTTATCAGTGTAGATATGAACTTTAAAAAAATAATTTATTATGGCTTGCTCAGGATATTGAGAGGTTAAGTGATTGACTTAGGGCCACATAGACAATAAATATCAGTGACAGGATCCAATCTTCATGGCTACAAAATCAGTTCTCTAACAACTGTTCCACAAATTCACAGTTTAAGATCCCATCAGTGTTTTCTAAGAGTCAGTCCAAGGATACAAGAAATTTACAGCAAGAACATTTAATGAAATAATATATATATATTATATAATATGTATATAATTACATATATATGTATATATAAAAGTAGAAGTGAACATTTTCTCTCATAAAGCTGGGGCACACTCTCCCACAGATACATATACAATTATTTGGAAGAATAAAAACATATAAAGAATATTATTAGAGAGTAATATGTATGGTCAAAGTATACATCATAAATACACAAGCACAGATATAAAGGAATAACATGGGTGACAATATCTTTTAACTATGCTCCTCCCGCCACATTCTCTTTATCAGATATTGCTTTGCTAGATGCTGAGTGTCTACCAGAGTATCTATTCCAATAGATATCTAATTTCCACTTGATACATATAGATACTGCTCCTGGATATATGTAGTTTTTACAATTTGCCATCAGGAATAGATCCCAGGGCATGGGATATTAAAGTTTTTTTTTCTATATGCCTAGTTTTTTTTATTTTAGCTGAAGTCCTTAGCTATAGTACCATATTTTTCCCATATGAAGAGTGGGCTCATCTATGCTTTTTAAAATTTAAAACCCCAAATCTCTGTTTGATTGTCTATATCCTTCCCTCCCTCCCTCCCTCCTTCCTTCCTTTTCCTCCTCCTCTTTTCCCTCCCTCTCCCCCTCTCCTCTTGTTTCCCCCCTCTCTCTCCTATTCTCTTTGCTCTCTCTCTCTTCTCTCTCTCTTGTTCCCTCTCTTAGAAAAGAATCAGTTCTTCATTCAGTCATGGACTAGCAAAAGTTTTTCCTAGGAAAAGAAAAAAAATATTCCCAAAATTTTTCTTCAGGAGTACCCTGCTATTGTCATTTCATTTCAGAGTCTTAGTGAAAAGACCTCTTAAAAAAACTAAAAGTAAAATAAGTAGGACTAGACAAACATTGTACACAGCATCCCAACACTACTCGTGAATTCTCAGCAACAACACAATGATCTGAGACAAGTACAAAGAACTCGTGAAGGAAAATGTTACCCAAATCTAGATAAAGAACTGATGGATTCAATGCTAGTTGAAGCATATTTTTCCTCATCTACTTTATTCTTTTTCATTTTTTTTCTTTTGATATGTTTCTTCTTTCATAATGTGACTAATGTGGAAATATGTTTTACATGGTAACACATGTAGAAACTATATCAAACTATCTTTGGAAGAGGGGTAAAGGGGTGAATGATTTAAAACTCAAAATCATATAAAAATGAATGCTAAAAATTTAATTTAAAAAAAGAATGCCTCTCATTTTAGTAAGAGGTTCTTTTTTCCAAGCATCCAAATCTTTAGATTCCAGTTCAGACTCAGTCTTAGCTAAATAGCTAAGGCCCTCAAGATCTAGGTTTCTTGGAAACTAAACTTTTAAACTAAACTTCCAGATGATTGGCCTTACCTCTCCCTAGATGACTTATTTCTAATATGATTTCACCATTCTATATGTCTCCTGATTTTAATCTCTAAAGGCTAGGTTAAACTTGGTGACTATTCATATTGTTGTTATTCATTCTTCATTTTTGAATAAATCCAGTAACACAGGTGATGTCTTGACTTGGGTGTGACTTGGATTTAAGTGAGTAGAACTACACAAAGTGACCAACCTCAATGTTTCTTCCAGTTATTGAAGTCCAGTAGTAAGATGAAAGTCAGGATAACTGGAAATGGCCCAAGATGCAGTGGATGACCTTGACATTTTTCATATATGACTAAGTTCTACAGTGCCTGTTCCAGCCACCTTTATGGCTATTGGCACAAATTATTCTCATCCATCCATTCCTCCAGGGAAACTTCTTGACTTCTGGCCCAGAATTTTAACCATTGCACTGTGCCACCTAATCTTACAATTAAAAAATAATCTTACAAGTGTCTTACAAATAAAAAATATTAATCCCAAACCAAAGTAAATTTCTAGTGTAGTAGACATTTTTTCTTTGGTTTCTCCTACTCTAAAGAAGAAATGTCTACTATGCTAGAAATTTGTTTATTGTGAATTCAATAAGAAACAAGTGCTCTAGTCTGAAATCCTTGCTTTGTTGCCCAGGATCTGAATTTATGACATTGATCAATATATCTTTAAAATAGTAATGATAGTTTTGTCTTGCATAGCACTTTTTAACATTACCATGGGGAAATTTATGTCTAATGAAGGTGTGTGTGGCAGGGGGTAGCTCTATTGAGAGCAGAACCTGACTCAGTAACCAAACAACACTGAAGTTTGCCCCCAAGAGATATTGTGCTTTAGTAAAAAGAACGTGAGCTCTAGAGTAAAATTCTAGACCAGGCTTTTCAATTAGTTAATTAATAAACACTGATTAAGCACCAATTTTGTTCAGAACATTGGGGAAAATAAAAAGTTTAGATATGACTTGGACGTATATTCTCAATGAAGCACATGGTCTAGTGGATGTACAAGTAACTTAAAATATATCATTACATATGAAAAGTATATGAGATAGCTACAAATGAAGCTCAGTGTGAGGTCTGAGGTAAATAAGATCATTAGCAACCTGCAGAATCAGAAAACTTCTTAGATGACATGACATTTGTGTTGAACTTCAAAGAATGAATAGGCATCTTTTCCATTTCACTGAGAGAAGGGACTTCTTTGTCATTTTTCCAACATTTAGCATGATATCTAGTATATAATAAGTATTTGATAAACACTTGCTTTTGTTGGCTTGACTAAAAATGCAATGTATGAAGAACTGGATGGAAGAAGGCATTATAGGGATAATGATTAATGAGAACAAGAATATAAAGACAAGGTAAGAAGGGCAGAATATGAGGATGGTGAATAGCCCAATGAGGGGGAAAGAAAAGAACCAACAGTAGCTCCAAAGTTTTGAACTTCGGGAACTGGGAAGATAGTATTGCCATTCAAAGAAACAAAGAAGTTGGAAAGAAAGGCAAGTTTAGGGAGAAATGTGATGAGTTCTGTTTTAAATATATTGGGTTAATGGTTCTAGTGGCTATGTCCAGCAAGAAGCTAATAGAACATTGGAATTCTAGGGAGAGAGATGGAATCAATATGTAAATTTGTAAGTCATAGGATGAAATCACCAATGAGGGGACAGGAGAGGGAAACACATCCAGAAAGATGAGGAGAGGTTGAGAGACAGAGACAGAGAGAAACTACACAGAGAAGACAGATGGGGGACAGTATCAGTCACAAATGAAATGACTTTGCAAGAAAGGGCATCTTATCTTTTGATGGTGGAGCAAAAGAGAATTGCTACTATCATTTAAAACCCAGGTCAAAGAAAAGGAATTTAAGTGGGAAGAGAGAAAGAATTGACTGTAGCTGGTTCTAAAGTCAAAGGATCTGTGTCCTTCCTTCTGATTCTATGTGACATTGGGTAAATTGTTTAATCTTGCTGAACCTGTTTTCCCATCTTGAAAAGGAAGGTTTGAGGGCTCATTTGCCTCTGGGAATTCTAATCAGTTGCCTATAAATAGGTTTTGATGTATGAAGGAGGAAAGGTGTTGGAACAGATTTATTCCAGAAATTTTGTGATCTTTACATGAGTAGTCAATTATTTGGGTAAAAGAGGAGAGGGAGAAGGAGACAGAGAGAGAGAGAGAGAGAGAGAGAGAGAGAGAGAGAGAGAGAGAGAGAGAGAGAGAGAGAGAGAGAGAGAGAGAGAGAGAAAGGGAGGAGGGAGGGAAGAAGGGAGAGAGAAAGGGAGGAGGGAGGGAAGAAGGGAGGGAGAAGAAGGAGAGGAGGAAGCCATGTAGTCACAGAAATCACCTCACTTTTCTGAGCCTCAGTTTTCTTTTTTTACAGAATGAGCAGATTGAACTAAATGTTCTCTAAGCTCCCTTCCATTCTCAACATCTATGGGTCCAAGAAAAATCATGAACATCTTTCTTTCTATCAGACTGTCTTTAAAAAAAATCCCCCTTTTTTTTTTTGTCTCCTCGGGTACCAGCCTCTTCATGTTTCCTTCTTGATAGCCCAGATCTCCAGACTAGAGTTTGTCCCTCAGGATTGACTTCTTTGAAATCTTCCATGCTCTGTACCTTTGCAGATTTTCTATTAAAATGTAGCTGTCCTTGGTCCCAAATCTTCAGAGTCCCATTACCTGTTGGGGTGCTGTGGAATGAAAAGTTCTCTGCAAATGGGTTATGAGATAACATGCAGGGACTTCATTTATTTATTTGTTTGTTTATCTATTTATTTATTTATTTGTTTATTTGTTTATTTTAATAGTTTTTATTTACCAGATATATGCATGGGTAATTTTACAACATTGACAATTGCCAAACCTTTTGTTCTAATTTTTCCCTCCCCCCTCCAGATGTTAGGTTGACCAATACATGTTAAATAAATTAAATACAATATATGTATACATGTCCAAACAGTTGTTTTACTGTACAAAAAGAATCAGACTTTGAAATAGTGTACAATTAGCCTATGAAGGAAATAAAAAATGCAGGTGGACAAAATTAGAGGGATTGGGAATTCTATGTAGTAGTTCATAGTCATCTCACAGAGTTCTTTTGTTGGGTGTAGCTGGTTCAGTTCATTACTGCTCTATTGTAACTGATTTGATTCATCTCATTGTTGAAAATGGCCACATCCATCAGAATTGATCATCATATAGTATTGTTGTTGAAGTATACAACAATCTCCTGGTCCTGCTCATTTTAACATGCAGGGACTTTTGACAGACAATATCGTAATAGGGATTTCAGACACTGTGGGGCAGGCACCTCACCTGAGGAGAATAGATTTGTAGACCACCTACTGTATTAAGTATGGGATGGCCTCTATGCTTAAGTGCCTTTTTGGGAAGGCGCAGGACTACAATGAGAAGAGCCCTAGTCTTAAAAGCCTGAATATAAATTTCTATTTCCTCCTTTATTACCAATAGTGTAATCTTAGGAAAAATTATTTAATTTCTCTGAACCTTAGTTTTTATAGCTATAAAATGGTGATAATATATTTTTCATTCTTTGTCTCACAAAGTCTCTTATAAGGATCAAATGAGAATAATGGATATAAAGTATTGATACTTGCAAAATATTATATCAACCAAAGTTATTTTCATTGTTGTAATTATTTTGACATATGAAACAAATTCAAACAACCTAGAGAATTATTTTCCTTCCTTGCTTGCTTGCTTTCTTGCATGCTTACTTCCTTTCTTCCTTCCTTTCTTTCTCTATCTTCCTTTTTCTTTTTTCCCCCTCCTTTCCTTTACCCTTCTTCCCCTCTCCTTTCCTTCTCCCCCCCCCCCTTAGTTGTTTGTTTGAAATGCAGACCCAACAAGTTTCAATGACTGGTCCAAGGTCACCTCTGTGAGTGACTAGTGACTGAGTTGGGAATGAAACTCAGAGCTCCTGACCTCCGGGCCCATAGTTCTCCATCAGGCCCTGCTGCCTCTCTGAATTCCCCCTGCAGTTTTAATTGAATATCATGTTCTTCTTCACTTCCTGCCCTAAACTGTGGAACAGCTGCCACTTAGGCTCCTGAGTCGGCTGGCGGCACTTCAGTGATGGGTGAAGTGATCCTGGGATATAAAGTGGGTAAAGGGTTTCAGGATAAAAGGCCCCATCGAAATGGAAGTTATTCACAAAGGTATAAAAGGGATGTCCCGACTTTACTGCTTTCCCTGACTTTCAAATGACACTGCTGTGGGGACCAGGCTAAGAGGGATAACTGCGTGGGAGGGTGAGTATGGGAGTTTGAAGGGGGGAATCTGTGTAAAGAGGTGGGGAAAAGTGGGGGAAGTGAGAGCACGGAACCTTTGAAGCCAAAACAAAACAAAACAAAACAACAAAAACAATGACAGCAACCAAACATTGTTTGAGGAAACAAGTACAATGCAAGGCTTTGCTGAACTGTCCTACATTCATATCTTTTTCTTGTTGACAACATTATATAATCTCAGGATTAAAATGAGAGCACCAGCCCTCTCTTGACCCATTCCAGCCAAAGATACACTCACTAGTCCCAACCTCCAGATGACTACACCTAAAATAGTCACTGAAAGAAGCATGAGGCTAAATTCTGCCTAAATCTCTCAGGACAAATTTTAGAAAAGGTCCCCTTACCTTTGGTTAATTGATCTCCTGCAGGAGATTGAGATGGGGGGGAGGGGGGACAGAAGAACAGTTATAAGATTCCTCAGAAATTCCAAGCGATTATTTATACCTAAGGGAATAATAGCCCAAAACTTTTACAACAAACTGATCTTTAAGATAAAATCTGCAAACTTTTCTCTCTTGGTCACCATCCCCATCATTAGTCAAAGGCCTGGCCAAAACACGGATGTGCAGGTGTCAGTCCAGTGCTGATTACCCTGAGATGAGACATCCAGGCCTGCCCCATGAGGAGAGGAGAATGGGGGCCTAGGGAAATTGGAGTGGCTTTGCTCAGTCTGGGAGGAAATTGTAAAGCTTCCCAAGCAAAACGTTGCCTTCCTAAAGAGATTAAAAAAAAGAAGCCCCTCCTGGTCATAAATCTGGATACACTCCAGGGGCCTAGGGGTCAGACTGAAGGCAAAGCAGCTGCCATCTGATCAGGACAGGGGCTTGGATATACACTCAGGCAAAAGGAATGAGTTGATAGCTCAGCCTTGTTGGCCATTCTAGTACAACTCATTGACCACTAGAGAGCAGAGCTTCTCCATTATAGAGCAGTAGTCTCTGAAGAAAGGCATTTCAGTGCTGTTTACTGATATACTCATGGAAACTAGTTTCTCCAGGGAAGACAAGAGTAAAAAACCCTGACATTCATCTGACTGGAAAGCTGGGGTCCAAAAAGTTGTTTCCTGGCTTCCTCCATCCCTGAAGCTTGTCTGGGATAGGGGAAATGACATTTCTTCCTGGAAGCCAGATTAGACAAGAAGAAGAAAGGAAGCAAAGCTGCAGGGACAGCAGGTGTAAATAAATGACAACCTCTATTTTTGAAAGAGGGAACCTAAATTGAACCGGGAGAGGGGGATGTCTCAGACTCCAGTTTAAATCCTCAAGGGTAAGGTTTATACCTCCACTTGGATCTATATTAAGGGGGGAAATGCCCCATTAGATCACCCTATCCCAACCCCTCAATTATTCTCAAGAATATACGAAACATTCAGGAAATAGTAAATTATAACTTCACCCCAGCAATGGCTGAATTATGATGGGAGAGACTTTTCACTATTAACCTTGGTTTCCAGGTGCTTATTACTTTCTATATACTAAAGTTTCCCCTCTGGGCTAGTGTTTCTCATGCTCTCTCTCACCTCCAAAATAAATTAAATATGTATGTGAACATATATTTATGCTCCCACCTAGGCATTCTGCACTTAAGAAAACATGCAGAAAGGTGTCTTCAATATTGAGGAAATGCTTCAAATTTCTCAGCTAACCCTTAGGATCTTGGTCTCCAGAGGACATTGATGGGGTGACCCCTAACCCTAGTGAGAGCTTAGTAGACTTTTACTAAAACTTGTGTGACTTAGTAACCTTCTCCCACTGACTCAGTGTAGATCCAGTCAATCCTCATTTGAATGATGGTGGGTATTTTTTAAAAAATAATTTGAACTTGTTATCAAGCCTGCCCATCTCCTGGGTTTCTCTGTGCCTCTGACTCCATCCTTCAAATTTTCATTATCTCAAATTTACCTATAATGGGAGCTGTCACTTCATTTTAAACAAATCAGCAAACACAACTGCTTATGAAATACTTTGAGATCTATAGTGGAAAAGACATATATATTTAAAATAACATTAGTATAAAGACTGTGGATAAAACTAAAACCCTCAGTCCTTAAGTCTTCAGACTCAACAACAATTCTCATAAAGCACTTGGCTAAAACCTATAAGAACATCTGAACTAATTATCACTGTTATTCTTTGCAAAGGGACTGTCTGCTTAACACTTTAGAAGAAAATGGAACATAGGGATAAAGAAAGATAGTTCAACACATATTGAGAATAAGGAGATCTTGACTTTGGTTCTGCCAATAACCAGATGGGAAGCCTTCAGGAAATCACTGAATTTCTCCTTGATAAAGTTTCCTCATTTGTAAAAATGAGTGGGTTGCACTTAACATGATCTTGCTCATTCATTCCAGCCCTAATATTCTGTGAAAACTAGAATCAAAGCGATATTATTGGTCCTGCTAAATTGTAAGAACACTGTTTTAGTTAAAACATTTTATCCTTTCTCCCAGTGCCCAACATAGTGCTCTTTATACAGTAAGGGTTTAAGAAATGTTTATTTTATGCAGGAATTCATTAGATTAACGATTTAGAGCTGGATTTCCAAGGCAATCAAGCTCAATCTCCTTATTTTATAGATATGAAAAGTAAAAGATAATGAAAAATAAAAAATGATTTCTCCCTAGACCACAAACCTAGCAAATATCTGCAGAATTGGACCCAGTTTTTATTTTTAATTTTTATTTTTTTCCTGGCTCCAAATTTTGTGCCCTTTGTACTATACCATGTTCTTATATCCCTGATCCTAGCCAGAGTGATATTCATAGTTTTGGGTAACTGCAAGCTTGAAATGAATTAGCAATGTGATGAGCCAGTCAAAAATGTTAATTCAGTGTTAGGCTGTCATGAAAAAAGAGGCTGCCCAGAGGAAGGGAGATGTTAGTATTATTGTACTTTACCTTCCTCAGACCATATCTGAAGAATTGTGTGAAATTCTAGATACTCCATTTTTGTGTATACAGAAGAGAGGGGACTGGAAACCTTATCACAGGAAGAATTGTTGAAGTAACTAAAGATTTTTAGCCCACAGAAGAAAAGATTGGGGAAAGAGGGAGGCTGTCTTCACATTTTGAAAGGTTGTTACTTAGAAAAGGGATTAGACTTGTTCTAGAGAGGCTGAGAAGGTGACGCGTCCAAATTGAACAGGACTATTTTAAGTGGATAGTGAGTCTCTCCTCCAGCCCACTCCCATAGCCCAGAAGCCTCTAGTTAGTGAAGGCTGGATGAGGACCCAAAAGAGTTGCAATAGAAAGAATTCTTAAAATCTCATTAAATTCTCTTCCCTTCAGAGATTTTGGTAATGCTAGATTTTCTGACCAGGCTTCACTCCACAGGAGAAGCTTGTCATTGCAGCAGAAGTGTCAGTTATGAGAATATATAAAAAATCCTGTTTACCTGTGTTTTCTTTAAACCAGGGAGAACTTGGCTGGGTCAGAACACAGGGATATCAGCCTGGTGACCTACTTCAGAATGTGAATATCAACAGGCCTGAAGTTCATGGTTGAGTTCTTTACTGTAGCAGTCACTGGATCATGTTGTGGCTCTGATTTTATCCAGATATAGGTCTGTACTGCCTGTTAGTGAGAGGCATAAACAGGCATTGTAGGAAGGTAGGATGAAATACTGTATGTACATCAAATTGACATGGCATTGCTGCGCATGTTCTAACATTTCCGAATTTTTATGTGGAAACGTTTATTCATAGTGCTTGCAAAATGCCAAAAAATATTTATGAAAATTTCAAAAGATAATCAAAAAAAGAAGAAAAACTCAAACATGGGCAAGATTGAGGTTGAGATTTCTCAAATTCTAATTTAATGTCAGAATATTAATGGAGAAGACCTGCAATTGAGAGATAAACAAACTTTAAATAATAGTCGGTCACTGAAAAGACATTGTGTCCATGTTAGATTGGAGAATTTCTATGAAGGAGAATTTCTATGAAAGATTATGAGGAGCAAGAGGGACTTATAGAGATTGGAAGAACTTTTTATAACCCCGACTCCTAAGTCTGTTTCCTCCAATTGTCTCAAAAGAAAATCTCTTCCAAACTTCATTATTTTAGTTGAGTATGTCACCATCTTTCTAAGGTTCACCCACCTTAGAGTTTTCCTTAACTATTTCCACTCTCCCACTATATTTAATTTGTTGTTGTCTTTCCTCATTCTACCTCTACAATCTCTTTGAAAACCTTCCCCTTCTCTCAATTCACAGGATCATATTACTAGTTCAGAATCTTACTGTTGTTCATCACAGCTATCACATTGGCCTTCTTAAATAAAGGCTGTACTTCCTTCAAACCTCTCCTTTCTTCAATCTTTCTTTCCCACATCGCCTAAGACAAAATATTCCCAGGACACAAATCTAGCATTCTTGTTCCCAATATTCTTCAGTAGCTCTCATTTGCCAATATGATAAAATATAAACTTCTCCACTGGGCATTTAAAATGTTTTATGATAAAATTTCCATTTATATTGCTAAGATTATTTACTATTTCTCCCCCTTTTTTACTCTATGATCTAGCCTAATTGTTACTGTTCAGTTTCAGTTGCTGCTCTACTCTTCATGAGCCCATTTGGTGTTTTCTTGGCAAAGATACTTAACTGGTATGCCATTTCTTTTTCCAACTCATTTTACAGATGAAGAAATGGAGGCTTATAGGGTCATATATCTGGTAAGTGTCTGAAGTCAAATTTGAACTCAAGTTGAACTAAAGTCAACTGACTGCAGGCCTGGTGTTCTGTCCCCTGAGCCTCCTCATTGCCCCAAATGGACCTACTAGCTATTCCCCACACTTGATAGTCCATTTCCTAATGTTATGCTTTTATATAGACTGTTCCCCTTCCCCCAGCCCATCTCTCCAATGAATACACTGTCTCTTTACTTTTGCTGTTAGAATTCTCTGTTTCCTTTAAGGCTCAACATCCTCCTATGCAAAACTTTTTATGATCTCCCCACTTCTTAGTCCTCTATGCTGCCTCAAATGATTTTACATTTATTTAGATGCATATTCTATCTACCCAATAAAATGTAAGCTCTTTTATGATATAGACTATTTCATATTTTTCATGATATTCCCAATACTCATTGAATTTAATTGAATATTTTGAGAATGAAGACAAAGGTGCTGCAAGCTTTTTTATTCTCTAGCAATGCTTAGCTCTAATATAAAAATTAAGTAGCAAGTTAACTAATTTCTCAAGTAGATGAAAAAACAAATTTCTATCAAACCTTATCATCAACTTCAGAATTTTGTTTTTGAAAAGTATTTGTGAACACAATCCACTGGGAAACTTAAAAAGATCTAGCAAAGAGTTTTCTAGGGTAAAGATATGTATAGCAAACATAGCCATTCCATATCTCTTGCTTTATAAGGAATTGCTTGTGTTGTCAGATAATTCTGCTATGATCCCAAAGTCTGTTCCTCTCTACAACTTACCCATTGCTGGAGTTAGTTCCTCCTTGGAACAAATGAAGCTAGAATTATCCTAAAACAAAAACTTAGGTGTTGCAGAGAACAGAATTCTTTACATTTAAAACATGCATGTTAAAAAGGTTATATTAAAAATTGTCAATTCTTGTACCTCCCTGATTTTTTTTTGGCCTGGGCTTAACTGTTGCTCTTCTCAACTATCTCTAAGCTTTGTTCAATATTACATAGAATACTGAAAATGTTGGTTTGCCCACTCATTCAGTAGAAATAATTTAGGACAACTGGGCTGAAATTGACAGTTCATTTTCTTATTTCTCAATCAATCCAGTATTTATTGATCACTCACAATGTACAAAGTTATTGTGTTAACTTCTGTGGGCAATCCTGAGACATAATATGTATTCTTCACTTCAGGGTACTTATCGTCCAGTGGGAGTACATGGGACACATGAACATGAAAGGATGGTTAGTAACAAAAGACAAGATGGGATTAATGACCAGAACAAAGGAGAGATTTTCTTTGTATTCTGGACTGGTGGAACCATACCTGCAGTACTTACTATGTTGAACTCTAAGTACTACTTAATAGGAAGGACATTGATAAGTCAGAAAGAAGACAGTAAATGGACAAAGAGTTTCCTGGAAAGACTGGATCATGTCCTCTTTTAAATCTCTTTTAACATTCTCTTCTTCTGGATACTATTTTTTTCCCTTGACTTTTCTGACAAGATTGTGCCATGCAAAGATCAGTAGAAATAACTGAGATTGTTTTACCTGGGGAGGAAGCTTAGTGGGGAACAGGATAGCTGTCTTCAAGTATTTAAAGAAATTTCTTGTGGAAGAGGGATTAGATTTGTTCGATTCATCCCAGATGGCAGAACCAAGAGCAATGGCTGAGAAGTTGAAGAGAGATATATTTAGGTTTTACATAAGGAATAACTTCCTACCACTGGGAGGAGTGCAGGTACAATAAGCTTCCTCAGAAGATAGTGGGGTTCCATATCACTGGAGGTATTTGATCAAAGGTTGAATGACTATTTGAACATGGTGCTGGATGGGGGGTTCTGATCAGAGAGGGTTTGGATTTGATGGTCTCTTGTGTCTGTTCCAATTCTTAGATTTTGCTAGTGCCATAGAGACAGTAAGTGCCATAGGAGGCCATAGAAGAGGGAGATCACTGTGGACTAAATTGAAAAGAAAAAATTTTGTAGAGAAAGTAAGAAGAGCTAGATTTTGAAGGATGGATAGGATTCAGATACTGAAAAAAAGGCTTTGAAAAATAAAAGGTGGAACACTCACACTGACATTTTTATTTACACAGTGAATCCTTTATTTCTCATCACTGTACTATGAAGTTTGATATAATTATGATCTTAGACATAGTTTCCAGGGGAAAAACACATGCATAGAGTCCCTACAAGTTGTCATGATAATATAAATCACGAGTCTGAAACAGACAATTAATCAGCCTGATATTCTGTTTATACAGAACCAAACATAATGGATATTTGGAAATATCCCTAGACACCTGCCTAAAAGTTTCAGTTTTTAAGCATAGGCTATGTCTTATGGACTCAATCCATTACAGAGGAGTGGTGGGGTGGGGCAGGCTAACTGGGGAACAGAATGAGTTGAAGAACATCCCTGCCTATAAATTTCTTTGCCCTGATCTCATCCTGCTTTCAATTAAGCCAAGTAGTATCTACCATGCACCAGCTTAACACTATGCTAGGTGTTGTGAGAAAATACAAGGAAATGTAAGACCCACGGATCTTGCCTTGAAGGAGCTTACAATCTAGTTGGGAAGAAAATGCACAAACACAAGAAAAATTCACTAATAATATAGTACACCCACTATGAGACAGTTGGTGGTTAATGCCAAAGGAACAGACTCACCCCTGAATGTTGAAAGGAGAGGGCACGGAGCTAAGGGAGAGCCAAGAGAGTTCAGTTTCTCACACTCGCCAAGCACCTGCCCTTTTTTGCATGTGTCTGGGAGGCTACAAACTGGGTCACTGCAGAAACGCCATGCATGATAATATCTGAGGATTGGATGGGACCTAGAGATATCATCTGGTTAATCCTCTTGTCTCCAGGAAAGCCTACACCTCAAACATTCCAGGCAGATAAATTTCTAGCTTCTTCTTTAGTATTTCTATGGAAAGAAATGCTGCCATGGCCCTGCTAATCTTCTAGTGTTTAGCACTCCTTACTGTCAGGAAGTTCTCCCCTTTAGATCATGGCGTGATACAATGAGAAGGGAACTTTTTTGGGTTTGGGTTTGGTCCAATCTGTGATTGTAATGGAGTAGGGAGCTCCAGGTGTAGGATTGACAGTTCATCTGGAATTCAGAATTGTAGAAGTTGCCTGGGACACTGAGAGATTAAATTACTTGACCCCAGTAGGTGTCAGAGGCAGAATTTGAACTCAGGTTACCCTGATTCCATATCTAATCCCCTGTCTATTAGCTCAAACGGCCGTTCAGAAGGGAGCTTAAAAATCAATTAATCCAAGCTACCTATTTTACAGATAGAGGCCACATGGCTAGTTAGCAGGAGAGAAGAGAATATCCTAAGTCTCTTGATTTTTGTTGTTGTTTAGTCATTTTTAGTCGGCTTGACATTCTGTGACCCCTTTTGAGATTTTCTCAACAAAGATACTGGAAGTGGTTTGCTATTTCCTTTTCTAAATCATTTTACAGATGAGGAAACTAAGGCAAACAGCATTATGTGACTTGCCAAGTTCACACAACTAATAAGCATCTGAGGCTGGTTTGAATTTGGATCTTTCTGTTATTAATCTGGTGCTCTACCCACTGGACTACTTGGCTGCCCTTGAATTCTAGTGCAGTGCCATTTCTGCTATATAATGCTGCTATCTTCTCTAACTTGCCTTCCATTTGTCAAAATTTATACTTAGCTCTTCTTTTCTTAGCCTTCTGGAAAATTAAAAACAATTCATTAGTGTCCTATTTTTAATGTTTCTTAGACTGACTTCTTCATTGACAGCCTTCACTTTCACTTCTTAAAAAACCGGAGGCCCTAAGAGCAACTTGTTTAAGATTGTACAACTAATAAGCACCTGAGGCAGGTTTCAGAACCAAGACTTCCTGAGACCAACTCCAGTGTTCTACCCATGACATTTCTGTTAAAAAAAAGGAGTGGTCAGAATCAATGACAGTGGAAGGGACACTCAGAGATGCAACTGCAGATCTTAGAAGTATGCAAATATATAACCTAAGACTAAATCAATGAGAAATACCCTTATGGGATTTTGATGACTCTGAAAGAGAGACTTCATACAACTCTGCCTCACTTCAATCCAATTCATAAGAGATTCAGGACATTATCCCATAATGTCATTAGTCTTCTTTGAAAATGAAGGACCTGGGCAGCTAGATGGCGAAGTAGATAGAGCACCAGCCCTGAATTCAGGAGGACCCAAGTTCAAATCTGGTCTTAGACACTTAACACTTTCTAGCTGTATGACCCTGGGCAAGTCACTTAACCCCAGCCTCAGAAAAAAAAAAAAAATGAAGGACCAATGAAATCAGCATCAGTTGTGGGATTAGGAGGACCTGAGTTAAAATCTGGCTTCAGACACTTATTAACTGGGTAATCTAGGCAAGTCATTTAGCCCCAGTTGCTTTGTGGGTTTTTTTTTTAATTGTATAATTATAACATTTTTTGACAGTACATATGCATAGGTAATTTTTTTTTACAACATTATCCCTTGTACTCCCTTCTGTTCCGAATTTTTCCCCTCCTTCCCTGTACCCCCTCCCCTAGATGGCAGGCATTCCCATACATCTTAAATATCTTATAGTATATCCTAGGTACAATATATATGTGCAGAACCAAATTTTGTTGTTGTTGTTGTTGTTGCAAAGGAAGAATTGTATTCGGAAGGTAAAAATAATCTGGGAAGAAAAACAAAACAAAACAAAACAAAAATGCTCACAATTTACAATCATTTCCCAGTGTTCCTTTTCTGGGTATAGCTGATTCTGTCCATCATTGATCAACTGGAATTGGATTACCTTTTCTCTATGCTGAAGATATCCACTTCCATCAAAATACATCCTCATACAGTATCATTGTTGAAGTGTATAATGATCTCCTAGTTCTGCTCATTTTACTCAGCATCAGTTGATATAAGTCTCTCCAAGCCTCTCTGTATTTCTCCTGTTGGTCATTTCTTACAGAACATTCCAAAACATTCATATACCATAGTTTACCCAACCATTCTCCAATTGATGGACATCCATTCATTTTCCAGTTTCTAGCCACTACAAAAAGGGCTGCCACAAACATTTTGGCACATACAGGTCCCTTTCCCTTCTTTAGTATTTCCTTGGGATATAAGCTCAGTAGTAGCACTGCTAGGTCAAAGGGTATGCACATTTTTATAACTTTTTGGGCATAATTCCAGATTGCTCTCCAGAACGGTTGTATTCTTTCACAACTCCACCAACAATGCATCAATGTCCCAGTTTTCCCATAGCCCCTCCAACATTCATCATTATTTGTTCCTGTCATCTTAGACAATCTGACAGGTGTGTAGTGGTATCTCAGAGTTGTCTTAATTTGCATTTCTCTGATCAATAGTGATTTGGAACACTCTTTCATATGAGTGAAAATAGTTTTAATTTCATCATCTGAAAATTGTCTGTTCATATCCTTTGACCATTTATCAATTGGAAAATGGATTGATTTCCTATAAATTAAAGTCAATTCTCTGTACATTTTGGAGATGAGACCTTTATCAGAACCTTTAACTGTAAAAAATGTTTTCCCAGTTTGTTACTTCCCTTCTAATCTTGTTTGCATTAGTTTTGTTTGTGTAAAAATTTTTTAATTTGATGTAATCAAAATTTTCTATTTTGTGATCAATAATGATCTCTAGTTCTCCTTTGGTCACAAATTCCTTCCTCCTCCACAAGTCTGAGAGGTAAACTGTCCTATGTTCCTCTAATTTATTTATGATTTCATTCTTTATGCCTAAATCTTGGATCTATTTTGATCTAATCTTAGTATGTGGTGTTAAATGTGGGTCCATGCCTAGTTCTGCCATACTAATTTCTAGTTTTCCCAGCAGTTTTTGTCAAACAATGAATTCTTATCCCAAAAGTTGGGATCTTTGGGTTTGTCAAACACTAGATTGCTATTTTTATTCATTATCTTGCCCTGTGAACCTAATCTATTCCACTGATTAACTAGTCTATTTCTTAGCCAATATCAAATGGTTTTGGTGACTGTTGCTTTATAATATAGTTCTAGATCAGGTACAGCTAGACCACCTTCACTTAATTTTTTTTTTCATTACTTGCCTTGAAATTCTCGACCTTTTGTTGTTCCATATGAATTCTGTTGTTATTTTTTCTAGGTCATTAAAATAGTTTCCAGGGAGTCTGATTGGTATAGCACTAAATAAATAGATTAGTTTAGGGAGTATTTATTGTCATCTTAATTATATTCGCTGGACCTATCCAAGAGCACTCAATGTTTTTCCAATTATTTAAATCTGACTTTATTTTTGTGGCAAGTGTTTTGTAATTTTGCTCATATAATTCATGACTTTCTTTTGGTAGATATATTCCCAAATATTTTATACTATTGACCGTTATTTTGAATGGAATTTCTCTTTGTATCTCTTGCTCTTGGATTGTGTTGGTAATGTATAAAAATGCTGAGGATTTATGTGGATTTATTTTGTATCCTGCAACTTTGCTAAAGTTCTGAATTATTTCTAATAGTTTTTTAGCAGAGTCTTTGGGGTTCTCTAAGTATACCATCATGTTATCTGCAAAGAGTGATAGTTTGATTTCCTCATTTCCTACTCTAATTCCTTAAATCTCTTTCTCGGCTCTTATTTGTCTATTACTATATTGAATAGTAACGGTGATAGTGGGCAACTTTGTTTCACTCCTGATCTTACAGGGAAAAATTCCAGTTTATCACCATTACATATGATGTTTACTGATGGTTTTAAATATATGCTTGTTATTATTTTAGGGAATAGTCCATTTATTCCTAAAGTCTCAAGCGTTTTTAGTAGGAATGGATGTTGGATTTTATCAAATGCTTTTTCTGCATCTATTGAGATGATCATATGGTTTTTATTAATTTGATTTATTCATATGGTCAATTGTACTAATAGTTTTCCTAATATTAAACCAGCCCTGCATTCCTGATATAAATTCTACTTGATCATAGTGTATTATCCTGGGGATGATTTTCTGAAGTCTTTTTGCTAATATCTTATTTAAGATTTTAGCATCAATATTCATTAAGGAAATTGGTCTATAGTTTTCTTTTTCAGTTTTCAACCTACCTGGTTTAGGTTTCAGTACCATGTCTGTGTCATAAAAGGAATTTGGTAGGACTCCTTCAATCCCTATTTTTTCAAATAGTTTATATAGCATTGGAGTTAGTTGTTCTTTAAATGTTTGGTAGAATTCACATGTAAATCCATCTGGTCCTGGGGATTTTTTCTTAGGGAGTTGGTTAATAGCTTGTTCTATTTCTTTTTCTGAAATGGGACTATTTAGACTACTTACTTCTTCCTCTGTTAATCTGGGCAAGCTATATTTTTGAAGGTATTCGTCCATTTCATTTAAGTTATCGAATTTATTGGCATAAAGTTGAGCAAAGTAGCTCCTAACTTGTTCTAATTTCCTCTTCATTAGTGGTGAGTTCTCCCTTTTCATTTTCAAGACTAACAATTTGCTTTTTCTCTTTCCTTTTTTAATCAAATTTACGAAGGGTTTGTCTATTTTGTTGGTTTTTTTCATAGAACCAACTCTTAGTTTTATTAATTAATTCAATAGTTTTTTTACTTTCAATTTTATTAATCTCACCTTTTATTTTTATAATTTCAAGTTTCGTGTTTGTCTGGGGATTTTTAATTTGTTCCTTTTCTAGCAATTTTAGTTGTAAGCCTAATTCGTTGACCCTCTCTTTCTCTATTTTATGCAAGTAGGCCTCTAGAGCTATAAAACTTCCCCTTATTACTGCTTTGGCTGTATCCCACACATTTTGGTATGATGTCTCATTATTGTCATTTTCTTACATGAAGTTATTAATTATGTCTATGATTTGCTGTTTTACCCAATCATTCTTTAATATAAGATTATTTAGTTTCCAATTATTTTTTGTTCTATTTTCCCCTGGATTTTTATTAAATGTAATTTTAATTGCATTGTGATCTGGAAAGGATGCATTTACTATTTCTGCCTTATTGCATTTAAATTTGAGGTTTTATGTCCAAATGTGTGGTCAATTTTTGTATAGGTTCTATGAACTGTTGAGAAGAAAATGTATTCCTTTCTGTCTCCATTTAGTTTTCTCCAAAAATCTATCATATATACTTTTTCTAGTATTCTATTTACCTCTTTGACTTCTTTCTTATTTATTTTGTGGTTTGATTTATCTAATTCTGAGAGTGCAAGGTTGAGATCTCCCACTATTATAGTTTTGCTGTCTATTTCTTTTTGCAGCTCTCTTAATTTCTCTTTTAAGAATTTAGATGCTGTACCACTTGGTGAATATATGTTTAATATTGATACTACTTCATTATCTATGCTACCCTTTAGCAGGATATAATGCCCTTCCTTATCTCTTTTAATTAGATCATTTTTTGTTTTTGCTTGATCTGAGATGAGGATGGCTACCCCTGCTTTTTTGGCTTCACCTGAAACATAGTAGATTCTGCTCCACCCTTTTACTTTTAGTTTGAATGTATCACCCTGTTTTAGGTGTGTTTCCTGTAAACAACATATAGTAGGATTCTCACTTTTAATCTAGTCTGCTAACTGCTTCCTCTTTATGAGGGAGTTTACCCCATTCACATTTATGGTTAGAAGGACTAATTCTATATTGCTTGCCATCCTGTTAACCCCTGCTTATGCTTTTTTCCTTTCCTTCCCTCTTACCCCCCTACCCAGTATTAAACTTGTGAACACCACTTGCTTTTCACAGCCCTCCCTTTTTAGTATCCTTCCCCCACCTTAAAGTTCCTCTTCCTATTTTACCCCCTTTTCTCACAATTTCTGTATTGCCTTCCCATTAGCTTACTCCTTCCCTCTCACTTTTCAATGAAGTAGAAGTTTCACCATAAATCGAATATGTCTATTGATTCACACTATGTTCATCTCCCTCCTTTCTTTCTCTCAGTTATAATAGGTTACCTTTGCCTCTTCATGAGATGTAGTACCACCACTTTACCCTTTTTTATGATATAATTTCCTTTCCATCTCTAGTTTCTAGGACAAATTATACATGTGTTCTTTATATATCTTTATGGCAGAAATATAGTTCTCAAGATTTCTTTTTACCTTTTTTAGAAATCTCTTGAGTTCTGTATTTGAAGATCAAATATTTTGTGTAGGTCTGGTTTTTTCATCAAGAATAGATGGAATTCATTTATTTCATTAAATGTCCATCTTCTTCCCTGGAAAACAATGCTCATTTTTGCTGGGTAAGTTATTCTTGGCTGCATACCAAGTTCCTTAGCCTTTTGGAATATCATGTTCCAGGCCCTTCGTTCTTTTAATGTGGACGCTGCTAGATCCTGGGTTATCCTTATTGTGGCTCCTCCATATCTGAATTGCTTTTTTCTAGCAGCTTCCAGGATTTTTTCCTTCATCTGATGGTTCTTGAATTTGGCCAATATATTTCTTGGTGTTTTGATTTTAGAGTCCCTTTCAGTAGGTGATTGATGAATTTTTTCAATGTTTGTTTTACCCTCTGTTTCCAAAATGTCTGGGCAGTTCTCTTTGATAATTTCCTGGAAAATAGTGTCCAGGCTCTTTTTTTTCCTCACATTTTTCAGGGAGTCCGATTACTCTCAAATTGTCTCTCCTGGATCTGTTTTCCAGGTATTTTGTCTTTCCAATAAGGTACTTGACATTCTTTTCAATTGTTTCATTTTTCTGGTTTTGCTTGACTACTTCTTGGTTTCTTCTTGAGTCATTCATTTCTATTTGTTCGAGTCTAATTTTCAATGATGTATTTTCTTCACTCATTTTTTAAATATCTTTTTGTAATTGTCCAATTGGGTTTTTAAGTGAGTTGTTTTCTTCTATGGCATTTTTTTCCATTTCATCCATTTTATTTTTTAGAGAGCTGTTTTCTTTTTCCAGCTCACTAATTTTGTTTCTCAATAATTTGATCTCTTTATCCATTCTAGATGACTTCTCCAGACTCTCTTGCCAAGTTTCCCTTTACTTTTCCCATTTTTCTTCTAGCTCTCTTATGAGAGCCTTTTTGATTTCCTCTATGAGATTCTTTTGTATTGAGGAGCAGCTCATATCCCCTTTAGGGAATTCCTCTGGAGACAATCTGCTTTTGGTCTCCTCAGTTTTTGAAGTTTGCTCTCTCTCCATACAGAAGCTGTCAATGATTACAGAACTTTTCAATTTTTTGTTCATTTTGTCAGAGCGTGAATCGTGAATCCAAGAAAACAAATTGACAAGAGAAACAATTGGTCTGTTTCTGGGGGGGGGGGGGGGGGGGGAATGGTGCTGGATTGTGTTACTGAGCTTCCTCTACCGACTGAGGGAGACAGCAGTGAGGCACTAACAGGACAGCGATGGCTGTGCTGCGTCTGAGCTCTGAGGCTCTGAGAACGTGCTGAGTCACTCCAGGTAGCGGTGGGGGTGGCCGGGTCCCAAGAGATGCTAGCTTTCCAGGGTTTTATTCTTCACCTCCAGTGTTTAAACCCTCTCCATTGCTCCTGGCTTGCTGCCAAGATGGAACATCCACACTGGGGAAAAAGTCTTTTTGCAGAAACAGCAGAGATCGCACCCCTCCCTCCTCTGGTAAGAGCTGTGTAAACTGCCTGTCTCGCTTTTGTTGCCTGCCCTCAGTCTGCGCCCAGTCTGTTCGAGCCTTCCCGGAGGAAACACAGACCTTCTCTGGCAAATTTCAAGGATGTCTTCTGTTGGTGATTATTTGTGGGTTTCTTTTCTGGTCAAACATTAACTCCGAGGCTTGTCATGAAGTAAGTGCTGAGAGAAAACGCAGAGCTCAAGCAGCTATCTGCCTCCACGCCGCCATAGTAGCCAGAAGTCCACCCCAGTTGCTTCTAAAAAAAAATGGAAAAAAAATGAAAATGAAGTACTATTAGAGCTAAGATTGCACACTGTCCTGATGTCATGAAGGCACACTCTGATGGAAGGATAATATATAAATAAGAAAGTACATAAAAGATAGAGGTAGAGGAGATAGAAGTTATTCTCAGAGGGAAGGCACTAACAGAATGGGAAGGAGGAGTGGACACTAGGAATGAGCTCCCACAGAAGGTGGGATTTGAACTGAGTCTTAAAGGAAGCCAACAAAATTAAGAAGCAAAAACTGGTGAGGGCAGCTCAGCTTAAAATATCTTCTATGTACCTTTTCCTCTATTGATCTTTCAATCTTTTAAGAGACAAATTAAATTTAACTCCTTCATGATATCTCTTTCTCAACAGTTCATATCATATTATATTTAGCTGACAACTTTATACTCATGTTACTCTGTGATTTCTATGAAGACAACCTATATTCCTAAAACTTTAAATCTGTCTCAACATCTTGGGTTCTACATGCTTGATAATTAATCTATTTAGAAAGTAGACTAAAAAATGGCTGTACTACAGCATGGCAAAGAAAGGCCTAAATGAAGAAAGAACTTTGGCAGTGAGGGATATAGAGACCCAGAGTTGGAGAAGAGGTAGGAATGACAAAAGAGGAAAAACACCAAAGATAAACTTTAATATTTTTTCTTCAGAAGATAGGCCATAATTCACCCCTTTATATTTTCCCTATCTGACTGTTGTCAATACCCTCCTCTAATCAGGCAAAGTGAAAGCTTCCATTTCTTTGTAAATTTCCCTCTTCTGGAGTGATTCATAGTGAGACCACTAGATCTGCAATCAGATGAAGTGGGATCAAACCCCATTTCTAACCTTTATTCAAGTCATTTCTCTCCATGCCAAGCTGTTACCTCAGTTTTAGAATTAGGGTGCTGGACCACAACTTCTAAAGCCTCATGATCCTAAGTTATATTCCCTACCTTGGAATAGCTTATACCCTCTCAATTTTACTATATGTTGAGGGGTTAAGAAGATTTGAAAATGATTTGTTCAAGGGAATAATTCAGGACAGTTCCAGTAGTCTTTTTTTTTTTTTTTTTTTTTCTTTTGAGGCTGGGATTAAGTGACTTGCCCAGGGCACACAGCTAGGAAGTGTTAAGTGTCTGAGACCAGATTTGAACTCAGATCCTCCTGAATTCAGGGATGGTGCTCTATCCACTGGGCCATCTAGCTGCCCCCTCCAATAGTCTTGTGATGGAGAGAGCCATCTGCCTCCAGAGAAAGGACTGTGGGAACTGAATGTGGATCACAACATAGTATTTTCACCTTTTTGTTGTTGTGCTTGCATTTTGTTTTCTTTCTCATTTCCCCCCTTTTTTGAACTGATTTTTCTTGTATAGCATGTTAACTGTGGAAATATGCACAGAAGAATTGCTCACATCTGATCTATAATGGATTATTTGTTGTCTAGGGAAGGAGGTGGGGGAAGAGAGGGACAAAAAAAAATTGGAACAAAAGGTTTTGCATGGGTGAATGTTAAAAACTATGCATATGTTTTGAAAATAAAAAGCTTCTAAAAAAACAAAATAAAATACTACTTGTAAAATAGAACATTAACTTAAAAAAATTATCTGTTCAATGTAGGAACACATGAGGTAAAGACGACAACAGACTTTATGAGGCTGGGGGATAGGCCACAAAGAAACCCTTAGCTAGTGAGACTTGCATATTTCAGAGTTTGGCTACCTAAAAAAATTGCTCAATATGAGAACCAGAAGGCAGTTTTAACGCACTAAAAAGGGAGGGAGTTGAAAACAAAATCTATATCCAGCAGCAGTCAGCAATATTTGAGATCTGAGGTGGTTTAAAGAAAATATTGTCCCTGCTTTCAAGGAGTTTATAGTCTGCAGAGAAAATGAACAATTAAAAATGAATCTGATATTGCTTCATTGTATAATGGTGACCATAAGTACAAGGAATATTCATAAATAGTAGAGAGAATAGTTATCAAAAGCTTCATAAAGTATCACTTGAATTGGGCCTTGAAAGCTGGGTAAATGGACTGGATAGACAGCAGCAAAGGGGTATTTCAAGTATTTCAAAAAAGAAAGAAAATGGGACTAAAAAACCAGGGCTTGATTACCATAATTACAAAGTCTTCTCCCTTATCACCTAAGTTTTTCTTCTTTTATCACCCCACCCCGATTTTAACTTGTTCTCTTACCTCCTTTCTTTTTTTTTTCTTTTTAAAAATTATATTCTTCAGTTTCTTATCCCCGAAATGCCCTTATCTTCTTATCTCAACCTCTTCTCTTCTATTACTTCTTTCAAATCTCAGATAAAATCCCACTAAACAGCAAGAAGTCTTTTTTCTGTTCTCCCTCATCATAGTGTCTTTACTCCTACGATTTCCCCCATTTTGTCTTCTCTATTTTTTTCTTTGTTTATACGTAGATGTTTGAGTGTTGAGATAAATGACTGTTCTTTGCCTTTCTTTGGGTGCACAGTGGACTTTCCACAGTGCATGGGATATAATAGGTGCTCGAGAAATCCCAATCAACTCTCAATCAGTTCCTTCTAAAGTTTAACCAGCTAAAAAGTCCAGAAGAAAAATTCAGTTAGACCCCCAGCTGTTCAGGTACAGCCACTCCCTCCACCCTCACCCTCCCTGTCCCCCACCCCCACTTTCACTCTTGTTTTTTTCAAATGCCAATTAACAGGTGTCAGAAATGCTGGCCCTTGCTTAAGAGAGCCACGTCTGCATAACAACTCAACTATTTTGGCGATCCATCCCCCAGGGCATAAATATGGTGGTGTTTGAGCCCTTGGGGCCCGTGGAGTTTACAAGTATGCAGCCCAGATCTCTTCATTGGGATAGTCCCTTGAAGTCCTGCCAGAAAGCCAGGGGACTCCAGCGCTTTAATGTGCTCCCAAGAGCAGCCCTGGCTCCAGGACGCAACACCCTCTGGGGGCCCAGTGCTGGTGTGAATCTCAAACAGCAAGCTGACATTCCGGTGTGTAGTGTGACAGCAGATGCTTGGGGGATGATGCCAGGACAGCAGGTGACACGGGCGGCCGATAGCAGAGAGGGAGAGAGAGAGAGAGAAACTAGAGCGGCTTCCCGTTACATGTCCTCGGAGCGCTAAAGGATAGCATCAGGGTCGGGGGGACAGTTATAAAATGATGTTACAGAATCCGGATGTCCAGATCAAATTGAGGCCGCCGTGAGTGAGGGATAACATTTTGAGCACAGACGATACCAGTGTTCCCGCAGAGGAGGCACTGTATCCTCTGGCATCCGACTTGGACTAATCCAGGATTAATCGCATTTTAAGCCAGTGATCCAAACCCTCTTCCAGCCTCTGCAGGGACTTTTTTTTTTTTTTTTTGGAGGGGGGGGAGGAAGGCATAGGAAATCGAGGAGGTGGGAGGAGAAGAAAAGTGATCTTTTAAGAAGAAGTCCTTGGAATAGCACACAGAAACAGCAGAAGGCAATTTTATGGACCATAAATGACCCTGCTGAAGAATCCCTTTTGGAGGTGAAGCTACACTCTGCAATGTGAGTTGCAAGGGTCATGACCCTTGGGTAAACATCTGAAAAGCCATATGGTGTCTCTGGGTTTGTCAGAGTATCTGTGTTTAAATGGCAGCTCCTCTTCTTGCTACCTGTGCATCCTTGACAGGTTACATTTGGTTATTGTTTGAGTCCTGATTGACTCAGATTGTCTGCTTTGGCCAGAAACCCTGAGGTTTTCCCCTCCCAGATTCATTCATTCATCTATCTATCTATCTATCTATCTATCTATCTATCTATCTATCTATCTGTCTATCTGTCTTTGCTTCAGTTGCTACCTAGTCTAAATCACAGAATGGGTATGGCCTGAATAGCACTGAATCTTGTTGAATATCTTAGCTTAAATAGGCCAAGGTCTCCCATTTCATCTATGGTCATCTCCAGTTGTCTTGATCTATGCCTTACTGCTGGTCCCAGATGGTTCTGGAGCAAAAAATGAGGTAGGTGACCTTGCCCAGCTCTCCCCCACTTAAATGCAATTCACTTGTGTGTCATGGTATCACCTCACTGACATCATGGTCTTTTTCCAGAATGGACAAACAATAACTTCACAATATTTCTAGACCAACTCCTCTGCAAAATGAGCACGGGTTTTGACTACAAGGTCATCTCTAAGGTTCTTTCTAGTATTAAACTCAATGATTTGAAAACAGAATAGGAAGGAAAATGAAAGAGGATGACCAAGGAAATGGCCATAGCAACTTGAAAGATGAGTCTCAGAGTTGGCTTACTTCCTAAAGGCCACTAATCCAGGAGAAAAAAACTACTATTTCCCTCCTTTTATAGTCAAGGGAAGGGACAACAGTAACTTGCTTTTTTGTGGTCTGACCCTTTGTGAGAGTCATCATATCCCTTGTGGGGGTTGCTTGAATTTATGAGCTCCCTAATGTTAAAGATTTGAATCAGTGGTCCTCTACTTGTTTTGGGATCAAGGCAATACACAGGAATAGGTCTGCCCCCAAGAGATACCACTTTGGATCAGGCTAGAAATTCTTTAGGAATAGGCATTCTGAAAATGGAAAGTAGCTATCCTTGGTGCCCTAGGGAAAAGAGAAAGAATTATTTGATTTACTTATTTCTTTGTTCTTTGTCAGCAAAGTGGTACAATGGATAGAATAAGGGAGTTGGAAACATGAAGACCTGAATTCTAATCTAGTCTCTGATCCTGGTTGTATGACCCAAGGCAAATCACATAATCTTCATCAATTTCAATTTCCTCTTCTATAAAATGGATATAATACCATCTATCTAATAGAGTTGTTGTGAGGGTCAAATAACACAATATTTATAAAGTGCTAGGCAAACCTTAAAAGCATGCTAAACACATGCTAGCTTTTATAATTACAAGCAAAACATGTTACATTTGGAAGGACCATCCAAGAGATTGCCTAATTCCACTCCTCCATTATACAAGTAAATTAAAGAATTGAAGCATGCCAGATCTGGAAGGGACCTTAGAAATTCTTTAAGCCAAACTGGTCATTTTACAGAAAAACAGTGAGGAGCAGTTTCTAATTATGTCACTAAGGAAGTTGCTTTGAATTATGCTACTAGGACACATTGACTGTGTAATTATGAACAAATCATTTCACCTCTCCGAATCTCAGTTTCCTTAGCTGCAAAATGGATAAATAATACCCTTTCTTCTTATGCATATGCATTACCTCCTCAGCTACTCACAATAACCTAATAAAAATTTATTTTACAGACAAGGAAACTGAGGCTCAGATAAAAGTGATTTGTCCAAGTTAACAAGTGGAGAACTTTTAATTTAGCTCAGAATCTTTGACTAATGATAATTGCTCTTTCAACTCTTTTCTTTTACTATGTTGAGAAATTGAGACCCAGAGAAAACAAGGGACTTCTAATCTCAGTTTCCTCAGCTGCAAAATCTATGATAATACTGATCTTTCAATTCTTTTCTCTTATACTATATTGAGAAACTGAGTCCCTGGGAAAAGCAACTTACCCAAACAAAATCAACTGCAGCTTAGGCTAGTGATTTCCAGATCAGAACTCTAATTTATATACTATATCCCTTCAATAGATACATTGCTTTATCCTGCTTTATACATGGCTTTATCACACATGTGGCTGTGTGAATGTTCTCATATTGTTGGGGCTTTCCATTTCTTCGCCCCCAAATGATTATAAATGCCTCCAGGTTGGAAAATATCTATGTTTTTGCTTTGTTTTCATTTCCTTCTAATATTCATCACATATTTTTAGGCTTGGTGGATCCTTTGGGGGCAGTAGGCTGACTTGAGATGATGGTAGAGGCTAAAGTCTCAAGGGTGCTCTTGGTGAACCTAATAGAGACAAGAAAATGGGTAAAGTCTCTCAAATGCTGAAAGTTGAAGCAATTCACCTGCCTCAGTGGGGAAGTCATATACTGCAAAAATGAATGAGGAAATTTCCAAAAGGATGAGGTCAGCTCTGACTAAAAGGAATGGCCTCTGATGGAGATGGAAAACAGACTATTTCCTTCAACAATAGAAAACAATTCATTGTCTCTGTGCAACAGGACGCTGGGGGTGTTTACCAGCAGGAAAGCTGCCCCGCCATAAAATCTGAAACCGGTGGAATGTTGAGAAGGCTGCTCACAAGGTGATTTTAATTTCGCAGAGCCTGTCCCTGGGAAGCCAAGGAGAGTGCCTCAACTCAGGGCCTTTGTCCTTTTTTGGGATTGCCGACTCAGGGGCGACCTTGGCTATTTTACTGATCATAATCACTTTTATATGTAACCGGACCTTAATTCATTTCGTAGTATGAACTACGGAAGGGCGGCATAGATTAGAGAGCTATGTCTGTAAGTGACGAGATCCGCGCCTGGCGTACGTTTGTAGGGAAATTAAAAATAAAATAATGATCATCTGAAAAATGCTTGGACTGAGACCAACAGTCTCCTGACCTGTCACGCATGGAACTTGTCTGAGATGAACAGGACAGAAAAGTGAGACCTACTCAGCCTGTCCGGCCAAACTTTCAACCAGGCTTTTGGAAGTTTGTCATAATTTATAATGGATTATTTTAGGAAATGAACTAGGATGCTTTGAATTCAGAAGCCAGGAAGGACCATTTTGGTTAAAATAGCCTCAGCAACAAAAACTCTTAAAAATGTGTAGTCTTTTGTGGCTTATTCAGAAAAAAAGAAAAAGAAAAAGAAAGTTTAATGATAAAATCTTAAGTCCCCATCCACCAGATACAGGATGTATATGTTTCTTTCAGAGTTGTTCTTAAGATTTGTTTTCACCTGGATGCAGTAATGTGAGAAGGAAGGGTGTGTACAGTATGATCTGTCTCCTTCACACCATGCAGGAGCATAGCTTGGGTTTGGCAGCTGAGTTCATTTCTTAGTCTCACCTGTAACTTGTAGCTTGACTATTAGAATCATAGATCTCAAAGCAGGAAGCTGCCTCAGAAGCCAGCTAATCTAATCCCTTCATTTACGAAAGAGAAAACTGAGATTCTTAGAAGTGGTTTCTCACCCAAAGTCTCAGAAGCTTTGAAGTTGAGATAGGTAACCATACTTATATAAAGCTTTTATTAAGCACTTACTAAAAGTCTGGAGCAAATCAAATGCTGGGATTATAAATAACAAATAAAAAAGACAGTCCCTGCCTTCATAGAGTTTAAGTTCCAACCACAAGAGACCTGAAATGATAATCCTCCCTGGCAAGGGAGTTTGGACAGTCAAGACTGAAGTAGGTCTGAAGTGATCATGGTTAGCACTCTTACATCATCTTTTTGAACTCAGATCCTTTAACTCCAGAACCAGTGCTTTATATCAAGCTGCTAAATAATTATATTTCATAACCTTGTTATTTCTTTCCCCTGAGGTGACTTGCCCAGGGTCACACAGCTAGGAAGTGGTTAACTGTCTGAGGCCATATTTGAATTCAAGGCCTCCTGACTTCAGGGCTAGTGCTCTAACCACTGAGTCACCTAACTGCTCCCATAACCTTGTTTTTTGGAAAACAAGTCTATCCTATATTCCATAGGAAAATGATATAGTCCATCATGCCATTATAATGGTGTATTTTATTGATGATGATTTACCTCATAATATAGTTGAATCCAGGCAACAACAAGTCATTAAACATTGTTTCTACTGTATATATTAGATGGTTGGGAAAGGGAAGACCCATAAGAAAATCTAAGAAATGGCCTGGTCTTTTTCTCTGTAATCAGTGCCTTCGAAGAGTTTGGAAACCAGCCTGTATTTCTGGCTTTGGACCCTGGGATGATCTTCCTCAGTGTCTGTCTTTTGATCCACTGGCAGTGACAAAGACCAGGCTGGCTCCCTCTTCAGTAAAATCTTTTCCTGGATTTTGGCTGGACTGTGGAGGCTATATTACAGTGTGCAAATCACCTGCATGCTCAGACATTCAGGAACCCCATCAGACAAAGATACCAAATGATCCAATGTAAGCAGAGATGTCTCTAGGGTATGGTGAATTGAGGTGATGGCCCTGTGTGCAGCCAACTCTTTAGTTCCAAGTCCCTGCCACCCTCTCAGGGTCTGGACCTTCCCCCATCTCAGAGCTCCAGTGACTGTCAGCCAGGCAGTAACTCAGGAAAGCAGAGGATATGAGAGAAGGAAGCAGTTCTATCTGTTGCTATTACAAAAAGTTTAGACTCAGATCTAAGTAATCAGCCGAAAACCCTGAAACCTTGTTAAGCTAGAAAGATTCACTACTCCCCTCCCCCTTTTCTTAACCTTTTCACATTGTTTATTTATTGAGAACTTAAATACAAAATAGGAAAAGAAAAAAAAATTGCCATGTGCACAGCAGAACATGAAAGGACTTTATATTCAAAATATAAAGCAATAAATTTCCATTTCAAGAAAGTCTATATAATAAATACTACATATTGTGATCAGAACTGCCCATCTTTTCCTTGCTTCCTTGGACATTTTCTTTTGTTCTCTTCTGTGAATTTTTTACTTTATTCCTTTTCTTCCTTCTTCCCCTCTCCTCCCACCCCAAGACTAGAGTTAAGTGCAGATATACATGCACACACAAATACATACATTAATACATATATACATATACATGATGTGGGTGTAGACACCGGCTGATGGTAGGCACCAAAAGTTGGGGTTTGGTCATGTGAAGAATTCACAATGGCTATTCTCATTGACAAAAGGTAGACTTATTTAGGAAAGAAGTTATAGATAAAATGAAGGGATATAATAGATATCAGGAATGGAAAAATATGAAATACAGTTGGGAGAGCATAGAAAGGGATTTTAATAATTAATGATGGAAAGGGCAAGTTCCATAATAGAACTTGCCTTTTTACTAGGAGAAAGAAACCACTCTATGAGGTTGGGGTATACCTTTAGCTAGCAGGCTAAATCCTGAAAGGGACTTAAGGAGGAGAACTCGAATTAGGAGAGACATCATAAGGCATGAGGGGGTTAAGAGGGACTCTGGGGGGGTGAGGGAGGTAAGGAGAAAGACATCATGAGGTAGAGTGCCTTGGCAGACTGATTCAGAGGTGAGCAGCAGCTAAGTCATGGCTCATAAGTAGATTTTATAGGGAAAATTTAACCTCATGGACATGACTGGGATTTTTGACAAGACATGGCAAGGTGAGACTGCTTAAAACTCCTATAGAGGTAGATCTCAGGAGTTTAACATAACTTAGATTTCTGACTGGGATACTTCCCCAGAGGATGCAACCATGGAGCTACAGTGATCTCTATCACTGCTTTCTCCCTGCCTGCCTCAGGGATCAGTTCTTTAGTTTCTCTCTGTCCAACACACCATTCAGGACCTCATCATACACACATACATATACATAAATATCTATAATACACCATACACGGTATATTAAATACTATCTCTAATATATCTATCTATAATACACTATACATGGTGCATGATATGGGAGACACTGGCATAGGACCAACCATCACAGCATGCCCTTATCAGAGAAGGTGCTCTTTAGCATAATTAAATTAGCTCAGAAGAAACACAAGATGCACAAAATTAGAGAAGGTACCCCAAATGTTCATATGGACTATTTGTGTCTGACCTGTGGCAGAGCACTCTGAGCTCCTAATAGTATGATTAGCCACAGTTGGACACACTATAATTCAACTATAATAAGATGATGTCAACTCTAATAAAATGATGTCATTTTGGTCCTCTTTGAAAATAATCAAAACCAACCTACCAATCATACGCATATATATTCATATGCATCTATGTAATACTGTATGTACTGTGCTTATTTGTCCTCTGTTTCTCTGAAGGTAAATATCTTCCTTCATAAGTCCAAGTCTTTTCATATTTTTCTAAATCCATCAAATCATCACTTCCTATGCTACAGCAATATTTCTAACCTTATATTATCTAGTTCTTTTAGATATTCTAAAATTATATTGATTAATATGGCTGACATATAGTATAGTTTCCCTATTTTTCTCTTTTGATTAATCCTATTTTTGCTTTGACTTTGTCTGAGATCATTACTACTCCTGCTTTTTTTCCTAATAAATTCTACTCATCATCTTTATTTTATGTTTGCATGTATCTCTTATTTTCTATTCTTCCTAAATCCTCTGCTTTACTTCTACTCATTACTTTGCCCTCCTATTATTTACCCTATATTTAACCCCCCACAAGGATCCCTCCTTTATCCTCTTCCCTTTTCTCCTTGCCCTCTTCTTTTTATAAGATTTTTATTTATTCACTTATTTATTCACTCACCCTCTTATTTCTTTATAAATTTAGAAGACTTTTATTCTCTTCTAAATGTATGTGATATTCTCTTTTTAACCCAGATCTAATATGAGTGTGGTTTCCTCCAAAAATCTCTCCCTTATCCTCTTCTTTCTCTCTATCTTCTTACTCCCTTATTTTCTTCGGAATATAGAATAATTCATATACTTCTTGATATACATATGTCATTTCCTCTTTAACTCATTCCCAGTGAGATGGGGTTCCAAAACTATTAGCTTTATTCCCCCATCTAATTCCTCTGTGTCAGTGTAGTTCTTATTGCCCCCCATTTGTATAAGATAATTACTCCTTTTACCTTTTTCTAAATGGTTTTATGTAATGTTCTTTTTTTCTAGAATATAATCTCTGTGAGCAGGTTTCTTGGAGGGCTTCTGGAGGCAGCCTTAGTTTCAGTTCAATGTAATCACCCTGAATGCAGCCAGGAATTAAAGTCCAAAATTTTTATTGTCGCTGTCCAAGTCTTGTCCTTCCTTGGGCCTAGTTAGCTTTAATAGAGGCCTATCTCTCTCCTTGGTTCTGAGAGCTCTTGTCTCTAGTCCTTTGTCTCTGCCATCTTCAGCCTCTTGTCCTCCCAAAGTCTCCAGCCAGTGGAAGTTGGAATGAAATCTTGACTCCTCCTCCCAGAGAGTGGGCTTTGGGGTTTCTGATTTGTGAATCTCCCAGAAGTCCAAGAGTGGGCTTGTCCTTTAATGGGCTTGTGAACTCCTCCTTATATATATATGCTCTCTCTAATGTGTGAACTCCTTTAAAGGTGTGAACTAAGTACATAAGCATTAGCATCTTGTTTCAAGTTCTGGCCCATAACAGTTTTGTTTTTCCTTTTACACATACACATACACACACTCAGATCATGGAACAGAAGGATGTATGTATTATGATATAATCCTACTTCTATCACTTGTGAATCATAGGATATCAATGTGAATTCTGCCTCTGTGACCTGGGATGTTACTTAAATTGTCTGGCCTTTGGTTTTCTCAACTGTAAAATCAAGGGTTGGATTAAATAGTCTCTAAGGTCTCTTCCAATTTTCCATGACAGGTAACAAGAAGTTAAAAATCTTCTCTCTTTAACTAGCCCCAAGTTGCTATTTCAGGATCTCTTATGTGGTTCAGTGAGGTCTCTCCATCCTAAATTCACATGACTCAATCTTCAAATATGAGCTTCTTCACCTAAGACAATTGAAACATAATTACACTTGAAATTTTCAGAGGAGGAGGGCAATTATGAACCTGGGTCACCTTCCTCAGCAGGATTTCTTTCTCTCTTCCTCTTGTTCTTCCTCTATAACTACAACTAGTCTAATAGAATGCCTTGAAGAAATGACAAAGATAGATAATCAAAGACTGACTTTCTTACAAAGAATTTCCCCAAAGTCAGGTAATTAATGACTCCTATTGTTCTGTAATAATAGAGTCCTATGTTGAATACTTGGAAACAAAAGCACTAACCATGAAATACATTTGCAGTTGAGCTGCTCTACTGTCTGTGTATATCTCTCATTTAGAGACCCTAAGATGATTTTCCTTTTTATCCCCCAGAAAAAAACACAGCAGAGCCAAAGACCTGGTTTGCTTTAAAATGGTCATAGTTTAAGTAAGGATGATTGATGGTGGTCTAGCCTGTGGCCTGTAACGTATTTAGCAATCTCAGATTCTCTGAAAGGGGGAACATTACTGGTTTATCATTACGCTTCTGGTGGATGAAGCATAAGCATTAGCCTCAGCAATTGGACTTGAAGTTGTAACCAAACAAGGAAGGCTCACAGGGCAGGGAGAATAGGATAGATCACAAATCTAGAGTAGAAGGGGCTTATCCTCATTTTACAGATGACAAAAGTGAGGCTCAGGGAGATAAAATGTCTTGCCCTAAATCACAAAGGTAGCAAATAACAAAGGAAGAATTTGAATCTTATTTCCATTATCCAAGGATCTTTTATTTCATCTGTGTATCTATTATTCTTTCAGCTTTTTCCATGGAAGAGAATCTGAGATTGCTTAGCATATTACAGGGGAGTGGCTATATGGTCATGGTCATTTTTACTTGGTTCACAAATATTTTTCTCTTTTTTGCTGAGGCAGTTGGGGTTAAGTGACTTGCCCAGGGTCACACAGCTAGGAAGTGTTGAGTGTCTGATACCAGATGGAACTCAAAGCCTCCTGTCTTCAGGGCTGGTGCTCTATCCACTGCGCCATCTAGTTGCCCCTTCACAAACATTTTTGAACAAATAGACCTTTCTGGCTTTTAGTTTCCTCTACCTGCCAAGTTCCTTGAGAACAGAGTCCATTTCCTTTTTTTTTTTTTTTTTCTCCTAAGCATTGCATTTTCAGCTATCTAGGAATTCCTACTACTAATCCTTGACTGTGATAGGTTTCAAAAGCCCAGGGTCATTGACCTTCCACCTGAAGATCAGAGTTGAAATTTGTGGCAGAATACATTTCCCTCTATAAAACAAGGACTTTCCTTTTTTTGAAACTAGAATTATCAGTATGAGGAGCTCCCAATATGGAATGTCTCTCTCCCACCCACTCAAATAAATCAGTATCTGCTTTGCAACCAAAAGTCTTCCTGAGGCCACTGAAAAATTGACTAGCCAGAGTTACAGAGTCAGGTTTCATCAGAGGCAAGACTGATAGCCAGGTCTTTTTTTATATGGAGAGCAGGTCTTCATCCACCATGGCATAATGGTTCCCAAAATGGGATACAAATTATCAACAATCTTTCTAAAGCATTTTTGAGGTTACAAAGTTTAACTATTCTGTGAGATGGTTTGTATAAAATTTATTTTTCTTGCTACACTCATACATTTCACCTTGATGGGGTAGCATTTTATTTAGAAAAAAAAAAACCTTTTTTTTTTTTTACAGAAATACTTAGCTTTAGTGTCTATTTCTGCTACATTTTAAACTTTGTCATATTTAGGTTTAATTAGTTATTTGGGTTGTATAAAAATGATCAATGAGAAAGATGTTTTTCTCTTGGTTTCATGAATGATATTTAATTGGAAGAGGAAGTTACATAAATTTATTTTTTATTTTTTTTTTTTTAGACATAAGAAAATTTTATTTTCTACTGAAGTACAGCTAACATTTACTTAGGGCTTTGAGGTATTTTGCAGATTATTTTACATATATTACCTTAAAGTTCTCAGCAACTTTATGATTTAAATATTGCATATATTATTTTTACCATATTACAAATGAAGAAACTGAGAACAACTTAATGGAAAGCACACTAGCAGGGAAATTGAGTTCAAATAACAGCTTTGCCAATTGCTGCCAATAAACCATGGGTAAGCTGCTTAATCTTTCTTGTTAGAGTAGAGTCTCTTTAGAGTTCCTTTCTTTTTTTTTTTTTTTTTTTTTTTTTTTTTTAATTTTTTATTTTATTTTATAATTATAACATTTTTTGATAGTACATATGCATGGGTAATTTTTTACATCATTATCCCTTGCACTTACTTCTATTCAGATTTTTTCCCTTCCTCCCCCAACCCCCTCCCCCAGATGGCAAGCAGTCTTATATATGTTAAATATATTACAGTATAGTCTAGATACAATATATGTGTGTAGAACCGAATTTTTTTTTGTTGCACAGGAAGAATTGGATTCAGAAGGTAAAAATAACAGTTTACATTCATTTCCCAGTGTTCCTTTTCTGGGTGTAGCTGGTTCTGTCCATCATTAATCAATTGGAATTGGATTAGTTCTTCTCTATGTTGAAGAAATCCACTTCCATCAGCATACATCCTCGTACAGTATCATTGTTGAAGTGTATAATGATCTTCTGGTTCTGCTCGTTTCACTCAGCATCAGTTGATGTAAGTCTCTCCAAGCCTCTCTGTATTTCTCCTGTTGGTCATTTCTTACAGAACAATAATATTCCATAACATTCATATACCATAGTTTACCCAACCATTCTCCAATTGATGGACATCCATTCATCTTCCAGCTTCTAGCCACTATGAAAAGGGCTGCCACAAACATTTTGGCACATACAGGACCCTTTCCCTTCTCTAGTAGTTCCTTGGGGTATAAGCCCAGTAGTAGTATGGCTGGGTCAAAGGGTATGCACATTTTGATAACTTTTTGGGCATAATTCCAGATTGCTCTCCAGAATGGTTGGATTCTTTCACAACTCCACCAACAATGCATCAGTGTCCCAGTTTTTCCACAGCCCCTCCAACATTCATCGTTATTTGTTCCTGTCATCTTAGCCAATCTGACAGGTGTGTAATGATACCTCAGAGTTGTCTTAATTTGCATTTCTCTGATCAATAGTGATTTGGAACACTCTTTCATATGAGTGGAAATAGTTTTAATTTCATCATCTGAAAATTGTCTGTTCATATCCTTTGACCATTTATCAATTGGAGAATGGCTTGATTTCTTATAAATTAAAGTCAATTCTCTGTATATTTTGGAGATGAGGCCTTTATCAGAACCTTTAACTGTAAAAATTTTTTCCCAATTTGTTACTTCCCTTCTAATCTTGTTTGCATTAGTTTTGTTTGTGCAGAAACTTTTTAATTTGGTGTAATCAAAATGTTCTATTTTGTGATCAATAATGGTCTCTAGTTCTCCCTTGGACACAAACTCCTTCCTCCTCCACAAGTCTGAGAGGTAAACCATCCCATGTTCCTCCAATTTATTTATGATTTCGTTCTTTATGCCTAAATCTTGGACCCATTTTGATCTAATCTTAGTATGTGGTGTTAAATGTGGGTCCATGCCTAGTTTCTGCCATACTAATTTCCAGTTTTCCCAGCAGTTTTTGTCAAATAATGAATTCTTATCCCAAAATTTGGGATCTTTGGGTTTGTCAAAGATTAGATTGCTATTTTTATTCACTATCTTGTCCTGTGAACCTAACCTATGCCACTGATCAACTAGTCTATTTCTTAGCCAATACCAAATGGTTTTGGTGACTGTTGCTTTATAATATAGCTTTAAATCAGGTACACTTAGACCACCTTCCTCTGACTTTTTTTTCATTAGTTCCCTTGCAATTCTCGACCTTTTATTCTTCCATATGAATTTTGTTGTTATTTTTTCTAGGTCATTAAAATAGTTTCTTGGGAGTCTGATTGGTATAGCACTAAATAAATAGATTAGTTTGGGGAGTATTGTCATCTTTATTATATTCGCTCGGCCTATCCAAGAACATTGAATGTCTTTCCAATTATTTAAATCTGACTTTATTTTTGTGGCAAGTGTTTTGTAATTTTGCTCATATAATTCCTGACTCTCCTTTGGTAGATATATTCCCAAATATTTGATACTATCGACTGTTATTTTGAATGGAATTTCTCTTTGTATCTCTTGCTGTTGGATTGTGTTGGTAATGTATAAAAATCCTGAGGATTTATGTGGATTTATTTTGTATCCTGCGACTTTGCTAAAATTCTGAATTATTTCTAATAGCTTTTTAGCAGAGTCTTTGGGGTTCTCTAAGTATACCATCATGTCATCTGCGAAAAGTGACAATTTGATTTCTTCATTTCCTACTCTAATTCCTTGGATCTCTTTCTCGGCTCTTATTGCCGAGGCTAGAGTTTCTAGTACTATATTGAATAGTAATGGTGATAGTGGGCAACCTTGTTTCACTCCTGATCTTACAGGGAAAGGTTCTAGTTTATCACCATTACATATGATGTTTACTGAAGGTTTTAAATATATGCTCCTTATTATTTTAAGGAATAGTCCATTTATTCCTATACTCTCAAGCGTTTTTAGTAGGAATGGATGTTGGATTTTATCAAATGCCTTTTCTGCATCTATTGAGATGATCATATGGTTTTTATTCATTTGATTATTAATATGGTCAATTATATTAATAGTTTTCCTAATATTAAACCAGCCCTGCATTCCTGGTATAAATCCCACTTGGTCATAGTGTATTATCCTGGGGATGATTTTCTGAAGTCTATTTGCTAATATCTTATTTAAGATTTTAGCATCAATATTCATTAAGGAAATTGGTCTATAGTTTTCTTTCTCAGTTTTCGATCTACCTGGTTTAGGTATCAGTACCATGTCTGTGTCATAGAAGGAATTTGGTAGGACTCCTTCAATCCCTATTTTTTCAAATAGTTTACATAGCATTGGAGTTAGTTGTTCTTTAAATGTTTGGTAGAATTCACCTGTAAATCCATCTGGTCCTGGGGACTTTTTCTTGGGAAGTTGGTTAATAGCTTGGTCTATTTCTTTTTCTGAGATGGGACTATTTAGACTACTTACTTCTTCCTCTGTTAATCTGGGCAAGCTATATTTTTGAAGGTATTCTTCCATTTCATTTAAGTTATCGAATTTATCGGCATAAAGTTGAGCAAAGTAGCTCCTAACTATTGTTCTAATTTCCTCTTCATTAGTGGTGAGTTCACCCTTTTCATTTTCAAGACTATCAATTTGCTTTTTCTCTTTCCTTTTTTTAATCAGGTTTACTAAGGGTTTGTCTATTTTGTTGGTTTTTTCATAAAACCAACTCTTAGTTTTATTAATTAATTCAATAGTTTTTTTACTTTTAATTTTATTAATCTCACCTTTTATTTTTTGAATTTCAAGTTTTGTGTTTGTCTGGGGGTTTTTAATTTGTTCCTTTTCTAGCAATTTTAGTTGTAAACCCAATTCGTTGGCCCTCTCTTTCTCTATTTTATGCAAGTAGGCCTGTAGAGATATAAAACTTCCCCTAATTACTGCTTTGGCTGTATCCCACACATTTTGGTATGATGTCTCATTATTGTCATTTTCTTGGGTGAAGTTATTAATTATGTCTATGATTTGCTGTTTTACCCAATCATTCTTTAGTATAAGATTATTTAGTTTCCAATTATTTTTTGGTCTATTTTCCCCTGGCTTTTTATTAAATGTTATTTTGATTGCATTATGGTCTGAAAAGGATGCATTTACTATTTCTGCCTTACTGCATTTGATTTTGAGGTTTTTATGCCCTAGTATATGATCAATTTTTGTATAGGTTCCATGAACTGCTGAGAAGAAAGTATATTCCTTTCTGTCTCCATTTAGCTTTCGCCAAAGATCTATCATATCAAACTTTTCTAGTATTCTATTTACCTCTTTGACTTCTTTCTTATTTATTTTGTGGTTTGATTTATCTAATTCTGATAGTGCAAGGTTGAGATCTCCCGCTATTATAGTTTTGCTATCTATTTCCTCTTGCAGCTCTCTTAATTTCTCTTTTAAGAATTTAGATGCTGCACCACTTGGTGCATACATGTTTAATATTGATACTGCTTCACTATTGATGCTTCCCTTTAGCAGGATATAATGCCCTTCCTTATCTCTTTTAATTAGATCAATTTTTGTTTTTGCTTGATCTGAGATTAGGATGGCTACTCCTGCTTTTTTGGTTTTGCCTGAAGCATAATAGATTCTGCTCCACCCTTTTACTTTTAGTTTGAATGTCTCATCCTGTTTCAGGTGTGTTTCCTGTAAACAACATATAGTGGGGTTCTGACTTTTAATCCAATCTGCTAACTGCTTCCTCTTTATGAGGCAGTTTGCCCCATTCACATTTATGGTTAGAAGGACTAATTCTATATTGCTTGCCATCCTATTAACCCCTGCTTATGCTTTTCCCCTTTCCTTCCCTTTTACCCTCCTATCCAGTATTAAACTGGTAAACACCACTTGCTTTTCACAGCCCTCCCTTTTTAGGATCCCTCCCCCACCTTAAAGATCCTCCCCTTATTTTACCCCTTTTCCTCGAAATTACTGTATTCCCTTCCCCTTAGCTTACTCCTTCCCTTTCACTTTACAATAAAGTGGAAGAAGTTTCACCATAAATCGAATATGTCTATTGATACACACTATGTTCATCTCCCTCCTTTCTTTCTCTCAGATATAATAGGTTACCTTTGCCTCTTCATGAGATGTAGTACCACCACTTTACACTTTTTTATGATATAATCTCCTTTCCACCTCTAGTTTCTAAGACAAATTGTACATATGTTCTTTACATATTTTTTTGACAGAAGTATAGTTCTCAAGATTTCTTTTTACCTTTTTTAGAAGTCTCTTGAGTTCTGTATTTGAAGATCAAACCTCTTATGTAGGTCTGGTTTTTTCATCAAAAATAGATGGAATTCATTTATTTCGTTAAATGTCCATCTTCTTCCCTGGAAAACGATGCTCATTCTTGCTGGGTACGTTATTCTTGGCTGCATACCAAGTTCCTTAGCCTTTCGGAATATCATGTTCCAGGCCCTGCGTTCTTTTAATGTGGATGCTGCTAGATCCTGTGTTATCCTTATTGTGGATCCTCCATATCTGAATTGTTTTTTTCTAGCAGCTTCCAATATCTTTTCCTTTGTCTGATGGTTCTTGAACTTGGCCACTATATTTCTTGGCGTTTTGATTTTAGGGTCCCTTTCAGTAGGTGATCGATGAATTTTCTCAATGTCTATTTTACCCTCTGTTTCCAAAACGTCTGGGCAGTTCTCTTTGATAATTTCCTCGAAAATGGTGTCCAAGCTCTTTTTTTCCTCCCATTTTTCAGGGAGTCCGATTATTCTCAAATTGTCTCTCCTGGATCTGTTTTCCAGGTCTGTTGTCTTTCTGGTAAGGTACTTGACAGTCTTTTCAATTGTTTCATTTCTCTGGTTTTGCTTGACTCCCTCTTGGTTTCTCCTTGAGTCATTCATTTCTACTTGTTCCAGTCTAATTTTCAATGATGTATTTTCTTCACTCACTTTTTTTATATCTCTTTGTAAATGTCCAATTGAGTTTTTATCTTCTATGGAATTTTTTTCCATTTTATCCATTTTATTTTTTTAGAGAGCTGATTTCTTTTTCCAGCTCTCTAATCCTGTTTTCCTTGGAGTTGTTTACCTTTTCCAGCTCACTAATCATGTTTTCCTTGGAGTTGTTTACCTTTTCCAGCTCACTAATCCTGTTTTCCTTGGAGTTTTTTACCTTTTCCAGCTCACTAATCTTGTTTCTCAATGATTTGATTTCTTTATCCATTCTGTCTTTGAATGCATGGGATGACTTCTCCAGGCTCTCTTGCCAAGCTTCCCTTTCCTTTTCCCATTTCTCTTCCAGCTCTCTTGTGAGAGCCTTTTTGATTTCCTCTATGAGGTTCTTTTGTATTGAGGAGCAGCTTATATCCCTCCCAGGGGATACATCTGGGGACAGTCTGTTCCTAGACTCCTCAGCATTTGAAGTCTGCTCCCTCTCCACACAGAAGCTGTCAATGGTTAGAGCCCTTTTGAATTTTTTGTTCATTTTGTCAGAGTAGGAATCAAAGAAAACAAACTGACAAGAGAAACAATTGGTCTGTTTTGCGGGGGATAGGGCTGGATGTTATTAATGGCTTCCTCTACAGACTGGGGGTAGGGCAGCAGAGAGCCACTAACAGAACAGCAATGACTGTACTGAGTCTGCGCTCTGAGGCTCTGAGAACGCACCGAGTCAGTCCAGGTGGGGGTTGGGGGTGACCGGGCTCTGAGAGACCCTGGCTTTCTGGGGTTTTAATCTTCACCTCCGGTGTTTACACCCTCTCTGCTGCTCCTGGCTTGCTGCCAAGTCGGAGCATCCACACTGGGGCAAAAGCCCTTTCGCAGAAACGGCAGAGATCACACCCCTCCCCCTCCGGTCTGAGCTGTGTGAGCTGCCTGTCTTGCTCTGGCTGTCTGCCCTCAGTCTGCCCCCAGTCTGATTGACCCTCCCCCGAACAAACACAGACCTTTTCTGGCGACTTTCAAGGATGTCTTCTCTTGGTGATAATTTGTGGATTTCTTTCTGGGTCAAGCATTAAGTCTGAGGCTTGTCATGAAGTAAGTTCTGAGAGAAAACAAGGAGCTCAAGCAGCTGTCTGCCTCCACGCCGCCATCTTGGCCGGAAGTCCAGGAAGTTACATAAATTTAACCAAAATCTCTACTGTAAAACCTATACTCTAATTTTTATAGAGAAGGCATTTTTATTAGGAAAGTTAGGGATGAGTTAACTTGGTAAAAATATCATTTATTTTTATTTTTGGTTTTACTGATTTAACCAGATTTCTCTTTCTAATGTCCACATGTTTAATGTCTTTAGGGAAAATAAAACAAACAAATGAAAACACCAGCTTCCCATGGATCAATTACTAAGTGTTTGATTAGGAATTACCAGAATATAGGACTTTTGACTTCAAGACAATGCCTTTTTTTTTTTTTTTTTTTTTTTTGTGCCAGCTGCAGCCCTTCTGTGACATACAAAAATGCCTGGAGAATTAAAAACAAATGAACTGTTGCTCTGGAGTACTACTTGAGGCATACTTCACTTTAGGGAAGAAATGTCATTTCATACTACTTAGTAGAGAAGTGATCAGAGAATACTTATGCTGGAAGTCACTTTAGAAGTCATCTAGTTCAATCCCCTTGTTTTGTAACATAAACTCAAGGCCTATAGAGATTAACAAATGCTCCAAGTATTATTCAATTTTTATAGTCTGCAACACTGGGATAACCTACTGAATGGTATAATTTCAGGGATATCAGAATAATCTCCCTATTCCAAAATATAACCATTTCTCCATCTAGCAGATGCTTACAATACCATTATAAATTAATTGCTTTGGCTTTATCTCTCAAAACTTTTAAAAAAATAATATTTTATTTTTCTCTAATTACATATAAAGACAATTTTTAATTATTTTAAATAAACTTTTGAGTTCCAATTTTTTTTCTTCTGCTCTTGATGAGAGGAGCCTCAAAACTCTCTCTAAAACTCCTTGAAGAAGAGATTCTCCTTGAATGATGGCTTTCTGTAAAAGACCCCACCCAAGGGAAACAGGATAAACAGCTTCATTCTCTTATCCTAAGAGACAGCACCACCCCCTATTGATAACACTCATTAATGATTAAGCTTCCCATTGAATGAAAGATCAGCCTAAAGACACTCATTCAATTCCAAGATTTTCAGCTGGGACAGTACCCACCAGCCCCCATCAAGAGCAACTCCCAGCTTGTAGCTGAGGCTTCTATTATAAAAACAACAATTTTAAACTCAGTCCTTGCAGAGGACCTAATATGCCAAGGAATCTCTCTCCCTGGCATAGCAGCAACCTCTGCCCACTGAAATGATATTCTCTTTCAGCATTACCCTTTCTTTATCTTCTGAACCTATTTCCCTAACAAGACTTTATACCTCTCTGTCATGATTTCTCTACTAGAAACTTTACTTCTATCAGACCTTGCCACTAAGGAATTCAGTCTTTCTATTCATCCATAGCAAAGGCTGACTTCCCAATGCCAATAATAAACTTCTTTTTACCAGTCTAGCTTTTTGAGTTCATAAATTCCTTTATAAAAGCCCTCTGTGCTGCCAGAAGGGGGTTCCCACAACTCCCTGCCATGTGCCAAATCCCAGGGGGATTTAGGGGAACAAAACCTCCTCACTCTCAGCTTCTTCCCCAAGACAGTAAGCAATTTGATAAAGGTTATATATGTTCAGTCATACAAACGTATGATTGATGGGGTTCTAGTGGCAATCAGAGAGTTGTGGGAATCTTCTTTTGGTTGGCATAGGTCCTTTGTGAAAGAATTAACGAATCTGAAGAGTTTTAAGTGGCAAAAATGGACGTTTATTGTTGGATGAGAAGTCAACTTTGTGACGAGACTGACTTCTTAGTAGCAAGGGAAATAGAAGCTGGCACTGAGAAGAGAATGGGTCCTAGCAGCTATGCCAAAAAGGCAAAGCATGCTACTTTGGACATTTTGCAAAGAAGTAATTTTAGAAATATCTTTTATAGAAAATCTGAGGCTCAGGTTTTAGGTAGAAAAGAAAGCCAAATTCCCCAGGCCTAGATATCCAATTGAATGGAAATCACTTTTTGAAGGCTTCTGGAATTTGGAATTTCTTGAAAAGGGTCTGCATCCATGGGGTGATTTGCCTTAGAAAAGGCCCAGCCAGGAGAATATGCTTTCATAGACTCTCTGGAATCTGGCAGGGGATGGAGGGGTCAAGAATCAAAGGGAACAGAATTTCAAGTGTTAATTTTACAGATCAAAAGGGAACATCCCTATCATGATCATATACCCAAATGAGACAAAACCTCACACACAAAAATTAATTTGCTTCAAAATGCATTCAAGCTCCATCAGTTTTTTCGCTAAAGGAAGTTTTTTTTTTTTGTTTGTTTTTGTTTTTGCTTTTTTTATTCTTTGGAAATATCTTGAATCATTGTATTGCTGAGAACAGCTAAGACATTCACAATCAATCATCATACAATATTGTTGTTACTGTGTACATTGTTGTCCTGGTTCTGCTCATTTCACTTTCCATCACTTCATATGCTTTTCCAAATTTTTCTGAAATCAGTCTGCTTATCATTTCTTATAGTACTATAACTAATAATTTCCACTATGATCCATATACCACAACTCATTCAGCCGTTCCCCAGTTGATGGGCATTACCTCAATTTCCAATTCTTTGCCACCAACAAAAGAATTACTATAAATAATTTTGTACAAATAGGTCCTTTCCCCTTTTCAAAAATCTTTGTGACACAGACCTAGTAGTGATATTGATGGATCAAAAGGTACACATAGTCTTATAACCTTATACAGTTCCAAAATGCTCTCCAGAATGGTTGGATAAAGAGGTGATTTTTAAATATGTATATTATTGGGAGGGAAAACTCATTAAATGAATTCAAGCTAAGATATTAGTGACATTATTTGCTGTGCTTTTCTATTCAAGGAGGTCACACTTACTATCTAGGAAGAGATGAATATTAGAAGGAAACATTTCTTTGCTATCTTCAAATTTTTATCTAAGGCTGGTCCATTGTGTTGGATGATTCTATCATGAGGATATAAGGAAATATTGGAGACCTCCAGGAAATTTTGACTTAACTACATCAAAAAGTAAGCTAGTGCAAAAGATAAGCATTCTAAGAAAATGACATTGACTATAAAACTGATAGTTGGATTAGTCCTTGTATAGTTAGGAGAAGAGCATGGTAGATATTCATAGTAAAAATTGATTATGTCAAAATACTGATTTTGAGAGGATAAAAGGATTACATTTAATAAGAAGTTAAATAATGTGAAATAGAGAAGTTTCTTTTACATGAGTAAATAAATGTATTTAACTTTACAATTGACCCAGAGAAGCACAAACTGAATTTATGATTAACTATTCAAATTTCCATATGCATATTTAAAAACATATAAACTCAATTCAACTTTTAAATCATTTTGAATAAAGGATATGAATACATTGTTACCATCATAATTTTTTTTTTTACCATCTTGTACTTCTAAGTGAATTTTCTAAAAATTCTAAACATTTTCTAAAACTAAATTTTAAACTCAAGGTAACAGAGACTGTTTAAAGTCTCTACTTACTACCCAAACTATATGAATTCAATAAATATTTAATTGGTAACTATAATAAATTATGCTAATTATCAGATGAAAGATAACACTCTTCCCTCAATGTTCTTGAAATCTAATTGAGGAAATATTGCATGTTTTAAACATATAGCTATGATACAAGTCAGGATCTGTTAAGAGCAATGTGGAGGGTCAAAGTTCTATGAGAAATCTGAGATTTGGAAAGATGACTTTTAACTGAAGGGTGAGGGGGTCAACAGAGTGGGGAGGGAGATCAGGAAAGGGTTTATAAAGCAATGTGTTCCCTCAGGGAACAGAGTAATTGAGTTATTCTGTAAATTATCTCAATTTTATAAAGAGAGTTTCTATCACTGCCCTCCTAGAAATCATATCCAATGAAGTTCTACCAACCTTGTGACAACCTCTAATTACTTAGGATAGAGTTCACTAGTGGATATCATGCAATTCTCAGAATCCATCATTTAGATGGAGAAAATACAGAGCAATCATGCATTTTCATTTCTCTTTTTTGGCATAAAATTTGTACTTGAGAAAATTTTTGAAAGTTGTCTTTTACTGTCTTGGCCACAACAAAAAACAATAATAGGCATTACATGGCTACTATATGTAGAATAGGGCAGCTAATAGTGTAGCGGATAGACTACTCAGCCTTGAGTCAGGAAGATCTGAGTTCAAATTTACTCTGAGAGACTAGTGAGATTAGTGTGACCTTGATCAAGTCACTGATCGAGTCACTTAACCATGTTGGCTTCTGTTCCTCATCTGGAGAAGGAAATGGCAGATCACTCCAGAATTTTTTTTTTAATTAAAGCTTTTTATTTACAAAACATATGCATAGGTAATTTTTCAACATTCATCTTTGCAAAGCCTTCTGTTCCAAATCATTCCCTCCTTCCCCACCCCACTCTTCCCCTTGATAGTAGGTAGTCCAATACATGTTAAATATATAAAAATATGTGTTAAATCCAATGTATGTATACACATTTATACAGTTATCTTGCTGCACAAGAAAAATCAGATCAAGAAGGAAGAAAAAAAAACTGCAAAAGGAAACAAAATGAGAACAAACAGCAACAGAAAGCCACTCCAGAATCTTTGCCAAAAAAATCCCAAATGGGGTCATAAAGAGTTAGACATGACTGAAATGACTGAATAACAATAACAAATATGCAGAGTACTGTGCTAGGCACTATGGAAAATAAAAAATTTACACAAAACATAATCCTTGCCCTCAAATAGCTTACTTATTTAGAAAGGGGATAAGACATGTATGCATATAGCTACAATACAAAATGTTATATGAAAATAATGAAAGTACCCTTCAATCATAAATTGGATTAGATCTCTGGACCACTCATTGACTGGACTGACCTTTGAAATATGAAAGAGAAAGGGAAAGAGACTTGGGCTGAAAATCATCCTGAATTGTAATCCTAACTGTGAACAGCTATGTGACACTTCTCTATCTTTGTTTAGGAAATAAGGAATAGCAATGATTCAATAAGCAAATTTCAAAAATGTCTATGAAAGCACCTATTCTGTGAAGCACATGGTGATGAACATTAGGGAATGGAAAAACAAAACAGGATATAGTCTCTGACTTCTAGATTTTTATAATCTTTGTGGGAGGGGAGAAGTTATTTGAAGGGCTAGGAGAAATATACAAATAATTAGATTATAAATCGCTATATTATAAATTCAGAAATAACCAGAATTGCATTAGTGATTCAAGAAGACAAATCAGGCAGAGGGGATATGTCTTGTGGAGTCTTATGGAAGGAGAAAGCTGAGCTGAGTCTGAAGGCAAAAAGTTCAAGAGTTACATATATTGCTCATTTTAAGTACAGGAAGCAGCTTGAACCAAGGGCACAGATATGAGAGAGGACCAGAATGAAGTCACAGAACGGCAAGCAGACTGATTTATCTAGTAAGTACATAGTACAGAGAGGTCAGGGTCATGGTTACGATGTGTTATTGGAAAAAAGAAGAAAGATGTCAATACCCTTCAGAATTATCTTGCTATTATAGCCATTGGTATTTTGCTTTAAGAAGAAGGGTTATTGAGGTGAAGTTAAAAAAAAAGTTTCCTTATCACAATATCCTTCAATCTTTTTATGCTTATTAGAGGGAGTAGAGTCCAAAGGACATTTAATTCTGTGATGGAATCAAAAAAGACTCACTAACTGAAACAGGTGTCTTTAGATAAACTATATGGTCTAGAAGAAATGGAATCATTGAGTTGAATTCAGAGAAGAGAAGAAATCAAAAGAAGAGAAGCAGTTAATAAAAGAGTTTTAAGAAGAGGTTAAAGTCAGCATAAGCTTCTCTGTCTTCTGAGACAGCTTGGTTGAGGGAGCTGGCGGGGGAAGCTGTTAAGAGCATCAATGCAGGTTTTAGTTGGCTTGCTGAGAAGAGAGCTGTAGCCTTCTTTTCTAAGGAAAAATCCACCATTTTATGTTGAGTAAATTGAGGTAAATAGATACATACAATGAAGGTAATGTATAATGTAAAGTGGTGACTATCAGTTAAAAAAAAAGAGGGAATGAATGGAAGAAATATTGCAGATTTATTGAATTGACTAGATTTTGCAATTGATGGGAAATCAGAAAGAATCAAAGAGGGTTATGAAATTTTGCTTCAGGGATAGAAGATGTATTTCAATATCACCACATCAACAAAAATGAAGTAGGGGAGGAGGGGTAGATATTGGGGTGAATAAGATGAATTATTCTGGATTTGAACTCATTTTCCTGATACTAGATCCAGTGCCTTATCTCTTTGTCACCTATCCATCTCTTTTTTCATGAAATATGAAGTTTATTACATCTTCAAACTCAACTCTTTGTGCCCAATTCTTTGTGATTCCATTTAGGTTTTCCTGGCAAGGATATTGGAATGGCTATTTTCTTCTCCTGTTTATTTTACAGATGAGGAAACTGAGTAAAAGGTTTAAGTGATTTTCCCAGGGTCACATGGATAGTAAGTTTCTGAGGCCAAATTAGAATTCAGGAAGATGAGTTTTCCTGACTCTGTCTTAACCAGCATTTTATCCATTGTGTGGACAGAATCTAGATCTTTAGATACTCTCTTCTGTTGGTGGCCTGTGTCATAGATCTGACCACCAAGAAACCAAAACTATCACATTCTGGATTACTTATTTGTCTTCTTAAAAATTAGCTGTCTTCTTCCTCTTTGACTCTTCAGTCTCTGTTTGGAATATAAGATTATCTTGAAAATAGGTTGGAGGTGGCAACTTGCTGGTGGGGAGATTAGCATAAGAAAACAATATCTGGCAGGAAAAGGTTTAGCTGAGAGCATCAACAGAAAATATCTGCAGTCTTGCCATGCTGAAGGCTTGAATTTTTCCTTCATGTAGATGCTTTGGCTACATATTTGCTGTGGCATTTTGTATTCCTTCTTACATGTTTGCTCACATGCTTTGCATGTGTAGAGGTCCCACACATAATTCTCATAAAGACATCCTATTCCCACTGAATATATTTGTATTTATATGAGAATGAGTTTAAGGCATGTGGAAGAAGGGTTTTATTATTTATTTACATTTTAAATTTAATTAAAATACCTTTAATGTCAATAACATGTTGGGGGACCATAGAGGCTACAAAAGAGTATGAGAGTGGAGTAGCATGAAAAAAAAAAAGGTAATGAATAGGCAAGTTTCAGCTAGATTATTGGAGAACCTCAGATGCTATGATAAGGCACGTGTATTTTAGTGAAGGATTTTTTTTTTTTAGCAGGAAAGTGAGATGCTTTAACTATGCTTTGGAAAAATTATTCTGATAGTGCTATGACAGACAACTTTTTTTTGGGGGGGGAGGGGAATGGGAGTTTATATATACACAGAACTCCCAAATAAACTCAGGTCAATAGGAGAGATTTTTACCACAGTTGCAATATTAGATTTACAGCTGTCTAAGAAAACCCATTTTCAAGACTTAATTGTAAGAGGTTGATCGTCTCTGCACCTTTGCCATGAAAGAGACACAGAGCATTGACATGATACCCATGGGAAATAAACAGAGAGGGGAAGGGGAGAAGGAGAGAGACTGGGGAAGGAGTAAAAGAGAGAAAGAGGGAGGAAGGAAGGAGGGAAAGGAGTGAGGGAAAGGAAGAAGAAGAGAGAGAGGGATAAGAGGAGGGAGGGATAGAGGGAGAATTTTCAATTTTCCTGTTGCACAATCCAGTATGCAGGGAGAAAATACAATAATATGTTCACATAAGGTTTCCAAATTTTAATAGGCATGGTCTGGGTGATTATAACTTGGAAGATCATTTGAATCCAAATATCTAATTGAAAACAACCAAATTTCCCAAAAGACTCCATAATTGTGGCCAATCTAGATATTAGGCAGCAGTAGATCCATCTGTTCTTTTTCCTTAAATCTTTATTCTACATAATAGCACCAAGCACTCATAACAATACTATACATCTCAGCTATGGCCTCCTGCCCTGCTTTCTATAGCAATGATGATATCTGAGCTATTCCAAGCTGTGGTGTTGAGGTCAGAGGAAACAGATAGGAAGTTATTTATTATAGCAGTGAAGGTAAGAAGTGATGAGGGTGTTATGTAAGGTTGTCAGTAAAAAAAAGAGGAGATGGATGAAAGAGATGCTGTACATTTATCAAACTGACAAGATTATGCAACTAATGAGAAGCCAGAAAGAGTCAAAAAAGGTTATGAAGCCTGTTTTGGGGTGGAGGGGGGACAGTTTTTGGTATCATCATATCAACAGACATGAAGAAATGGGGTAGGATGGGCAGGTATTGGAGTGAAGAAGATGAATTATTTTTTGAAATAGTTTTCAGGCCACTATCCTGATGGTGGGATCTTAAAGCCAGAGATACCCCTTGCACATCTGGAATTGTGATACTAAAAAGGTAAAAGAGACATTTGAGAGTGGAAATAAAAATTTAGAAGGAGATATTATAACCTATTTAAAGTGTAGGATAGAAGACATAGTCTAAAGGCCCATCCACATTTAAGGTCTGTGGATAGAAATAAGATCCAGAGCCAGAAAGAATGAGGTAAGAAAATCAGGAGAATTATAATTTTACAGAATCCAATGGAGGAGAGGATATTGAAGAGAAGATAATCAATAGTGTGAAATGCTTCGAAGAGGTCACAAAGAATGAGGACTGGAAAAAGACCATTCAGTTTGTTGATATGGAGCTCATTAGTGATGGAAAAGAAAGCAATTAGAAGAGAGTAATGAAATTTGAATTCATGTTGTAAGGCATTGGGGAATCATTGGATGGTAAAGATGTGGGGAAAGTATAAACTACTTTTTTGAGAAGTTAGGAAGGAAAGTGAAGAGAGATATAGGATGATAACCTATAAATGGTGAAGGGAAGCAAGTTGTATTGTTTTAAGGTGTTCTTGTTTCAAAGATAGGGCAGAAGGGCAAGGGACAAGTAGGAATAGAAAGTATCAAGAACTGGATGCCCAATAAAGCAGTGTCTTGGAAAATACTGAAAAGGATGGAATTGAAAGCATAAATTATTTCATTCATTTTTTTTAGGGAGACCTAAACAAAAGGAAAAGCTTAGGAGTATAAAAAAAGCTTTGGAGATATGGAGGGCAGTTGAAGAAACTCAAGACGAACATATTCAATCTTCTCAGTAATATAATTGGCAAAATCATTTGGTGAAAAAGAGAAGGTTCAGGTTGATATAAGGAGGTTGAGAGGAGAGGAAGTGAGAAGGTTTGCAAAAGTGAGTGTAGTGAGAAGCTAGGCAACAAAGGAAATGCTTTGTAGAAATGAGGATCCAGGTAGGTCAGACAAAGTGTGCACTTAATGGGCGTGGTTTCCTGACTTTTCCAGCAATCCTTAGTATTTTGGTGTATTATTTTTTGCTTTAGTATCTTCCTCTGACTTATGCCAGATTGCTATTTTCTGACTATATTTCTTTCAGTGTCACTTGCCTTTCTTGAGGAATTTTTTATTGCTCACTAGTTATTTTCACCATCTCTCTCCTGGCCAAATAGAGGAGGGCGATAAATGAGGGGAGGGGAAGTTATTATCCCAACATGTATCATAAGAGTATTTATTATTTCCATTGTATATTTGTTCCAAATATTTAAAAGCATTCTCATTCATTAACATTCAGAACAATGCCAAGGATGAATGCATAATAGAATGAAGAAAGGGAAATATTCAGTTCAGTTATTAACAGGATCCTTGGTTATGCCAGGATCAGATACCATTGAAAAATAGGTTTCCATCTCAAAACACGTATTACAGTTTGATAGTTCCTGAGGTCTAACCCCTTCCACCCCAATCTGTAATGTTATTAGCATAGGTAACTTACAGTGAGGAAATGTTCTGTACCAATTCAAATTTTGTAACAGGTTCTTATATAGACTATAAAATTGCAAAATCAATATATGAGCCTCAAACTCAGATTTTCCTCACTCCAAGGTCAGTTCTTCAGCTAACTATGCCATGTTTCCTCTCTTCTGAGGTGTATTATAAGAAATTAACCTGAACTGACTTTTATTATTTTTTTTTAAGTAAAGCTCTTTATTTTCAAAACATATGCATGGGGATAGAGCATCAGCCCTAAGGTCTGGAGGACCATATATATGCATGGATAATTTTTCAACATTAATCCTTGCAAACTTTTGTGTTCCAATTTTCCTTCTTTCCCCTACCTCCTCCCCTAGATGGCAAGTAATCCAATATATGTTAAACATGATAGAAATATATGTTAACTCCAATGTACACATACATATTTATACAATTATCTTGCTACACAAGAAAAATCAAATCAAACAGGAAGAAAAAGAAAAAGAAAATAAAAAGCAAGCAACAACAAAAAAGAGTGAAAATGCTATGTTGTGAATCACACTCAGTTCCTACAATCCTCTCTGTGGGTGTAGATGGCTGTCTTCATCACAACATAATTCATCACAACAAAAGGAAACGCTTAGGAGTATAAAAAAAGCTTTGGAGCTATGGAGGGCAGTTGAAGAAACTCAAGACGAATATATTCAATCTTCTCAGTAATATAATTGGCAAAATCATTTGGTGAAAAAGAGAAGGTTCAGGTTGATATAAGGAGGTTGAGAGGAGAGGAAGTGAGAAGGTTTGCAAAAGTGAGTGTAGTGAGAAGCTAGGCAACAAAGGAAATGCTATGTAGAAATGAGGATCCAGGTAGGTCAGACAAAGTGTGGACTTAATGGGCATGGTTTCCTGAGAATTATAATTTTACAGAATCCAGTGGAAGAGAGGATATTGAAGAGAAGATAATCAACAGTGTGAAATGCTTTGAAGAGGTCACAAAGAATGAGGACTGGAAAAATCATCTCATTGTTGAAGAGAGCCATGTCCATCAGAATCAAATATCATATCATCTTCTTGTTGCCATGTATAATGATCTCCTAGTTCTGCTTATTTTACTTAGCATCACTGAACTGACTTTTAAAGAGAAACAATGTGACCTAATGGATCCTTAGTTTCCTCAAGAAAATAAGACAGGCACAGCTCAGGATACAATGTTAAAAAAAAAAAAAAAGAAAGAAAAGAAAGAAAGAAAAGAAAAGAAATACAGTTTGATCATTTCTATGTTACGATGGTCCGGTCTAGCTCCTCTGAAGGGCTCAGAATAAGTCTTTGTCAGGATAAGCAAAAGTCCTTGCCCCACATTGGGCACCAATATGTAAAGTTCTTGAACTGTGAGGGTCCAGTCGTCTGCTCAATTATAATCCTTCTCTGGGAGGAGATCTGTAAAATCTTTTCCTCTGTGCGCAGAGCTCTGAATCTCCTCCAGCTCTTGTCCTTTCTCAAATCAGACTGGTCTCCTTTCAGCCTGCCTGGCGTCAAAACTCTATCCCAGAGTCGATTCTCCCAGACCCAATGCTGCCCTTCTTTTATCCTCCCAGAGAATAGGCATGTGAGAACTCAATGGAGCATGGGGAAATACTTCCACCAATGAACTTGCTCCTCTTAGAATTCCTAAGGTGTAAACTCCCTTTAAAAGCCTGAACCAAAGGTGTGAGCTAGAGAACTATCAAGTCAACCTGAGTTCTCACCTTGTCACTGTCCCAATAACCTGAGTTCTCACCATGTAATCCTAACACTATGTAAGTGATTCTCAGATCAATATATCTAGTCCTAACTTTTAAGTCAAAGTCTGCCTCTTGGACTTGAGCTGAATGTCCAATAACATCTCAAACTCAAGATCCAAAACAAAATGTATACCTCCCCCTAACTTTTCCCTCTTCCCAACTTCTCTTTACTGTTGAGGTCACCTACATAATCTAGTCACCCAGGTTTGCCACCTTGATGACACACTTGATTATTCTTCAAATACATTCTACTTTTCCAGTCTTGCTATTTCTATATTCACATTATCTATCACATAAACTTCTTTTTTTCCTTTAATCCGGCCACCATGTTGGTACAGGTTATCCTTTCCTTATACCTGGATTATTGCCATAGTTCTTTGATTGTTCTCCTCATCTCAAATTCATCTTCCCATTCAAGTCCAACCTCTAAACAACTGCTAAAGTGATTTTCTTATAGGGGAGCTTTTTTTTTTAACCATATTCCTGCCCACCACCTACTTACCACCCTACTACACTAAGAAACTTTAGGAACTTCCTATTCCTTCCAGGATCAAACATAAAATCCTTTACATGGATTTTAAAAGTCCTTCATAACTTGGCCTTTTCTTACCTTTCCAGTCTTCTTCCACTTGACTCCCTGCAAATGCTCAATGATCTAGCAATATTGACCTTCTTGTGGTTTTTTTATAGAAAATAGTCCATTTCCCAAGTCCAAGCTCCATTTTTACTGATTGCATCTTATACTTGGAATATATTCCTTCCTTATGTCTGCCTTCTAGTTTCTTTGGCTTCCTTCAGTACAAATCTCACTTACTGAAAGACATCTTTCTTGATCCCCACAACTGTTAGTTCCTTCCCTCAGAGAATATCTTCCATTACATTATTAATATTTAATATGCACATAATTTTTGCATGTTGTCTCCCAATAGATTGTGAGTTTCTTGAGAGCAGAGACTCTGCTTTTTACTCTGTATCCTCAGCACTTAAAACTGTACATGTAACATAGTAAATGCTTAATTAATTCTTTTTTGGGTAATTGATTAAACCTGAGAAGAGAACCTTGGTCCTCTAGTCAAACCCTTACATGAAGCACCTATATAACTATATAACACCTATATAACATGTTCTTCAAGGGGTCATCTATTGTCTACTTTGATGTTTCTAGTAATAGAAAATTCTTTAGGAAGGGGAAAAGACAATTTACTCAAATCCATTCTCCTAAAGTTGGTTTTCCTGGAATCAATTTTCCCTATGGGGCAAGCATAAGTCAAGTCTAACAAGGTTTTACAAAGGTGCATATTGAAAACTATCTTTGCATGTATTTGGAAAAAATACTCTTATTTTTTTTTAAAGTTAACTATAACAATTTCAGTTATTCTGACAACCCTTTACCACACGTTTTCTTCTTAGTCAAATTGCTTTTAGGCAATTGGATTTAAACAAAGTGATTTAGGTTTGGAAGACACATAACACATTTCTACTGCCCTTTTGTGCCACTTCCTATAAGTAATTTCATTTGTGTATCCAAATAGTACCTCAATTTCCCTATGTTTGTACATTGATTATAAAAAAACAATATACTTATGATTCTCTTTTATATACTTTGTTGGGAAGAAACTGATATATTCCTATAATCCAATCTAGCTCTGATACTAGTAGGAAAGAAGGATATAACCAATAGAGAGGGGCACATTGGAAGGGAGGATTGGCTATTGCTTAAACTAACTCAAAACGGGGAGAGCTTTAAAAATATGAAACAGAAGCATGTCCAAGAAACTGACACTGCAAAGAAAGACATATGACAGAAACATCCAAATAATAGATGCCAGTATGTGGGTTGACTTCAAAGCTTGGAGATTGTCTCTAACTTAGGATTGCCTGAAGCCACAAAACAAAACAAAACAAAACAAAAAAAAACCCATAGATGTTCTACTCTCTCTAGCTTCTGAATGTATGTCACACTGGAAAGAGGCAATGGGAGGAAAGTGATTTTAAGGGAGATCTACTCAACCTCTAGATAGCTGTGCTTATCAAATCTGGATAGAATGAACAAGAGAATGAATATCTGGAGCATTTGGACATAGACTTGGTACACCAACTCTTCCTGATTTCATAAGCTTTTATGTTTATACCATCACTTGCTTTAGGAAAGGGTTTATTGTCCTCTAAACATGCCTTATAGGCAAGTAGGTGGTGTAGGACTTAGAATACCAGGTTAGAAGCAGAAAATTCCTAGTACAAATTTGGCCTCAGACACTTCTAGCTGAGTGTCCTAAGCCAGTCATTTAGCCATTATCATCTATAATTTCCCTTTCTGAACAATAAGGATAGTAATACCTCTTACTTCACAGGGTTTTTGTGTTAAATGAAAATATTTGCAAAGAACTTTGCAAATCTTAACAGGTTACATACGTGACAATTATTATTATTGCCTAGATCTATGGTATCTTAGACTTATAAGAGACCATCAAGGCTTTGATTATAGTGTTTTATGTAACAGGGACATCTAGAAGGCATTAGATAAGAGTATCAGGCCTGGAGTCAGGAAAATTCATGCTCCTGAGGTTAAATGCAGCCTCAGACACTTACTAGCTGTGTGATCCTGGGTACGTCACTTACTCCTGTTTGCTTCTCTTTCCCCATGTGTAAAATGAGCTGGAAAAGGAAATGGCAAACCACTTCAGTATCTCTGCCAAGAAAAGCCCAAATGGGGTTATAGAGAGTCAGGCACAAATGAACAACAAAAACATGTAATAACTGAAAGTTTCCTTTGCAAATTTTTCCTCACATTACCACTACTTTGGATATAACCACATTCCAAGCCCCCAGTCCCATAAAAACTTCCACCCCTAAGAGTTTTCCTGCAAATATATTCATAGTTCCCAGAATTGTTATTAAAAACTATGGGTAAGGAAATAATCCAGGTTCTGGAGCTACAAAAATAAAGCATGACCCAGTCCCTGCCTTGGAGTAGTTTACAATCTAATAACACCTCCCTTCTTTTGTTTTGTATTTATAGTCTCCTAGAATTTTGGATTTTGACATCATCAGTAGGTGTCACATGACTTTTTCCAGCCTGAAACTGAATACACACACACACACACACACACACACACACACACACACACACAAATTACTTTTCCATTTTATCAAGTCTGAGTTTTTAATTCAATATATTGATCTTTCTTTAGAGAAGAGCATACTGATGAATAATCCTGAATGAGTCCATCTATGCAAATAATTATAGATTGACAGATCCAGGTCTAAAATAAATTGAGTTGAGACTATCCAATCTGGTTGTGGAATAGAGAGAATTTTAATAAAATTGGAAAATGTGACCCAGGGGCACTAAAACTACTTGAAACTTTTGGTGTTCCCTGTCTTCTGATGTGACTTTGCTTTCAAATCAAGGAAATAAAAGCTGATGAAAAATTTTCAGGATGATTAATTGTTTGACCCCTTCTACCAGGCTACATGAATTACTTACCTAGCACATAGTTATAGAAAAATCTCTTGGCAGACCCTAGCTAATACAACTAACTTTCTCTCCCCCCTCACTTCCAATTCTGAACTATTCTGGAAGAAACAGACATAAATACTTTTTTGTTACATAAAATCCTGCTCACCAGTTAATTCAAGCCTAGTTCAAACATTGGATCATTTGCAGAATCCTGGACCTGCCATAAAGACTCTAGGAAATACAAACCTGACACTTAAAGATTTTTTTTAGGAACATCCCAGTAAATCCTAGTCTCTCTGATGTATAGCATGAAAAATGCTAAAAAGGTATGAATGCTAAAAAGCATGAAAAAAGGTAAATAGGTCCATGTACATTAATTTAGAAAGGCAAGTGGGTATTTGAAGATATTTGGTGCTTCGTGCTGACTTCCAGGGGTCACTACAATTAGTACTCTCTGGGGACTAGTTTTTGAAGGCCAAAAATACATGGAAAGCAAACCAAGCCTAGGCTTCTTTACAACACTGCCCTTATCATCCTTTAGCATTTCTTAAGATCCCATGGCCCTTCCCCTCAATTCCCCCACCTTACCCCCCAATTTGTTATGCCACTACTTGGATTTCCACTATGGTTCCCCATATAGATCTACCTTTGGTATGGATTTAATGTTAATAACATTGATAACATTTAAACGTATGAATGAATGGATTCCCTCCCCTTCCTAAAAGTTGATTGTTAAGCATTTATGAGTACATATTTGGATATTATGTTAATACATGACAAAGAAAAAATAAAACCAATAAACACTCATTTCATTCCATTTCCTGTATCAAAGATAATACTCTTAAAAGTAGAAAGATATCATAAGGGATATGATATCTTTAATATGTCATTCTTAAGAGGGAATTGAATTCCATGTCATATAGGAAGATATTAAAACTGCATCTAAGGAGGTTGAACCAAGATGGCAGAATGAAAGTAATAGATTCTAGCTCACATCCCCACATATCTTCTTGGCAAAATTCAAAATTGCACCAGACTGAATTCTTGTTCTAAAACCAAAGAAGAATTCACAGTGAGTTATTGTTCTAGGCCAAGATGACTTAGGGAAAGGGACAGAGAGATCTGCATACACTACAGTAAGGAGGTTAGGAATGCTTTAGAGGCAAATGCACAGGAAACATTTCAATGCTCATGGGTGAGGACCAAGGCAAGGAACCAGAAAGATCTCAGAGGATCCTTGATCAAGCACTGGATATAGGAGATGGGGACATCTGGCAGTACTGTCACCCACCAATCAATGCCCATCTCCACAAACCTGGGCCACAGAGGAATAGTTTCTAGAGGCAACCCAAAGGAAGATGTTTAGGAAGCCCACTGTAGTTGTGTGGCACTTATTCCTGGAGCAGAACCCAATATTCTAGATCCAATATACCTAGACCCAAAGGGTCATGTAGCCTTCTATTAGTTCTAATAAGGGCTTCAGTCTGCTGAAACTATCAATCCAAAACAATCTGATGGACCCAAACTTGGGCCAGGAATTTGTAGAACTCAGACCAGGAGGGCAGTGAACATACTCCCCTCTAGATCACACCCCTTTGAAAACACAAATTTTCAGAGTCCCATCCAAAGTTGAGAAAGTAGCAGGACATAAAAAGACAGAAACTCAGACCAGATGTCCCCCTACCCACTCTGCCCTTACTCTGCTGGACTGTAACATAAAATCCACAGTCAAGAGATAGACTGGAAGAATGAGAGAGAGAGAAAAAAGAGTCATAATAAAGAATTATTATGGTAACTAGGAAGATCAAGACACAAAAATGGCTGAAACAGGACTTTTAAAAATCTGCAAGAGTAGATCATTTAATTGGGTATGCAATTTTAAAAAAATTAGAAAAAGAATAAACTAAAAATTCTTAGTTGAACACTAAATTAAAAATCCTAAAAATTAAAGTCAAAATTAATAAAAATCAAGTGTAACTCCCACATTGAATTAATAAATAAAAACAGAAGTTGTTTTCATGAAAAACAACAACAACAACAAATAACATAAACCATTGGTTAATTTGATTTTAAAAGAGAGAAGAAAAACAAATCACTACTATCAAAGATAAAAAGGTGAATATACCACTAACAATGAAGAAATTAGAACAATCTTAAGAAGCTATTTTGTCTAATTATATGCCAATAAAGTTAACATCTTAAGTAAAATGGAAGACTATTTAGAAAAATATAAATTGCCTAGATTAGCAGAAGAGGAAACAGAATATCTAAATCATCTATTTTAGAAAAAGAAATTGAATGGCCTATTAATGAGTTTCCTAAGAAAAAAATACCAGAACCAGGTAGATTTACAAGTTAATTCTATAAAATATTTAAAGATCAATTAATTCCAGTATTAAAAATTTATTTGGAATAATAGACAAAAAAGCAATTCTACCAAACTCCCTTTATGAAACAAATAGAATACTGACACCTAAACTAGAAGAAATAAAAACAGAGAACAAATGCAGGTTTTAGTATAAGGAAAATTATTAACATAATTGATTATATCAATAATAAAAGTTTTTTTAATCAGGTGATCATGTCAATAGATGCAGAAAAAGCTTTTGATAAATTACAACACTCATTTCTATTAAAAAAAAAAAACCAACAACAACAAACGAACAGTTGGAGACAGCTAGATGGTACAGTAGATAGAACACCAGCCCTGAAGTCAGGAGGACCTAAGTTCAAATCTGGTTTCAGACACTTCACATTTCCTAGCTGTGTGACCCTGGGCAAGTCACTTAGCCCCAATTGCCTCAGGGGGAAAACACTTGAAAGTTTTGATACAAATGGATTTTTTTTCCTTGAATTGATAAAAATCATTTATTTAAAACCATTAGCAAATATTATTTCTAATGGAGCTAAGCCAGAAAATTTTTCAGTAAGATCAGATATGAAATAAGAATCCTCACTGTTTTGTACAAATAAAATAACAACATAATTTTTAATTTTTTTTTTACAAATAAAATAAATGAAGCCAAATCAGAAGGAAAACAGAAAATTGAGAAAACATTTTTATAAACAGTCTCTCAGTTGAAGGTATCATATCTCAAATATATAAAGAACTTTGTCAAATTGATAAAATATTAGTCATTCCCCAATTGATAAATGGTCAAAGGATTTGAAGAGGCAGGTTTTTTTAAATGAAGAAGTCAAAATAATTTATAGTCAAATAAAAAATGTTATAAATCATTGTTGTTTAAAGAAATGTGAATTTAAACAATCTTCAGAGATCATTTTACATCTATAACATTAGCTAAACTATCTGAAGGAAAAAGTGACAAATGTCAGAGAGAATATGGAAAAATTAGGATACTAATTCATTGTTGGTAAAAATTGTGAACTGATCCAACCATTGTGGAGAACAAAATGAAATTATGCCTAAGCAATTACCAACCTGCCTATACTTTTGACCCAGCAATAACCACTACTAGATCTATTTCCAAAGATGATTAGAGAAAAAGGAAAAGAACCTATATGCTCTAAAATGTTTATACCAGCTCTTTTTGTGGGAACAAGGAACTAGAAATTGGAGGGATAGCAATCAATCAGGGAATAGCCAAATAAGTTGGCTATAGGCTAGGCTAGGCTAGGCTATAGGATATAGGATAGTCTATATAGTATAGGATTATGATGGAATACTTCTATGCTAAAAGAAATGATGAACTCCATGATCTTAGAAAAACATGAATAGACTTGCATGAAATAATGATGAATGGAATGGAATGGAACTAAGAGAACACTATTAAGTGACTTGCCCAAGGTTATACAGCTAGGAAGGCAGCAATATTATTCTAAGAATGACTTTGAGTGAATAAGTCGATTTTATCTATTATAAATGCCCAAATTAACTACAATGGACATATCAAAGAAGATGCTATCTGCATGCAGAGAAAAAAGTGATAAATAGAAGTATGTATAGACACACATACACACATACATATTTGTATCTAATGATAGCCATCTCTATGATAGAAAAAAGAAGAAAAAAAAGAAATTGACAAGGTAAATATTTAAATGAAATAATAAAATGTACATAATAGATTAGCAGTATCATATGTAATCATTTTACGATAATATGTTATAGAAATATTTTATCTAATAAATTGAAAATAAAAGAAATTTTTAAAATTTTAAAAGAAAACACCTACAAATAAAGCCTCAGAGTAAAGTGCAACTAAGACAGAAAACCAATAAGAATTCCTAAAAGAGTTAAAGAAGGAGCTAAAAATTAGTTTAAAAAAAACATTTGAAAGTAGTAAAGAATGAGAAAAGAGACAAGAACAAGGAGAAAAAACTATCAAAAGAAAATTAACAGTTTGATAAAAAGACGTACAAGACCTTAACAGAGAAAAAAATTCCTTAAAAATTTGAATTGGTCAAGTGGATGCTAATGATTCTATGAAGCAATAAAGTAAGCCAATTTTTTTAAAATAGAAGAAAATAATAAATATATCATAGGAAAAACAACTGACCTAGAAAATAGATCAAGGATAGATAATTTAAAAATCAATGAATTACATGAAAGCCATGAGCAAAAAAAAAAAAAAAAAAAAGAACCTAGACATCATATTTCAAGATGCCATAACATTTATTATGAAAACTAATCATCTATTAGAATCAGAGGGCAAAGTAGAAAGTGAAAGAATGCACTGGTCACTTGTTAAAAGAAATACCAAATTGGAAATTCCAGAAACATTATAGCCCAAATCCAGAGCTTTCAAATCAAGTAAAAAAAAAATACCACAAACATAAAGAAAGAAAAATTTACATAAATAGAACCAGGAGAACGATTCATACAATAACAACTGTAAAGAAAATGAATTTTGAAAGATTTAGTAACTGATCAACAATAATCAACATAATTCCAAAGATTTTATGATGAAATAAGCAGATATGATGGACTCAGAATGCAAATTGAAGCAAATTTTTTTCTTTGTTTATTTTTTGTTTTGTTTGTTTTGGGTTACTATGGGAATTTATTTTGCATGACTATTAATAGGGAGAGTAGGTAGAAGGAAGAGGGAGAAAATTCAGAACTGAAAATGAAATTGAATTTTTTTTAAAAAAAGAATGTATTTAGGCACTTTAAATAGTTCAGTTCTTCAGATCTAGAAATATTACAACTAATAGCACTGAAATAATTCACTTCTGTTCTCATTAATCTATTGTCAGTATTCTCTGAGGACTTATAGAAAACTAGGAGATGTGTCAAATAACAGAAGTTAGAAAAACATCACACCAAGTTTCAAAAAAGGGGGAAAGCTATATTTTAGAATTTTAGACTGGTAAATTTGATACAAATTTTTCTGCAACTTTCTAAAAAAGACAGGTGGTTTGCAAGCACTTAGAAAAAAAGAGGTAATTAGAAGCCAGCCTGAGCCATGCCAAATGAATGAAAAGCATTTATCAAAGGCTTATCATATGCCAACAATTGTGCTAAGTGATGGAAATATAAATACAAAAAAGACACATGGCTCTCAAAGAGCTTATATTTTATTTGGGGAAATAATGCATGTCATGGAGGGATGGCCAGGGAAAGAAATTATGATTAGAGAAGTCACAAAGCCATGAATAAAACAAATGAGTAGTCAATTTGCAAATATCCAGGATGAACATGAGGGTATGTAGTCCCAGGGAGTATACAGCCAAGAGCCAAACTAAATTAATTTTTTTCCTTCTTTTTTAAAATAAGCTTCTCAGGTAGTTCTCAGAAGCCTCATCACAGCATATCTGCAAACCTGAGTTTACAAGCTTATGCTTAGACAGGCTCTTTCATGAGAGAAAAATGGTGTACATGGTCCTAGTAAATACCAGTTTATCTGCTGTTGGAGGACAAGTCTAAGTGTGCAAAGACTTTTTACCACTAAGATGTTCAATTACTAATGAATTTTTTGATCATGGATGCCAATGAAAGAAATCAAAATATAAATCAATCCTCACTCTTATTTGGTCTTATGATTTATTTGCTACATATGACTTTAGCAAATGATATTAAAATAAGTTAATTTTTATAATATTTATAATAACAATTATTTCTTACATAAAGACCAGTCAATCTACTGTTGGAGGAACATACTTAAGTCAGTATCAAAAAATATCTCTCTATCAATGTAATTAGAAGACATAAAGGATTTGGTGGTAAATAGGATAGACCATAGTTTCTCCTTGAAAATGTAAATAGAATTGGAAAAGTTGATTTTATCATCCATCCAAAGGCAAAAAGAAGAATCTACATAAGGATAATTAATCATGTTGCTTTCTATTGTTCCTCATGAGCATAAACAAAATACCACAATGATGATAACAACTTATATGTTAATATCTTTTGTAGAAGTTGAAGAGGTAGGGCAAAGCTTGATAAAAATCTTCAAGTCAAAGTATGTTTTAATATCTGGCAACACAGATATAAAAATAGGGACAGAGGAGAATAAAGAGAATTAAGTGGGAAAACATTATTCAGGATCAAGAAACTAATATTTCAGGGATTTTTTAAGAATCTTCACATTTAACATATCATAAACATTTTCTTTTTTTTTTAAATAAAAAGCTTTAATAAAACAAAACAAAACAAAAAACCCAAACATTCCTGATTTTGTTTAGAATAAGCATAAATCATAAACTTCTATTGTAAAATTTCATTTTCTAAAGAAGTTGACCAAGAATTAACTATCAGGATTACATTCCCCTTCTACCACTCATATTGGACAAGTCAGTCATTTCTCCTATTCCATTCATTTTCATGGATGCATGGCTCCTGGTATTCTAGTAGTTGCTGTTCATCATTCCATGACTCCTTATGCAATGTTTGATTGAAAATCAGTGGAATTTTCTGAAAACTTGTTATCTGCTTGTGCTTGCTTTGATCACGACAGCCTCCTTTGTAACTCCTACTCAGGTGCAGGGTAGCTGAATTAATAATGTAAATAGACTGGTTTGGCAAGTCCAAGCTCAGCATCATTTGGCTACCAAAAGCATCACCACTTGCTTCTGCTATAAAATTCAAGAAGAGTTCTTCATAGCCATACTGAATATTTGCTTTGTCTATGTTGGAGCTGCCATAGCATCTTCAGGATAAACAAGTTCAACATCTGTTTCTCCAGTCACTTTACCATCAGGTCCAATTTTATTGTGTATTTGAAGGTTGAGTGATAAAAAAAATTATAAATAGCATTTTCCTTAGTTTTATAAGATAATTTTCTCATGCATACAGTGGCCTGCCATACTCTGGAAAGTGGATTCACCATTTCCATATCTATGATCAAACATCCTTGAAAAATAATAATTGAGGTCTATTCCAAAGCTATCCATCCCAAAGGCATATCCATAATTATATCCATTCACCATAGACTCCATATCCCCCACGATAGGCACCTCAACTCATTCTTTCAAACCCAGCTTTTTACCAGTGCTGTTATAGCCTCTGTCAACCTCAGACTGGTTATAAAGACCATAGTCATTAACTTTCAAAAAGGATCATAATGAGTATGAACCTGTGCCCAGCTCCTCTTGAAGATTTCAATGTACTTGTGCCCTTTTATTTTCTTATAATTCTTTAGAGCCTTTTCAGCTTTTCCAGCATGAAAATCTCTCCTACATCCATGGAAGTCATCTGACAATATTGTCCCATTTGGCACAGTTTCCAATTCTTCCTTGCTACAACCAAATGGGAGTTCTTTAAGGTGAACAAAATGATCATAGTCAATGTCTGAGTATTTAGATCAGTGGGCTTCAATACATTAAAAACTTTTTTAAAAATCAGCCTGGGAAGATTGATATAAACTGATGCTGAGTGAAACAAGCAGAACCAGAAATTCATTGTACACAATAACAGCAAGAAGGTATGATGATCAACTATGAAAGACTTGGTTCTCTCAATGGTTCAGTGATCCAAAGCAATCCCAATAGACTTTGGCAAAAAATGCCATCTGCATCCAGAAAAAAATCTAAGGAGACTGAATGTAAATCAATACATGCTATATTCACTTCTTTTTTCTGTTTTTTTTTTTTAAATCTCTCACATGGTTTTTTCTCTTTTGCTTTGCTTTTTCTCTCCCAACATTATTCATAAAGTAATGTGTATTAAAATTAAATAAATTTATTAGGAAAATTTATTTTATTAAAAAAACAGAATAAAAAAAGAAAAACAGAAAAGGAATAAAAAACAAAACTAAGAGAGAACACTGTCAGGTGCTGAGTAAAATATCAGGAAGGATTCAAAACATAAAACAGCAAGTGGTTAGATCAAGAAAGTTTATATGTATTAGTAGAAGAAATTATATTTACTAGTGTCCATCTTTTATTTACTTCCTTATAAATTGTTCTTTTTTCTCTTCTGCTCATCTTTTTTACTTTATCCTTTTTTTCTCCATTTTTCTCTGGTATCATATCCCCAAACAGGCTAGTAATTAAGAAAGGATATATTTATATACACATATGTAGTTATATACATATACATATATATATATATATATACATATGCCCCCGATGTCCCCACATACACCTTCACATATCTTTCCTATCCCTGCTGACCATTTATTGTAACTTGCCTTGCTATTACTTAATGTCCCCTCATCCATGCATCCCTCCCTTGTCTTCTTCCCACACTCTTTGCTTACCCATTTGCCCATTCCTCCCCACCTCATTTCTTTCTACATTTTGGAGGATGCTATGCTTTTCATGGTATAGCTGTAGTGTTGCCTGTTTAACCCATTCCTGATGTGAGTAGGTTTTGAGAACTATTGAGCCCCTTTCTCCCCTCTAATGCCTCCATGTCTATTCTTCCTTTGTACCTCATTTGAATAATATAATTATTATTTTTACCTTAATTTTGCCTGAATCTTACTTTTGAACAATTGCTGATATCAATCTTAAACATATGGTATACATTTTCCGTATTAAAAAAAACATAAACAATTTGTCCATATTGAGTTCCTTGAAATTGATCTCTAATATTGACTCTTATATGTCAGATTTTCTATTAAATTCAGGTTTGATTAATAGAAAGGTCTGAAAATCTACAAGTTCATTGAATGTTCATATTTTTTCATCAAATATTTTGGATAATTTTTCTGGATATGATATTTTTTGGCTACAGGCCTAGTTCTTTTGATTGTCAGTTGATTCTATTACTTGTGGTGTTTTATTGTGGCTGCTAAGTCCTGTATAATTCTAATTATAGCTCCAGTGTATTTGACTTGTTTTTTTTCTTGTTTCTTGCAAAATTATCTTTTTGATGTGGCAGTTTTGAAATTTGGCAAAAATTTCTTTTATGTTTTCCACAAAGGATCTCGTTCTGATGGTAATCAGTGGATTTTTTTCTATTTATTCTTTCCTTTCATGCTACCACTCAAAGACAATGTTCTTAGATTATTTCTTGCATTTTTGTGTCAAGGCTTTTTTTTTTATCACAAATTTCAGGAAGTTCAATTATTCTTATATTTTTTCTTCTTGATCTGTCATTTTTCTTATGTTTCACATTCTATTCTATTCTTTCATTCTTTATAATCTGTTTTGTTATTGCTTGGTCTCTCATAGCTTCACTGACTTCTCCTTGTCCAATTCTAATTTTCAAAGAATAATTTTCATCATTGAGACTCTATCTCCTTTTCTAGTTGGTTAATTTTTTTCACAATCATCTTGTTTTTCTTGGATGGTTTTTATTTTATTTTTAAAATTTTCCCTCAATGTCTCTCATTTGATTTTTTTATTAGTTTTTATAATTATAACATTTTCTTTGACAGTACACATGCATAGGTAATTTTTTTTTTTACAACATTATCCCTTGTACTCCCTTCTGTTCCAAAATTTTCCCCTCCTTCCTTCCACCCCCTCTCCTAGATGGCAGGCATTTCCATATGTATTAAATATCTTATAGTATATCCTAGGTACAATATATATGTGCAGAACCGAATTTTGTTGTTGTTGTTGTTGTTGTTGCAAAGGAAGGATTGTATTCAGAAAACATTTTCTTGAAGAAGAGAATCAGAAACCTTTGGACATAGCAAATAAAATTGATTTTATAGACTACCAAAATAGGAGTAATTTTCAAATCAAAGTCGTTCCCAAACAGCCAGAAATCAAGTCAATCCAATCAATCAATGACAAAAAGGGAAGGGAGAGAGATGACAATATTAATAATTATGGCCTGAAATTAAGACAAAGAGCTATTTAAATAAAATTTTGACATATAAAATGTTGAATAGATAAAGGAATAAATATTAATATAGGGGTAGCTAGGTGGCACAGTGAATAGAACACAGCCCTAAAATCAGGAAGACCTGAGTTCAAATTTGACCTCAGACACTTAATATTTCTTAGCTGCATGACCTTGGGCAAGTCACTTAGCCCCAAGTGCCTCAGCAAAAATAATAATAATAAATAAATATTTTTAAATAGACTCTATTTTAAAATAGAAGTTGAATCAACGTAAAACAATTGCCAAAATTAGGTAAAAAAAATGAAGACCTGTCTCAACAGAGAAAAAATAAGTCCATTATCAGACGTGGTAGTCATGGGCAATTCTGGCTTAGAATTTTAATTTTGTTGTGAAACCATGTGGAAATATAAAAGATTATGAACCATTTTACTTCATAAAACAGTGAGAAGCATTGTGGGGAAAATTCAATTTGCAGAAAAAAAATTGTGAGATGGATAAATTCAAAACAAGAAAGAGAATACAAGAAATAAAGAAGTAGAAAAATTCTGTCATAATTTCTTTAGAAATGTCAGTGGAACCATCACATCACATCTAGTTCCTAATATGCTAGATAAGGAAGAGAAAATGGTATGAAAAAAAATCAGAGATTGAAAGATCAGAGGAGGTACATTTTGTAAGTCATGCAATTTTGAGGGTGCTGAAATAATAATAAAAATATGAGAAGGAAGGTTTATTCAGACTATATTCTTCAATAGATTATGTATTTACAGTAACATTAGTAATAATAATATCTAATATTTCTATAGTTCTTGCCATGTGGTAGGCATTATGCTTCACAATTATTATCTCATTTGATTCCCACAAAAACCCTGGGATGTAGATGCTGTTATTACCCTCATTTTATAGATTTTTATAGATGAGACAAAAAGACATAAAGTAATATGTCTAGTAACACAGAGCTATTAAATGTGTGAGGCTGGATTTGAACTCCCAGCTCTCTCTGCATTGTAGTGCCACCTAGCTGACTTGGTTTTTGTTAATTGTATAAAAGGTTTCTATTGGGTACATGTTAACAGCATATAAAATTATTTAATAAATGCAACAGAGACAACTTTATTTAGTGAATCTCATTATTAATAATAAAGAAGACATAAAACAAGGGAGAAATATGGTTAACATGTGTTTTCTGCTGTTAGGGAGAATAGAAGCTAAGAAAAAAATATTGACTCTGGAGTCAAATCCCTTTTTCTTTCCATTTTTGGTGAGGGAGTTGGAATTAAGTGACTTGTTCAAGGTCACACAGCTAGGAAGTATTAAGTATCTGAGGCTGTATTTGAAGTCAGGTTCTCCAGTCTGACTCCAGGACCAGTGGTGTATACCTTAGGCCATCTAGCTGCTCCTAAATGCTATTCCTGAGGTTTGCTACCTATGACTCTGTACTTCATTTTCCTCATTTATAAAATGGCAGATTTGAATAGATGACCTCTGAGCTCTTTTCTGTTATTTAAGTTCCCAATCTGAAATCTGGCAAGATATTTTAAAAAAATTTTTCTTGTTCTTCTTATGGATAAAATGGAGAATGGTGGGTTGGATGATAGATAGTAAAAGCATGTTTTTTAAAAATAAATTGCATTTTAATCGGAATTGATAATAGATTGATATTAACTGAGAGAAAGATACCTGGGGGAATGCCACGTGACTAAATCCTGTGACATGTCCTGTTCAATATTATTTACAGAGGCTTGAATTAGATGGTGAGCTTGAGAAATTACAGGTGATATGAAGCTGGGAGAGATCTCTGATAAATACATGGTATAAAAGAATTAAGATTTCAAAAGAGTTTTTTTGAAGTTGGAGTGTTGAGTTGAAATAAAGAAGGTAAAATGTACTACTCTTACCTTAAAAGCAAATACTCAATTATATAAGTTTATGATACAGGAAAATTGGTTTAACAAAAGTTTATGCAAAAAAAAAAAAAAGATGAGGTTTTAGTTTAATACAAGCTCAGTGTGAATCAGTAGTGCGATATAGTTGCTGAAAAGCCAAATGCAATCTTGGGAGATAGAAATTATGATTATTCCTGTGATTTCAATTTCTGGTAAGGCAATTAATTCCTTCTGCCAGTGCAGACTGACAACCAAGGCAGCTGGCTAGCGCAGCAACTACAGCACTCTCCTTTGAAGTGAGAGAACTTTGAGTTGAAATCCAGCTTCCCATATGTATTAGCAGTGGAATCTGGGCAAGTCATTTAGTATCTAACTGCCGCAGTGTCCATAATTGTAAAATGGGGATACTAATAGTATGTACTGCTCAGAGTGGCAATGAGGATCACATGAGATAATATTTGTAAAATGTACTATATTTCTAAGTGACTATAATACTGTAGTAATTACTTGATGAATGTTTGTTTCCTTTCTCCCTCCTTCTCACCTTCCATCCCATTCATTTTTCCTTCATTCCTTCCTCTCCTTCTTTACATTCTTTCTTCATCTTTTTTCTTTCCTTCCTTCCTTCCTTCCTTCCTTCCTTCCTTCCTTCCTTCCTTCCTTCCTTCCTTCCTTCCTTCCTTCCTTCCTTCCTTCCTTCCTTCCTTCCTTCCTTCCTTCCTTCCTTCCTTCCTTCCTTCTTTCCTGCTTTCCTTCCTTTCTGCCTTCCTGCCTTCCTTCTTCCTCTGAAATATGAGTTACCCAGAGCACTGAGAAGTTAAGGAATTTGCTCAGCATCACATAACCACTATGTCAAAGATAGGGTTTGAAACTATGTCTTTCCAATTACAAGACCAAATCCCTTTCCATTCTGCTATGCTATTTTTCAAATTCAATCTTAGACTGGAAGCCATGTTTCATGAGGAATGATTGAAGGAACTAGAAATGTTTAGTCTTTAGAAGTTTAAAGAAGTTATATAACAGCTTTCTTTGAATATTTGAAAGGCTAGAATGTAGAGAAAGAATTAGAACTTCATTTGGTCTAGAGAGCAGAATTAAATCAAAGGGCAGAGGTTACAAGAAGGATGTTTTTGGTTCAATTAGACCAATAATTATAGTGCTTGAAACATAGTGGGTGCTAAATAAATGCTTCTTTCTTTCTTCTTTCTTTAGAGTGGAAAGGGCACTTAGAGATCATTTAATCAAATCCCTTCTTCCTACTTTCTAAGATGGACATCCCATGCAGATTTTCCTGTTGTCAGGGGATTCAAGTGCTATAAAAATAATCATAGATGAAGAATTGGAGAGGTACCTCAAATGTTTTCTAAAGGCTATTTCCTGATTATATTTACATTATCATATCTTCAAACCTCTAAATGATTAGAAGAGAGAAATGAGATGATGACTTCAAGAATAAAAGGAAGAAGGGAGGGAACGAGGAAGGGGGGGATTGGAACACAGGGTTTTGCAAAGGTTGATGCTGAGAAATTATCCATTCACATGTTTTGAAAATAAAAGGCTTTAATTTAAAAATGCAAACAAAAAAGAAATAAAGGGAGATGAAAAAATTAGAGAGACATTTGGTGCTTCTGGTTGGATCATGATAATACAATAAAAATGACAATACCAGCAAAATTCATTTACAAAAAAATAAAAATCAAAGAATAAAAAGAGGAAAGCTTGTGTTTTGGGAAAGATTTAATTGAACTGAGAATTGAATTAATTGAACAGGACTATATGAATTCATAGTCGTGGTGATACTTCTATAACCACTGAGTGTAGAAGAAATAGTCTAATTTGATTTGTTCCTTTGCTTTTTTTAATGAAAAGATTTGAGACAATGCACTTAAGGAGTATCATTTTAGCATGACAAAACATATGGCTGAGGAATAGACCTTACCTACTTCTTGAAGATCTCATTAGGAAAAAATCTATGTGAAGTCCTTTGAGATAATTTTAGAAAGAAATGTGCTTTGTAAGTACAAGATATGGATGGCCTCCTTGGGGTTATGATTATTGAATGAAGGGGTATTTTTGTTTGCTTGCTTGCTTCAAACTAGGGAAGAGGGAAGGGAGGATGCTGAATGGGGAGTGGGTTGGGGTGGAGGATTATGGAAGGATAATAGAGTCAAGAACTCTCAGTTAGTTAGTTTCAGACAAATCATCAGATTTAGTTTGTATGTCATTACAGTCCCATTCCTTGTCCCAATAAGGATATATGAATTTTAGAAAGTCTGAACATTATCATTATCAGTTGATACATGATTCACTAATTATTACAAGAGCTCAATGGATCTCACAGAGCTGGAATTTCTTCTAAAATAATTTTTAAAAGGGAGGAGACATGAGGAGGGATGTGAGTGGGTTCATTCCCATCCCACTCTTCCTGGCATATAACTTGTTAGCCTCGAGACAGTGGGACTCAGCAAGTCAGGCAGTAATGATTTGTTCCCACCTCCCCTCCCTATTCCTCAGGCACACAGGCACCCCTTTTGTTCCCCTTCACCCACATGAACTAAGTGATTCATAAATGGTCCTCTTGATGGCTACAGTGGACTCTGATCCTCTTAGGCAAATTGCCTCCAAGGGAAAAGTCCACGAAGTGAGCAAGAGATCGAGTGGGCATAGAAAAATTGCTTCAGAATGATGATAGGGAGTATGAGCGTGACATGGGTCATCATAGCATCCAAATAACACTTTCTAAATATAGATTACCCTTGGGGGCAAAGGGAGGGGGAGAAGAGCTTTATTCAGCTCTCTTCAGCCCTGCCCTGGGAAATGCAGTGAGAAGGGATATTGAGCAAAATGTTTCTGGCCTGGGATATAATAGAGACTCTTCTTTCTGCTCCTTCCCTCACTATTCTCCTCCCCATCCTCCCAAGGCTAGTCTGCTGGCTTTTTTTGGCAAAGCCCACATCCACACTGAAAGACACCTATGAGTTATGGCTGCCTGTTAGTGAAGGACTATTTTCCACAGTAGTTTTCCATGTCTAGCTCAAAAAAATATCCGGAATATAGTGATTCAGGAACTGGCTCTGAATCCAGATCCATTTGCATCAATATATGGTATGTACATGTTATAGTTCTTACATAGAAACTGAGCCACTGGCAAATGTCTACTTAAATGCAAGACATTAGGATGGTTGATTTCTTGACTTCAGATGATCAAGATAAGCAAACATTGGTAGATGATCAGTTCTGTCTGATTTCTGCATGTCAGACTTCTCAAAGTTAAGGTCTCTGTAATGGTCACCATTAAAATCTTTATTCACCCTTGAAGATTAATAGTAATAATAATAATACATTTATATAAAGGTTTACAAAGCACTTTATATATATATATATATATATATATATATATATATATATATATATATATATATATATATATTAGCTCACATAATTCTTAGGTGAAAGTTTCCATCAAATCTCTCTGTCTTTTAAAAAGGTTTGCCTTCCAAGTCACTCCTATTGTGAAGTCTTTCCTAAAGAATCAAGGGAAAATACTGAGTTTGCACAGCTGAGGCTCTGGGTTCTACTTCTAATGTTGGCATTTCTTACTTATATGACCTGAGACGAATTACTTCTCTTTGAGTCTCAGTTTCCTCATCTATAAAATGAGCTGGAGAAGGAAATAGCAAACTACTTTAATATCTTTGCCAAAGAAACCCCAAACAGGATAGGGAAAGTCAGACATGACTTAAGTGACTGAACAACAATAATAAATTAGATGGCAATAGAGTCTAGATAGAACTATCATAAACATACCGTGGATGGGTGGACAATGTTAGCTGCTATATCAAGAAAGAGTAGGAAGTATGGAAGAGCCTCAGATTAATCAGTCACCATTTATCAAGAACTATTTGCCATGCATGCCAGACATTGTGCTAAGCTCAATTGTGGCTCTTCTAAAACTTAGGTTACTAATGGGTCATCTGGTGGAATTTTCCTTTACATGGACAGAATAATAAAAAAGAAAATTGCAAGACCTCTTGTAAGATCATTCATCTTATATACAGTCTAATTATTTTATTACATGCTATATCTAAATCCATATAGTAGTTATCTACTTTGTTATGGTATAAAGCCACATCAGGCAAACCTTTTATGATGGGCTACCTGTTTAATGTTGGGTTGAACTCGCTGTTCATTTGGGCTTATTTCCCAACCTTTAAGTGACTCATCTCGTTGCTGACAGAGCCTGTGACACTGATTTTCAGTCAGTGCTCTTCCTCTGCCAGTACATAAAGGGCAGACTTGTTCCTACAAAATAAATTCAAACAAATGTAGGGAGCAATGGAATGATCTGATTGGAAATGGAATATCTCTTTGACAGTGAAAGCCTTCTTTGCCTCACTCCTAGAAGGCAACTGGGCTGAGTCACAAGCTAATGGAAACAGTGACTAGTTTTCTGTGACTACTCCAAAGTCCCCCAGTGAGTCAGTGGGTGAAGTTCAAACAGGAGATAATTTGTCTTGTGGGGTTTAAGCATCTTTACAAAATTCATTGAGGATCTCATGAGTCTGACTGCTTTTGCTCTGCTAACTAATTTAGCTCATTCTTGCTATATTATGCTAAGAAGCCTTAGCTTCTAAAATGGTCATTATCTGAAAAGTTTGTTTAAATGTGTTTATAAGGTCATGCGGTGGGTGTCAAGGTATATGAGACAGAGGAGCAACAAGTGATTCAGTCCTATGTTCCCATTAAGGCTGACATTGTAGGGAGGAACATTTTAATGTTGAATCAGCTCATGAAAAAAGAAAATTAAAAATCACAGAAAAGGATATCCTAAAGTTCTATCTATGTGAAGAAACAACCACCTGAATGGTCAAAACAGTCAATTAAAATTGTTGTGTATTATACATTATGTCAAATAACTAGCATGACCAACTCATCTGACTAAAGAAAGCGGTAGTTTTGAGTATAGTGCCCATAGAGGCAAAAATATGGATTTTAGGAAGGATCTTATGGAAATAGATTGGTATGATGGATTTAGGGCTAGCCACAGACTAAGTAAGATCTATCTGTGATACATTCTAGCTATATGACCATAAGCAAGTTATTTAACCTCAGTTTACTTATGTTTAAAATAGTGAGAATAATTCCTATAGTACTTCCCCAAAGGATTGCTAAAAAGGATCAAATGAGACAGTATGTATAAAATGCTTTATAAATTTTAAATTACTTTATAAAGTTATTATCAAGGCTGGGAACAACTCTTACTGGCTCAGAACATTCAATTGTTAAATTTTCAGAGTAAATATTTAAACTTCTAAAATAGTCAAATATTAAAAATCATGACTTGTTTTGTTGTTTTTATTGACTGTCTAGATTTAAGAAAGTAATGGAGAATATGTTGATGATGCAAATTTTTCAAAAAATTGTGTACATTTGGGTTTTTGGAAGGCAGTTGTTCAGCATTTATCAATCCATCCCTACTACTTTTACTCTGAAAATCTCTAGAGCAGTATAACTGAGATTTTAGTTTAAATAATAGTGAAAAGTACAAAAAAAATGAAAAACTACTTTCTTTTCACAGGAGAGGAGGTAGTCAGTGATATGTAGGTAAAGAAAAAGTGAGGGAATCAAATTAAATTAAAAAAAATTCTAGGCATGTGTATGACTTCTCTATTATTCAAGCCAAATTGATTTTAGGACCAAGTATTACATACTTGCAAATGAGCTTGAGATAGAGTAAGGCCTCAAACTATGATTTCTGTGATATAAGGAATTTCTTTCACCAATGCAGAATTAGACATTTTCCTGAAATCTGAAGTCTTAAAGACTTGTTCTAAGGATACTGAAAGCTACAGTGAGTAGCATATCTATTACATATCAGAGGTGGCATTTGGTCCCAGGTCTTATCACTGCTGATAGCAATTGTCTGTCCAATATACCTTATTGCCTTCCTTCTCAGCTGTTCTTGAATAACCTAGAACTTTAATCAGTGAAGAAAAGAAAAGACTTGCTACCTGCTAGATGTATGGAGTAGTGGAAAAGAAGACTAATCTGAGAATCAAAAGACTTTAGATGTTTTACTAGCTTTTCTGCTGTCTTACTGTCTATGTAAGAAATATGTGGAGAAAAGTATTTCTTGCCAAAGTCCCCTGACATGTGGGTCTGAATTGATTGTTTTCCTTGAGGGGTGTTGTGGCTATTCTTGAAACTTAATTGGTATTGGCCACTATGGGCTTGGGTCACTGTTATGGCTTTCTGGTTTACTAAGTACAGAAGGACCACTGCTTGCTTAGATTTGAAAGGCAGATCACCATGGGCAACACTAAGGCAAGGAAGCTATGTTTAATTGAACCAAGATTGGAATATCTTTTCCATGCTCTGATGATGTTCTTCCTCTCCTGAGGCTAATAAGCCATCTTATTTTATTATCTGTTAATTGTTCTAAGTCTTTCATCTTATTTCAATAAGGTCCCAGATTGGCCTGACTCAAAGAATGGCAACTACACCATGGAAAGTCAGTTATCCTCTCTAAACCACAATATTCTCATCTGTGAGGTGGAGATCATGTGACATAATGTCTTCATTTGCAGGACTGTTAGGTGGAAAGATCTTTATGACACTTAAAGCAGTTGACATGTGTAAAATAAAGTAGATTGGCAAATATAGATAGAAAACAAAATACAAGCAAACAACAAGAAAAAGAATGAAAATACTATGTTGTGATCCACACTCAGTTCTCACAGTCCACTCTCTGAATGTAGATGGTTCTCTTAATCACAAAGTCAGTGGAACTATCCTGAATCATTTCATTATTTAAGAGAGCCAAGTCCATCAGAATTGATCATCCTATAATTTTGCTGTTGCCATGTATAATGATCTCCTGGTTCTTCTCATTTCATTTAGCATCAGTTTATGTAAGTCTCTCCAGAACTCTCTGAAATCATTTTGCTGATCACTTTTTATAGAACAATATTCATATTCATAACCTTCATATACCATAACTTATTAAACCATTTTCTAACTGATGAGCCTCCACTCAGTTTCCAGTTCCTTGCCACTACAAAAAGGGCTGCCACAAACATTTTTACACATGTGGGTCCCTTTCCCTCCTTTATGATCTCTTTGGGATACAAGGCCAGTAGAAACACTGCTGGATTAAAGGGTATGCACAGTTTGATAGCCCTTAAAAATATTTCTTATTTATAGTTTATTTAATTTAAAATCATATAATAAGTGAAATAATAACTATAGAAGAAAAAATAGAAAATATTGGTGGTTTTTTCATTCCAGAAGGAATAAAACTCAGTTACAGACCTTAAAAACAGTAGATAAACCAAAAGAGAAAATATCTATAACAGAGAGTAATATGGTCTCTAGGATAGTATAAGGCCAGACACTAATTAATAAATATTTTAAAATAAAGGAAAATCCATTAACACCTGATGAAGTAGTGAGCTCTGTGGATGACCAAGACAGCAGGATAGTAGGATGTTCTTAAATAGTTAGAGAGAAAAATACAAAATGATAAGGCAGAATATATAGTCTGTACCACAGAAATAATTAGTAGAAGAGAAAAACCAGATTATATACTGGCAAATCTTACCAAAGAAACAATAGGGAGAATAATGATTGAGAATGCAATGGTACAAATATAAGGAATAATCTGGAAGAAGATGGAAAAAAGCAATAACATTAATAGAAACCATGATTTCTACTCAAACAAAATGTATCAACCTCAAAGAAAGGATACATAGAGCATTATAGGTTCCCCAGAAGGATACAAGTACCAAAACCTGAACATGTTAATGCAAGAAATAATATTTTTAAAATGTCCAGAATTTTTGCATCTACACTCTCACACACATATACATTGAAAAAAATCACAAAGTACTTCTATAAAGAGAGAAGGGAACATGCTACATTGTAAACAAATAATTATTAAATTATCTAGTGGTTAAGCAACACATAATCTTTAAATTACACAATTCTAATAAGAAGCAACAAATTCTGAAAGTATCAAGAAGAAATAAATATAAAGGAAAGAAAATGTGAATGACAAAAGACTATCCTATACCCACCAGAATTGAAGAAAGGAATGGAATAATATTTTAAAAAGAGAAAGAACTCAAGATGAACCCCAAAGTGACATACTTTGCAAAGCAGAGTCCAATCATCAATAAAAAATGATGGAAATTCCATAAAAAGAAGCATTTGAAGTACTTCTACAAAGAAAACGAGGTCTGAGCAAATTGTTTCTCTTGCAAAGATACTGGATAAAGGAAATATGATATGTAAACAAATGGTACATCCAATGAAGGCACAAATAGTGAAATAAATACACAAGAATGAAATTCTTATATCCTAATAGGGGAGGGGATATATGTCATTTAACTCTAGTGTCATCAGCAGTGATAAGAGTTAAACAAGGCTTAGTTGTGATTTGATGATTTTAAAAGAAGAATTAGAAAGCGAGGGAGAAAAAGAATACATAAATGAAGAAAGGAAAAAAGAGAAAGGGAAAGAAACCTCATTGTCATTTGAACTTGTCAAAGGAAAGAACACATACATATATACATGCACACAGAATTTGATGCAGAAGCATTCAACTTAAAAAGGAAACAAGACAAAATAGGGAGACAGGATATTAAGAGGAAAGGTAGATTTAAAAAAAAAAAACTGATCATAAGCAAAATAAACTCTAACCTTACTTATGAAGAAGAGTTTGAAAAGAAGGAAGGTTTATAACATTATGTATGGGGTCTCAGTGAGGGGAATAGGAGGACAGAAGAGCAGAAGTGTACTAGTCATCCAGTATAGGGCACAGGAAATGAGTAAAGTTTCACTACCCTTGTATTATTTATAAAAGAAGTGCTGGAGACAAAAAGAGGGGAAACCATAAGTGAAAAGGATGGAGAGAATTTGAATAGAATGAAATCATCCATAAAACAGAAGTTAACAGAATGGATTATAAAGCAGTATAGAAAACTACATTGCTTGCAAGAACACTTGAACCATAAAAATTCATAGTTAACATAAAGTATTGGGGGAAAACATTATATTTCTCTTAAACTAAAAAATTTAGAGATAGTGATTATTATCTCAGGCAATAAAAACATAGGATTAAGAGATAAATATAAATTTAACTTGAAAGATAGAAAATGAATTAGTATCAATATTAACCTATATGTCTCAAACGCAAAGCATCTAAGCACTTAAAGGGAAAACTAAATAAATTTTTCAGATAAATAGAAAAACTATAATTGTGGATTTCTGTAGAGCCTATTAAGATCTAGATAAATGCAATTAAAAATAAATAAGATGCTGAGCTGACCTAGAGTTTTAGAAAAGTTAAAAACAATGAATTAGCGTTTATTGAAAAGAAATAGAAAGAAGCATATATATTTTCTCAGCACTATATGGAACATTTAAATATGTTTTGGGGCATAAAAATCTCAAAGAGAAAGACAAACAGTATAGTTTTGTGATTACCATAAAATTATATTAAATAAAGAGCCACTGAAGATACTATTGTTGATGATATAATATTATCTGAAGGAATTGGTGAGTCAAAAAAATAATAGAAACAAAATATAATTTTATCTAAAATATGAAAATGTCAGCTTGAAGCTAAGAAAATATTACTTACTAAAAGATGCTCTCAGGTCCGTTTCTCACAATGCTTTATTTGTTCTGGAGTTCACAGCAGAGTAGTAGTATCTGGCAGACTGATGAAAGTGCTTTACAAATAATACTATCAAACTCAAATAGTTTGATATCTTGAAATTCAAATAGTTTAGAAATGGGAGCCATATAAGGCTCTCTGTGGGCTTCATATTAACTTAGAAAACCATATTATCTTTGAGTTATTGTATTTTTATTTATTTTGTTACATTTTTTTCCAATTATATTTTCACCTGGTATGGCTACAAGGTTGGGGGTTTAAAAATATAAGTCAAGCATAAGTGCAGCTTATTAGATAGTATAGGCAATATAAAGAGTTGTGGCCAAAGTGGCGAAACAAAGACTGCCACATGTATGACCATGATGACTCTGAACTCCAGTGGTGCATCTGAAGCATTTTGATTTAAAAATCAAGATGTCTTTCTGCCATTCTCTTGTCTTTGCTGAGAGAGATTGGCAAAGATGATGTAAGGCATGGATGACACTACTTTCTGTGTCCATTTCTAGGACTCTGAGTTCTGAAGCAATTTTGCCCTCTTATTATGATGGAAATTCAGGATTGAAAAGGAATTTGATGATGATATCCCTGAATGTATAGAAGATTATATCTCCTTATATAAAGACACAGATAATGTTTTGTTACTTGAGTAATATTCTTCTTTCTTATTCAGATTGTTTTATATTTTAAGTATATAATGAGATTTTTCTGTTGGATTAAATGTCTCTGGCATAGATTAGCAATGTACTAATAAATTGGGTCAGAGTTTGGATTGTAAACTGAATAGTTATTATTGATGATAATCATCCTGGTAGTAGCTAAAGAGTACAAAATATAAATATAAACTGTTATTAATAAAGGAACCACCAGAAAGTCTATTCTGCACCTAAAATAAGTTTGTCCTTTGATTAGGGAAATCAGAAATTTTAAGGGATGGCAAAGAGGATGATTGTTTCTGGGAATCCTTTCTACTGAGTACTGCATAAACATAAAAAATCAATCATTAAAGGTACTATCTCACTATAACTATTAGGCAATCTTTACCATGGGAAAAAATCTAGCTCATATTCACTAGATAGAAATCTAGGGCCATTAGCCCTGGAAAATTAAACGCACCCTAGTAATTAGGTCACTAAATATTATTAACTTTTCTGTTTCCTTACTAATGTGCATAATTTACTGTCTTTTAGCCAAAATTTAACCAGACATATTTTTGTGGGGAATTTGAAGTGGAAGAAGAAAAACAATTGGCATGAGTTATATAAAAATTATTTTCTTGTACCCTTTCCCACATACCCATTCTCCTGTAATCTCACTCATCTCTCATACCTTTCATATCTATCATGAACCTCTTTCTGGTCTTCTACAAATCTCTGGATTTATATAACTTTGCTAGTGCCACTAATCTGGGGTTATCCTAAAAGGTGAGAGATTGAAGAGAGACCAAGAAGAAAAGGATTGGGGTAGCAAAGAAGATTGAATAGAAAACAAAATTTTAAAAACCTAGGAGGAATCATGGGATTAGAGAATTTGGAGTAAGAAAAAACATTGTGTCATCTAATATAATCCTCTCATTTCACAAATGTGGAAACTGAAGCCTGAAAAAGAAAAAATAAAAAGTAGAAGTTAGGTCAAAACAACATTCTAGGATATATTTAAGATTGATAAAAAAAATTGAGATACAAAAGTGGAGAGAAGGGGGAAGAATGAATTTAAGATTGTTCCCACAATGTTAGAATAAGGAACATTAAACTAACCAAATCTGAGCCTTTCCACACAAAAAAATTATAGAGCAAGCAGGGACCCTCAGAGACAATTTTGTCCAACTCCTTCATTTTAATTGATAGCTACAAAGTAAGGCAGAGAAGTAAAAGTGATTTACCTAATCATATATTAATTATTGACGAGGCAGGGCTCAAATCTAGTTTTTCTGACTCTAAGTTCAGTCTTCTGCCTATTGCATAACACTCCTTTCTTGAAGGGAATAATCCCTGCCTTATCTATTCTTCGTCCCTTGTCACTTTGCAGCTATGATATACATCATTTTATGTTCCTTGGATTTCCTATGTATACTAGAAAATATATAGATATAGATAATGATCCTCATTGACTGTTCCTACTGTTTTGTTTGCCCTTTATTTGCACTGAATCTGCTTATTCTTCAATCCCTTTCTCCCCACCAATTCATTTTAACAGGTTCTTTGAAATCATTGAGGCCCTCATGCTTCTTCAAAAATTTTTCCTCACATTCAGATGAATGATGTCCACTTTCTTCCTAATTTAGCACTTAGGAGATAAGCAAAATGCATCTAATCCTTTTTCTCTATTACAGCCTTTCAAATACCCCTTAAATATATCACATCTATATATTTATTCTTTTTCAGGCTTCTCAGTTCTTTCAACCAATACTCATTGCATGAACTCAAGGCTCTTCCCTAGACATAATTGCTCTCTGATGATGTATAAGCAATAGCCTTTAGATTTTCTTGGTTTGTTTTTTTAATTTAATGATGGATTTGTTGATCTTTTTATTAGTAGAAGTATCCAGAATTATCTATTTTCCCCGAAGTATTGCTTTCACTGATTCCCAAAATTTTGATAGGTTATCTCTTTGTGGTTACTATTTTAATGAAATCATAGAATTTAGTTACTTGGTTTTTAATTAATTCAATCTATGTTTCAAGGTTCTCTATTGAACATAATTTTATCACATTGTGTTCCATAAAAGATGTTTTTATTTCTATTTGTATTGTCAATGTTTTTATATTCTAATACTTGGATATTTCTGTGAAGGGCCCATGAACAATTGAGAAATAAGAATGGTCCTTTCTAATCCCATAAAACATTCTTCAGAGGCTTATCATCTCTAGCTTTGCTAGATATTTTATTTCTTGGTTAGCTTTTACTAAGTCTGAGAGTGGTAAATTGACATTTAGTGAAATTTTCAAATGTTTCTATGATTTGTTCTTTGGCCTATCAATTCTTTAGGATTAAATTAATCCCCAAATAATTTTAATTCTTCAATGCATTTTATTGCATACAATTTTCTTGCATTCTTTATAATGCACATTTAACATTTCTGTTTTTCTTCATTCATATATGTGGGTGGTAGCATTATACATGATCAATTTTGGTGAAGATGTCCTCTGAAGCTGTAAAATATGTATTCTCCTTTCTATTTCCTTTTGGTTGATTGCAATCTATTTAATTAAAAAATTTCTAAAAGTGTATTAGAGTCTTTAATTTTTTCTTATTTATTTTTTGTTAGATTTTTGTAGATCTAAAAAGGGTACATTGAAGTTCTCTCTATTATAATTTTATTGTCTATTTCTCTCTGTAACTCATTTAGTTTTAAACATTTAAACTGTGATGTCTGCTACTAAGTGTTGATATTAATTAAAGTCTATGAAAATTTTCAGCACAATATAATTTTCTTGTTTATCTTTTTTAATAATATATTTTGCTATTGCCTTGTCTGAGATCATGATTGTTAACCCTAATTTTTTTTAATTTTAAAATTTTTAAAATTAAAAAAAAGTTGAAGCTCAATAGATTTTTGCTCCAGACTCTTATTTTAACTTTCTATGAATGTTTCAAGTGGGTTTCCTGTAAACAACATATTTTTATACTCTGCTTGTCTTGTAATCCATTCAGTTATTTTCTTATTTATGAGTGAATCCATTCCATTCATATCTTCCACTGTAAAAAGTTGCCTCTATTCTTTGACTTATTCTTTGACTATAGCAAGTTATTATATTCTCTGGGTCTCAGTTTCCTCTTTTTAAAATGATGAATTAATCTAGATTTCTAAGGTTCTTTCTGGCTCTAAATCTCATGATCTTAAGATCCTTACAACAAATCAGGAAGTAGATCTTATTCCCAGGTGGGGATGGGATAATAATGAGCAATTGGAGTATTGTTTAGCACTCTAAACTGCTATAAGGGAGATTAGCCTGTGCAGAATTTGGCTGTTTCCCTATTTTGCCCATTCTCACTATACTAGAACCTTGTGACTTTACCTTGGGGTATTTCCTGCTAGATTTATTTATTTGCTGTCTGTGCTTTTATAATGTGTTTTGTTTCCCCCCCCAAAAAGACAAATATATACATATATATATATACACAAATATACTACTTTTAATGCCAAGCCAATAGACAGTGTGTATTTGTGTGTGTGTATGTGTATGTATGAAAGAGTGAGAGAATCTATGTGACATAAATCTTTTACATAAAACAATGATTAAAATGTATTTGCACTGATACATTTAGGGTACATTCATGTAAATATTTATGAGAATTACTATATTTAAAGTTTTAGTGCAAATTGACTAACTCATTTGTAGGCCTGGTGATATCACAAGAACTAATTTTGTAAAATCCAAAGTTTATTTTTGGTAGAAGAAATTTAATGAACAAAAAGTTATCTATCTGATAGAGTTGTTTTTTTTTTTTTTTTCAATTGACCAAATAATTTTTTTTTGCCCTTGGACCTTTTCAATAGGGCACTTACTTTACTGAAAGGAAAAATTATCTACACACATCATGATAACTTAGAAGAACTCATTCTAATGAGCCACTAATTGGAGGATACAGAAGGAGGTAGAATAGAGAAAGGGTGAGAAAGAAAAAGGAGAGAAAGGAAAGAGGAAGAAGAAGAAAAGGGAGGAAAAGAAAAAAGGGTTACTAATGCAGAAGGAAAATAGAGGACTTTCTAAAACATGATAGCCGTCTTCAAGTATATGAAATATTTTTGAAAGATATATTACATTTGTTCCATTTGACCCCAAAGGCAAAAATAGAAGCAAAATAAAATGGGTGCAAAGGAGAAAATTTAGGCTGAATGTGACGAGAAATTTGTTTACAAAACAAATTGCAAAGTGTAACAGACTGTTTTAAGAGGCTCTTTAGAGGTCTTGGAGAAAAATCTGTTTGACCATTTACAATCATATAGTTATATGGATTGTTTTTCCAGTCTGGATTTGATTAGATAACTTCTGGGGTTCCTTTGAACTCTAGAGTACAAAGAGGTGGAAGAGAAAGAAAAGTGATAGCTCCCAATAACTTCCTCATCAACCACTGTGACTCTTTCCTCATCCTTTCCTGAGCCAGCACCACAATTATTGTCTTCCTTAGAGGAAGAAGCCATATTCCCATCCATCCAAGCAATACAAACTGGCACAGGTCACAGATTTTACTGTACCTATTATCAGGCTAGAGCTTGTCTTGGCACAGAGAACATGGGCAAATCATAACCACGGTGGGTTTCATTTTTATTGTCAGCTGATGTTATGATCCTCTTCAAGATTGAAGGAAAAATACCAATAACAGCAGCACAATGGAGGCAAAATTTATATTATCAATTTCAACAGAATTTTGGTGAAAACTCTTAGAGAATACATATGTCACTACATATGACTGATTGTTATTGTTATTGTCTAGCCCTGATATTTCACTAGTGCAAGAAACTCTCATTGAGAAAACTACTTCTATGACAATGCATATCCAGCATCTTTATTTTTACAGTCTTAAGAGAGTTGACTGAGCACTTGGAAGTTGTGTGACCTAGGACCACACAGTTTAAGTCAAAGCTAAAACTTGTACCCAGTTCTTTTTGGCTCTGAGTTCTGCTCTGAGTATGTCATATTGCCTCTCACTAAAGAAATGTAAATTATCAGTAAATTATTCATGATTATCATCATCAGTTACTTGGACAGATGACTTGTAAATGTTATTGTCACAAGGAAAACTGGACCAGAGAGTTATTCATGGCTTTATGAGAACTCATCACCCTCCTAGGGAACCAGCTCAAAGGGTTTGAGTTACTAATGGTTGATCAATAGCATTGTTTCATTAGAAGTCCAGGCATTTATAACAAAACACATCTTATATGCTAGTCTCTTTTCACCCAGAAGATTCTCCAAATTCTTCCCAAACTGAACCAGCTTCCATGCCACAATTGGAACCACATCTCTCTTCCCCAAAGCAATCCAAATCTGCTAGAAAAATCAGATGAGTAAACAGTGTATATTGCAACTCGACACAACCATTTAAAATGGAAAGCAAATATTACCATGTCCAATTGAAGCCACAGTGACTGTATAGAAAAAGTGTGTCTTTGCAGAACCATTCTTGTGAATTAGGAATAAAAATGACTTCCCTTCATCCCCACTTTGTCTTTGTGAGATCTCTTTATGATAGATTAATAGAGAATCTCTGAATGGTGGTGATTGACCTAGAGAAGTCCATCAGAAGATCACAAACTTATTGATTCATTCATTCTCTGTCTTCTAATAGCCAAAAAACACACATTAGCTTCATGACTTTATAGTTAGTGACCACCCATCAAGTACATTTAATGCCTTTGTTTAATAATTTAGTCAGTGATTCCTTGTGTTGCCTCCCAAACATGAAGGTATATTCATTTATCTAAGTTGAGATGACTAGATCCTTCTTTTCTTTTTTAAGTGACCTAGAATCTGAATTGTACATAATTCACCTTTTCTAGGAAATCTTGTGTAACAACATTCTGCACCTTGCCCTACCCCCTAACATGGGTGATGACCTCAGTTCTTACATAAAACTTTCTTTCATAACTAATCCACTTATCATGTAATAGTCTATATTATAGCTATCATAGTTCGAGGGTTATCCTCAAAGGAAGGCACCATGTCTTATTTCAACTTTATATCTTTTCCAACATGTAGCACAGGGTTCTACATATAGTAGGCATTTTATAAAGTTTGTTTTATTATTTTTTAGTTACAGAAGTCATCCATTTCCTATGCTCTCTGAAAACACCAGAGTAAGAGGGATAAAGGGAGAAAGGAGGGATAGAATTTGGAACTGAAGATAAAAACTAAAAATCGCATTAAAAAAACACAACCCTGGATCCCATCATACTGCTGCTGTTCTTTTTAGAGATTCCCCTATGCATCAAGAGGAAAATGTACCAAACCTATCCTATTCCTTACACATGGTATCATGTGGGACATAAATTCTAGGATTTCACTTTCCTACCTCCAATAGGTCCAACACACATATATACCCATAGCAATATTTTTGCCTTGGAAAGAATTAGTCAAGAATCTAGATTATCAGAAAATAATGATGACCCAGTCACAAAGATGACTGATATGTGTCTGTATTGTGTAGCACGGGAAAGCTCTTTTTGGTGTTTGTGTGGAGATGGATTGGAGACAAAGACTTGTGGCCTGAAAGCCAGTCAATAAACTCCAATGCTTCCTATCACCTGTAGGGTTATATACAAACTCCTCTAGTTGGTATTTGAAGCCCTTTATGAGTTGACTTCACTCTACTTTTACATTCTCATTATACATTATGTACATTCCCCTTCACAGACATTCCCACCAAAATGGCCTTTATAATATTCTTTATATATAGCTTTCCATCTTCCATCCCCAGATCTTTGTACAAGCTATCCTCCTGAAAAGGCCTCTCTCTTTATCTTGACTATTTCAAATCTCCAGCTTCCTTCAAGTTTCAACTGAAATTCAGCCTCATATATAGGACCTTTCCTAATTCCTCTTCCTCTCTCTTCCCTCACCCCTCATATTAATTATTTTTAATTTATGGAATAAACAAGAATTTCCATAATAAAATATAATGATAAAAATGCACATGAAACTGCAAATCTATTATAGAATGCTTGCTATTCCTAGATGTTTTCCCTCTGTCCTCAAGCCCTCAACCATTCTGTTATAGTTCACTCTTATAATAAATAATGAAGCTGCTCATTTTGATGACAAGATTTGGGGCCTCCAATTCAAGGTATCTCAGCTCTTTTGCTTCATTTCTCAAAACTTCTCATTATTGTCTCTTAATCTATTAATTTTTCCCCTCAGGTCAGAATCTCTCCTTTAACCAGTACATGCCTATGAATGGGGGAGTCTATTTCTTACTAAAATCATTACTTCAACTTATTTCCTTCATCCCATATCTTTCAACATTTTCCAGGAACTTGGTTCTAGTATTTCTTCTCTCCCATGAATTGTCAATTTTTCTCTTTCGATTAATTCTTTCCCTTCTGCATATAAAAACATAGTTTTCCTCTATTATAAAATATATTCCCTTAATATTTATACTCATTATATACTCTGAATCATTACTGTATAATCTTTTATTAATCAATTTCTTGTTTTTATGAAAAAAAAAGTTCAACAAAACCTAGGTGTCAGGACCTGAGTTTGTCATTTCTTATGATACAGTAGTATTTGTTTACTTCAGTTACTACTATTTGTTTAATCATTCTCCAGTAGATAGGTAACTGCTTTTTTCTCCTAAGTTCTTTGGTCCTACAAAAAGAAAAAGTATTGCTATTTAATATTTTGGTTTACAAGGTTTACTTCTAACTACTTTGGGATATATGATCATACTATTAAACCCTCAAAATCATCATTTACATAATTACCAAATCTAATAGGCTTTTTGTTACTCTTATTCCATAAGATTCTTTCCTTGGACTGTTCCTCAATCTACACCTCTAGCAATTCTAATTCATTCTTATGTATTCAACTACCAATTCTATGATTATTCCAAGATCTACACCCATCCTGAACCACTATTCTTTTTTAAAATTTAATTTAATTTAATTTTTATTTATTTTTTTATTATAGCTTTTTATATACAAAGCATATGCATAGGTAATTTTTCAGCATTGACCCTTGAAAACCTTCTGTCCCAATGTTTTCCCCTCCTTTCCCCCACCTCCTCCCCTAGATGGCAGTTAGACCAATACCTGTTAAATATGTTAAAGTATATGTTAAATACAATATATTTATACATATTTATACAGTTATCTTGTTGCACAAGAAAAATCAGACTTAGAAAGAAGGTAAAAATAACCTTGGAAGAAAAACAAAAAGCAAGCAAACAATAACAGAGTGTAAATTCCCAGTGTTTTTTTACTGGGTGTAGCTGGTTCTGTTCATTGCTAATCAATTGGAACTGATTTGAATCCTCTCATTGCCAAAGATAGCCACTTCCATCAGAATTGATCCTCATATAGTATTGTTGTTGAAGTGTATAATGATCTCCTGTGCTGCTCATTTCACTTAGCATCAGTTCATGTAAGTTTCTCCAAGCCTCTCTATATTCATCTTGCTGGTCATTTCTTACAGAACAATACTATTCCATAATAATCATATACCACAATTTACTCAGCCATTCTCCAATTGATGGGCATCCATTCAATTTCCAGTTTCTAGTCACTGCAAAAAGGGCTGCCAAACATTTTTGTACATACAGGTTCCTCTCTCTAACATCTCTTTGGGATATAAGCTCAATAATAATGTTTCTGGATCAAAGGGTATGCACAGTTTGATAACTTTTTGAGTATAGTTCCAAATTGCTCTCCAGAATGGTTGGATCCATTCACAACTCCACCAACAATGCATCAATATCCCAGTTTCCCCCCCACTCCCCATCATCATTATCTTTTCCTGTCCTCTTAGCCAATCTGACAGGTATGTAGTGGTATCTCAGAGTTATCTTAATTTGTATTTCTCTGATCAATAATGATTTGGAACACCTTATCATATGACTAGAAATAATTTCAATTTATTCATCTGAAAATTGTTTGACCACTATTCTAAGTGTAGATCTGTGACTATAGAATATTTCTATCTGGATATTCCATTTAAACTCAATATATCCAAAATTTAAGTTTATATTTTTTTTCTTAAAATAGTTCCTCCTGCTGACTTTGGTGCTTCTACATAAGGCACTTAATTTCACTTGATCTCAAATGTCTGGTATCTTAGAGCTGTCCCTCATTTCTCACATTAAAAATACACATGCAAAAATTACCAAGTACTCTCACTTCTTACCTCTGCAATATCTCACAAACAAATTCTTGTCTCCTATTTCTATTTCTACTGCCATCATCCTAGTAGTGGCCATCTTTGGTACTCAACTAGGTAAATGAATAGCCTCCCTAAAGATTTTATTAGATTCACTATCTCATCACCCCCACCATACTCAATCAATATATCATACTATTACCAGATTAATTTGTTTTATATACATAGACCTGCTTAAAAACTTTTTGAATTTTAGCAAGAAAAATTCAACCCCATTTTCTTGACATTCAAAGCCATACATAACTAAGACTACCCACTCTTTTTAATCTCTTCTTATATTTCTGTCCTCCATGAAAACTATCCTCTACTCAAATAAGATTGCTTTCTATCCTTTGAATAATCCCTATACTTTTCTATCTCTGCGTCTTTGCTAGTGTTGCACCCTTTGTCCATAATATCTTCCTTCTTACTCTCTGTCTAATGGATTGCTAGTCATCCTTTGAAGCCCAACTCAAATTTTACTCACTCCAAAATCTGCTCTAATTTTTACTATTAGTAAAAATTGTCCCTTTGGATACTACAGAACATTTTATTTGGTAGCTATTTAATGTATTTACAAGGTAATTATTACTTTGCACCTTGTTCTCCCATTTAGTTATAAATTCCTTTTTTTATAATTATAAATTTTTTGGCAGTGTATCTGCATGAGTAATTTTTTATAACATTATCCCTTGTATTCATTTTTCCAAATTATCCCCTCCCTCCCTCTACTCCCTCCCCTAGATGACAGGCAATCCCATACATTTTACATGTGTTACAAAATAACCTAGATACAATATATGTGTGTAAATCCCATTTTCTTGTTGCATGTTAAGTATTAGATTCCGAAGGTGTAAGTAACCTAGGTAGATAGACAGTAGTGCTAACAATTTACATTCACTTCCCAGTGTTCCCTCTCTGGGTGTAGTTGTTTCTGTCCATCATTGATCAACTGGAAGTGAGTTGGATCTTCTTTATGTTGAAAATAGCCACTTCCATCAGAATACATCTTCATACAACATTGAAGTGTACAGCAATCTTCTGGTTCTATTCATTTCACTCAGCATCAGTTGTTGTAAGTCTCTCCAAGCCTCTCTGTATTCCTCCTGCTGGTCATTTCTTACAGAGCAATAATATTCCATAGCCTTCATATACCATAATTTACCCAACCATTCTCCAATTGATGGACATCCATTCATCTTCCAGTTTCTAGCCACTACAAAAAGAACTGCCACAAACATTTTGGCACATACAGGTCCCTTTCCCCTCCTCAGTATTTCTTTGCGATATAAGCCCAATAGCAGCAATGCTGGATCAAAGGGTATGCACAGTTTGATAACTTTTTGGGCATAGTTCCAAATTGCTCTCCAGAATGGCCAGATTCTTTCACAACTCCACCAACAATGTACCAGTGTCCCAGTTTTCCCACATCCCCTCCAGCATTCATCATTATTTGTTCCTGTCGTCTTAGCCAATCTGACAGGTGTGTAGTGAGATCTCAGAGTTGTCTTAATTTGCATTTCTCTGATCAGTAGTGATTTGGAACATTCTTTCATATGAGTGGATATAATTTCAATTTCATCATCTGGGAATTGTCTGTTTATATCCTTTGACCATTTATCAATTGGAGAATGGTTTGATTTCTTATAAATTAGGATCAGTTCTCTTATATATTTTGGAGATGAGGCCTTTATCAGAACCTTTAACTGTAAAAATATTTTCCCAATTTGTTACTTCCCTTCTAATCTTGTTTGCATTAGTATTGTTTGTACAGAAACTTTTTAGTTTGATGTAATCAAAATCTTCTATTTTGTGATCAATAATGATCTCTAGTACTCCTCTGGTCATAAATTCCTTCCTCTTCCACAGGTCTGAGAGGTAGACTATCCTCTCTTCCTCTAATATATTTATGATCTCATTCTTTATGCCTAAATCATGGACCCATTTTGATCTTATCTTGGTATATGGTGTTAAGTGTGGATCCATATCTAATTTCTGCCATATTAATTTCCAGTTTTCCCAACAGTTTTTTTCAAATAATGAATTTTTATCCCTAATGTTGGTATCTTTGGGTTTGTCAAAGACTAGATTGCTATAGATATACCCTTTTTCATCCTTTGTACCTAATCTATTCCACTGATCGACGGTCTATTTCTTAGCCAATACCAAATGGTTTTGGTGACTGCTGCTATATAATATAGCTTTAGATCAGGTACACCTAGACCACCTTCATCTGACTTTTTTTTCATTAGTTCCCTTGCAATTCTCGACCTTTTATTCTTCCATATGAATTTTGTTGTTATTTTTTCTAGGTCATTAAAATAGTTTCTTGGGAGTCTGATTGGTATAGCACTAGATAAATATATTAGTTTGGGGAATATTGTCATCTTTATTATATTCGCTTGGCCTATCCAAGAGCACTGAATGTCTTTCCAATTATTTAAATGTGACTTTATTTTTATGGCAAGTGTTTCGTAATTTTGCTCATATAATTGCTGACTATTCTTTGGTAGATGATTCCCAAATATTTTATACTCTCAACATTTGTTTGGAATGGAATTTCTCTTTGTATCTTTTGCTGTTGTATTGTGTTGGTAATGTATAAAAATGCTGAGGATTTATGTGGATTTATTTTGTATCCTGAAACTTTGCTAAAATTCTGAATTATTTCTAATAGCTTTTTAGCAGAGTCTTTGGGGTTCTCTAAGTATACCATCATGCCATCTGCGAAAAGTGATAATTTGATTTCCTCATTTCCTACTCTAATTCCTTGAATCTCTTTCTCGGCTCTTATTGCCGAGGCTAGTGTTTCTAGTACTATATTGAATAGTAATGGTGATAATGGGCAACCTTGTTTCACTCCTGATCTTACTGGGAAAGGTTCCAGTTTATCTCTATTGCATATTATGCTTACTGACGGTCATAAATATAATGTTCCCGATTGTTCTAAGGAATAGTCCATTTATTCCTATACTCTCATCGTTTTTAATAGGAATGGATGTTGGATTTTATGAAATGCTTTTTCTGCATCTATTGAGATGATCATATGGTTTTTATTAATTTGATTGTTAATATGGTCAATTGTACTAATAGTTTCCCTAATATTAAACCATCCCTGCATTCCTGGTATAAATCCTATTTGATCATAGTGCATTATCCTGGGGTTGATTTTCTGAATTCTTTTTGCTACTATCTTATTTAAAATTTAGCATCAATATTCATTAAGGAAATTGGTCTATAGTTTTCTTTCTCAGTTTTCAATCTACCTGGTTTAGGTATCAGTACCATGTCGGTGTCATAAAAGGAGTTTGGTAGGACTCCTTCATCCCCTATTTTTTCAAATAGTTTATATAACATTGGGACTAATTGTTCTCTAAATGTTTGGTAGAATTCACATGTAAATCCATCTGTTCCTGGGGATTTTTTCCTGGGGAGTTAATAGCTTGTTCTATTTCTTTTTCTGAAATGGGACTATTTAAGCAATTTATCTCCTTTATAATCTAGGAAGCCTATTTATAATCTAGGAAGCCTATATTTTTGGAGGAAGTCATCCATTTCACTTAAGTTATCAAATTTATTGGCATATATTGGCAAAGTTGGGCAAAATAATTCCTTATTATTTCTCTAATTTCCTCTTCATTGGTGGAAAGATCCCCCTTTTCATTTGTAAGACTAACAATTTGATTTTCCTCTTTCCTTTTTCTGATCAGATTTACCAAATGTTTATCTATTTTATTGGCTTTTTCACAAAACCAATTCTTGGTTTTATTTATTAATTCAATAGTTTTTTTTTATTTTTACTTTCAATATTATTTATTTCTCCTTTTAATTTTTGTATTTCAAGCTTGATTTTTGGTTGTGGGTTTTTCATTTGGTCTTTTTCTAGCTTTTTAAGTTGCAGTCCCAATTCATTAATCTTCTCTTTCTCTATTTTGTTCAAATAAGCCTCTAAAGATATAAAATTTCCCCTTATTACCACTTTAGCTGCATCCCACAGATTTTGGTATGATGTCTCATCACTGTCATTATCTTGGGTGAAATTATTGTTTCTATAATTTGCTGTTTCACCCAGTCATTCTTTAAGATGAGATTATTCAGTTTCCAATTACTTTTTGGTCTATTTACCCCTAACTTCTTACTGAATGTAGCTTTTATTGCATCGTGATCTGAGAAGAAGGCATTTATTATTTCTGCCTTCCTGCATTTAATTTTGAGATCTTTATGTCCTAATATATGGTCTATTTTTGTATAGGATCCATGAACTGCTGAGAAGAAAGTATATTCCTTTATATTGCCATTCAGTTTTCTCCAAAGGTCTATCATAGCTAGTTTTTCTAATGTTCTATTTACTTTTTAAATTTCTTTCTTATTTTTTTTTGTGGTTTGATTTGTCTAAATCTGAGAGTGCAAGGTTGAGATCTCCTACTATTATAGTTTTACTGTCTATTTCTTCTTGCAGTTCTCTTAACTTTTCCTTTAGAAAGTTAGATGCTATACTACTTGGTGCATATGTTTAGTATTGATATGGCTTCATTATTTATGCTACCTTTCAGCAGGATATAGTTTCCTTCCTTATCTTTTTTAACTAGATCAACTTCTGCTTTTGCTTGATCTGAGATAAGGATAGCTACCCCTGCTTTTTTGGCTTTACCTGAAGCATAATAGATTCTGCTCCAACCTTTTACTTTTACTCTGTATGTATCTCCCTGCTTTAAGTGTGTTTCCTGTAAACAACATATTGTAGGGTTCTGACTTTTGATCCAGTCTGCTATCCGTCTCCGTTTGATGGGAGAGTTCATCCTATTCACATTTAAAGTTAAAATGACTAATTCTGTATTTCCTGCCATCATATTATCCCCAAATTATGCTTTTTCCCTTGACCCCCCAAACCCCTTCCCCAATATTTAATTTATAGACCTCACTTGTGACACACAGCCCTCCCTTTTCAATATCCCTTCCCCCTCCATCCAAGTCCCTTCCCTTATTCCCCTTTTCCTTTTCCCTTTTCCTCTCCCCCCTTATAATAAGGTGAGAGAGAATTCTCTGAAAAAAAATATGTCAATCATTTACTCTTTGAGCCTATTCTGATGAGAGTAAGAGTCACACAATGTTTCTCCCCCTCTCTAAATTCCCTCAGATATGGTATATTTTCTATGCTTCTTCCTGGGATGTAGTTTTATCACTCTTTCCCCTTTTTCTGATACTACCCCCTTCTCTTTACTACTCCTCCCCTTTTTTTAATATCAGCAAAACCAAATTATCCATGTGGACTTTACATATCCACCACAGAGATACAGTTCTCAAGAGTTCTTTTTACCTTTTTCTGTTTCTCTTCAGTCTTGTGGATGTAGATCAAATTTTTTGTTTAAGTCTGGTTTTTTTTCTTAGAAACAAATGGAATTCCTCTGTTTCATTAAATGACCATCTTCTTCCATGGAAGAAAATGCTAACCTTAGCTGGGTAGTTTATTCTTGGTTGCAATCCTTGATCTTTTGCCTTACGGAATATCAGGTTCCAGGCCCTTCTATCTTTTAATGTGGAGGCAGCCAGATCTTGAGTGACCCTTATTGTGGCCCCTTGGTATTTGAATTCCTTTTTTCCTAGCTGCTTGCAATATTTTTTCCTTTGTGTGGTAATTCTGCAGCTTAGCCACAATATTCCGAGGAGTTCTTTTTTTAGGGTCTTTTTCAGAAAGTGTTCGATGAATTCTTTCAACGCCTATTTTCCCTTCTGTTTCTATTATCTCTGGACAGTTCTCTTTGATAATATCCTGTAAAATAGAACCTAGGCTCTTTTTTTGGTCATAGTTTTCGGGAAGTCCAATGATCCTCAGATTATCTCTCCTAGATCTATTTTCCAGGTCTATAGATTTTCCCAGTAAGTATTTGACGTTATTCTCCAGCTTTTCATTTTTTTTGTTTTGTTTGACTGATTCTTGGGTTCTCAATGAATCATTCATTTCTATTTGTTCTGTCCTGATTTTTAATGAGTTATTTTCTTCATTCACATTTTTTAGTTCTTTTTGTATATGCCCAACTGAGTTTTTAAATGAATTATTTTGCTCTATTGAATTTTTTTCCATTTCCCTAATTTGTTTTTTAGAGAATTATTTTCTTTTTCCAATTCAGATATCCTACTTTCTTGAGACTTTTTATCTTTTCCAATTCAGAAATCCTACTTTCTTGAGAATTTTTTATCTTTTCCAATTCAGAAATCTTACTTTCCTGTGATTTTTTAACCTTTTCTAATTCACAAATTTTGTTTCCCTGCATCTCCTGTGAATTCTTTATTTTTTCCAACTAAAATTTCAGAACGTTGTTATTCTCTATCATAGCTTCTTTTTCCTTTCCCCATTTTTCTTCAAACTCTCTTAACTTTTTAATAGTCTCTTGTAGGAGAGAGTTATGTGATGGGGGGCCCTTTAAGCTGTTATCTGCTGACTCTCTGCTATTAACTTCCTTGGGGTTGGGTACCCGCTCTTTCTCTGTGTAGAAGGAATCAATGGTTCTCTTTAGCTTTTTACTCAAGGTTAAAAAATCTTTTGGGGTCTGCCCTTGGGTTAAGAAGTTTATTTATTTATTTCTTTACCAGCTTCCTCCCAGACTGGATGGATGCAGCAGCCCCTGTGCCTGATCTAAGAGATAGTTCTAGGAGAGAGTTCCCCTCCCCCTCCCTGGAAGTGCCTCAGAGGTGATTAGTATGACTGTGCTGTGAGGGTTGCCCAGTGAAGGACCCCACTGTGTGTCCTAGCGACTTCTCTGAGGTTTAAGACTGAACAGTAAAGGTGACACAAAGCCCCAGCCAATGCTTCCCGTGTGGCGTGCATATCAGCAGCTGACATGAAAAGCCAATGTGCTCAAACTGAAAGTGTCTGCCCAGAAACCGCGGTCCCTATTTCAAAGGTTCCACTTCTCTGAGACTTCTGAGGCTGAGTTCCACAGCCTCCAGCCAAGCCCAGAACTATGTGAATTAGATGTTGCCTCAGGCTGTGTCCCCACTGTTCAAGCTCTTAACTACCCCAAGGTGAAGCCCCGGGCATTAGAAAGCAGCTGCACAGCCTTGCCAAGATCTGTTAGGTCACTTCTGGATTGGGGTGGTTCTAGTATCTGGCTTTATATTTTAAAGTGGCTTGATTTCTCTTCTGAACTGCTGTTTTATAAGCAGAGAAGAGCTAACAGCCTGTGCCAGATTCTTCTATCTCAGTGGCTTCTCTGATCCCAGAGTTCTCCCCAGCTTGATTGGTACAGTGTGCTAGCACCTAACCGTCTGTGCTGGCCTTTTTTCTTCCTCCCCTGGGAACCGACCTTTTCTGTTGAAACTCCAGATTCTCTTCAGCTGGTAAGTAGTGCTTCCAATCCTTGTGGTTTATATCAGTCCAGCGTTATTTTTGAGGCTGATTTAACTAATTGGTAATGAGAGAAGAAGGGAGCTTACAAAATCATGTGTATCTTCTCCGCCATCTTGGCTCCGCCAATCTAGTTATAAATTCCAAAATGATCTGGATTATGTCTTGACTTTCTATTTTCTCCAGCATCTATCATAGTGCTATACACAGAAGGTAGACATTTAATAAAAAAATTTTTGAAAAGAAATGGATTATATCAATTTATGATTTAGAAAATCATATATATGTGTGTGTGTGTGTGTGTGTGTGTGTGTGTGTGTGTGTGTGTGTGTGTATAGCCCACTCCCTGGACTAATTCTCCCAAACTACATTCTGATATTGGGACTTCAGAGCATATTCTCCTCAGGACAACAGGGGACAGTGTGTTATTCAATTTCATCAGCTTGAGTCCCCATGATGTGTATTCCCTTCACATCAATCATCAATGATTGTGCTCCACCATAATTTTCTACAGCCAGTCAATATCTCTATAGTATCATTTAATGAATTCATATTTTTATCATTAATAACCATTTTGGGATCATTAAAGACCAATTAATACAATTGATCTTAAAAGGGAAAATTACCTGAAATGCTAATAGCAAGACTTGAAGTATAATAGCATTTTCCCAAATCAAGGTACTTTCTCCTTTGAAAAGTCAACTTAACATGGCAATTACAAACATTCTTCCCAATAAGTTCACAAATGAATGTGGAAAAACCTATGAATGAGTCACATTCTTACTTATAGAATATAGAGGGTCTTACCTGGTTGGTCAATCTAATGTTGAACTGGATTAAGTGGTAATTCCTTAATCCTAGTTTCTTTCTGACATCTAAAAATGGACTTTGCTGGTTCTTGCAACTTTCTAAAGCTTGCAAGATTACTGGTCCTTTACACCATTCACTTAAAGGGAAAAAAAGAACAAACAAAAATACAAAAAGAAGAAATATCAATTCTAGGGTTATATGGAAGCCAGCAGAGAGAAAGTAGCATAGTGATGCTACATTCTTCTCTACATAAAGGTAGTTCTTGCCTTACCACTAAGGAAAAGAGAGAGTCTTGATCTTTCATATTTATACTCAGCTCTGTAGTCATTTAAAAGACCTGTACTCATCACTTTTTTAGTGGACAGGAAATAGTTACATAAGAGCTGTGCATGCTCTGAATTGATAAGTCCCTCCATCACCATGCTCAGAAATAAGCTTCTTCCCAAGCATCTATGTTGGTTGATTTATATTATCCTTAAAGCAATCCTTCACAGTGGATAGTAAAGATACCTTTATGTTTAATTAAAAAACTGAGACACAGAGAAGTTAATTCATTTGTTAAAATTGCATCACTAATCAGTAGCAGAGGTAGAATTTGAATTCAGGTCTTATTCCAAATCTAATAATCACTATAACTTGTAAAGTTTAAGCCTTGCTTGAATTAATCTGTTTATACAATTTTTAAAATTATTGTAAATCACAATCAATTAAATATGTTTTATGTAAAGCCAGACACAAGAAAAACAAATGCTACACATTTTTTAAAAAGTACATTCATATTTACAAAACCATCTAATGGAAAGTTGTTTTTTTTTCCTTTCCATTTGAAGTTCAAAATAGGGAAAAACAGTTGCACAGCTAAGGAAATGCCTTTACTTGGTAAAGATGGATTTGAAAGCCTTTAAGGCCAAAAAACTGCACCCAATATGGGGATAACAATCTCTACCATTGAACTTACCAAGAAACTGAATTCCATCAATCTGGAAGCTCAGTTATTTGAAATGGGTCCTGCTTCTTAGGTCCTACAAGTTCATGGTATATCAAGTTAAGCTGAAGCTACTCTCTAATGCATTTCAGATATAGATATATTTTCTTCTCCTTCCCAGTTTTCTGATATCAGGTCCTGGAGCAATTTCAAGGTGATTCTAGCAAAGTTCATACAATGCATATTAAGAAAGCACAAATTTTATCTTTGCTGCATTGAGGAAAGTTTCTAAGCTAAAAAGTGAGACAAATAATTTTAACCACACATTTTGGTGATTATGAGGATCTCAATAATGGAAAGAAAAACTTAAAATTGGTACCAAATTTCTCACATGTAGGCAATTGTAATAATTGGCCTCCTCTATAAACCAGGCATTCAAAGTTTCTATCCTGCTTTTTCGTGGATAATTGTTATAATACTCCTGCAGTCCTCTAAAAGTGGAAATGATGTGAAAATGGCTATAAGGCATATGTACACCATATGGCTTTTTGATCCATCAAAGAATTTCATTTTTTATCTCAATGAAAGGCACAATAATCTTCCAAGACTATTTGCTATTATTTATGGAAATGATTGTTTAATTTGTTACTCAGTCAATAGGTATTGATATTAGTCAGTGAAGTTTGCTGACCTGGAATGTTCTACACTCAACTGTCCCCAAATGACTTTCATATGACACAGCAGGAATGAGGTTCATGCAAGAAAATGACTAAACTATGTCATAACAAAACCATACTGATAATTCTTTTTCATAAAATCTAGGGGTAAAAGAACAAATTGAAAATCATTTAGTGATAATGAGGGACATTTGATAATGAAGAAAACTATGGGATTTCATTCTCAATTCATCTTCTCTGAAGAGAGTAGAAAAAGTCAGCTATATATTTCTGTTACAGAGCTCCTTCCCTAGCCCCAAACTTGCTGAATCTATTCAGAAGATCAGTCAGGCTAAATTCACTGGTATCTAACTTTAAGAATGGAGCAAACTTCATCTTTTATCTTACTCAGTCCTCTCAATAAACATAGTTGCTTATTAATAATTCTGTTTAGAGCTAATAATAGTAGCTGTTTATTCAATTTCATTTCATTGTATACCCTTCATTTTTGTAGACTCTCCCTTTAGCAGATACATCCTCTTGTATCTATATGATCAATCTGATTTCTTAAGTTATTTTACCTGCATTCAGTCATACATCAATCATGCTTGATTATTTGTGGCCTCATTTGGGTGCCATTTCTTTTTCCAGTTCATTTTACAGATGAAACTGAGGCAAATAGGGTTAAGTGACTTGCCCAGAGTCACATAGCCAGTACATGTCTAAGGCCAGACTTGAACTCAGGAAGAGGAATCTTCCTAACTGAAGGCTCCAGATAGTGAAGTGCATAAATCTATGCACTACACTATCTAACTGCCCTGAAGTACTTAGTCCACAGCCCTTCCCAATGACATTAGTACAACTCAAAGGGAATGCACAGGGTAGAAATATTATCCCAGTTCAGACCAAGGCCCTAAGTCTTTCAGCTCAACAGGATTCAGCCATTTTTTAGTCCCCCACTCCCTTTAAACTTTTGATAATCCTTTCTGAGATCTTTTCTTTGTCTTTAGAATTTTCCTTGAACAGCTCAAGGTTATTCTTTCTTTTTAAAATATTTTTATTAAAGCTTTTAATTTTCAAAACATACACAGAGATAATTTCCAACATTCACCCTTGTAAAACTTTGTGTTCCAAACTTTTTCCCTCTCTTCTCTTCACCTCCTCCCCTAGATGGCAAGTAACCCAATATATGTTAAACATGTGCAATTCTTATATATATATATATATATATATATATATATATATATATATATATATATATATATATATATATATGTATTTCTACAATTATCATGCTGCACAAGAAAAATCAGATCAAAAAGGAAAAAAATGAGTAAGAAAACAAAAAGCAAGGAAACAATAACAAAAATATGAAAATATGTTGTGATCCACACTCAGTCCTCACAGTCCTCTCTCTGGATGCAGATGGCTCTCTTTATCACAAGATCATTGAAAATGACCTGAATCACTTCATTGTTGAAAAGAGCCACATCCATCAGAATTGATAATTGTTTAGTCTTGCTGTTGCTATGTACAATGTTCTCTTGGTTTTATTCACTTCACTTAGTATCAATTCATGTAAGTCTCTCCAGGCCTCTCTGATATTATCCTGTTGATTGTTTCTTGAGGAATAATAATCTAATAATATTCCATAACATTCATATACCCATTCATATTCAGCTGTTCTCCAACTGATGGATGTTCACTCAGTTTCCGGTTTCTTAGCACTACAAAAAAGGCTGCTATAAACATTTTTGCAGATGTGGGTCTTTTTCCCTTTCTCAAGGTAATTCTTAACATTACCTTTAGCAAGTCATAATTTGATAACAATGCTTCATTTCCCCATTTAGAAAATTATTTTAACCATTTTTTTGGGCATGAAACTTGGTGTAGAAAAAAATTCTTTATCTTTCACTTCAGTACTTATTAGCTGGGTGAATCCGACCAAATCAATAAACCTCTCAGTCTCTGTTTTCTCATCTGTAAAATAATAATAGCTAGCTAGCATTTATACAGCACTTTACTATTTGAAAAGTAGGATGATAATAATACCTATATTTTATATATAATGATCAAATGGGATAATATACATAGTTTTACTAACTTCAATGCACTATATAAATATGAACTGTTATCATTACTGTTATCATGTACCTATATATTCTAACAAATTTGACTATCCATTACAATCCGAATGAACAGTTGAATGAAATGAAAAGAAAAACATACTTATCTAAAGGAAGTGTTCATTCACCAAACATTCATTTATTATGTCTATATTGTATACAAAGCACTTCATTATTTGTAGCTAAGAGTCAAAGTGGGAAGAGGGCTGGATTTGGTTTCTTGAAGTCTGAGTTCAGAACCTGCTCCAGAGACTTGTTATTTATGTGAACCTGGGCAAGGCCCTTAACTTCTCCTCACTTTATTTTTCCTCATTTGTAAAATGGAGGATAATCACATTTACCTTCCAAAGGAATTGTGATATTTAAAGGAAATAACCTATACAGAACTCTGTCAGCCTTAAAGTACTATGTAGATATTAGATATTATGACAGGATTATTTACTGGTGAGTATCAAAGATAACAAAGACATAAAGTATTCCTTTATAAAACTTATAATCTAATCATGATAGGATGGAATAGTAATATCAATTAACCATTAAGCATTAATTAAGTGCCTGTAATGTGCCAGGTTCTGTATTAGGTGTCAGGGATACAAAATCATAGGACCTTACAGTAAAATGGTACAGAAAAAAGTTTATTTCCAAAATAAATATAAAGATATTTACAACAAACTAATGTGAAGTTATTAAATAAAAGATAGTTCATGAAATAGGGCACTCAGAGTTGGGGAAGTCAGAAAGGCTTCATGGAAAATGTAGTGCTTGATCTGAGTGTTGAAGAAAGACAGGGATTCTCTGAGCTAGAAATTGAGAGGGAATGCATTACATGTATGGGGAATATGTAAAGACTAAGTCACGGAGATGAGAGATTGATTGTCCAGTGTAAAAGACAAACAGAAGGCAAGTTTTGTTGGATCAGAGATTTCTGAAGAAGGAATTATATTTAATAAGGATAAAGAACCAACTTGGGCGAAATTTGTGAAGTGTTATTAAACTGCCTACATACTTTGACCGAGTAGAACCACAACTTGGTCTATTTCCAAAAATAATTAGGGGGAAAAGAAAAAAAAAAAAAACCTACATGTTTTACAATATTTATACCAGTTCTGTTTTTAGTAGCAAACAACTGGAAGTTGTGGGGGGATGGCCATCATTGGAGAATGGCTGAACAAGTTGTGGTATATTATTGTGATGGAATATTATTATGCTGTAAGAGATGATGAGCTTGATGATTGTAGAAAAACATGGATAAAGTTGCACAAAATAATGAAGAGTAGAAACAAGAAAACATTGTATAAAGTAACAGCAACATTTTTTTATGAATGACTTTGCATGAATATGTCATCTTGACTATTATAAAAACTCATATTAATTACAAAGGACCTATGAAGGAAAATGTTCTTTTCATCAAGAGAAAGAACAAATGGAAGTATGTATAAGAATGATTTTACATATATGTATGTGTATGTATGTATTTGTGTCTAATTACAGACATCTCTAGTATAGAAGGGAGAGAAGAAAAAAAAGGAAAAAAGAAATTTACATAACTTATCACATATTTAAGATGAATAACAAATTATACATACTAGATTTTCAGGTTCATGTGCAAAATCACCTTTTTAAAATAATGTTATGGATTTTTGCACTTCCGACCAAGATGGTGGCGTGGAGGCAGACAGCTGCTTGAGCTCCTCGTTTTCTCTTAGAACTTACTTCATGACAAGCCTCAGACTTAATGCTTGACCCAGAAAGAAATCCACAAATAATCATCAAGAGAGACATCCTTGAAAGTCGTCAGAAAAGGTCTGTGTTTGCTTGGGGGAGGGTCAATCAGACTGGGCACAGACTGAGGGCAGGCAACAAAAGCGAGACAGGCAGTTTACACAGCTCTTACCAGAGGAGGGAGGGGTGCGATCTCTACTGTTTCTGCAAAAAGACTTTTTCCCCAGTGTGGATACTCCATCTTGGCAGCAAGCCAGGAGCAGCAGAGAGGGTGTAAACACCTGAGGTGAAGATTAAAACCCCGGAAAGCTAGCGTCTCTCAGAACCCAGCCACCCCCAACCCCCACCTGGACTGACTCAGCGCGTTCTCAGAGCCTCAGAGTGCAGACTCAGTACAGTCATCGCTGTTCTGTTAGTGGCTCTCTGCTGCCCTACCCCCAGTCTGTAGAGGAAGCCCATTAATACCATCCAGCCCCATCCCCCGCAAAACAGACCAATTGTTTCTCTTGTCAATTTGTTTTCTTCGAATCCTACTCTGACAAAATGAACAAAAAATTCAAAAGGGCTCTAACCATTGACAGCTTCTGTATGGAGAGAGAGCAGACTTCAAATGCTGAGGGGACTAAAAACAGACTGTCCCCAGATGAATGCCGTAAGGGGGATATGAGCTGCTCCTCAATACAAAAGAATCTCATAGAGGAAATCAAAAAGACTCTCACAAGAGAGCTAGAAAAGAAATGGGAAACTTGGCAAGAAAGCCTGGAGAAGTCATCCCATGCATCTAAAGACAGAGTGGATAAAGAAATTAAATCATTGAGAAACAAGATTAGAGAGCTGGAAAAGGTAAACAACTCCAAAGAAAACAGGATTAGTGAACTGGAAAAAGAAAAAAGCTCTCTAAAAAATAAAATGGATAAAATGAAAAAAAATTCCACAGAAGATAAAAACTCAATTGGACAATTACAAAGAGATATAAAAAAAAGTGAGTGAAGAAAATACATCATTGAAAATTAGACTGGAACAAGTAGAAATGAATGACTCAAGGAGAAACCAAGAGGTAGTCAAACAAAACCAGAGAAATGAAACAATTGAAAAGAATGTCAAGTACCTTATTAGAAAGACAACAGACCTGGAAAACAGATCCAGGAGAGACAATTTGAGAATAATTGGACTCCCTGAAAAATGTGAGGGAAAAAAGAGCTTGGACACTATTTTCGAGGAAATTATCAAAGAGAACTGCCCAGACGTTCTGGAAACAGAGGGTAAAATAGACATTGAAAAAATTCATCAATCACCTACTGAAAGGGACCCTAAAATCAAAACGCCAAGAAATATAGTGGCCAAGTTCAAGAACCATCAGACAAAGGAAAAGATATTGGAAGCTGCTAGAAAAAAGCAATTCAGATATGGAGGATCCACAATAAGGATAACCCAGGATCTAGCAGCGTCCACATTAAAAGAACGAAGGGCCTGGAACATGATATTCCGAAAGGCTAAGGAACTTGGTATATAGCCAAGAATAACTTACCCAGCAAGAAGGAGCATCGTTTTCCAGGGAAGAAGATGGACATTTAATGAAATAAATGAATTCCATCTATTTTTGATGAAAAAACCAGACCTACATAAAAGGTTTGATCTTCAAATACAGAACTCAAGAGAGTTCTAAAAAGGTAAAAAGAAATCTTGAGAACTATACTTCTGCCAAAAAATATGTAAAGAACATATGTACAATTTGTCTTAGAAACTAGAGGTGGAAAGGAAATTATATCATAAAAAAGGGTAAAGTGGTGGTACTACATCTCATGAAGAGGCAAAAGTAACCTATTATATCTGAGAGAAAGAAAGGAGGGAGATGAACATAGTGTGTATCAATAGACATATTCCATTTATGGTGAAACTTCTTCCACTTCATTGAAAAGTGAAAGGGAAGGAGTAAGCTAAGGGGAAGGGAATACAGAAATTTCGAGGAAAAGGGGTAAAATAAGGGAAGGAACTTTAAGGTGGGGGAGGGATCCTAAAAAGGGAGGGCTGTGAAAAGCAAGTGGTGTTCACAAGTTTAATACTGGGTAGGGAGGTAAGAGGGAAGGAAAGGGGAAAAGCATAAACAGGGGTTAATAGGATTGCAAGCAATATAGAATTAGTCCTTCTAACCATAAATGTGAATGGGGCAAACTGCCTCATAAAGAGGAAGTAGTTAGCAGACTGGATTAAAAGCCAGAATCCTACTATATGTTGTTTACAGGAAACACATCTGAAACAGGGTGAGACATTCAAACTAAAACTAAAAGGGTGGAGCAGAATCTATTATGCTTTAGGCAAAACCAAAAAAGCAGGAGTAGCCATCCTCATCTCAGATCAGGCAAAAACAAAAATTGATCTAATTAAAAGAGATAAGGAAGGGCATTATATCCTGCTAAAGGGCAGCATCAATAATGAAGCAGTATCAATATTAAACATATATGCACCAAGTGGTGCAGCATCTAAATTCTTAAAAGAGAAATTAAGAGAGCTGCAAGAGGAAATAGATAGCAAAACTATAATAGTGGGAGATCTCAACCTTGCACTCTCAGAATTAGATAAATCAAACCACAAAATAAATAAGAAAGAAGTCAAAGAGTTAAATAGAATACTAGAAAAGTTTGATATGATAGATCTTTGGCGAAAGCTAAATGGAGACAGAAAGGAGTATACTTTCTTCTCAGCAGTTCATGGAACCTATACAAAAATTGATCATATACTAGGGCATAAAAACCTCAAAATCAAATGCAGTAAGGCAGAAATAGTAAATGCATCCTTTTCAGACCACAATACAATCAAAATTACATTTAATAAAAAGCCAGGGGAAAATAGACCAAAAAATAATTGGAAACTAAATAATCTTATACTAAAGAATGATTGGGTAAAACAGCAAATCATAGACATAATTAATAACTTCACCCAAGAAAATGACAATAATGACACATCATACCAAAGTGTGTGGGATACAGGCAAAGCAGTAATAAGGGAAAGTTTTATATCTCTACAGGCCTACTTGCATAAAATAGAGAAAGACAGGGCCAACGAATTGGGCTTACAACTAAAATTGCTAGAAAAGGAACAAATTAAAAACTCCCAGACAACCACAAAACTTGAAATTCAAAAAATAAAAGGTGGGATTAATAAAATTGAAAGTAAAAAAACTATTGAATTAATTAATAAAACTAAGAGTTGGTTCTATGAAAAAACCAACAAAATAGACAAACCCTTAGTAAACCTGATTAGAAAAAGGAAAGAGAAAAAGCAAATTGTTAGTCTTGAAAATGAAAAGGGTGAACTCACCACTAATGAAGAGGAAATTAGAACAATAGTTAGGAGCTACTTTGCTCAACTTTATGCCGATAAATTCGATAACTTAAATGAAATGGAAGAATACCTTCAAAAATATAGCTTGCCCAGATTAACAGAGGAAGAAGTAAGTAGTCTAAATAGGCCCATCTCAGAAAAAGAAATAGACCAAGCTATTAACCAACTTCCTAAGAAAAAGTCCCCAGGACCAGATGGATTTACATGTGAATTCTACCAAACATTTAAAGAACAACTAACTCCAATGCTATGTAAACTATTTGAAAAAATAGGGATTGAAGGAGTCCTACCAAATTCCTTCTATGACACAGACATGGTACTGATACCTAAACCAGGTAGATTGAAAACTGAGAAAGAAAACTATAGACCAATTTCCTTAATGAATATTGATGCTAAAATCTTAAATAAGATAAGATATTAGCAAATAGACTTCAGAAAATCATCCCCAGGATAATACACTATGATCAAGTGGGATTTATACCAGGAATGTAGGGCTGGTTTAATATTAGGAAAATTATTAGTATAATTGACCATATTAATAATCAAATTAATAAAAACCATATGATCATGTCAATAGATGCAGAAAAAGCATTTGATAAAATCCAACATCCATTCCTACTAAAAACGCTTGAGAGTATAGGAGTAAATGGACTATTCCTTAGAATAATCAGGAGCATATATTTATGACCGTCAGTAAGCATAATATGCAATAGAGGTAAACTGGAACCTTTCCCTGTAAGATCAGGAGTAAAACAAGATTGTCCACTATCACCATTACTTTTCAATATAGTACTAGAAACACTAACCTCGGGAATAAGAGCCGAGAAAGAGATTCAAGGAATTAGAGTAGGAAATGAGGAAATCAAATTATCACTTTTCGCAGATGACATGATGGTATACTTAGAGAACCCCAAAGACTCTGCTAAAAAGCTATTAGAAATAACTCAGAATTTTAGCAAAGTTTCAGGATACAAAATAAATCCACATAAATCCTCAGCATTTTTATACATTACCAACACAATCCAACAGCAAGAGATACAAAGAGAAATTCCATTCAAAATAATGGTCGATAGTATAAAATATTTGGGAATATATCTACTAAAGGAGAGTCAGGAATTATATGAGCAAAATTACAAAACACTTGCCACAAAAATAAAGTCAGATTTAAATAATTGGAAAGACATTCAGTGCTCTTGGATAGGCCGAGCGAATATAATTAAGATGACAATACTCCCTAAACTAATCTATTTATTTAGTGCTATACCAATCAGACTCCCAAGAAACTATTTTAATAACCTAGAAAAAATAACAACAGAATTCATATGGAACAACAAAAGGTCGAGAATTTCAAGGGAAGTAATGAAAAAAAAATTAAATGAAGGTGGTCTAGCTGTACCTAATCTAGAACTGTATTATAAAGCAACAGTCACCAAAACCATTTGGTATTGGCTAAGAAATCGACTAGTAGATCAGTGGCATAGGTTAAGTTTACAGGGCAAGATAGTGAATAAAAATAGCAATCTAGTGTTTGACAAACCCAAAGATCCCAACTTTTGGGATAAGAATTCATTATTTGACAAAAACTGCTGGGAAAACTAGAAATTAGTATGGCAGAAACTAGGCATGGACCCA